>NC_062565.1:41602098-42237487 GCF_022837055.1 Prionailurus viverrinus | reverse complement strand
GATGGCTTATGGGTGAGAATGGTTTTTACATTTTTTTAATTGTGGGAAAAATCAACAGAAAGATACTGTTTTGGCCTGTGAAAAGTACGTGAAATTCGGATGTGTGTTCATAAAGTTTTACTGAAACATAGCCACCCTTGTTTGCATGTTGTCTTTGGCTGCTTTTATGCCGCAGTGGCAGAGTTGATGGTGTGGCAGAGACCATAGAGCATGCGAAGTCTAAAATATTTACTCTCTTACCTTTTACGGAGGAGACTTACAGACCCCTAATCTAGCTAAAGCGAAGTGGGGTCTTGGAGGATGCACAGAGACTTAGCTGCTGCTCAGAATAGGAATTCTCCCAATTAGGCTGTGCCACTGGCCTTTCAGGGGGATCAGGGAGGCCAGTGAGGGGAGCTAAGAGGCAGTAGATGAATCAAGCAACCAAAAGCATCGGGACATCAGAGGTTGTATACCAGTGAGGGGTAGCTCTGGATCCTTAACTCCCAGAACAAACTGGCTTCCGGAAGTCAGTGGCTGCCAGATGTGTCCTGTCAGTTCTGGTTCTTCCCAGTTCCATGACGCTTATAATCTCTGAACTCCGGCGGGGGTGGGG
Organism: Prionailurus viverrinus; assembly: GCF_022837055.1. NCBI lineage: Eukaryota > Metazoa > Chordata > Mammalia > Carnivora > Felidae > Prionailurus > Prionailurus viverrinus. Next base: position 42,236,892 of record NC_062565.1, on the reverse strand, counting down.
GGGAGTGGGGAATACCCTAAACTGACATCCTCACAGGCCAATGGACCTGATGTTTAGAGATGTGGGACAATTGAGCCAGTCTGCATGACCAGCCTGGGCCCCACCTCTTTGCCTCAGTTTCCACATCCTGTTGGGACATGAGAAACCTCACAACTCTCACCCACTTGATTGTTAGTACTATGCTTTTTGTTTGGTTTTTTTTTGTTTTTGATGCAATGGCAATGGAAAATTTCCTTCATTTTGTTTCCTGAAGAGTTTGAAAAGCAATTGACTTTTGTTTACTGGTCCTACAACTTGGTAAACTACCTTATTAATTCTTAATTTGTCTGGGTTTTTTTTATTTATTTATTTATTCATTTTGAGAGGGGGGAGGGACAGAGAGAGAGAGAGAGAGAGAGAGAGAGAGAACACCAAGCAGGCTCTGCACTGTCAGCACAGAACCCGACATGGGGCTTGAACTCACGACCCGTGAGATCATGACCTGAGCAGAAACCAAGAGCCAGAATGTTAACCGACTGAGCCACCCAGGCGCCCTTGTTTTTTGTTTTTTAAGTACAACCCTATCTATCATCTGAGAACAATGACAGTTTGGAATCTCCCTTTCTAATCCTTGTATCTCTTATTTCTTGTTATACTGCACCAGCTAAAACCTGCAAGACAATGATGAGTGGAAACAGTGATTCTGGGCATCCCTATCTCATTTCTGATCAGGAAAGGAATGCTTTTAATGTTTCACCATTGAGCACAATATTCTTTCTATTCCTAAGTTGTTACAACTTTTAATTGGAACAAGTATCTGAATTATTTTCCTGCATCTATTGAGACTATTGTTTTAAAAAATTCCCTTTGCACGGGGTGCCTGGGTGGCTCGGTTGGTTGGGTGTCTGATTCTTGATCTTAGCTCATGGTCTTGCAGTTCGTGGGTTCAAGACCCACCCTGAGCACACACGCCGGCAGTGTGGATTCTGCTTGGGGTTCCAATCTCTCTCTGACTCTCCCCTGCTCTCTCTCTCAAAATAAATAAATAAACTTTAAGAAAATTCCCTATGGGGTGGTGCCTGGGTGGCTCAGTCGGTTAAGCGTCTGACTCTTGATATGGGCTCAGGTCATGATCTCACGGGTTTGTGGGACTGAGCCCCGCTCGGGCTCTGTGCTGACAGTATGGAGCCTGCTTGGGATTCTCTCTTCTCCTTCTCTGCCCTTCCCCTTGCTTGCATTCCCTTGCTCTCTCTCAAAATAAATAAACACTTAAACATTTTTTAAAAAATTAAAAATTCCCTGTGTTTACATGTTTAATTAATTAACAGACTCAGTAATATTAAACAGAATTAGTCTATTTATTTAAAATTTTGATGAACTCACCTATAAAATAGCCTGAGTCTATTGTTTTCTGTATGGAAACATTTTTTTTTTTTTTGTAATGGACAAACTATTTTTTCAATGTTTATTTTTGAGAGAGAGAGAAACAGAGTAAGAGCAGGGGTGGGGCAGAGAGAGAGGGAGACACAGAATCTGAGGTGTCAGCACAAAGTCCGATGTGGGGCTGGAACTCACAAACCACAAGATCATGACCTGAGCTGAAGTCAGACACTTAACCAGCTAAGCCACCCTGGTGCCCCTGTATGGAACCATTTTAACTAAGGACTCAACTTTTTTTTTAAAGATTTTACTTTATTATTGTTTCTCTAAGATTTCATTTTGATGTAATCCCTGCACCCAACGTGGGGCTGGATCTCACGACCCCGAGATCAAGAGTCATATGCTACATTGACTAAGCCAGTGGCACCCTCAATTTAAATGATATAGGACTATTCAGGTTTTCTACCTCTCTTTGAGTCAATTTTTCTGGATGTTTCTTGAAAGCTTTATTATGGCATACTCTTTTCTTTGATGATCTTTTCAATCTCTATTCTATCTAAAGTATGTCTTCTTTTTTATCCCTAAAATTGTTTCTCATGTCTTATCCCTTTTTTCTCATGATGAGTTTCACTAGAGATTTGTCTATTTTATTTATATTAATGTTCATATATTTGTTTTCTGCTTCTTCAGTTTCTTTACTTTCTTTCTTAAATTTCCACTAATTTTTTTTCTTTCTTTGGTTTGGTTTTGTTCTTTTTGTATTAGCTTTAATATTTAGCACATTAAATTACAGTCTTTCCCCTTTTTTGACATAAGAATTTAAGGCTACAGATTTATCTTCAAGTACCATTTTAGCTATATCCCATGTTTCCGTATATAGTATTTTTATTATAATTCAGTTTTAAGCATTTTCTGACTCCCCTTATGGTATCTTCATTGATCAGCTTAAAAGCATTTAACATACTCTTTTGTATTTGAGATTTCTTTTGAAATGTGGTTAATATGTGTAAAAGTCCCATGTATGCTTGAAAAAAATATATGTTATCTAGTTGTTGGATAAAAGTCTAAATATGTTAGGGGCGCCTGGGTGGCTCAGTCGGTTAAGCGTCCGACTTCAGCTCAGGTCACGATCTTGCGGTCCGTGAGTTCGAGCCCCGCATTGGGCTCTGGGCTGATGGCTCAGAGCCTGGAGCCTGCTTCCAATTCTGTGTCTCCCTCTCTGCCCCTCCCCCGTTCATGCTCTGTCTCTCTCTGTCTCAAAAATAAATAAACGTTAAAAAAAAATTTTTTTTTAAAGTCTAAATATGTTAAATCTATTAAGTCAAGCCAGTTAATTGTGCTGCTCAAAGCAAGCAAACAAACAAACAAACAAACAAAAACACTTGGAGACTCCCCAGGACATAGTTTGGAGAAGGCAGAAGTCAAAAGTGGGGAGATCATACAAGGGTAGGGAAAAGGCAAGGTGTTCGCATTTTCCGAGGTAGAATGATGGAATATGGGGGCTGAAGGCACAGGAGGAAGACCACTCTGGATAGAAGGGGGTCAAGAATCTGTTTTAGGCATGGTATGGGGCACCAATGAGAGAATGTCCAGGAGACAGAGGCTGATTGATGGTTGAAGTCATGGGCAAGAACAAAATTTCTCAGGGGAGTGTGGTGAAAAAGGCCAGAAGTTATGATCTAAGCCAGTCTGAAATAGTAAATAGGGCATTTTTGGTAACCTACTCTATTAATACACATATGCGTGTGTCTTGCCTCTCTGAGGGCCTAGTATTGGTGACCTGAGGAGTGTGACTGAGTCCTGCCTATCTTTGTTAACCCCAAATTGTCTGTAGTCCTCCTGATGCCCACCAGGTGTCCCTTTTTGTCTTGGGTGTTGTTCAGTGTTCCCAGGTCCCTTTGAATAAGAGGGTAAAACTTGGGGTGCCTCGGTGGCTCAGTCGGTTAAGCATCGGTTAATCATCTCAGTTTGTAAGATCGAGCTCCTCGTCCAGCTCCATGCTGACAGTGCAGAGCCTGCTTGGGATTCTCTGCTTCTCTCTCTCTCTCTCTCTCTCTGCCACTCCTGGCCTTCCCCTCCCCCACCCGCTGCACACACACACACACACACACACACACATTGTCTCTCTCTCTCTCTCAAAATAAATAAACATTAAAAAAAATAAAAAGGTAAAACTTAACCCTGAATCAAGAGTAGATTTCAGGCCGGGGAAGGTGAGGGGGCGGGGTCCACCACAAACAACCCTGACCTACTTAACTGTTCTGGCTGCCACCTGTCCTGCCCCAGGCACAAGGCACTCTCCAAGAGGCAGTTCTCACCTGACTGGATTTCTGGGCCTGGTGCCTGCACCAGGTAAGGGATTGGCAGGGCTGTGGTAGTGCGACTGGGTGATGAAGAACTCATAAACAGGAGAGACTGAGATGAGACACCAGGCCTTTGCTGCTTTCACCTGGGGAGGGTTACATGGGAGTTCCAGATCCTAGGAGGCTTGGGATCCTTGGCGATGTGAAAAGAGAACTGTCTGGAAAATTTTTTTGAAGGCAGGGGAGAAAGGTATACCAGGCCTGCATTTTAGTGCCACACTATCACTGGAGGCCTGGCATGTCACCTCCTTCAATGTCTGGAAATTCTTCCGTCTCTCCATTCTGTCTGCATATCTGATACGTGGACAGAGACAGAGATTTGCGTATACCCAGTGCTTTGGCGGTTTACAAAATATTTTTCCACCCTTTAACCATTTCAGCTTCGGAAACCATTCCAGCATTTCTGGACTACAATGGGCACAGCAGTAAGCAGAACACGGGGTTATTGGGAGATGGTTAGGTGACTACACATCTAAGAGGTGAGCGGAGTAGTGGGTGAAAGCAAGAGTTGTTATGATCTCCGAGTTTAATGGCCCAGAGAGAGGCAATGCCAAGTGTGACTACCTTTGCTTCACAGACGAGCAGCTTCGCAAAGAAAAATGCCTGGCTCAAGGTCACCCGGGCTTACCGGTCAGTGGAGCTGGCCTCAAGATGACCAATCTGGTCTCCCACCCGCCACGGTGCATGTGCGGAGGGCCGCAGGTCCAGGCAGCACGCGGAACGGGTGACATCACCGCGCCCCCCTCCCCCGCCCCTGGGCGGGGCTGAGCTGACTCCCGCTCCTGCGTTCCGCCCCCTGCGTCCGGTCCAGGTCCCGCCCCGGCCCAGCAGTTCTTGGGCCTTGCTAGGCGGGGGCCCATGGGGCATTTCTCCCTGGGAATACCTAGTGTGGGGGAAAATGAGGTTCGGCTCACAAGGCTCCAGGGGCTGAAGGTGAGGCGAGGAACAGCGAGCCGCTTAGATGGGGGCGGGGAGCGCACCATACTGAGGCTCGTCCTAATGTTTCTTGGTGCCACGTGTCTCACCACGTGTCTCCAGGGTCCTCATATCTTGCATCCAGGTTCTCTCACAGACTCCCTAAATCACCTTAGCGAGTCCATACACACACACACACACACACACACACACACACACACACATATATATATATATATGTCACCCCGTCTTAGGAACAAAGATCTGGGCCCCGGGGGATGAGTGATTTGTCTTGGGTCACACAGGACAGGCAGGCCCTCTTTGGCAGGCCCAAGAATTCTAGGCTCTGAATCGGAACCAACCCCACTGAAAGCCCCCCCCCCCCCCCGCCCTTTGTGGGGTCCTAGTGACTCATTTAGCATTTGCCCTGCAGTCTGGGGCCAGAATGCCAACCGGCTCATTGACAGAGCACTACGACTGCCAAGGCTATGGAGAGCTCTGGGCGAGCACCTCCTCTCTCAGAGGGGACCAGCGCAGGAAGCCTGGTCATTCGGAGATTAGCTAGAGGAGCCCAGCTAGGACACCTACCATTATGGGTTGGAGAGGGGGGACGTGGGTTGTGTTCACGTGAGGTGTCCATCTCTACACTCACTGCCAACTTGCCCTAGAAACCAGATGGGCCTCACTGCCAGCCTGGCCTCCCTGTGGGACCACAATGGCTGGCTGACTTCCCTCAGGCTGACACTCTTCCTGCATGTCAAGACTCAGGTTTCAGGCAGGGCCTGCTGCCCAGAGAACAGGGCTCTTCGGAGTGATTCTGCATTTCTCTGCTCATATCCATTCTGAATCATAAGCGTCGTTTAACATTCTGATTATTTGTCTTCCCAATAGCTGGAATTTTCCCTTCACCCATGATACTCCCTCACCACGCTCTTTCCAGATTAACCTCAAAGAATAGATACACAGATCTATTCTGGTTTGTCAGCTATACCAGAGGCTTGACTTCTATTTTTTAAGGATCGCCGCCGATTTTACTGGGGCTCTTCGCTTTTCCAAAGTTGAGAGCCCCAATTCATCACAGGTTAAACAAAAGGGGAATTCCGATTTTGCAGTGGCAGCTACCCCAGGGTGACCAGCAGCTAAATACAGGCTGATACTTGAGGCAGAAAGGGCAGATGGAAGGAAGATGGTAATGAGCAAGTCCTGGGAGAGCCAGGGACACCTGGCTGATTCTCACGGTCAGCCCTTCCCCATCTCACAGGAAGCAAGTGCTAGAGGGAAAGTGGTGAAGTCTCATAGCAGAGGCCTGCGTCTCGAGGCGGTGGTGCCTTCAGAGCGCCTACTGCGGTCAGGAGCCATCACTGCAGAGGGCTAGGCGAGGGAGACCTGGGAGTTGTATTTTCTAACCCTCACCTCTGCAGTCTTCAGGTGAGGTCAGGAGAACGGAAACAAGTGAGACTGCAAATTCCTGGCGTTTGCATTAGAAAACATTTTTTGAAAAAAATACTCTAGTGATTTGCTTCAACATCAATCTGAGTACAGAAGGAAGGAAAAGTGAGATGATCTGAGCGGTTTTTTCCTCCTTCAAATCATGGACGGGGTTGAGAGAAAACCACTTCACGCCCATCTCTATCCCATGAGCACAGGCAATGAAGTGAGTGCCACCACACAGCTGAAGACAGGCGTGTGAAGACTGTGTGGCAAGGGACAAGCAGATGCAGTGAAGGAAACAGCTTTTTTTTTTTTTTTTTTTTTTTTAGGAAACAGCTTTTGAGGACCTCTGGGAGCCAAGGAAAGCACTTGTAGCTTGAAGAGTGAAAACATAAATAGAATGTGACCCTAACTTGAAAAACATGAATTCGATCGCTTCTCAGCCTTTTGGCTAAGATCAAGTGAAAAACACGAATTCTGTCTGGCAGCTGGAGTAAGTAAGGTAAGAGCATGACAGAAGTCAAGTCACAAAAGTTCCCAAAGCTCTGAGGTACAGAAGGGGAAGGAACTGCATGAACTGGCTGTCACTGCTGGCGGCGGTGGAGGACCAGGAAATGCTCAGCATGTTCCAGGGAGAGAGACTAACGTAACATTAAGTCTGGTTTGGGATCATTCTGTGGCCATGCATGGGATGGTCTGAAGGACACCTGGGCTGGAGTCCGGAGAGAGCAGGCAGAAGGTAGTGAAGAGACCCAGGGAAAAAACGCAGGGTTCTTGAGGGGCTGTTGGTGCCAGGGAAGGAGTGCACTAGGCCTCTCAGTCTGGGGTACAATGGGGCGGTCAAGAAGGACTGAGAGATGGGGTGCCTTGGTGGCTCACTCGGTTGAGTATCCAATTCTTGATTTTGGCTCAGGTCATGATCCCGGGTCATGGGATCGAGTCCCACATCAGGCTCTATGCTGAGCGTGAAGCCTGCTTGGGATTCTTTTTCTCCCTCTTGAATTAAAAAAAAAAAAAAAAAAGAACTGAGGGAGAAAAGAGGAAGAGTGCAGATTTATTTCAGCCTCTTTGCCAAAGGGCATTGCAAAGATGGGAGAATACTCAGGGAACCCCTGCTTTTGAATCGGATAGGAAAGGAATACTGGTTTGGCATGTACCCCTGGAATACATGGACTCTAGCTCTCCATGTAATGATGTACTTAACTATCCTATTAGAACTTCAAAGCTCATCAAATAGTCTTAAAAATGTGCTAAGAGCCCTTAATGAGGCCTGAAGCCTTCAATTAAATTAAACTGAGAAACAGAAGCCCTGACAGAGGTGCCAATTTGTAACTATCTGCTGGTCAGGGATTAGTGAACAGTCTGGGCTATAGCCAGGGTCGGTAGGTGTGTGTGTGTGTGTGTGTGTGTGTGTGTGTGTCCACAGTAGCCAGAGCTCTGGCCCCACTTCCAGTCCAGAAGAGCAATTTTTAAGAAGGGGGACCCAGTGGTATGGCTCCCTCCACGGAGTGAGTCCCATACCATCCCACCCCTAGGTGAGTTTAAGAAAAGGGGAGGGCCCAGTTTTAATGCAAGGACACATAGGCCCCTTGTTCCCCAGAAGACTTAGCTTTGATGTCAGGGCAGAGTGCCAGGTAGAGGAGAACACTTGGGCTGCAGCCTCTTCTTGCCTGGAGGTGTGGGAGGGCAGCCAGGGGAGGGGATGTTAGTCAAGGGAGGAGTGCTGACCAGTTTTGCAGGTTCATTCCTGAGGCTGGGTAGTGAGGACAGGTGGAAAAGATGGCAGTGAAGACCAAAAAAAAAAAGGTGAAGCACTGGCTCTGTCCCCAGTCCTATGAAAGAAGGAACTGAGCAGCAAAGATAAATGGCCTTTCTCAGTCTCAGCCGGCAGCCTGGACATCCCAGCTCCAGACTTGTCCCTTCTCCGTGGCCCCACCAGGGGGCACTGCAGCCTCTCTGAGGCTAAGAGGACCAACTGCTTCCCCCCACCTTTGGACCCACGCCCAGCCCAGCGCTGGCAAGGCTCAGCTGGGTCATGCTCATCCCCCAGATTCAGGCTGCCATCCTGCTGCCCTCTCTAGGGCATGAAGCTGTGGCTGGAGGACACAGGGAGCCATGGAGAAAAAAAAAAAGTTTTATTTTATCAGAGAGCCTCTGAAGGCACCTGGTTTCTGTTGAATATAAAAAAAGGCATAAAATGGCAACTGTACAAGGTGCATGATGGGTAACAACAAGGCAGGGGGAGGAGGGGAGGGACACGGAGATGTGAGGGGAGGAGGCACATAGGGAGAAGGGGGATGGAAATGTCAGACTGGACTTTAGAACAGACAGTCCTGCCCCCTAGCCACCCCTGGTATAGGCAGATGAACACACACACACACACACACACACACACACACACACACACTCTCTGAGCCCAGGAGTCTCTGCTTCCCCTGCTCAAGCAAGGATCAGTCAGAACCAAGGTGTTAGGGGGGGCAGCCCTTGAACAGATGCAGAGACTGTAGAGACTGTATCCCTTCCCTTGATTCTGACCCTCAGGCTCACAATGTCCCCACTGTCCATCCACAGAGGTTCCCTCCTCAGGGCCTGGACACCCGGGCCCAGAATAGGCCGTGAGAAAGAAGAAGCTGGCTAGCTAGAAGAGAAAACCTCCAAACTCCTGCCCGTCCCTGAAGGAGAAGAAAGGGGGCAGGAGCAGGTGGCCACTGCAGTCCTTCTATCCATCCATGGTCACACAATTGACCGGAACAGGAAGGAGAAGACAGCCCCCAGTGCCAAGCCCAGAGACAGAAAGAAGGCCATGATGGCTCCAGCTGTCTCTGCCTCAGCCGGCTTCACTTTCCTAAAGGCGGGAGGGCAAGGCTTCCTTAGAATGGCCCCTACCCCAGCCCCACCCAGAGCCTCTGGGGTGGGGAGACTTGCCTGAGCACAGAATTCTGCTGCCAAGCATCTTACTTTCCCGCCCCCAATCTGGCTTTTCCCTCTTGGGGGAATGTGTACTGGGGTCTGTCTCCCACCTATCCACATCTCCACCTAGGTACCCCGGGTGTCCCACCGCCCACCACCCACCACTACCCCTTCACCTACGTGCCTTACATGCCCCTCCAGGATCAGGGAGTCTCTGTTGCCCTCTCTCCCTTCACTGACCATCCACTGCTGCAGCTCTAGACCCTGCCTGATGCCACCAAGTTCCCCACTCACTTGGGCCCGAAGCACATGCAGAGACTGGCGAGGTAGCCATTGGAGAAGGCGAAGGCAGCCATGAAGATGATGAACCAGGCGTCGTGCTCGAAGACCACAGCCAGGTACCGGCGGGGCTGGACATTGCACAGCAGCAGCAGGGGCACAAACAATATCCGGGCCAGCACCAGGCTTGGCAGCCAGTGGCTGTCCTTCCCAGGCTGCAGAGGAGCAGGTGGTACCTCAGCGGGGGCTGGCCCACAGCCTCCACTGGGGGCCCCTTAGGATCTGGATTGAATCTGGTTACCCTTAGGGCATAGTGATTGGGAGGGAGCATGGTTGAGCCTTCTGGAGTGCTGGCAATGTTCTATATTTGACCTGGGTGGTGATTATTCAGAGATGCATGCATGTTTACGTGTGTGTGTATTCATTAAGCTGTATGCTTAAGACCTGTACAACTTACTATACATAATGTCTTGGTTTAAAAAAAAAAAAGCATGCTCCCCTTACCACCACACTATCTTGGTTCCCTTTCTGCATCTCAGGCTGGACTCTTCCCTCTCACAGGGGCTGGGTGCCACCTTCTACCCCTTACCCATGTAAATATAGCTGTGAGGCTCCGGCCCAGCCAGTCGAAGACATTGAAAGTCAAGAAACAAGACACAGGAATGAAGTAGGCTCCTGGAAGAGGAAAAGTAGATTCAGGGATGGTTATTAGGTCCAGAGAGACAGATTTAGCCTCACTGGGGCTCAGTTTCCCCAGCTGCCCAGCTGTAAAACAGAGAAGATGCTTCCAGCCCAGGGAAGGGCAAATGGGCCAAGAAGAGTCTAGATGGGGAGACAACAGCCTAGGATCCCCCACTCCCTCACCCCCAATCCTGCTCTAGCTCCTGTCTGTCCCCATCCTGGGAACCCATGGTGTCCTCACCCCAGGCACTGTTGCCCGCAATGCTGGATTGGACCTCAGCAGTCACAGCGGGAAACATCCCAATGGTGACCGTGAAGATGAAGCAGACGGAGAGAGCCGGGACTAAGATCTAGAGGAAAGGGACCCAGGCCCGTGTCTTCATGGTGTTGTGCATTCAAAGAACCCAGAATCCCCACCCCCTGACATACACACACACACACACACACACACACACACACACACAGGAGAATCCAGGAGAGTGGCCAGTATCGGGTGGGAAAGGGAGCGGATGGACAGTGTGCAGGTCGGGAGGGGCAAAAGGAGAGAATGAGGGTAAAGGGCAGAGGGCAGAACACCCATGCCCCACATACGTTTCTGAGGATGGCTCGGATAGAGTGGCCTTGGTTGGTGGCCTCAGAGTTGGGGGCTGGAACTCTGGACTCCTCTTTGTTTGCTTTTAGGTCCTCTCCTAGGGGGTGACAGGTTGTGAAAGCATCAAATTGTAGGTAGGACAGGACAACAGGAGATGACACAAAAGGGGGTGGACACTCCTTACCAGTGCACAGCCACACCCTAACACCTAGCCCAGATCTCCTGTAAATCCCACAGCATGGGTCCAGCGGTCCTGACCTCTCCCAGGAGACTCAGGTCACGTTACAAGAAACTGAAATCGCTTCCCATTGCTCTCAGACATTCAAGGTCATCCGGAATCCCACCCCCCCACCCCCCCCCCGCCTTTATTTTTTCCAGTTTTTGTTTCCCGTAGTTTTCCTCATCCCAGCCCTGGTGACATCTGGCCTCTGGCTTGTCACTGCCAGCAAATACAGTATACTCATTCTTGCCCTCTGTGCCCATGCTGCTCCCTCCAGGGCAGGCCACCCTCCACCCCAGCTTCTGTGGGCTATTCTGACCTTTACTAATGAGATCCAACTTGGTCTCCTGCTCTCCAGGCCCTTCAAGCTTGAGCTGCTGGTAGTAGCGGTAGAATTCCTACCAAGAGAGGGAGACAGTGGAGGTGGATTCAGTGGTGGAAGCTCCAGAATTCCTGCCTCGCCCAGGTTTGGGTCTCAGAACACCATTGGTCCGAAGCCCTGGACCCCCCACCCCAGACCCCAAATCTGCCTTTCTCCATTCGCTTACCAGTCGGGGCAGGCCTAGGTAACAGATGATGGCCAAAACGATAACCCCACAGGCCGTGATAAAATAGCCAAAGGCACTTTCTGACAGCTCCGAGCCACCTGGGTGGAGGGTGTGCAGAAATCAAAGACCAGCCCCACCCCTGTCCCTTTCCCCCAGCAACTAGGCCAACGGGCAGATAGTAGGAAGACTTACTGGCGATGGCGCAGATCATGGCCACCGAGGCGAAGAAGCCTGCCAGGCCCTGGCCACTCATGATGGGGGCAGTGTAGCTGGTGGGCAGGAGGCCAGCCAGACCAAACAGGCTGCCCTGCAGGATGGCACCGAATGCTGGGGGCACAAGGTGGGCATCAGCAGGGGAGGGGAGAGCAAGGTGGGACTTGCTTCCGCTGGAGGTGGCTGGGGCCCCATAGGAACACAGGTCCCAGTGAGTCTTAACACCAAATGACCCTCTCTGCCCCTACTCCCAGCCCTGGTCCATGTCAGCTCTGGCCTCTTGAATCATTGACTACCCACGGTATCCATTTCCTCCAGCGGGAGGAATGGGCTCCTTCCTGGCTGACTGTGCTTCTGAAAGAAGGGTGGGGGGATCCAGGAAGATCTCTGCCCTAGGCCTGCTCCCAGCCCTGCTTACAGTTAATGAGCATGATCTTGATCATGGTGATGACGAAGAAGGACACGGCATCCAGATGCACCTTTACCAGGACAGCAGTGATCAAGAACACCAACAGGATGGCTATCAGGCTGCCCAGGATCCGAACAGACTGGGGGATCCTAGGCCGAGGCAGCAGAGGGACAAGAGGTGAGGCCGCGGGCTCAGCACAGGGAGAACAAGAGGCAGCAGGGGGTGGAGGGGGCTGGTCAGGCCAGGGGCCTGGACACTCACCTCTGATGCAGGAAAGAGTTAAGGCAGGTGAAAAACAGCAAGGGCAACATGGCACATAAGGTCATGACATTGTTGAAGAGGGCACTGAGATAATTCCGCTCTGGGGAGGGTACTGTGGGGGTGGCTGAGGGCTGGAAGTCCTTGCTGTTTTCAGCAGTGACCAAGGACATATTCTGGGTCTCGTCCAGGCGGTTTGTGAAATACTGTGTGGGTTGCAGAGAGAAGCGGTGAGACTTCTCTCCCGGGGCCCCCAAGAACAGATCCATGCCCTACATGCCCAGTGGACATGTCCCCCTGGAGCCCAGTCCCCCCCAGTCTCACCCTAGTGGCTGTCATGAAAAAATTCCACGGGAGCAGCGTCCCCAGACCCAGCATGAAGAAGATAAGCCAGACGGCTTTGTACCTGAGGACAGGAGAGGAAAGAGGGGCCTAGTGACCCACTACTCCACCCTCCTTCGCAGATCAAACTTAAGAGCTCCTCCCTCCCCAACGTTCGGTCTCTCCAACTGCCCCAGGGCACAGGCTTCTGTGCCCATGTGCACAAGTCCACCTATGGGTTTATGTAGAAGGGGAAGTGTCCAAGGGTAGGGAAAAGGGCACAGATATGTCCACAGGGAGAGTAGGGTCAGGGACACAGGACTGAAAGGCATGGCCAACAGGACCTTGGTTCTCAGCCCCGAAGACTCGGGGGACCCTGCAGGCTTGGGAAACAGTGTGACCCACACATCCGGAGGTGGTTTTGGAACTCTTGCTGAAGGCTGGGGGTAGGCGGGTGAGGGAGAAAGCAAACAGCAAGTGTCTCCCACCCCCACTGGGCAGGCTGGAAGTGATTATGCTGTCTGGGTAGGGACTGTGTGGTTCCCCAAAGAGGATTCTGAGGTCAAGAAACTCCCAGACCATTCTGGACCTAGTGGGACAGGAGGGCGGGGTGACTTGGGGTAGCTGGGAAGCGAGGGAGCTGTTTTTTCCCTGGCCCAGACAAAACCAGCTTTGTAGGTCACACCACATAGGGTAGGCCAGGAGGTATCAGGCCACTGGACGTCATCTGGGCCCCAAATAGTAAATAAGTGCCGCCCTAGCTTCGGCCAGGGCATTGCCCCAAGCCCTACACTTCAGGGCCTGTCTGGGATGGCCAGCCTTCCCCAGGGAGCCCCGAACCCTCCTACTGTGGTTTCCAGATGTGCCTGTCATATCTTCCCCACAGCTAACGCCCGCTTTCTTCACAGAGATGGCAGAGACAAAGTCCAAGGCAGGGAAGAAACAGGTCCAGTTAGAGTACAGGGCCCGGCCTCACACAGGAAAGGCCTGGGTGAGTGCCCCAAGTGGCGAGGTCTGAGCCACTGCAAATGCAGCCTCCCTCCGCCCCCACTCCCTTTTATCCTCCGGACCTTGAAGAACACAGCTAAAAGGCTCGACTCAGAGGTCCCGAATGAAGGGAGAAGCTCCCAGACGTGGTTGTGCAGAATACATGGTCAGAGCGGGGCTAGAGGAGGGTGCCAATACATGGAGATGGGAGAGGGGTTCACAGAACTGCTACCAATGGTGAGACTCTGATAGGACAGGCAGCCTGGAAATGGAGGAGACAGGGACGGAACCAACCTGGGGCCTGTACTTACTATGTCTCCTTAAATTCCCTCCCATTCAAATAAACCCTACCTCAACTTTACAGGTGGGAACAGTCCCAGAGAGATTAAGCTAAGTACCTGAGGTCCCACAGCCAGAAGTGGCCTACTTCTGTGGCCTCTGGCACACGAGGGAGACCGGATTGGCAGCGGAGAGGGGATGAGGTTGGGGGGCCTGGGCTGAAGGAGTTTTGGACCACAGGCATGGCTTCATCGACTCTCTTGGGTCCTAGACTCCTTGGAGGGCTTAAACCGGGCTATAGCCTCTCCCCCCACGCAAATACGTATGCATGATCACCATTGTGGGTCTAACTGAAAGGAGCGTATAGGCTCCAGAGGCGGGGAAATGAGAGGAAGGTCAGTTCAAGGACCAGGGTGGGCCAGGGTCATCTGAGGCAGGGCCAGGCCTGAGGGAGAGGGCAGTTCTGCCAGATGTGCTCCGGAACTAGGGGTGCCGCCAATGATTTCCCCAGAGTGATGGGAGGAGGAGCTGGAAGCTGCTGGCTGGCTGGAGAGCAACAGTGGAAACACTGAGAGGCCAGGGAGGGGCTGCCGCCCACCCATCCTGGCCCTCCCCACAGGCCCCCCCCCGGCTAAGACATGCATGGTCCCCACCCCTCGCGCAGGCCTGACTCATAGCTACTTTGCTGGAAGACCAGGCAACAGTGGAAACCCCAAATTCCAAAGGACACCACACCCAGCCCCCTGGAGACCCATTTCCACTCCCCTGGATCCCCTGGCCCAGGTCCCCCAGTACCTGTCCTGAGGCTCGTGACCGGTTGTCATGGTGACGGCGTTCTCAGTTTTGTCTGGCCGATAGCTCCCTCCTCCTGGCGTCTGCTGGGGGCAGAAGCAGTGTGAGGCCACGTCTTGGCCCTGCTTCCCCATAGGCCTCTTTAGACTCTTGTGGGGTAGGCGGCAGGCAGGCAGGGTTCACAGAGCAGACAAGCCGGAGAGTCCACAAGGACCCCCTCCTGGCCCTGCCCCTGAGGACTGCTCAATCTGACCCCTCTGACCAGCCCTGTCGGGCCCCCTGCCTGCTCAGGCTCTACCTGGCTCCCGGCCTGGCCACCGCTATTTTTATCCAGCAGCTGAAGCAGTTTGTAAGCTGGGAAACGGGAGAGTGGCGGGCAGGAGAGGAGGAGGAGGAAATATGAGGGAGAGGGAGGGAAAGACTGGCAAAGAAGGCAAGGAAGAGGATGAGAGCAGTCAGGGACAAGGACAACAGACAACAAACGATAATGGAAGGAGCGACAGGAGGAGGGAAGCAGGAGTCAAAGCAAAGAGGGCGAGGGGAGGGAAGGGGAGGAGGGAGGGCACAAAACAAACAGATACGCAGCAGCAGCAGCAGCAGCAAGAGCCACAGGGAAGAGGACAGAAGCCAGGCCAGAGATGCCTCCCCGGCACCAGGCCCCTCTCTGCAGGTCTGACCTTCACACCCTCTGGGGGAGCCCCTGCGCTCACAGCAGGAGTGGGCTCTGGAGGGCCTGCGCCCTGCTGGAGGCACCCCAGACTCCAGCCTCTCTGCTGGCAGCCCTTGAACCTTCCTTTCCAGTCACTGCCCAGGGGCTTCCTAGTTCCTGGCCAGTTTTCTAGGAAAATACTTCACCATGCATGTGGGGACACAGCCCTTCCCACAACCACCCTGGCCCCTCCCCGATGCCCAGTCCTGTCCCCAGGGTTACCCCATCCCCCCTCGGTTCCTCTTTGACTCACTCCCAGGTCCCTATCCTCTTCCCCTTTCAGAGAGCAAACTTGAAAGGAAGACTGGGGGAGCAGGGACACAGGCCCGACTGACCACATTGTCCCAAAGCTCCTAGCCCACCCCCTCACAATCCCCCTCCCGCTTCCCGCTCGTGCAGGGCAGGCGCCCTGGCACCAGATCAGACAGCTTTCCCTTTGGATGGCAAGGAAAGCCAGGCAGGCGTGTGCTGGCACGTCCCCCACGTGCAGGCCCAGCTCTGGAGCCAGGTCTGCTGTTTGGGGTGAGGACCCGGGCCTGGGCTAGGGCGAGCACTCACCGGATGCCCAGACTTGCCAGCAGAAGGGTCAGAGCAGAGGGGGCCTGGGCAGTCCCTGGGAAGTGGTCCTAGCTCAGGCTCTGGTGGCAGGCCTTGTCCATGGGCGCCCCCTGGGTAAGGGTCCAGAATGAAGAAAGTGGCACAGGGCATATGGGGAGAGAACCCCCCAGGCCTTGCCATGGGAGTTCTGGTACCCTGGGCCCCATTCTGAGAAGCCTCTCACACACACACAAAACCAGGAGATAAAAACTGCTCCTGTAGCTAGCTTGGGAGATAAGAAACCCAGCAGTCTAAGTAGGGGAGCTGGGGGTGGGGGGGCGGGGGGGAGAAATCCCAGGTACAGCCAGTTCCCAGCCTGAGACAGACAGATACCGACAAATAGTTACTTCCAGGGACCCCGAAATCTTCAACCAGCTTTTCTATCCCTCCTGTTACTGCTCTCAACCCCTCCGTGGGTGAACTCCAGACTCTCCCAAGGCCTTCCTTAGCGCCCCAGCGCACCCCTGTGTTGTAGAACAGGGACAGGAGGAGCAGACCCACACACCTCCAAGATGGGAGGCAGAGGTCTTCTTTTATTCATTTTCTCAACAAATATTTACTGAGGACCTCTGCATGCTCTCCAGGCACTGTTCTGGGCACTGGGGACAGAGCGGTGAACAACACTGTTCATGTTTCCAAGAGGGATGGGGGCAAGAGGGCTCCACCCTGGAGGGTGGGGAGAGAAGGCTCAGGACTCAGATTTTCTATTAGGTAGCAAGGAGGGAAACCCCCAGCTTCACACCTCAGCACACCCCATGCTCCACCCCCCCACCCCCCCAGGTAAGATTCCTGGCAGTAAAGAACTGGGAGGTGGGGTGGAGAGAATAGAGTATCCCTTTCTTAGTAAAATCTGCCTTAGGCTCAGAGAAGTATTCATTTCTGTCCTCTCCCCCCCCAGCTGTGCTCCCATCCTGCCCACAGTCGGCTGGCCAGCCCAGGTGTTTTGTTCTTGCCTGCCTTTGCCCAGCAGCAACCAGGGATTTGACACCAGCTCAGCATCTGGTGTCCCTCCAGCCACGCCCTGGCCTGCCGGGATGGAGGTCTGAAAGCAGTCACGGAACTGAGCACGTCCCCTCCTTCTATACCTATCTCTGCCCCCCTCCAGACCCCCAGTGCCTCTCACGCACCCCAGCTTCCAGACACATCTTTGCAGTAGCATCATATTCTCTACTCCCATGGAGTTGCATATGGGGCCAGCCACTACCTGCCCTCACAACCACCCCTAAGCTAGCACTAATCTCTCTCCATTGAACAGATGGGGGAGGCTGAGGTTCAGAGCGGTTGAGTCACTTGCCTAAGGTCACAGAGCTAGTGAGCAGGTGAGCTGGAATTCAAAGTCAATGTGCAGCTCATCCTAGCCTCCTTCTGGGGCCGGGAGGTAGGTATAAAGGCTGCTTCTCAGCTAGCCCTTTAAATTGGGACATGCGGGGAGGGGGGGTGGGTAGGTGCGGGCGGCATCTCCAGCCTGACAGGAGCCTCAGGTGTAAGGCAACCCCCCTCCAAATACACACACATCCTGGCACCGAGAGCTCAACAGGCAGAAGGACAAGTGGGAGGTTACCGCGAGGAGTGGGCAAAGGGGCCGCCCCAAGAAGGCTGAAGGGCAGGGCTGGGACCAGCCCTCACTCACCCAGGCTGCTCTCCCCACCGCGGACCGAAACCCGCGGTATGTGTCCCTGTCCTTTCTAAGATAAGGAAGGGTCCTCTCAGGGAGTAAATAAGGACGTGCCCAGGAAGGGGAGGCCAGGAACATGAATTCGGCCAATAAAAGGCAGAGGTTAAAGAGACAGCTCCTTCACCTCCAAGGCACGCGCCCTGCCCTCATCCCCATTCCCACCCCCACCCCTCCCAACACAGTTACCGGCGCGGCTCCTCTCCTGTACCAACTAGACTGATCGAGATTACCCATCTACTCGCCCGCCCCTTGCGGAGGTCAGTTCGGCGACAGCCGGTTTCAGGCCCAGGAACCAGGCCGCCCACGCTCCGCTCGGGTCGCGATCTCCTCAGAGTCCCCACGCGCCCTGGCCCTTGCGCGCCACGTGCAGCGCGGCTCCGCACGCTCCACGCCGGGGAAGCGGGGCCCCCACCCGGCGTCCCCTCCGCGCGCCGCGCAGCTGCCAGGCCCAGCCTCCCGGCCCCCGTGGCGGCGGGAAGAGACACCTCCCGCCCCGGCGGTGCCCGGCTCCCCCCTATCCCGGGCCCCCGGCCCGAGAAGCACCTGCTAGCTAGGAAGGAGTCCTACCGCGCCGAGATCCGCGCGCCCTCTCAGTAGCTTCCCGCGCCCGCGGCAGCACATTGAAACCCGCCCTCCGCTGGGCCCGCCCCGGCCCACGTCCGCAGCCGCAGCCCGCCCCCCCCTCCGCCCTCGCCGCCGCGGCCCCGCCCCAGCTCCCCCACCCCAGCAGCTCGGGACGTGAGCCTCGCCCCCCACCCCCTTTCTTTCCCAGCTGCGCCCAGCCGGGGCTGCATGGCCCATACCTCGAGCTATTTCTGAAGATGGGACCTGTGGGCCCTGCTACACCAAACCCTGCCCCGTTATGAAGCACCCGGGGCCGGAGAATACAGCCCCACGCTGGGTACCCCTAGTCTCCTCCGCGCTGCCGCTCCAGAAACTCCTACAGAACCCGCGTCCGGACGCTGCTTGCAGCAAACCTTCGGCTCAGACCCGTCCGGACGCCTTCACGTCCACACTCCATCCCAGATGTTCCGGTATAACTCCCCGAACCCCTCCCACGCCACTTTCTCCTACACTGCACTTTTTTCCTTTTCTGCGTGGGCCTCTTCCCTTCTCAGTGCCACTTTCTTCCTTTCCTTTGCTCCCCCAACCCCCATGCCGGAGGGATCCCTCTGCATAATCAGTATAGTCAGTGACCTGAGTGGTGGGTTTTCCCACCTCTAACACACAGACCCGAACACCCACACACAAACACTATACCACTGTGTGGTGATAAGGAGGGGGATGTGTGTCTCTGTGGGGGTTGCCGGGGAAAGGGTAGTGGCATAGGTCTGTAGGCCCTTCGAGGTTCACTTTTGCTAAATCCAGAACTTTGGAAACGCTGAGGAACAGTTGGAGATGGTAAGAGAAAAAGCCCAGAATAGCCTTACATCCTGCGTGAATCCTATGGCCCCGATACTGAGAGGCGGAGGAAGGGGGTGGGCATGCTGGGTGGTCAGTCCTTCTTGTACCTCCAAGGGAGGCGGAATGATTCTCTCCCATTTTGCTGGTCAGTAAATTTGGGGGAAGGAGAATACGGCCCCTATAGCTGCCCTCAGTGCTGGAGGACAATCTGAAGGCTCGAGAGGTGTGAAGACAGAAAATCCAGTCCAGCATACCCCACCCTCCTCAACTACCCAAGAGACTCATCCCCTGAAGAAGCTTTGGACACTAATTAACAATTAGCGTACTACCATCATAAGAATAAGGTAGAGTCACCTTCTTGCCAGGGAACAGACTGGGCCCTGAGAGGAGGGGTAGCTTTTCTACTTAGGATCAGTGACCTGTCCCCAAGCTACTCCAGAAGGAATGTTCTCAGCCTCCTGGCTCTGTGCCTCACAGAGACATAACACGCCATCATCCCCCAGCCTTAACCAAACAGAGGGCAGGAAGATGGGTAGGGTGGTATTTTTTTAGGCACTGCCCCACGGCTTGAGGGCAGCTTCATGTCTGGGTCTACCCACCCCCATTCCCATCCTGTGTTTGTCCCGTCTCTCGCTCTTCCTCTCCCAGCCCTCCTCTCCCCTCTTCCTTAGCCCCTGTCTCTCTCCCACCTTCATTTCCCATCTTTGGGCCTGTGGGGGTGGCAGGCCTTAGTGGTCAGACAGATCCTCCAGGCATGGCCAGGCTGGTAGCCAGTGGCTGGAGTTGTGTGCAGAGGGGGCTGGAAGTGGAAAGAAACTGGAGGGAAGTGGTGAGGGTCCCAGGCCAGACAGTGGAAGGCTGTTTCCTCTCCCCACCCCCGCTGAGGCCTGGCCTGCTCACTAGATGGCAACAGCCAGGGCTGTTATTGCTGGAAAGAAGCCCATCTGGCAATCACCCTGCCTGGGCCCCCAGCCAGCATCCACGCCCCTTCGGAGCTACTTCCCTGGCCAGAGATGGTTGCTGGGTGCCAGGGCCCTCTGCTGGACATCCTCAGGGCCCCAACTCACACCAGTCAGTACTGGGAGTTTTTCTGGTCAGGCCCAGCCAGTCCTGTCGCCTTCTGCCCAGGCTTAGGGCTTTCTCCCTCCCTGAGTTCCCTCAGGTCACTGGCACAGAAGTAGGGTAGGAAGGGCTGAGTCAGCTGCACCCCCACCCCCACCCTATACTCCACTCTAGTTGAGACTGTCCGTAGCTCCAGACTCCATCCTCCCATTCCAGGCCCCAAGCCTGCCCCGCCATCTCACACACAGCCCTCTTTTCCCCAGCCCTGTGTCCATCTGTGTTTGCTGGAAGTGTGTTTGCTTGGCTTGGCTATTTGTCACCAGCACCTGTCTCATGACTGTGCGTTCTCAGTTGTTGTTTGTGACTCTCTGTCCCTGCCCTTGTGGCAGGGTTGGGACTAGAGAGAGGCCAATGAGGCATTTGACTGCAAATTTTAAGGGAGTTGACTCCAAAAAAATTCAGGAATCGAGATAAATAATATTTTACTGTAGTCTTTAAAAAAATCAAAGTTAATGCAAAAAAAATCTATGATGAACCAAACATCAACATTTAAAATACAGGAGCTCCTGGGTGGCTCAGTGGGTTAAGCGTCTACCTTCAGCTCAGGTCATGATCTCCTGGTTGGTGGGTTTGAGCCCTACCACTGGCTCTCTGCTGTCCGGGGGGAGCCCTCTTCAGATCCTCTGTACCCCTCTCTCTCTGCCCCTACCCCCCACAAAAAATAAATAAAAAACAAACAAACATTTAAGATACAGAATCCAGCCCTCTCACTTCCCTCGCCTTCCTAGTGGGTGTGTGTACTCCAGGATGGGAACGAGGGTCAGGGTTTAAGATTTGAGGTTCACTAGGTCTGGGCTTGGTCGTCTCAGACTAATTTCTCGGGCCTCTCCCCCTACCCTTTGCTCTGGGCAGGTCTCTGACCTTGGGGGCATCTGTATACGGTTAGGGCGGCAGGGGTGGGGAGGAAGAGTCATGGGGGGGGCGGGGGGAGGGTGGCCTTCCAAGTCTGATTAAAGGCTCCCCTGTACCGGAAACCGTAGATTCCGACACGGTTGATATCCCCCAACTTGGGCCGCACCAGCACCTGTCCCTGCCCTGGCGGCGCGGCGCGTGGGAACCGCGCAGACCCCGCCCCACTGCGCTGGAGGCCCGCCTCCGCTCCCCGCAGTCCTGCCGGTTGGGAGCGGGGGAGGGGGGGGGAGCGGGGGAGGGGGGGGGAGCGGGGGAGGGGGGGGCGGGGGGGGGGGAAGGAAATCCCCCGGCCCGGGTCCCCCTCGTGGCCTCCTTACTTTGGGGCTGGGGCCGTGGCCGTAGCTCGCGGCCCGCGCCGGGTCACACCGGCCTCTTGCCGGGAGGGAGACGGGCTGCAGCGGGCTACCCCGGCGGCTTACCGCCCCGCACTCCGCGGCCTGCTCCGTCCCTCCTCGCGCCGCGCCACTCCGCCACTCCGGGGCGAACGAGGCCGGCCGTAGGGAAGGCCGGGAGCAGGCGAGAGAAAAGGTGCCCGTGACCCCAGAGGGGAACGAGTTAGGGGACCACGGGCTGAAGCCCCCTTCCCCCAGGTCGCCTTCCCGAGAGGGGCGAGCACGTGCTCTGATTTTGAGGCCGCCAAGAGGAAGCAGATGGTGCCGAGAGGGGTGGGGAGGCGGGGGTCTGGGGGAAGGTCCCGCGGGGCTGGAGTGGGGGCGCACAGCTCTGGCGTCACTTCTTCCCAGGGGCCGAACTTCAGACTGGTGTGGGGACCGTATGGGGATCCTGAGAGGGGCCCGCATCCCTCACTATCTACCCCCCCCCCCCAACCTAGAGCCTAAGACTCGCGGAGGGAGGGAGGTGGGAGGGAGGACTGTTGCTTGGGAACAATAAGCAAATTACCCGGAGGCTGAAAGCAAATGAATCGGACACCTCTGATCTGACCCCTTAGGGGCTGCTCTTTGGGGAGGAGGAAATAATGAGGTGAATGCCCATGGTCACCTCCACCCCCAACCGCCCAGATCTCTTAAAAGGCACAGTGCCCCTCAGGGGAAGCATTTTTGCTCTGCTCCCCTGGGTGGCTGCCGGCAGGGCCCCTTAGCAAACAAATCTCCCTCTTCCCACGCTGCTAGGTGAGCAGTCTCGGACCTGGCCCGAGGAAGTTTTCCTTCTTACCTTGAGCTGGCCGGCCAGACCTCTAAATCGGACCCAGGACTGCTGGGTCACGGGGTGACATACTGAAGTTATGCAAGAGAAACGATCTCCAGGAGATGAGGACTGCAGGACAATGGAATAGGAAGCAAAAGGGAGCCGGGAGTGGTTTTCCCCCTCCCACCCCCTGGCCACGTTAGACTGTTTTTCAGTGTAGGAGCATGGGTGACACAATTTTCAATGGTATCCCACGAATTCAAATGAGCAGATATTTATTGAGCAACTGCTGCGTGCTGGGCTTTGGGGCAAGACTGACAAATCAAGGTTCTATTATTTGAAGGAAAATCCTGAGTCTGAAGGACAGACTGGGTTAAAATCTCCCCTCTCAGATAAGTTGTCAGTTATCCATGGGTGAGGACTGTCCCTCACTGGAACTCAGGTTCCCATTTGCCCGGGATGGGGGTGGGGGAGCAGAGTCACTCCCCTCATCCCCCTCCCTTCCCTTCCCAGCCCAGATGCTCGATTAGGAAAGGTGTCTTGGAAGGAGGAGTGCAGGGTCGCGGAAGATCAGTTTTCTGCTAGATGCTGGGCATCCTTCCAGTCATTCCTGTTGGGAGTGGGGAGGCATTCCTGGTCAGACCCCTCTTTGTGCTCAGTCCCCCACCGCGTCTTCTGCACAGTGGGTAGGCTGTGCTCAGTGGTGGTGCCAGGACTGTCTTGCTCCAAAAGAATGGCTTTTGATGACACAGCCAATATCAGGGATCGCAGCCTCATTTTGGGGGAGCTAGCCTCTCCCTCCTCTCCTGGCCAGCCACTCTGGAGACCTCCTCAGCGTCGGGAGGGCGGCTCTGGCTGAGGATGAACAACAGACAGCCCAGCAAAGCTTCTCGAACATCCTGCGAGCCCAGGCGGCGGGCCAGTCGGCGCAGGAGGGGCAGGAGGTGCCGGCGGGCCAGGCGGGTGGCAGGCAGCAGCAAGCGGGACATCAAGGTTCGAAGCAGCAGTGGGAGCAGTGGAGCGGGCATGGCTGGGTCAGCGACTGCGAAAGCAATCCAGACTCTAAGCTTGCCCCTTTCCTGTTCCCTCCTCACCTGGCAAAAACTGGGGTGGGCAGGTGTCCCCCCACTCCAGTGTATACCCTCATGCTCCCCCCACTTCAATTCCTGGGCCGTTTTTGCTTCCCAGAAGCCCTTTCTCTTGGCAATGTAGCTGGGGCAGGAAGGTTCTTACCACAGTGCAGATGGAGACATTGAACCAAGGCAAGAGCAAAACTGAGGCTAGGACCCGCAATTTGCCCTTCCCTGTCTCCAGGGGCTCCTCTAGTTCCCTAGACACACACGCACCCCCCCCCCCCCAGTCAGTCCCACCCCTCCTCAAGCACATCCTCAGTCTCAACCCAGCAGGAGTTCTTCCCTAGGCAATTGTAAATTTTCCTCCGAGGCCCCTTGATCCACCCAGACCTGACACTTCCTACCTTCCCAATCCCCCCCAACCCCACCGGGCAGCAGCTCTCACCAGTCAGAACTGTTGCTCAGAATCAGTCTCTGGCTGAGTTTGCCTGCAGGGGCACAGCCTCCCTGGACCCTACACGGCGGCCCCACCCAGTTCAGCCCCACCCTAGGACCGCTTGCCTGGGTGGGGGGATTAACGAAGAGACAGCTGTGTTCTGGCACCTGGTATCTTGAGGGCAGGGG
Organism: Prionailurus viverrinus; assembly: GCF_022837055.1. Lineage (NCBI taxonomy): Eukaryota > Metazoa > Chordata > Mammalia > Carnivora > Felidae > Prionailurus > Prionailurus viverrinus. The sequence continues at coordinate 42,213,073 of NC_062565.1, read as the reverse complement.
GGCAGCTGGCTCCGAAGAAGTAGAAGGAGCACGTGCAGGAATTTTTCCTGCTGGGTGTAGACTTCAGAGTTGGAACCCAGACTGTGCTTTCTAAGGGTGTGACGGTCGGCGCATTGATTTTTCTGGTCTCTAGTCCCCTCCGCTGTTGTCTCAGTAACTGGGAGTACCTGGAATGGAACGATGTAAGAGACCCATTTGCCCAAACCTCAGAAGTGGGAAGGCTGCAGCCCAGACACGCCAGGCATGCTGTAGCAGGGAGTGACCGAAACAGGGAGAACAGGACGGCAGGACGTGGGCAAGCACCGGGGGGTAGAGGAGTGAGGTCACAGTCCATCTGGCAGTTGGACACAGCTAGGTGGCACTCCCACCCACTTTTAGGACCCTCTTCACTCACTTTTGCCCAAGATGAAATGAAGTTTCGTGAGCTAGCGAAATACAGAGACAACCTGGGTTTGTTTTGTTTTTGAATACCACGTCCTCCTACTTCATAAAATGGGTACACGTTTTGCCTTTCTGGACCCAGAAGAGATAATGGCCATGAAAGCATTTTGTAAACTTCACAGCTTTGGGAACAGTTATCGTCATTCCATCACCAGCCTCCATTAGCATCATCACCATCTCTAAAACCACCGAAGGCCTTGAAGAAAGAAAACCTAACGTCAGAAAGGCCCTCCCACTTCTGCCCGGAGGAAGCAGGGAGAGGAGCTCGAGTTCAGATTTATGGTTCAGTCTTCCTCTCCTTCCAGTTGCTGCCTGAGGAGATGTGCTGGTCATGTGTCATCCTTGGGCCATGGGCCGACACATGTGCCAATCCTGTGAGCTCATGACCTCACTCACTTCTTACTGCCATTATCTGGAGGCTGCTTTTAGACAAACAGGCTTGAGCAATGGAATGCAGAAAAGGGCCACAGTGAGGGGCACCTGGGTGGCTCAGTCGGTCAAGCATCCAACTCCTGGTCAAGTCACGGTCTCATGGTTGGTGAGTTCGAGCCCCACGTGGGGCTCCACACTGAGCGTGCAGAGCCTGCTTGAGATTCTCTCCTTCTCTCTCTGCACCCCTCCCTGCCCCAAATAAATAAATAAACTTAAAACAAAAGGGCCACAGCGACCACTTGGCTGAATACAGACAGGTCTATCAGGCCACCCACCCTGAAATATCCATAGGCCCTAACTGACCCATAACAACTAGGCACAGGTACCAAAACAGGGAAAACTCCCTGTCACCATACCTCCTCACTTTCCCTCCCACTGCCTTGTTGTATATAGCCCCTCCTCTGCTGTCCAGCCAGATGCTCCCTTGCGGTGTGTTCACTAAACTTCTCTCCCCTTCGTTCTGCCTCAGGTGAGTTATTTCACTGCCTGCACCACCGGCTTCCACCCAATCATCACTCCACATTTGGGGGCCTCCGTCTGATCAAGAGACACCCCATTTAGGCACCACACACTCTGCAGGAGAGCTATTATAACCATTGTACAGATGAAGAAACCGAGGTTCAGAGTGGTTCCCTTAGCCAGAGTCCTACCACAGATAAATGGCCTGATCTCCCCCCAAACCTGCCCCTCCTTCAGGCTTGCCCATCCCTGTAAGTGACAAATGCAACTTTCTAGTTCCTCTGGCCGAAATCTTGGACGTTATCTTGACTTCTCTCTTCCCGTCACAGTTCACTACCCATATTAGTAAATTCTGGCACCTCTACTTTCAAAATAGCCAGAATCTCACCACCTCTCACTGATGTCACCATGACTACCCTTATCTGAGCATTCATCATTTCTCACCTGAATTACTGCAGTCGCCTCCTAACTGGTGGTTCCTGCTTCTCTTTTCCACACAGTGACCAGGGAGATTTTTATGAAATATGGCTCAGGGGTGCGTGGGTGGCCCAGCTGGTTAAGCATCCAACTCTTGATCTCAGCTTAGGTCTTGATCTCAGGGTCATGGGTTCAAGCCCCGCGTGGGCTTTGCGCTGTTTTAAGTACATTTGTGCTTGAAACGAAACAAAAAAACCCCCATAAATCAGATCCTGTCTTCTTTCTGCACAAACGGTCCAGTGGCTCCCATCTCAGAGTTAAAGCCAAAGGCTTTAATCGCAACCTACAAAGCCTTGGGTGGTCTGACCTCACCTAACTTCCTGACTCAACTTCTATCCTTGTTTCTCTCATTCTGCTCCAGCCACACTGGCCTCCTTGCTGCTCCTTAACTGTGCCAGATATGGTTCTGCCTCAGGCCCTTTGCACCCACTCTTCTCCTTCCCACAAGGCTCTTTCTCCAGGTATCCACATGGGGCTCTAGCTCACTTCTTTCAAGTTTTTGCCCATATGGCACCTATCCATCCTGTTTAAAATTACACCCCTTTCATCCCATCTCCTCTGTCCCCTCTCTATCCAAATCTGTTTTACTTGTCTCCACAGCAAATCATTTTCTGACCTGCTATATATTTTATTTTACTTCCTTATCTTACTGATTATCTGCTGCCCCCCACCCCCACCCCAGAGAACGTAGGGACTTACATCTGTTTTGTCTGCTGGTGGTCCCCAGTGCTTGGCAATAAACTTTCAATGTAAAGAATGAATCAGTGAAGGTTCTGTGATGGGTCCCAAACTCAGACCTGCTTGTCCAGAGCCTGTGCTGCCGAGCCCCAGAGCTCCTTTGATCTGCATACACTCTTAGGATGTGAGACCCTGTTTGCCATGGAAGCTGGAGAGAGCCTTTCAGAGAGGCGAACCAATCACATGAACCCAAGGGAAAGGAGTCAGACCTGATGGTTCCCTCTGGGAACCTTCGAAGTATGCAATTTTGAGGGAACCATGAGTCCCAACCAAGCACTGACCCGCATAAGCAGAAATTGATGACCTCAAGTAAGCCACACTTCCCCTCCAACCTCAGTTGCTACAGCTGTGAGATCCTTGGACCTTGGACCTGGAGTCAGATGCCTGTCCCATCCCTGTCCCATCCCTCATCCTTGTCCTCATCCCTTCCCCTATCTCCCCGCTCCCTTCTCCGCACCCCCCCCCCCCAGCATAGTGAGGGACTCTTGGACCTAGACCAGTGAGGCAAGTAAAGGAAACAGGATGTTGTCTCTGGTAACAATGGGGAACCTCAGAGGTGGGGGGGAGCGGTGAAAAGGGAGGTGGGGGAGGGGCAGCAGCTGCCAGGACCTGGGTCTAGTCTTAGTTTACTCTCTACTCCCTAACCCCCTGGGATTAACTCCCCTGTCCACCTCCTTCCCACCTTCACCTGGATTAATCCTTCCCTATGCCCATCAGCCTGCCCCAGACATTTTCTCCAAGGCAGAAAAGGAGGGGCGCTGCTAAGGATTTCCTCAGCCTTTCCTGGAAAGATAACCATCCTCTCTGGCAACAGAGGTACCACAGAGCAATTCCTTCCAGTTCCTGATTTAGCCTTGTGTAATGGATCCTGCCTGCACCACCCTCACCTCTGCCCCCCACCCTCTGCTGTTGGGAAGAGGCCAGAAACTTTGAGGAAACTGGCCAAACCTCCTGTTCCTTAAAGTCAATTAAAAAAACAAAACAGGATCTGAGGGCCAGCTTGTGAAGTTTGTGACCCCTGGAGTCCTCCTCCCTGGTCTTCTTCCCAGAGCCTCAGGGGTCTCTAGAATGCTTTTGGGTAATTGGGGCCATTCGTGTCAACCACAAGCACCGAAGTGCCAGTGACCGTGTGCCAGGCCTGTGTCAGTTGCCGCCGAGGACACGGGACAGATCCACGGAGAGTCAGCAGATAGTGTGAGACAAGCATCTGGGTAGACCGGGCGGGGGTGGGGGGGGCGGTGAGAGTTGCAATATAGTTAGGTTGTTTTTTTTTTTTTTTAAGTAATCTCTACACCCAACATGGGGCTTGAACTCACAACCCCGAGATCAAGAGTCTCACGCTTCACCGACTGAGCCAGCCAGGCACCCCATATAGCTAATGGGTTCTTGGGAGACCAGGGACCGCGGGGCCTTCCGTTCTTCCCACCCCTTTCCGCTTGTCCCCATGCAGGGGTCCACAGCACTCCACTACATGACCTCCTCTGCCACGGCCTGCACAGAGAGGTGAAGAATGGATTTACATGCTGGCTCTGGGACCCTCTGTCAGGGCCTCCGGGGACGCCTGAGCGGACTGTGCACTGCACAAGTGGGGATGGGGATAACACCGTCTGGAGCTGTGCTGTGTGGTGGCCCCCTTCTCTAACACGGGAATTGTCACCACTCCTGCCTCTGACAGGATGGAGACATGGGAGAACGTGGTCCAGAACTGGCTCTAGAAAGTGTCCGGTAAACAAGAGTTTCCTTCCTTTCATCATTTGGGTTTTACCTCCCAGTACACCCTATGTCTGAGGCCAGGGCAGCTGGCTGCTTCTCGAAGGTCTGCTAGGGGGCACCCTGATGTTCACGACCAGCCACTGAGAGTGGGTGCTGGGCCTCAGTTAAAGCTTGAAAAATCGATGGAGTTTTCAAGTCTCCTTCGGGCCCTGGCCCCTGGCTCTGCAGTGCCCACCCCCAAACAGGTGTTCTGAAGAGAAGCCAGGGGCGCCTCATCAAGGGCAGGGGTGCTGAGGGTGCAGGTGCTGAAGAGCAGGTGTGGAGGCCAGTCAGGGGTGGGGAGTGTCGGGGTTGGTGGGGGGGAAGGGCAGAGCACCAGCCTGGCACTGGGAGTTCAGCCCTGTTACTTAGCACAGCTCCTCTTGGCTTGTGACAATAGTCACTCAACTGTCTGAGTGGGGCCGTTATGAGGATCTGAGGCCTGGGAGAAAGTTTCAGGTACTTGCAGCACCACTGAGGTAAGAGATTATGCACTTGGGAGGGGACAGTCCCATGACCCATGACCACCGTCCGTTCTTCTGCCCACCAATTCCAGGCCAGGATAAGCTCATGACCAGGCAGCCAGGTAGGAGGACACATACTAGACATGCTTCTCAGGCATGGAGAAATGGGTCAGGGAGTTGAGCGTTGCCGGAAAGAGTACAGCTGACAGGTGGGACCCTACCCTATCCGCAAGAACAGTTGCTGTGGCCAGGGGGAAGGCGGCCCAGAGAGGAGCCTGTACAGAATGCGGCCCATTGTCCCCGCTGAAACAACTGTCACTCTCCCCAGACTCAGCTGACAGGACCTAAGGTGGGAGGGGGTGTGTGAGCTGCACCCCTCTGGAAACGCCTCACAGGGAAGTCAGCTGTTGGCACAGGACAGCTGCTCCCTGGGCAGCAGGAAGGAGGGGTGGGCACCAAGAGGCAGGGGTAGGAGGTAGGGAAGGACATGCCTGGCATATTTGATGGGTGGAGGGACAGCAGCAAAACCCACAAACCCCAGGCATAAGTCTAACAAAGACTGAGTGAGACCCTAACGGTGAAAGCAAACACCATTTTTACAGAGGGACCAAAAAAAGAAGACCTGAACATACGGATTAACGTGCCCGGTAACAATGGTCAGGAGAGTATCAGGTTACACAAATGTTAGTTCTCCCCCAAATTAATCTGGAAATTCAGTGTGATTCCAATTAAGATCCCAACAGTGTTGGTTGCTTCCCTTTCTGGAATTGAGTAAGCTGATCAAAAAATGTATATGGAAGGGGCGCCTGGGGGGCTCAGTCTCTGAAGCATCTGACTTCAGCTCAGGTCATGATCTCACAGTTTATGGGCTTGAGCCCCACGTCGGGCTTTGTGCTGACAGCTCGGAGCCTGGAGCCTGCTTCGGATTCTGTGTCTCCCCCTCTCGCTGCTCCTCCCCCCCGCTTGCACTCTGTCTCAGTCTCTCAAAAATGAATAAAAGTTAAAAAAAAATTTCTTAAATGCATGTGGAAGAAAAAAGGACCAAGGAGAAAAAGAAGAAAGGATACCAATCTGGCCCTACAAATACTACTCTGGCCAATCTAATAATATGGGAATTAAAACGGTGTGGCAAAACGCAAACAAAGACACAGTGGCTAAGGAACAGAATAGAGAATTTAGAAACAGACCCCAGAGTATATGGGGCAGAGGGGGAGTTTCTGCTCAGAGGAGAAGGGACAGGGTTGGAGCCCAGGGTGGGAAATGGGGCTGGGACAGTTGGCCCTCCGTGAGGGAAAGAGAAGTGTTGACCTGTCGGTGTACCAACTACAGAAATATATCGCAGTAGCATCAGAGATCTGAATGTGGAAAGTACAACTATATAATATAGGAGCTGATCTTTAGGAATTTGGGATAGTAGACGCTTATTTGTGTCATAGATTTTTATAAACTTTTTGTGTTATCTTCACAATTATGTAAAAGTAGAGACAATAGTATGACGAACTCCCACGTATCAATCACCCAGCTTCAATAATAACTCAAAAACTTTCAGTTAACACAAGACACTCACAACAAAATGACAAGACCGTCCCTCCCAGACTGGGAGGAGACATTTGCAACCCACACACCTGGAAACGATTTGGTATCCATCATGAACAAAATACTTCTATAATCAATAAGAAAACAGCACCACCAACAAGGAAACAGCAATAACAACAAGGAAAATGAACAAAGGTCATGAGCAGGTCATTTCCTGGAAAGGAGACACAAGTGACCCATACGCGTGAAAAGTTACTTATCTACACCAGCATAGGGGGAACTGCAAACGGTATCTGAAAGGGTTGCCGTTCTGGATCTCTGAGAAGTAGATGAAGAGAGAGCTAATAGGCACATTTTATTTTATTTATTTTTTATTAAAAAATTTTTTTTAATGTTTATTTATTTTTGAGAAAGAGAGAGAGAGACAGAGACAGAGCGCGAGTCGGGGAGGGCAGAGGGAGAGGGAGACACAGAATCCAAAGCAGGCTCCAGGCTCTGAGTTGTCAACACAGAGCCTGACGCGGGGCTCGAACCCATGAACCTTGAGATCGTGACCTGAGCTGAAGTCCGACGCTTAACCAACTGAGCCACCCGGGTGCCCGAAATCTTTGTTTTTTTTTTTTTTAAAAGAAAAGAAAAATCACCTTCATCATAAAATGGAATACCACACAACAGATACAATGAGTACACTAACTCTCAAGTATCAACAGGGATAAGTGTCAAAACATGATGTTGAATAAGATAAAGCCAAGTGGAAAAATGTTATGAGCCAAATTATATAATTTATGTAAATATTTTATTTTATTTTAAATGTTTATGAATTTTGAGAGAGAGAAATAGAGCAGGGGAGGGGGCAGAGAGAGAGGGACACACACACACAATCCCAAGCAGGCTCCACGATGTCAGTGCGGAACCTGATGTGGGGCTCGATCCCATGAACCGTGAGATCATGACCTGAGCTGAAGTTGGGACACTTAACTGACTGAGCCACCCAGGTGCCCTGAAGTTTGGAAGGATTTGATTCCAACCCTCGTGGAGGACTTTGAGGGGTTCGAGACTTCGGAGAGGAGGAAGTAGCTGTGGTGTGGATGTGGTGGAAAGAACAAGAGAACTAGAAGCAGAAGTGGAGCCTGAAGACGGGACCGAATTGCTACAAGCTCATGTCAGAACATGAACAAATGAGGAGTTGCTTCTGATGGATGAGCACAGAAAGTGGTTTTTTTTTTTAAGTTTATTTATATTTGAGAGAGAGAGAGAGAGAGAGTGAGTGGGGGAGGAGCAGAGAGAGAGGGAGAGAGAGAATCCAAAGCAGGCTCCACATTGTCAGCACAGAGCCCGACATGGGGCTTGAACTCAGGAACCATGAGATCATGACCTGAGCCAAAGCCAGACATTTAACCAACTCGGCCACCCGGGCGCCCCTGAAGAAAGTGGTTTCTTGAGACAGAAGCTGCTCCTGGTGGAGAGGCTGTGAAGACTGATGAACTGACAACAGAAGTTTTAGAATTTTATGTAAATATAATTGATAAAGCCACGGCAGGATGTGAGAGGACCGACTCCAGTTTTGAAAGAAGCTCTACCACGGGGAAAATGCTATCACACAGCAGCACATGCTGCAATCATTCGTGAAAGGAAGAGTCAATGGATGTGGCAAACTTGACCGTTGTCTTATTTTAAGAAACTGCCACAGCCACCATAACCCTCAAGCCTCCAGCACCCTGATCAGTCAGCAGCCGTCAGCAAGGAAGTAGGACCCTCCACCGGCAGAAAGATTGATTTGCTGAAAGCTCAGATGAAGGGTAGCATTTCTTTTTAGCAATAAATTAGTTTTTAAAAATTTTTTTAAACATTTATTCATTTTTGAGAGACAAAGAGAGACAGAGCATGAGTGGGGAAGGGGCAGAGGGAGGGAGACACAGAATCCGAAGCAGGCTCTGGGCTCCGAGCTGTCAGCACAGAGCCTGACGTGGGGCTTGAACTCACGGACCGCTAGATCGTGACCTGAGCCGAAGTTAGATGCTCAACCGACTGAGCCACCCAGGCGCCCCAGCAATAAATTAGTTTTTAATTAAGATATGCACATTGTAGGGTGCCTGGGTGGCTATGTTGGTTAAGCGTCCGGCTCTTGGTTTTGGCTCAGGTCCTGATCTCACCGTTTGTGTGTTTGAGCCCCACATCGGGCTCTGCGATGACAGTGCAGAGCCTGCTTGGGATTCTCTCTCTCTCTCTCTCTCTCTCTCTCTCAATAAATAAATAAATAAACTTCATTTTTTAAATTAAAAAGATTTTTTTTTAGACATAATGCTATTGCACGCTTATGAGACTACAGTATAGTGCAAACCTAACTTTTATATGCACTGAGAAACCAAAAAATTCATTTCACTCACTTTATTGCAATACTTGCTTTGTTGTAGTGTTTGGAACTGAACCCACACTATCTCTAAGGTACGCCTGAGTTGGTCTCTCCAACCTCTTAGGCTTTTTCTCTGGATTTCCCTAACTCTCTTCACCTTTCTCTCCCTCTTTTTTTTAAGTTTATTTATTTATTTTGAGAGAGACAGATAGAGTGTGAGCAGGGGAGAGGCAGAAAGAGAGGGAGAGAGGGAGAATCCCAAGCATGGTCTGTCGGCAGAGGCCGACATGGGGTTCGAACCCATGAAACTGTGAAATCAAGAGTCGGAAGTTTAACCAAAGGAACCACCCAGGCCCCCAGCATTTTTTTCCTCTCTTTCTCCCCCTGCCTCCCCACAAGTTTCTGGACCCCAAGAAGTAAAGGCAGTGTGGGCTGGCAGCAGGGAGCATGGTGCTGGGAGTGCCTTTTGCTTCTGGCTGTTCTCCGGGGGTGTCCTTCTTTCTACACTCAGTCTCTCCTTGGGTGTCCAGAAATGGCCCCTTTCTGCCCTCCCTTCCTTCTCTGGCTCCCTTAGGCAGGAATTGGTGCTTTGTGCCAGGGATGAGGCTGGGATCAGGGATGCATAAATAGGATAGGCATAGGAGACAGGTCAGGGGAACCCAACAACGTGCAGGTGACCTTGCCACGCCCCCCCATGGCATTCCAGGGGAGCAAAGCCTGTGCCCTGAGCCACAGACCCAGAGGGCCACCAGACCTCTCTTTATCTCCTCCTGTCCTCTGTGAATCCAAGAGGAGAGCCCCACCCACTTCCTTCCTCTCCCTTGCACCCACCTCTCTCAGTGAGGGAATTCTGAAAATATGAGGGAAGGCACTGGAAACCCAGCCTAAAGGTTCTTGGAAGACCTGGAAGGCTGGGTTTGGGGAATGCACATCTCCAATACCACTGAAGGTAAATCCATGTGAGTTATGGCAAAATAGATGTAGTGAAACTCTGTGTCATTCAACCGAAGGGTTGATTCTGTTTGAATCTGATAACACAAATGTCAAAGAACAGAAAATATGGGCATGGTTCTTTTGTAAAGAGCTACATTTTAAACACGTTTCCATCCTTGAGATAGATAAATAGATATCTACACAAAAATCCACCTACAGAATTCCCGCTAGAGTTAGAATCATTCCAGGAGGGGATGGTTGTGTGATTGGGTCGGTTTTATTCGAAGAGGGCAGCTTTCAGACCGAGTGATACTAATATATATTATTTAATAGGGATACAATATGGGGTGGTGGTTAAGCAAATAGGCTCCGCTCAGGGTTCAAATCCCAGCCCTTCTGCCTCCATTGTGGAATCTTAGGCAAATAAGTCATTAACGGCTCCGGGCCTCAGTTTACCTTTCTGTGAAATGGAGCCCATTTAGAATGAAAAGGCTTTTACTACTGGTTAGATATCAGAACAGCGCCTGGTATAGAGAACATGCTCAGTGAATGGAGCACTCTTGTTTTTTTAATAATGTACCCACATCTCATATTCATTGGTCCTTATAATTTTCCCTGGAGTGTTCTCTTCCCTAGACAGATGAAAAAAACTGAGGTTCAGCGAGGACCTCGGTGACAGTCGGAAGAGGGTGCGGGGAAGACAGTCGAGGTAGAGGAGTTTGCACCTCAGACCCAGGAGGGTTCTAATTCCCCGCACGGCCAGGTTGGCCCCACAAGAGGCGTCCTTGGTGGAGAGCTTTGGACGTTCGAAATAGGGAGTGAGCACGTTAGCCAGGACACCCATTCATTTCCCTCCTCAACAAACGTAGTTAGTGCTCCTGCGAAGGCACTTGAAATACCTTGAAATAAGTCAGTGAAAGACAGCCCTGCCACCGGCTGTCAGTAAGGCACCCAGAGGAGTAAACAGGAAATTACAATAAGGAGAGACGATTGTGCTGCCAGGGAAAAGTGCCTGGCGCCTGAGGAGTCCAGGGCGCCTGGCCAGCATGGCCTGGGGAGCAGGCGTGGAAGTTCTCTTAGAAGGCCTCCCACAAGACTGGCCGAGCTTGAAGCCAGCTGAGGTCTAGGCGAGGGCGGGGGTTCGGAGAGGAAACAGGAAGAGAAGGCAGAGGCCGAAGGTGCGCTGGGGGCAGAGGGCGACCCTGCTGCAGGGAGGAGGAACAGAATCCAGATGAGGAAGACCCTGAGCCAAGATGGAGGTCAAACAGCGGGGTGAATTCAGGAAATGTCCGGTGCGCGCGAGGCGGGGGCTGGAAACGGTGCTTGGGCGAGTCTGGGTGGTTCTGACTAGCGGGTGCCACTAAGGGAAAGAGGGACAAGCAGACTCACTCTGGGGGACGGGTTGAGGAAGCCAAGTTTCCAACAAGGTGAAGGTGCTTCTGCAAGACCCACAGGACCTGGAGGCTCACGTCTCTGGCAGGAGCGTGTGCAGCGGTTAACCTCGGGCAGCGTGGGAGAAATGTGGCGCACTGGGCGAGAGAGTGAGGCTGCAGAGGCGACGGGCAGGAGGGGCACCTCCGGCGGACCTGCCTCTAGTGGAGACAGAATAAACGCAAGGAGAAATGCGAGGGGTGTGAAAGTGCAGCGGTAGACTCCCAAAAGGGAGATTTAATAAATTGCAAAAAAAAAAAAAAAAAAAAAGAAATTTATTTTGTAAATAAATGCACCCACAGATACAAACACACAAAGGCATTGAGAAACAGGAAGTGGCTATCCTGGGAAGCAGGCTGAAAGGTGAATTTTGGTTTTCTTCTGTGTGCTTTTCTCTGTTTTCCATGTTCTAATGAGAATATGTAATCCTGGGGGGCGTCTGGGTGGCTCAGTCGGTTAAGCATCCACCTTCCGCTCAGGTACCGATCTCTTGGTTGGAGCCCCAACCCTGGCTTCGCACTGAGAGCTCAGAGCTTGCTTGGGATTCTCTCTCTCTCTCTCTCTGTCTCTCTCAATGTCTCTCCTGCACACGCATGCTCTTTCTCTCAAAAATAAACAAACATTAAAAAAAAAAAAAGAATATGTAATCCCAGAAGTCAAAGGACACAATAAATGTTATTTACAATAAGAAGAGTCTTTATGGGGCGCCTGGGTGGCTCAGTCGGCTAAGCGTCCGACTTCAGCCAGGTCACGATCTCGCGGTCCGTGAGTTCGAGCCCCGCGTCGGGCTCTGGGCTGATGGCTCAGAGCCTGGAGCCTGCTTCCGATTCTGTGTCTCCCTCTCTCTCTGCCCCTCCCCCGTTCATGCTCTGTCTCTCTCTGTCCCAAAAATAAATAAACGTTGAAGAAAAAAAAAAAAAAAAGAAGAGTCTTTATAGAGCCAGATGTCACTAAGAGGTCAAATGTCACCAGGACGAATGAGGAACTAGAGGGGTTTGGGGACGTGGCTCTGAGAGGGGACAGGTGGCCTGAGGAAAGCAGTTCTGCTGGAGTGAAAGGGAGGAGTGGGGTCTGTGTGGCAGGCATTAAAACCCAGTGGAGGGGTGCCTGGGTGGCTCAGTCAGTTAAGTGTCTGAATTCAGCTCAGGTTATGATCTTGTGGTTCACAAATTCAAGCTCTGGGTCGGGCTCTGTACTGACAGCTCAGAGCCTGGAGTTGCTTTAGATTCTGTGTCTCTGGCTCTCTCTGCCCCTCTGCCTCTCACGCTCTGTCTCTCTGTCTGTCTGTCTCTCTCTCAAAGGTAAATAAATAAACATTAGGGGGAAAAAAACAGTGGAAAGACAAATGACAAACAAAGGGAAATATTCGCAGCCCCTATGGCAGAACAAAGACAAATCTTCCTAAAATATAAATAGCTCCTAGACTTGTATAAGGAAAAACACAAAAGCCTAGTATAAAAATGGACAAAGAATATACAGAGGCAGCTCACAGAAAATGAAATGCTAGCAAAACGGGAGTCTTAGCTCCGTTTCAACTTGCAATAAGAAAAATGCAAATTATGAGGACACTGAGAAACAATTTTGTTTCTACCAGATTAGAGATATGTAAAAGTTTTACCACATACCGTGTTGATGTGGGGAGATATGCACTCTCTTATATTGCTGGTGGCAGTATAAATTCCCCTGATATGGAGGGAGCTTAATATATATAATGAATTACTGATGTATATGCTTTTTGTAAATTTTGCTTTTAAGATTTATTCATTTTTCAGGGACAGACAAAGCATGAATGGGGAAGGGGTAGAGAGAGAGGGAGACACAGAATCCAAAGCAGGCTCCAGGGTCTGAGCCATCAGCACAGAGCCCGAAGCGGGGCTCGAAATCACGGACCTCCAGCTCATGACCTGAGCCGAAGTCGGATGCTTAACCAACTGAGCCACCCAGGCGCCCCTGATGTATATACTTTTTAACTTAATATCCCACTTGTAGAAACGTATGTTCTAGAAATATCTGCATTACATGAAACGCCATGTGTGGTGTCATTCATTGTAGCATTGGTTATAATAGTTGAAGATTGGGAACAACTGTCAGGAAAGAACAGATAAGTCAACGTCAAGACTTCACTACATAGTGAGATCCTATGCCGCTATAAAAAAATCATACAGAAGCTCTCTGTGCACCAATAGAAAAATATCTCCAAGGTATCTATTTCAATTACTTTAAAAAATAAACTATTTTTTAAAGTTTATTTTATTATTTATCTCTGAGGGGGAGGGGCAGAGAGAGAGGGAGACAGAGGATCTGGGCTCTGCGTTGACAGCAGCGAGCTTGATGTGGGGCTCGATTCACGAACAGTGAGATCATGACTTGAGCCGAAGTCGGACACTTAACTGACTGAGCCACTCAGGCGCCCCACCTATTTATTTGAGAATAGTTTTACATTTACAGAGAAATTGTGAAGATAGTACAGACTATTTCTGTATCCCCCACACTCAATTCCCCCTATAATTAGCATCTGACCTTAGGATAGTACGTTCGGTACAATTAAGGAACTGATATTGATACATTAGTGTTAACTGAAACCCATACTTTATTCAGATTTCCCTAGCTTTTACCCAGTGTCCCTTTTCTGTGCCAGGGTCCCATCCAGGAGACCACATGACACTTAGTTGTCTTTTTCTCCTTAGGTTCCTCCTGGCTCTGTGTCTCAGACTTTCCTTGTTTTGGTGACCTTGACAGTTTTGAGGAATCCCGGGCAGGTGTTTTGCAAAATGTCCCTCAGGTGAGATTTGTCTGTTTTTCTCATGATTAGACTGGGGTTTTGGGGTTGGGGGGAAAGAAACCAAAGAAGTAAAAAGCCATGCCTGTTGACGCTGACCTTGATCAGCTGCCTGAAGTTGTGTTTGTCAGGTTTCTCTACCATAAAGTTACTCTTTCCTCCCACTTTTCATAGTGCCCTCCTTGGAAGGAAGTCACTAGGTGCTGCCCACACTTAAGGGGTGGGCAATCAGCTCTGCCTTTGACGTACTCTCATCGTTGTGTTCTTGGTTTTTGCTATTATTTTGAGCATTTCCTTACTTTCTGGCACAAGACGCGTTGGGCTCATCTTATACCTTTCCTGCACCAGCCCTAGAATCAGACATTTCTCCCACTAGCCCCAGTTCTGTTTATTGGTGAATGGTATTAGAAACCAAGTACTGGGCACTTGGTGTGCTCATTGCTACTGGAGTGTTGTTGCTTTGGGCCCTCTCAGTCTGCAGAGGAAGGAAATGCGTGTGTGTATACTGACCCCAGTATACACACACATCTATAAATATATTGTATGTAATCATCTGTATCTATGTTAAGCTAAACATGAATTCATATTGATATCTCCAAGTCTGATCTATGACCACATGGATCATCTAGCCTCTTTTCCTGGCTTATCTGTAATATTCCCAAGACAATAATTTTTTTTTTTAAGAAAAAAAGGAGGGTGCAGGGGCACCTGGGTGACTCAGTCAGTTGAGCGTCCGACTTCGGCTCAGGTCATGATCTCGAGGTCTGTGAGTCGGGGCTCCGCGTCCGGCTCCGTGCTGATAGCTCAGAGCCTGGAGCCTGCTTCGGATTCTGGGTCTCCCTCTTTCTCTGCCCCTCCCTCACTCATGCTCTGTCTCTCTGTCAAAAATAAATAAACATTAAAAAAAAATTTAAGAAAAAAAGGAGGGTGCAGACTGATGAGTATACCAGGCTACCTTTTGTGCAAAGAGGGTAGAGAAATAAAATATGTTTGGGGGCACCTGGGTGGCTCGGTCAGTTAAACATCCGACTCTTGGTTTCGGCTTAGGTCATGATCTCACGGTCCGTGAGTTCGAGCCCCACATCTGGCTCCGTGCTGACAGCTCAGAGTCTGGAGCCTGCTTCGGATCCTATGTCTCCCTCTCTCTCTGTCCCACCCCTGCTCATGTTCTGTCTCTCTTCGTCTTTCAAAATTAATACATGTTTAAATTTTTTTTTTAATGGTTAAGATGGGAAAGTTTATATTCTGTTGAAACCATCATTTTAAAAATGTACAAAAAAGTTACCGTGTTCATTTTGCTTTACTGTTTTCCACTCAGCATATTTTCAGAATCTTATAGCCGTGGCTGTGTGGTGTCCAGTCCACTGCTCCTGTTATGTGGTAGTCCATAGTTTTTCTAGCACATTCTATTTTTTAAATTGAGAAATAATTGACATATGACATTATATTATATTAGTTTATATACATTATAAACATTATATTAGTTTACATACAAATATGATTCCATTTTTTTTTTCTTGTGTTGAGAACTTTTAAGAACTCTTTGGACAGGGCACCTGGATGGCTCAGCAAGTGCAACATCTGACTCTTGATCTTAGTGTTGTGACTTCGCCCCACGTTGGGTGTAGAGATTACTTAAAAATGAAATCTTAAAAAAAAAAGAACTATTCTCCTAACAACTTTCAAACATACAACCGTATTATTAACTATAGTCACAAAGCTGTACATTACATCCCCATGACATATTTATTTTATAACTGGAAATTTATACCTTTTTTTAAAATTAAAAAAAAAATTTTTTTTAACGTTTATTTATTTTTGAGACAGAGAGAGACAGAGCATGAACGGGGGAGGGGCAGAGAGAGAGGGAGACACAGAATCGGAAGCAGGCTCCAGGCTCTGAGCCATCAGCCCAGAGCCCGATGCGGGGCTCGAACTCACGGACCGTGAGATCGTGACCTGAGCCGAGATCGTGACCTGAGCTGAAGTCGGACGCTTAACCGGCTGAGCCACCCAGGCGCCCCTATACCTTTTGACCCTCTTCACCCGTTTTGCACACACCCCCATCCCCACCAATCTGTTCTTTATATGTATGAGTTAGATTTTTTGCTTTTGGCTTTGTTTTTTTTTTTTTTTTTGTAAGATTCTACATATAAGTGAGATCATATATATTTGTCTGTCTTTGTCTGACTTATTTTACTCAGTATAATGCCCTCAAAGCCCATCCATGTTGTTGCAAACGGCAAGATTTCTGGCCCACTTTAGACCCCGCTTTCTCAGAAACCAGAAGACAAAGCTACGTGCTATTCTGAGGGACTGGAGAAGTCGGGCTGAGGGGGTTCCTCTGATGTGGCCTCATCCTTGCAGAAAAACTGGAAGCCGTGGAGGGGGGCCTGAAGGAAATGGGGGCAGCAGCTGCAGAGAATGGCAGTTAGTCATCAAGATGTGAAATCTAGATTGCCACATGGCCTCGATCAAGGTCACCCAGCCTGAGCTGTGCAGGTTGCAGGCAGCACGGGCCAGGGCCCTTCCCCAGCCAAACCCTACCACCCCGTTCCGTGCACAGAGGAAGCTAGCCACACTGAAGGCCGGGGGAGAAGAACAGAAAGTGTAGTTACAGATCCTTGAGACAGCAAGGACAAAGTGGGAATGACCTTCCTGGGCATTAGGCTGAGAGAGCAGGCAAATGAAGTTGAGCTGGGATCAAGTTCAAAGGGACTGGAGAAAGAGGGGGTGGGATGCAGATTTGGCAGGGGGCAGGCCAGACAGGCCTGGCTGTAGCTGGGGGGGCACTTCTGTTTCAGAGTCTGGATGTGGGAGAATGTGACGCATGCACGCTTGCGTATGTGTTAGATGCGTGTGTTCATTAGATGCATTTATCACATGTATGCTAATTCATTTCACTTCTCGAATGCTAGGCAGCCGCCATGTGGTGCAACTCTGGGCGTGCACCACACCATCTAGGTGAATGACACTCCCTCTGATTGGTCGGCACACAAACTGCAGGTGGGGCTCCTTCATCTAAAAGTGATGATGATGATGAGTTTACCACCCGGGGAGCGCTCACTGCTCACCAAGCACTGAGCACACTTTGATCTCTGTTGTCCACCCGACACCCCCTGAGAGGTAGCCAGGGGCACCCCTGTTAAAAAGAAAACCACGGGCCCCTCATGGAGTCACTTATGTTAAGGCCCCACATCAGCAAACCAAGACTAATACTGACTTAACTGCAGTTTCAACCCCTCCCAGGAATGTGACCTTTAATCAGTCAACCTGGAATTTCTTGGGCAGCGCTAGGAAATGTACAGATAGACTGCTTCCGTTCCCTTTGCCTGAAACAATACACTGCTAATAATTTCCCTTTCCCGCTTCCTCTCTGCCTTTGCAAACCTTTCTTTTTCTACAGCTGGACGGAGCTTTTTTCCTTTTGCTGGGTGGGACGCTGCCTGACTCATGAATTATTCAATAAAGCCAGTTCGATCTTTCCAACCACTCAGTTGAATTTTGGTTGTTTAACAGATTTGGCGGCCGCGGCAGACCCCGAAGAAGACTGTGGATAGGCGCGGTACAAAAAGGCTGCGAACCCCTTTTTGAGTTCACTGTCTTTCTCACCGTTTCCCAGGGCTGTGGGTAAGTCCCTCTCAGTTGGGAACCGGGCTTTCTTTGCGATGAGTTCCTGATCTAACTGGCTTCCCGGTCCAGGGCTTAGTGGGTCAGTTTGAATTGGCAAGCTGAGGCTGTAGCCCTTGGTTCAGTCTTCAGTTCCCCAGTGGTTTGGAACTGCTCGCCCCAGATGGAGACTGAGGTCTGCCTGTGGAGTCCACACTGGAATTGCTGGCAGTGTGCAGAGTCTTCTATGGGCTGGTCCGCAGTGACTTCTAAACCCTCGTTCTTGGTTCTGTCCTCAGATTCCACGCGGGGAGCTGCTGGTGGCAGCTGTGTTTCTCCATTTGTATGGAATCAGTCTGCAGTCCCCATTCTTTGAGGTCGGGTTGTCCTTTCCCCGCCCCCTAGTTCTTTGGGTACTGCTGCGGCCACGGTCGGTTTCCTTGGTTTCTGTGGCTTTCTGTTAGTGTACCCACAAGGTAAGGTGTAATTGCTGATGGGGATCTTGGAAGCCAAAAAGCCACAAAAATTGGTGGGCATGGGTCAAGCATTTAAGAGTTGTTAGAGGGTGAAGAGTGCCACCTGACCCAAAGACGCCCGTGTTAGGGTAAGTTGGCCACCGAATGGGTTAGATTGACACTAAGTCATCTACCAACCTCAAGAAAATTTTCGCGCGGGGCATCTGGGTGGCTCCGTCTGTTAAGTGTCCGACTTTGGCTCAGGTCACAATCTCACGGTTCGTGAGTTTGAGTCCCGCGTCAGCCTCTCTGCTGTCAGCACAGAGCCTGCTTCAGATCCTCTCCCGCCCCCCCCCCACCCCTCCACACCCCTCTATCTCTCTCTCAAAAATAAATAAACATTTAGGGCGCCTGAGTGGCTCAGTCAGTTAAGCATCCAGCTCTTGATTTTGTCTCCAGTCATGATCTCATGGTTTGTGGGTTCGAGTCCCGCAGTGGGCTCCGTGCTGATGCTCGGCGTCGGCTGGAGATTCTCTCTCTCTCCTCTGTCTCTGCCCCTCCCCGACTCTCTATCTCAAAATAAATAATAAATAAACAAGTAAATAAACATTTAAAAAAAGAGACAATTTCTGTGCAATGAGGTGAAACACTGAAACACCACACAAACCCAATTCCATGTGCATCTTTCTTAGGTATTAATCTGGCTTCGAGAAACCCAGAAGCTTAATGAAAAAAGCAAACAAACAATAAAAATAAGTAAATAAATAATAAAGATGGGATCCTTAATTTTTACAGAGTCAAGTGTACCACCTTCCAGCACACCTGCTTATTTTATGTCTAAGAACTTCGGTTCTGGAAGCTATAGATATTTACACAAATGGCAAAATCTTACTAAGCTTGATTTGCGTTCTGAGGAACTTGGCTTCATAACCCTCAGGTGGCGATCCCCAAAATAAGGCCAAAGTGAGTTGTACCTCATTTACAGCTAGATCTGGCTGGACAGAAATGTAGGTTAAACTCCTTTACCAGCCCTCAGGGGAATTACAGTGGCCATTAGGAAGAATGTTCCAATCAGATAAGATCATTTAAGAAGTACACGTAAAAACAAAGGGTTCAAAATTGCAAAACCAGCTTTATTGAAACTTTCGGTGCAAAAAAGCTGATAAAAAATTACGAAGACACAGAAGTAATACAAACGACTGTAAGACTGTCCTAATTCGTACTGCCTCCCCCTCCCTCTATCCTTTACTCAAAGATTCCTTCTAGTTATCCTCTGTCTGAATTGCCTTTACACTACATGACTGGAGACAAAAGTCCACCGGTTTAATCACTTTACAGACACCACCATATCTGTTCTCAAAGGAGCCCCCCCTACTCCCCCTTGAGACTCTCCCAGAGCTGATGCGACTCTGTGGAAATCTTCTGGTAAGCTGTTACATTGTTCCCCGAGACAGCCAAAGGAAAACTAAAATTAAAAGCCAAACAAAGCCTTGCCAAATTCTAGTAAATATCAGAGCTATACTCTCTCCACTTTAAGCCCCACTCAGAACCTTAGGATGGGATCCTGGAAAAACTGATGGAAGCTGGCTGGAAGGCTGTTTCCTGTCAGTGAAATGTACCCACCAAGAAAGAAACTAACAAACATTTCACCATAGGTAGGTGGATGTCAGTCCTCCACATTCAGGCTACAGCCCAGTTTTGCAGAAGAGGGATTAAAGGCAACTGTCCTTATCTTACAAATCTTTACAAAACTAGACTTGCAGCTCTAAAGGCAATTCAAAGTTCACCTATTTCTTTACTAATTCCCAAACCTCCCCTATCTCAAGCGGCTTGTAAATGATTGACTTTACAAAGCCAAAGTCCTTCTTGGAGGAATTTGCATTCTCTTCCTGGGACTTTGAGATAAAAATATTAAAAGTACAAACCTCAGGGAAGCCATTCTTTCCCCCTCTTTAAAACATTTTTTTAATAATGTCTTGGGGTGCCTAGGTGGCTCAGTCGGTTAAGCATCCGACTTCAGCTCAGGTCATGATCTCGCAGTTTGTGGGTTGGAGTCCCACGTTGGGCTCTGTGCTGACAGCTCAGAGCCTGGAGCCTGCTTCCAATTCTGTGTCTCCCTCTCTCTGTGTCCCTCCCCTGCTCATGTTCTGTCTCTCTCTGTCTCTCAATAATAAATAAACATTAAAATTTTTTTTTTAGGAATTAATAATGTCTTAATTCTAGAAGTCTGTATGTCTTAATTCCCTTCACTTATTTTGCCCAAAGTAATTCTTACCAGAAGTAGAATGAAAGGGAGAAAGGCAATGAGAAGTTTTTTAGTTTAATTAAAAAAACTTTTTTATTTGAGAGACAGCCATCTGGAGAGAGAGAGAGAGAGAGAGAGAGAGAGAGAGAGAGAGAGAGAGAATCTTAAGCAGGTTCCATAGTCATCTTGGAGCCTGATGAGGGGCTTGATCCCACAACCATAAGATCACGACCTGAGCCAAAATCAAGAGTCAGAAGCTCAACTGACTGAGCCACCCAGGCACCACAGGCCATTTGAAATTTACATGAATGGGGGCGCTTGGGTGGTTTAGTCAGTTAAATGTCTGACTTCGGCTCAGGTCATGATCTCGCAGTTTGTGAGTTCGAGCCCCGCATTGGGCTCTCTGCTGTCAGCACAGAGCCCGCTTCAGATCCTCTGTCTCCCTCTTTCTCTGCCCCTCCCCCTTGTTGCTCTGTCTCTCTCTCTCAAAAGTGTTAAAAAAAAAGAAACTTAGACGAATGAAAAGTCATGTGTTTTCTTCCACAAATATTAGTAGAAAAATCTTTAGCAATCTGAGCAAGCCACCTGAACTTATTTCATCTGCCAGAAAAAGTTTGGATCTAACTGTTCTTTTATAAACTAGTGGGTTTTGTATTTTCATGCCTGTCTCGTGGCTAAAAATTTTAAAACAATAATTGTAAAGTCTCTGTTTATATGTTTATTGTAGATAGGTGACATTTTCTACTTCTGTATGGAATTGCTAGAATTAATTTGCGAAGGCTTCTATTTAACTGGCTTAAAAATAAACACTTATAAATGAAATATTTCTAAATTTCAGAAGTATAATAGAAGCTAATCCAAGTGCTTTTCAGGTTCACATGCTCTGGGAAGATATTTTAGTATTAAAGCTAGTTTAAGGTTGTTAGTTTAATTAAAATAAACATGTCTTTGAAGTTATTAGCATTAAATATAATACTTTTATCCTACCCTGGTTTGCTAATCGAGTAAGGTCACGTTATCTCTGTTACAAAATTTGTCAACAAGAAAAATACCTTGGGACAATAGTTGATTTTATCTAATGTCTCATGAAGTTTTTGTGGGTAATCTAAACATAATTGTTAAGAAAAAATAAATTGAGTAGCTATAAATAAGATAAAAAATCTTAGGTAAACTTTAAAAATAATTTCCTCATGGGGCGCCTGGCTGGCTCTGTCGGAAGAGCATGTGACTCTTGATCTCAGGGTTGTGAGTTCGAGCCCCACATTGGGAGAAGAGATTACTTAAAAAAAAAAAAAATTCCTGAAATCTTTTAAACATCTTTTTTGTTTTGTTTTCAAAGTAGGCTCCACACCCAGCTTGGGGCTTGACTCTGAGAACAAGATTTGCATAGCCTACCGACTGAGCCAGGCAGACACCCCTTCCTCAGTCTTTTTGGTAACCTGAAATCTTAAAGTTTTGCTAAGTGATGAGTTAAGTTAAATTCAAAGAATATCTAGATCATTTCCAAATAAGATAAAATGCTGAAACATTAATTACTGAACACAGGCTTCTCCTTTTTTTTTTTTTTTGCTTCCTTTTATAGACAAGCTAAAAATAATTGCCTCTATTAATAAACATGGTTTATGCCATGGTGAGAAATTTTCTATAAAAAAACATATTCTGAGGCTCCCAGGTGGCTCAGTCGGTTAAGTGTTCAACTTCGGCTGAAGTCATGATCTTGCGGTCTGTGAGTTCGAGCCCTGCATCGGGCTCTGGGCTGACAGCTGGGAGCCTGGAACCTGCTTCAGATTCTGTGTCTCCCTCTCTCTCTGCCCCTCCCCTGTTCATTCCCTGTCTCTCTCTCAAAAATAAAGATTAAAAAAAATTTTTTTTAAAGCATGTTCTTAGAAATCACATTAAGTATTTATAAGTCTGACAATTCGCAGTATGCTAATATAAAAGACAGTTCACAATTATTTACTTCTTAGCTAAGGTTCCTAAGGGTTAAGAATTCAAATTAATACGTGTGATTACAGCTACCAGAAGTAATGCAAGAACAGGATGTGTGCTTTCAGTAAAAGAAGTTAATGGAAATGCATTTTTGTAGACAGAAATATAGTAATTTTGTTCTAAAATAGGGGTACTTAAAGAGGAAAATAGAGGACAAAATCTGAATGTAAAACAGAAAGAGTTGTAGAAGATTTGTGGAAAAGGAAATTTTCAAAAGGAATTTTAATATGTGATCAAGTTGGCTCAGATTAAAATGAACTTACTTGAAAATGAGATTTAGGGGTGCCTGGGTGGCTCAGGTGGTTAAGCACCTGCCTTCAGCTCAGGTCATGATCTCACGGTTCATGAGTTCAAGCCCCGAATCAGGCTTTCTGCTGTCAGCGCAGAGCCCATGCTGGATCCTCTGTCTCTCTCTCTCTCTCTCTGAAAAATAAATAAACATTTTAAAAAATGAGCTTTAGTATCAAAAGTAAACAGCTGCAAAATTAGAAGTTAGCTTTTCTTGCTGTCAAAAGGACATAGTTTTCTCCGGGCATCTGTTCAGCTCAGTGGGAAGAGCATGTGACTCTTGATCTTGGGGTCATGGGTTTAAGCCCCACATTGGATGTAGAGATTACTTAAATATATATATATATTTATATGTGTGTGTGTGTATATATATATAAACTTAAAATATATATATATATATAAACTTAAAAAAAGAATATTTTTTCTAGATTATTGACCTGTTCTTAAGAAGACATTATAAACAAAGGTTTTTCTTCACCTTTAATGTAATCTGCCTAGAAACGCAAAGATTGTATGCTTGCCTTTATTGAGTCTCTGATTACTTAGGAAAAAAAAAAACAAAAAACCTTGAATCTTTTTAATGCTAAAAGACTTGAAATTTTTAATAACTATTTTAACTTTCTGTATTTGCTTGCAAAGTCTTTACTTCTTGCTTTGGTTAAATGGATAACTAAGTATTGTGAAAGTGACCTATGATTCTATTTGCCCAAGTGTTTTAAAACCTTTTTGATTGATTGATTTTGAGAGAGAAAGTGGGTGAGCATGAGAGGAGGAGGGACAGAGGGAGGGAGAGAATCTTAAGCAGGCTCTACGCTCAGGACCGCGAGATCATGACCTGAGGCGCAATCAAGAGTCGGATGCCTAACTGACTGAGCCACCCAGGTGCCCCAACCTTTTTGATATTTTTGATGAGCTTCCCCCAAATCAAATCCTAAATAGTCTTTTTGACCTTGAACTACCTTTGAGTTATTCCAGATGTTTCCCGGAACATCTCAAAGGATTTGTTCTCTCTCCTTATAAAAAGGAGATATCAAACTTAATTAGGCTTATCTGATATATTAAATTACATGGGGAGCATTGTCAAATAAAAAATAATACTGATGTGGGAAACAAAAGCAAAAGGAAACGCAGATAAAATTCAGTTTCCTTATAACCAGCTGCTCAATGACAAATACTTGAGGCAGGCAGAGAATAACATTCTTCCAGGAACTCCCAATTATCTTATTGTTAATGTTTTGCCAGAGGGAAAAACAACCTTAGCTTGACAATAGCTAGGCCTCCAGGATCTTGTGGGTCTTCTTAGCACATGAAAGTCCTTTTGGAAACTTCCCCTTGCTTTTACCTCCTCCAGCTCCCAACTATCGAATTAGTCACTCCTCACAATCCCAGTGCAACTCTTTCTGCCCAGAGATCCTGTCCCTGTGCTTTAAGAAAGCCACCCTTTTGCACCAAAGACTTCTCAAGAATTCTTTCTTGGGGTGCCTGGGTGGCTCAGTAGGTTAAGTGTCCAACTTTGGCGCAGGTCACGATCTCATGGTTCACAAGCTCGAGCCTCGTACTGCTTTGGATCCTCTGTCCCTCTCTGTCCCTGCTCCTCTCCCCGCTTCTCCAAAGTAAATAAACATTTGGGCACCTGGGTGGCTCAGAGGTTAAGTGTCCAACTCAAGATCTCGGCTCAGGTCATGATCTCATGTGTCATGAGTTCAAGCCCCACATCAGGCTCTACAAGGACAGTGCAGACCCTGCTTGGGATTCTCTCTCCCCTCTCTCTCTGCCCCTACTGGGCTCATACTCTCTCAATCTCTCTCTCTCTCTCTCTCTCAATAAATAAATAAACGTTTAAAACAAACAAACAAACAAACAAACAAACAAACAAACATTAATGAAAAGAATTCTTTCTTGGCCATTGGCTTTGAACCCCAACATGTCAAACTGCATTGCTACTAAGCCTTCTTTATATTATGCCTGTATATGTTATGCCCAGGATTCGCGATCCCCAAAGACCACCAGGGAGCTGGGTCCAATGCAAAAGCAAAGAGCCTTTATTCGAGCTAGCTAGAGCTCAATCCCCTACCTGCACCGACACAGCGGGGAGATGCCGGAGAGAGCCAGCGAGTTTCAAAAGCACAAAGGTTTTATAGGAGTCTAGGGGCAGTTGGTGAGGTAATGGTTGTGGCCTTAGCTGATTGGCTGGGGAAGGGTCGTGGCCTCAGCCTATTGGCTGGGGAAGGGTCGTGGCCTCAGCCAATTGGCTGGGGAAGGGTCGGAGTCCCATTAGGCAGGTTGCTGGGCGGGTTTTGAACGGGTGAGTGGGAGATTACTCAAGGGGAGCAGGCGTGGTTTGAGGTTTCTGCAATTTTCCTGGAAAGGGGGCCATGTCGGGGACATAGTCACTGAAGGTGGAGGACACAGAACAAGATGGAGTCTGCCGGCGTAGGTCCGCTCTTTCATATACATGTTCTGGGAAACTTGTAAAATTCCTGGCAATCTGATGTGTCCTAATATAATGTCGGCACTTGTAATTCTAATTACTGTCTTAAAATGTATGTCGCAAGAATACCCAAGTTTCTTTGTCAATTGCATTACAATGAACTCTCATCAGATCTTTTTACCCAGGTCATGTTTAAGTCCTTTCTCATTTACAGGCAGTTATTGTTTTACTCAGATACTTTTATAGAACCTTCCTGCAGGCGAGTTTCATCTTCAGAGAAATTCATGGAAAGGAGTCTGCCAAGTACCATCGAACTCACGCATTGTGAGATCACGACCTGAGCTGAAATCAAGAGTCACATGCTCAACCGTCTGAGCCACACCGGAGCCTGTAGAATACAGATTTCTGGTAACTTTCAGATCATACAACTGGACTGGTGAGAACAAAGCCTGCTCTTGAATCTCCTTGGAAGGGACTATAGCAGGCCCTCCTCACTAGTCAGATGGCAGCCAAACCACAGGGCCTTAAACCTTGGATTTGCACCTTGGAGCTGGAGAAGGCTCCCCCTGGCATCTGGTCCTGTGCAAGTGCTGGAGACATCCAAGAGGCCAGGTCGTGAGACCTCACACTTTAACTGATATGAAACCCTTTCTTTTCTCTTTCTTTCACAATGGCACTGGCCTGGAAAGATGACCCCCCTCATTGGTGTGAAGGGGGATAACCTTTGCCTTTCAGCCTGCTGGATTCGTCATCCCAAACTCTTATCTGTCCACATTCACAGCGCCACCTTAGTGGAAGTGGTTTGTGACCGGATGGGGTTTGTCCCTTGTCTTTGGTGGTCATCATTCTCCTTGGGTCTACAAATGTCTAGAGAGCTGGTGCAAGGTATGATTTGAAGTGGGGTTCGGGAACTAACGGTCAAGAAAGAATTCTTGAGATGGTTTTGGTGCAAAAAAAAAAAAAAAAAATGTGGTTTTTATTAAAGCCCAGAGACAGGATCTGTGGGCAGAAAGAGCTGCACCAGGATTGTGAGGAGTGACTCACAATACATTTTAAGTGGGGTTAAGTGGGGTTAAGTGGGGAGGGGCGGAAGAAACAAAGGAAGTTTCCAGAAGGATTTTCTTTTTTCTTTTCTTTTTTTTTTTTTTAATTAAATCTGCTCTTGCTTTATTTTATATATTTAGAGTATAACACAATGCCCGGTATATACTGTTGCATTTTTTTTTCAATATATGAAGTTTATTGTCAAATTGGTTTCCATACAACACCCAGGGCTCATCCCAAAAGGTTCGCTCCTCACTACCCATCACCCACCCTCCCCTCCCTCCCACCCCCCATCAACCCTCAGTGTGTTCTGTTTTTTAGAGTCTCTTATGCTTTGGTTCTCTTCCACTCTAACCTCTTTTTTTTTTTTTTCCCTTCCCCTCCCCCATGGGTTTCTGTTAAGTTTCTCAGGATCCACATAAGAGTGAAACCATATGGTATCTGTCTTTCTCTGTATGGCTTATTTCACTTAGCATCACACTCTCCAGTTCCATCCATGTTGCTACAAAGGGCCATATTTCATTCTTTCTCATTGCCACGTAATATTCCATTGTGTATATAAACCACAATTTCTTTATCCATTCATCAGTTGATGGACATTTAGGCTCTTTCCATAATTTGGCTATTGTTGAGAGTGCTGCTATAAACATTGGGGTACAAGTGGCCCTATGCATCAGTGCTCCTGTATCCCTTGGGTAAATTCCTAGCAGTGCTACTGCTGGGTCATAGGTAGATCTATTTTTAATTTTTTGAGGAACCTCCACATCCAGAAGGATTTTCTTATGTTAAAGAAGACTCACAGGATCCTGGAGGCCTAGCTATTGTCCGGCTAAGTCCGTTTTTCCCTCTAGCAAGGCATTAGCGTTAAGACAGTGGTGGGGGCCCCTGGTTGGCTCAGTGGGTGGAGAGGTGACATTCCACTCGCCATCTCGGGGTTGTAAGTTCAAACACCACATTGGATGTAGAGATTACTTCAAAATAAAATCTTTTTAAAAAATATAACAAGACATTCCTGGAGGAATGTCACACTCTGCCGGCCTCAAGTATTTGTCAATGGGCTGCAGGATATAAGGAAATTGAATTTTATCTTCATTTCCTTTGGTCTTTGTTCTCCCCGTCAGTGCACAGCCGGGCAATGCTTCTTAGGTTATCTCACTGTGTCCCCAACTTGTCACAAGTGAAATCAGACATCTCACTGGTTGACTCCCCTGGATTTACATCATTGAGTTAGTTAGAAAAGGCACCCTACCAGGGGTGCCTGGGTGGCTCAGTCAGTTGAGCGTCCAACTCTTTTTTTTTTTTAATATTTTTATTTTTGTATTTATGTATTTTTTCTTTTTTTTTAATTTTATTTTTTTCAAATTTATTTATTTATCTTGAGAGCGAGACCATGGGAGAGGGGCAGAGAGAGGGAGAGAGAGAGAACCCCAAGCAGACTCCGCACTGTCAGTGCAGAGCCTGATGCAGGGCTCAAACTCACGAACTGCGAGATCATGACCTGAATCGAAGTTGGACGCTCAACCGACTGAGCCACCCAGGTGCCCCTGTTTTTATTTATTTTTTGAGACAGAGATAGAGAAGATCATGTGCAGGGGAAGGGCAGAGAGAGAGGGAGACACAGAATCTGAAGCAGGCTCCAGGTTCGGAGCTGTCAGCCCAGAGCCCGACGCAGGGCTTGAACTCGTGAACCGTGAGATCATGACCTGGGCCGAAGTCAGACACCCAACTGACTGAGTCACGTAGGCATCCTGTGCATCTGACTCTTGATTTCAGCTCAGATCGTGATCCCTGGATCGTGGGATGGAGCCCTGCGTCAGGTTCTGTGCTGAGTGCTGAGCGTAGACCCTGCTTGAGATCGTCTCTCTCTCTCTCTCTCTCTTCCTCTGCCCCTTTCCCCCGCTCACTTTCTCTCTAAAATAAAAAAATTAAAAGAAAGAAAGAAGGAAAGAAAGAGAAGGAAAGAAAGAAAGAAAGGAGAGAGAAGGAAAGAAAGAAAGAAAAGAAAGAGACAAAGAAAGAAAGAGGAAGAAAAGGAAGAAAGAATAGAAAGAAAGGAAGAAAAAAAAGACCTATCAGGAGGGATTCACAACTCAGGGTTTGCTTCGTTTAGCAGAGCCATACTTACCTGGTCAGGAGGAAATATAGATAAGAATATGATCAGAAACCTCTCCTTAACTCTTTTTATTTATTTATTTATTTATTTATTTTTAATGTTTATTTTTGAGACAGAGAGAGACAGAGCATGAACAGGGGAGGGTCAGAGAGAGGGAGACACAGAATCTGAAACAGGCTCCAGGCTCTGAGCTGTCAGCACAGAGCCCGACGCGGGGCTCGAACTCACAGACCGTGAGATCATGACCTGAGCCGAAGTCAGACGCTTAACCGACTGAGCCACCCAGGCGCCCCTCTCCTTAACTCTTAAAGATATTGTAGAATCTGTCACTAAGACAATAGCTGCCCAACAAAGATCCTTCAACTCTGCAGTAAAGCTGTCCTTGATAACAGGATAGCCCCTGATTATCTTTTAGCTGAGCAAGGACGTGTCTGTGCTGTGGCCAATGCCATCCGCTGTACCTGGATTAACACTTCTGGGGAGGCTGAAACTCAGTTGCACGAGCTCGCTGCCCTAGCCACAGGGCTTAAAACAGTGACTCCTTCAGCAGAGTCTTACTTTGACTTATTTGGTTTTGACTGATTTGGGTCTTGGAGACCATGGCTCTGAAGTGCGCAGCAGACATTGGGGATTATCCTGTTTGTGCTCACTACGATAATCTCCGTGGTGCCTTGTACTCTCTCAAAAGCTTTAAATGTGTGTTCACAGCTGTACTTCACCAAGTGCACCATCTCCCGAAGACTGGACCGTCAGAAAAAGAGCAAAGAGGATGAACTGACTTAAAAATGGTGAACCTTGCGGCTCCTGGCAGGCGTGATATCCATGCCATGGAACATGCAAGTGTTGATGTCAGGGTTGTGAGTTTGAACCCCACGTTGGGTATTGAGATTGCTTTATTTAAAAAATTTTTTTTCAATGTTTATTTATTTTTGAGAGACAGAGAGAGAGCGTGAGTAGGGAAGGGGCAGAGAGAGAGGGAGACACAGAATCCAAAGCAGGCTCCAGGCTCTGAGCTGTCAGCACAGAGCCCGACGTGGGGCATGAACCCCCCCAACCGTGAGATCATGACCTGGGCCGAAGTCGGATGTCCAACCGACTGAGCCACCCAGGTGCCCCTGGAGATGACTTTAAAAAAAAAAACCCGTGAACCTGAAGTTGTAACTTGTGGACTACCTTAGTCACGGAATGTCTTAAATTTCGATCACGTCTCTCAGTTAAGCTTAGAATCGAATCAAAAGGGAGAAATGTCTAAAAAGAGGGGCACTGGGGTGGCTCAGTAGGTCGAGGATCTGACTCTTGATTTCAGCTTGGGTTATGATCCCAGGGTCGTGGGATCGAGCCCCAAGCTGGGCTCCATGCTCAGCATGGAACCTGCTTAAGATTCTGTCAGTCAATCCCTCTCTCTCTCTCTCCCCCTCTGCCCTTCTCCTCTGCTTGTGCACTCTTTCCCTTTCTTAAAAAAAAAAAAAAAAAGAGAGAAAGAAAGAAAAGAAAAAAAAAAGAAATTGCTAAAAAGAAAAGAAAATCCCCAGGCCCCACATGGGTCATGGAGTCACTTATGTCAAGGCCCCATACCAGGAAACCAAGACTTCATACCTAACCTAACTGTAGTTTTAACCCTCCCAGGGATGTGACCCTTAACCAGTCAACCTGGGATTACCTGCAGCACTAGAACATTTACGGATAGACTCCTTCTGTTCCCCCTTAGGGAGGTGACCTTACCTAAAACAATACACTCGTTGCTAATAATTTCCTTCCGCTACCCCACCCCCTGCCCTTACAAACCTGTTTCTACAGCTGGACAGAGCTTTTTTCTGTTCGCTAAGTGGGATGCTGCCCGATTCATGAATTGTTCAGTCAAGCCAATTTGATCTTTTCAGTTACTCAGATAAATTTTTATTTCACATCCCTAACCCACAGGTGAGAAAAAGGGGACTTCCAGAGAAGTAAAGTAACTTGCCCCGAAGCCACCCAGACAGAAGTTGGCGGCATCTCGCGCCAGGGCAAGGAACAACAGGTGGGGTCAGCGTCTTGCCGGGCTTCCCAGAACCCAGTGGGACTGCCCAGGGCCTCTCAAAAGCTCAAAGGACCTGCTAGTTTTGGGGCTTCCCCGAACGATCCCTGCCCTGCCCCCCAGGAACCTTAGAGAGCAGCTCTGTGGAAAAAAGGAGGCAGAAAGTGGTGTGGAGGAACTACTGGTCTTTAAGAGGTTCTTCAAGAGAGTGTGACTTTCTCTTAGACAAGACTTGCAGAGGGCAGGAGGAGGAAGAGGGAGGTGGCTGGCGGAAATGATTCCTGGGAAGAGCGGGGGCGGCAGAGGAGGGAGAGGGCAGCTTACTTAGTTTAGTCTTTGAGGCCACAAAGGAGACAGGCGGCAGGGGAGATTGGAAATCCAGCCCCCCACTAAGCATAAGAGGGGTGGGTGGGTGTCGTACAAATGGAAGGAAGCCACCGCGGACCACTGCTGGAGGAAGGAACTTGAAATCAGCCACCAGCCGGAAGACAGGACGAAAGGGCACACAGACACAAGAAGGATCTAGACGCATGTAAGGTGGACAGGTCCCTAAGCTAAAGGGATTTGGAGGCTGCCTCTGTCCAAGAGGTTAAAGAGCTCACATGCACAGGCCCGGGTGTCCAGCCCAGAGAGACCAGAGGGGAAGCCAGGGAAAGATCTGGAAGGA
Organism: Prionailurus viverrinus; assembly: GCF_022837055.1. Taxonomy (NCBI): domain Eukaryota; kingdom Metazoa; phylum Chordata; class Mammalia; order Carnivora; family Felidae; genus Prionailurus; species Prionailurus viverrinus. The sequence goes on along the minus strand of NC_062565.1, from coordinate 42,182,423 downwards.
TGGGCGATGTGCAGCTGAGGGGCTGCTGCAGATGGTCTGGAGCTGGAGGGGCTGCAGCAAGAGGCAGGAGACTGGGGGAGAGGGCACCTGGGGCAGAGACTCCAAGGTCAAGAGCACGTCAAGGGTCCCTTGATCCTTCCTGTGAGGGCAGTGGCTCGGCAGTAGCAAGTGTCTAACAACACAAATGATTTGAATCAGAGCACGTTTCATGCAGGAAGGAGCTCATCTGTTGCCACAATCTTCACCCCTCCCCGCCTCACACCCAGGAGGGTCGCTTCACTTCCGTGACCAGCTGGCTCACGTGAGTGCCAGATTTTTGGCCTTTGAGACACCTGCAATGCCACCTTTGGAGACCTCAGGTTGGGGGAGGGGACAAGAGAGGAGGCTGGCGTCCCAAGGGCCCCTAACTTTGCCCAATGCCCTCTCCTCAGATGCTGCTCCTTGGTACCACGTCTGTGTCTGTACGGGTCCTCGGGGAGGGACTGTTGTGCCTTTAGCATCTCTGGTACTGCCCATAAATGTCAACAGCGCCCTCTAGTTTTTGTAACAGTCACACATGCCTCCCTGGAAGTAGGGGTGAGATCCCTCTAACTGAGAGCTCCTGGAGCCCCTCTTTGGTGCTGGGGAAGTGACTTCCACCCCTGCCAGAATTTTCTCGGCATAGAAGCACGGAGACACAGAAGCCAGTGGCAATGGCTGTTTATTATAACAATGCCCCCAAGTGAGGGAGAGAAGGGAGGGCCCAAGCCTGGAGAGGTAGGCAGCGGGTACGTGTGAGCAGGAAAGTGTGGAGAGCCTCCACAGCCACTGGGGAAGTGGCACTTAATCTTCAGTAGAATATACTCAGAGAGGGAGAGAGACTGGGGGAAATCCAGCCACCAGAAGCTGGCTGGGGAAAAAGAGAAACACTTTGGGCTGGGGGGGTGGGCAATGGACGGCCTGGTGCTGGAGTAAGGGGCCCAGGTGCCACTACCTGGAGCCCGTTCCATTGGCAGGGAATGCAGAGCCGAGAGCAGTAAGGAGTGTCCTGCCCCTGAGCCCGGAGCCCCGCAGTGGTGGTGGTGGGAGCCGGGCTCTTGGGGCTCCCCTATCCCCACATGGTTGTCTGCAGCCACTGTGGGGAGGAGAGAAGCAGATCCAAGGACGGCAGGGAGGGTGGGGCAGGATGGCTGGGGGAGCAGAGGGCAGGGGGAGCCGTGAGTACCTGGTTCAGATTCAAGCGAATATAGCCAGTGTTCTTGGGGTCCATGGATAGAAAGTATGCTGTTTGGGAGAGGAGGCAAGGGAAGGGGTTTGAGAGCCGAGACCCAAAGGGTCTGCAAGACCCAATCCCAAAGAAGCAGGAGGTCAGAAAGGGCATCAGAAGCTGTCCCTTGCTGCCTCCAGGCTAACCCTCAGCTCAGGAAGGAATTAATGATAAGAACTCCAAGCCTCGCCATGAGCCACACACAGAGCGTCGCCATGCGTGAAACTCATATGTTCTGTGGCTCCGTCCTATGAGGGCAATACTGTTACTGCCCACATTTTATAGATGAGGACAGAGGACGGAGGCACAGAGAGATAAAGCGACTTGCTCAAGGCACACAGCCAACAAGTGGTGGGGCTGGGATTTGAACCCAGATCGTCTGTGCCCTAAAGAGGGGGATGGTTTGGGAGCAGGGCTCCTCATGTGGGCGTGTGGGAGGCGGCCAGGGGTCCCCGACCCACGGTGGGGAGTGGGCAGATGACTGACTCACTGAACATGGCCTTGAGCCTCAGGAAGCAGCTGATGAAGCTGTCAAAATCCACGATCATGTTATCGTTTGCATACCTGGCCACCAGCACCTGCATCACCTTGTTATTCAGCTTGATGCCTGGGAGAGAGAGGAGTGCGGAGGGGGAGTCCAGCCCCCTGGCCACCGCATCCTCCCTCGCTGCCCCCAGACCCTCTCCCCTGACCCCCTGCTAACCTGCTTTCTCAATTGCCAAGCGCATCTCATAGGAGTTCAAGCTGCCTGAGTTGTCCTCGTCACACTCTCGGAAGATGTCCTGAAGGGATAGGCAGAGGGGGTGTGCATAGCACGGTGGTGGAAATAATGAAATACTTCAGTATAGTTAACCTACAAGGACTACCCAAGACCCCAGCGCTGCCTACCCTGGCCCCCGCCCTGAGCGCCCAATATTCCTGTCATCTAGTGACTGTAGGGGGCCTCTGGCAAGGGGAGGGGGCTAAGACCGGAGTCAGGGGTCTGAAAGACCCACTCCCAACTGGGCCCTCTGCACCAGTCCTTTAAACTGGTGATGCCTGGACTATACTGGTTGTTAATCTGACTAGCTAATGCACCAACACTCCAACAGATCCTGTCCTGTGTGTGTGTGTGTGTGTGTGTGTGTGTGTGTGTGTGTCTAGTCAGGGGCTCCCGTTCCAGCATCGTCCTTACTAATCCCCATCACTCTTGAGGACCTCCCTTTCTCCCCGCCATAAACTGCCCCTTCAGTGTTCTTTACCGTCCATTTCTTGATTTTTTTCCACAGGATCTGGAACTCCAGAAGCCCCAGCTTGCCAGAGCCATCTTTCTGGGGAGGGGGTGGTAGTCAAGGATGCCAGAAGAGGGAGTGAAGAGGGCATCTTGGGGCCAGGGAAGCAGAGGGGCTCGCTGAGTGGGAGACATGAGACCCGGGGATCTTGTGTGGTCACTATGGTAACAGCTAGAAAAACTGGCATCTTTTGCTATCTCAGAGCCTAATCCCCAGCGAAGGAGGGCAGGACTGGCCAGAGCGATGGTCACCTGGGGGCCAGGCTTGGGGGTAGGGGTGAGGGGTGGGAGAGCACTGGACAAGAAGATACATCCATGAGGTTGACCATACAGCGGCACACATCCAGGCCGAAGCCCTGGGTCCTGAAGTTTCTGACTGTGAGGGAGAGAAGGGGCAGGAAGAGAGAAGGAGTGAGTGGGGCATCGCAGGGGATGCAGGGAGCGGCCCAGGGGGGGTGCAAGCTGCGGGAGAAGGGTTGTGAGTGGCAGGGTAGGGGGGGGTGGGAGACTCACGTTTGGTGACCACCTTGTTGAGCAGCTTCTGTAGCTCATACATGCCTATCTCCTTGTCCTAGGAAGGGCGACCATAAATCCCAGCTCTGGCACGTTCCCCCCATCCACCTGCTTTGGGTGCCCAGCCCTCGGCCTTGTACCTCTCCTCCTGCCACTATCCCAAACAAATGTATGAAGTCCTGGTCTACGTCATTCTCACAGAACTTCTCCTGGAGGGAAAGGAGTGGGAAAGGGACCCAGTCAAGAAAGTTCCTTCACATTCCTCAGATGCTTCCTCTGGTCCCTGGACCCCACAGCCTCCCCTCACCTCCTGGAGTAGCTCAGCACAGTTGGCTTCATCCAGTTCCCTGCGCAAAAGTGAAGGAAGGTTCATGGTTATGCGGGATCAGGGAGACAGGGAATTTAGTGGGGTGCTTGTGGGGAGATCATGTCGTGTATCTGAAGCAGCGTGGAACAGGTTCCATGGGGTCTGGGTTCTGATTCTGGCTTGCTACTGAGACTCCCCTTCCGTGTGCCTCAGTTTCCCTGATTTAAACTAGGGACAGAGTTGGGGAGGACCAGATGACGGCCCCCTGAGCTTGACATCCTACAGCTCTTGGGCAGGTGGTCTTGGAGCGGTGAGGTAGGGCTCCTCACCAGGACTCGCTGTGCTTTTCTGTGAAGACCCGTAGCAGGAAGTCGGCATCTCTGTGTGGCTCAAAGGTGGAGGGAATGATGACATATTCCCCCGGAGGCAGCCGGAGATGACTGCTCACCTCCCGCGAGTTAGTGAAGATCTCTGAGAAGCCATGGTCCTGATACTTTATGAAGAAGTCCTTCTTCAAGCGAGTATCCTGGATGTTCTGAAACTATATGTGCCTTGGAGGTGGGTACAGGGCTGGCATGTGAGTATAGGCAGAGAGAGGGACCCCAAAAGTGAAGCTTACTTGGGCAAGTCTCCGGGGGAGGCATTGCCACAAACTGACCAGTCCTGGATACCACCCAGCCGGCAGGTAACCAAAGTATCCCCTGCCCGACTCCCTACTCCTTGATCTCCTGCCCTGACTCCTATCCGGGGCCCCAACGCAGTAGAATCCTAACCCAGTAGCCCTGAGAGCCCTTGGCTGAATTCTGCCCCTTGCCCATCCACATGCAGCCAGAGGTGGGGCAGTGCCTGCCCAGAATCAAGCCCATGTCTTCTGTACCTCCTTTGGGACCTAGGAAGAGAAGAGAGAGGAAGGCCAAACTCCCAGGATGGTGAAAGGGCTCAGGCCTGTAGAAGTCAGGCAGTGTGTGTGTGTGTGTGTGTGTGTGCATGCGTGCACATGTGTGTGTGTTGGGGGTGTTACAGCGGGACACTGGTGGGGGGGGGGGCATGGGTTCTGACAGCCAAAAGTCCTAACGTTAACATTAATAATTCCTCAGTTTTGGACAACAAAGCATAGTTTACACAAAGTTTTGCCAGGGGGAGGTTTTTATCCCTGCAGGTTAAGGATAGGAAACTGAATCCCAAGAGGTGAGGTAACGTGCCCAATTTCCCACTGCTAAAAAGTGACAGAGCTAGGATGAAAGTTGAGGAGAGCGTTTTCCAGAATACGAGCGTTTTCCATGGAACACTTGTATCCTGCAGTAGTTAACAGGCGATTATTGAAACTGGCCATTGAACACAAATATGTTTGTAAAAAGGTGAGTTAAACCAAGATAAGTAGGTTGTAAGGGATCCTGGGTAGCTCAGTCAGTTGAATGCCCGGCTCCTGATTTTGGCTGAGGTCACGATCTCACGGTTCGTGAGTTCGAGCCCCACATTGGGCTCTGCGCTGGCAGCACGGGGCTTGCTTGGGATTCTCTGTCTCCTGTCTCTCTCTTTCTCTCTCTCTGTCTCTCCCCTGCTGTCTCTCTCTCTGTCTCAAAAATAAATAAAATAAACAAAAAAGATTAAGTGGGTTGTTGCCCCGTAGGGATGACAAAAACCCATAGCTGATGCCCTGTAGAGTCCCAGGTGGGAGGTATATACCTTTCCTGAAGGACCACAGCTAACCTTGGAAATATATATATATTTTAAATGTCTTGAGTGTTTCTTTATTCTTTAGAGAGAGAGAGAGAGAGAGAGTGAACGGGGAAGGGGCAGAGAGAGAAGGAGACACAGAATCTGAAGCAGGCTCCAGGTTCTGAGCCATCAGCACAGAGCCCGATGCAGGGCTCAAACTCATGAACTACAAGATCATGACCTGAGCTCAATTCAGACGCTTAACCAACCGAACCACCAGGCACCCCTAACCTTGGAAATATCTTCAGGCATGTCTGGTGTCTGTTAACCTGGTGGGCTCCCAGCCTAGGAGGAGGGCAAGGCTGTGTCTCTCTCTTTTTTTTTTTTTTAAGATGAAGTATCTTATAATTTTAAAAATGTTTTTATTTATTTTTGAGACAGAAAGAGACAGAGCATAAGCAGGAGAGGGACACACAGAATCCAAAGGAGGCTCCAGGCTCTGAGCTGTCAGCACAGAGCCCAATGCGGGGCTCGAACTCGTGAACTGTGAGATCATGACCTGAGCCGAAGTCGGACGCCCAACCGACTGAGCCACCCAGGCGCCCCTTGTGTCTCTTTTTGTTCACTATTGGACCAGTGGAGATTGGACTGGTGGCTGGCATACAGTAGGTGCTCCGTAACTATTCGAACAAATTGTCATTTATAGGATTTCGCAAAGCACAATTTCAGAAATGTGGTCAGGGATATCTCTTGGCTGCTGGAGTCAACGCTCTGGGTGGTGTGTCTGGGCGGGTGTGTGTGTGGGGGACACCTGGGGACAATGTGAAGTCTCAGAACATCTGGGAATCAGGACATAATCTGCTTCTGAGCCTTGGGTGTGTGAGCTTGGGCAAGTAACCTCACCTCCCTGGCGCTCTGTCTCCTTCCTCTTCTTGGAAGGCGTTACTATTCATTAAGGCTTTTGGCAGGGTCTTGAAGGGGGTGAGGCCAGGAGAGGGAGCAAGAGTGGCTGGGGGAGGTGTTGGAGCACCCACCGAGTAGATGACAAATCCAATGGTCTGCAGCTGGGCTCCGTGGGGCCGTGCCCGTCGCCAGTTCTTCTGCATCAGGGCCACCAGGCAGGTGCAGACAACTTCGTCGTCCTCTGGGTCGTCGTCCCCCTCCGGGAGAGAGATCCTGAACTGGGGGTTGGTCCAGAATGTGTCTGTGGAAGAAGCAGGTCAGCATGGCTCTGCCCTTCCCAGGGTGGACCGGCTTCCCGGCCACACGCCTGCCTCCTTGGTGGGGCCTCGTGGGATCTGCCGGTCCCCTGACCCCTTCGCGGACCCCGAATCCCCTCACCCACCGGGGTGGTTCCTGCAGCCCCCCGCAGTGCTGCCCCGCCGCCAGCTGCCCTCGCAGAAGGTGGTGTGCCAATAGCCCCTGTCGTCCCAGGAGAGCGTGTCAGGCGTCAGGTTGCAGATCTCCAGGAGCGTGAAGTTGTCCAGGAAGTCTTGGTAGGACATCCTGTGGTGGAGGGCGCGACGGCGAGAGCCTGTGGCACCGTCACACCCGGAAGCTCCCCCTCAGAGCCTCCCCATCAAAGGCAAGGGTGGGAGGGCGGCAGAGGAGATGAAGGGACGGGGCGTGGGGGCAGAAGGAAGCCCACCCAAGCTGCACTGACCAGAACTCCCCATCCTCCCTCTTCTGAAGCAGCTGTTTCTGGGTTTCTGGGGCCACTTTGTCCCACTCGCTGGCACTGGATCAGAGACAGGAGGTGGAAGGAGAAAGGCAGGGCTCAGAAGGTATTTTGTTCCTCCCCAAGGGATTCCCTCCCCGCTGAACTCCGGCTGCTGGGGGTCCGGAGTTAGAGGGGAAAACACTAGTGGGGAGGGGCTGGTCCTGGGACGCCAGCGGTTCCATCTGTGACACTGCCTGGCTCGTGGGCCGGCCGTGCGCTCTGCCCCTCACCTGACAGTGCTGCTCAGGGGCACCTACTTGTCACTCCAGGCTCCATTCCACTCGATCCGGCCCCAGGGATTCCGGACCCGAATCAGGGTTTCCGTCCTGCCTTTGTAGAAGACCTGGTGGAAAGGGTGTGGTGGCAGGGGTGTGGCTGAAGGTCCCGGGGCAGGAGGGACTGTCCTCCTTGTTCTGTGTCTCCAGGTAGGGTGCGCTTGGCAGACTCACATCATGGAGGCCGGTCACGGAGTAGGCGTGCCCTTTCACTAGCATCCTCTGGGTCATGGCCTCCAACTCACTGTCGCTGGTGACCTACAGAACAGAGAGGAAAGAAAGGAATTCAGGATCCGGTCAGATGCACCAGGGCACCCGAAGAAATGTGAGCACTCTTGGGGTCCAGGGTTTTTTTTTTAAGTTTATTTATTTTGAGAGAGAGAGACAGAGAGAGAGAGAGAGAGAGAGAGAGAGAGGCAGGCAGAGGGAAGGAGAGAGAGAATCCCAAGCAGACTCCATGCTGTCAGTGCAAAGCCGGACTCAAAACTCCATCCCATGAACCGTGAGATCACGACCTGAGCCAAAATCCAGAGACAGACGCTTAACCGACTGAGCCACCTAGGTGCCCCCTGGATGGTGCAGTGGGTTAAGCGTCCAACTTCGGCTCAGGTCATGATCTCGCGGTTCCTGAGTTCGAGCCCTGCGTCGGGCTCTGTGCTGACAGCTCAGAGCCTGGAGCCTGCTTCCGATTCTGTGTCTCCCTCTCTCTGCCCCTCCCTTGCTTGCACTCTGTTTCTGTCTCTGTCTGTCTCTCAAATATAAATAAACATTTAAAAAGTCTTGTCATTTCAAGCCTGCCATGTGAATGGATTCGTACAGTATGGAACTCTCTTGGTTTTCCTCACGCAGCATAATTCCCTTGGGATTCACCCAAGTAGTTGCATGTATTGGTAGTTCATTTCCTCTTATCGCCGAGTTATATCCCACGGCCTCTGTGCACTGCAGTTTAACTATTCACTCCGTGAAGGACGTCTAGACTGTTCCCAGTTCCTGGCTACTATGAACAAAGCCTCTATGAACATTTGTGTGCCGGCTTTCATGTGCTTGTAAGTCTTCATTTCTCGGGGTTACATGCCCAGAGTGCAAAGGCAGGGTCGTACGGTTCCACCCCGGGCTCATTTATTTCTTTGAATAAATATTTGCTGGGTGTCTCTTGCATATGCCAGGCAGCATCCTAAGTCCCAGGATCCGGCAGTCAATGAGACAGGTGACTGCCCCCATGGAATACGAAACTGTCGGGAGAAGATAGGCTGGGAACAACTATATTGATAAGTAAGACCATTTCAGATCACAATACATGCTGGGGGGAGAATAAAAACAAAGTAGAAAGCAAAGGGAGGTAGGAGCAGCTGATTTAGAGTGGGAGGTAGGGAAGAGAGGCCTGAGGAAGGGGCATTTGAACTGAAATGTGAATGAGAAGAGGCTAGTCGCGCAGCTACCTGGGGGAAAGAACCATCTGGGTGAAAGCAACCGCAGGTACAAAGGCCCTGAGGCAGGACCCAGTATGGCTTACTTCGATGCAGCAGCCCATGAGGGAGGATCGCTCTATGGCCTTCCTAAGAATCCTCAGCAGGTTCCGAGGGGGCTTCTGGAGTTGGAGGCTATAGGTCACGCCCCCTGTGAAGTCTTCAAAGCCCTCTACTGTGTTGCCCCCCGACAGTGCTTCATAGGACCCATTCAGCCTGTGGGCACAGAGAGGGCACTTTTATGCTCTGGTTTAGAGATGCCAGCTTGGACACGAGAGGGTGTGGTGAGGGCAGGAAGGGATGCCCTGACCTCCATCTGCCTTTTCCCCTGAGTCAGCTGCCCCCATAGCTGCCAGTTGTCGGGCAGGCTTGGAGGCAAGCCCAGGCTTGGGGCACTCACTTGGCATATGCCTTCTCCAGCAGGGCACTCCAGAACTCAGCGCGCTCAGCCGAGTGCACGAACACCAGCTTGCCATTCTTTGTGGGCAGCCGGTCATCCACCACCACGTCCATCCATTGTCCAAACTGCCAAATCTGTGGGCAGCAAGGTGGACCTCAGTGGGGCTTAAGACACGTGTGTGCCCCCGGCCATCCTACAAGCACATGCGTGCATACAGGCACACACCCTCACACCCACCCCACCCCCGCTGCTGTATATGAGAACTGTGTTACACGAGCACCTCCTGGTGGCCAGGATCAGTGACAGGCCAGTGTCAGAGAGCCCACTCCCCAGAAGGGCTGAAAAGTGAGTGAAAAGCTATGAAAAGCCTGAAGGTCACCCCAAGCCTCATCTCCAGTTTCTGCCTTGGGCCCCAGAGGGACCCGACCCACATTTTGACCTTGGCCGGGCTTTAGGATTTTAAATTTGGAATTAAAAAAATTCTTGTGATTCTCAGAAATATTTTGCGACACGGGCAATGTGTCCACATGTCGCTAAATTTAAAGAGATTACCAAAACTATGCGACAGCGACTCCCAATGTCATACACACGCACACACATTCACACACACGCGTGTTTCTACCAACAGGAAGAGACAGGGAGAGGGAGAGAAGCAGGAGAAGGAGGGCCACCAACAACAGATCATTATTATTATTATTATTTTCTTTGAGGGCTTTAAAAAATTAGCTTACGTGATTTCTTTAGTGACCAGATATTTCTCTGATAATTAGACAAAATCCACCCTAATACATGTCATTTCTCAAAAAGAAAAAATGTAACTTCAAAGCAAATATAATTCTTCTTCTTCCTCCCTACCCGCTTTGTCTCTGTCTCCGCCACACATACACACACACACACACACACACACACACACACCACAAAACAACTCTGGCTTTCAAATCATCCTTCACCTGAAAATGGAAAATGCCTGCATAGTTTTTCTTGAAGCTCTGCCCCTTGGGTACCACACGGTACAGCAGTTTGGGGCAGGTGGTGAGGGAGCCAATGGCAGCCAGCAGCCAGCAGTCCCCTGGAAAGACAGGAAGGGGGTTGCCTCTCCTGTACTCCCAGGAACTGACTCCGTGGCCCCCTCCCTTAGCCTTGTCACTAAGAAGTGTTCAGGAAGGAATCTAGTAGGGAGAAACAGGGCTGAAAGAACAGGCTCTGGGGGGAGGTGAGCCTCTTTACCTTCTGCATTACAGAAGAGATTCACAAATTAGAGCTGGATGCTTTTGTTTTCAGATTTGGGGAGGAGGTATTTGGCTTTCGTCTTGCTTCTCACTCTGGGATCTACTTTCTTTGGGAAAGAGCCAGTTTTCTACCCCCTTCCCCCCCTGCTCCCGAACAAATCCAGTCACCTTTCCCCATGCCCTGCACCCTTCTACGCCATGATTACATTAGTGTAGCAATCAAGACATCTCTCCCTGATACCAGTCACGTAACACCAGACACCCAAGGGGCTTAGTCTGTAGCCCAGCTAGGTCCCCGGGGCTAGGCATTGATGGGGCACAGGGGCAGTAACTCTGGTTTGAGGTCCCCCATCGAGTTCTCTCTCCTGGGTATCTCAGATGTCCTGGGGTGGCCGTGGGGCAGGGTGGTAGCCTGAGTGAGTGTCCTGGGCCAGGCTGAGGCTGAGGGGCTCTAGGAAAGCTACTGTGATTACCAATGGCTTCCTAGTTGCCTGGGGTACCGTTAGTGGGAGGCAGAGGGTGGGAAAAGGAGGGGTAAGGACACTCCAATCCTCCATTGCCAAAAGGACACCTAAATAGGGAGAAGCCAGGTCACTTCCTGTGGCCCAGTAAGCCACGGTGACAGACACGGGGCCTGAGGTCTCCTTGGTTTCTGCCCTGCCTACAACTTGCCCTTTTCTCTGCCACAAATACGACAGAACTCAGCCCCAGAGGAAGCCCATGCTGGTCTGATCCCTGAAAATGCGATGAAGGGTTTGGAGGAATCCTTCCTTAAGGAGGAAGATATCCCTTGGGGTTGTCATGGAAGCCCATGGGAGAGGGGGCTGAAGAGCCTGGTGCTCCTTTACTTAATACGTCAGACTAAGGAAGTTCTGGAACTGGCACTGGCTTAAAAATATGTCCACAAGCTCTTTGACAATCCTCTCAGGAGGTGGAGTCTAATTCCCTTCCCTTGAGTGTGGGCCAGATTTTGTGCTTGCTTCTAACAAATGGAATGTGGTGGAGGTGACCGCGTGTGTTCTCCTGAGACTAGGCGGGAAAAGGCATGATGGCTTCCTCTTTGTTCTCTCCCTCATATCATTCCGTCTGGGGAAATCCGTTACCATGTTGTGTGGACCCTCAAGCGGCCCTATGGAGAAGCCTACGTGGAAGGGAACTGAGGCCTCCTGGCCCGTGAGTGCGCCATCTTGGAAGTGGATCCTTCAGCTCGCGTGAAAGCTTCAGGTGAGCACAGCTCTGCCTGACATCTTGACTGCAGCCTCAGGAGAGACTCTGAGCCAGACCCACCCACCTATGCTTCTTCCAAATCACTAACCCACAAACACGGAGATGATAGATATTTGTCATTGCCCGGGGCAGTTTATTGTGTAGCAATGGGCCACTAGTATACCACCCAGCTTACTCCCAGACCCAGCTAGCAGCGGGAGGGTCTGGGATCAGACCCGGGGAGGGGGGGCGGGTAACAGGAAGAACATACTTGACAGTCTCATCCTCTCCACAGAAACAGAGGGGCAGGGAAGCAGGAGAGGTTGTCTGAATCTAGGAGTCCCAGCTTCCCATCCTCAAAAGACACTCTGGCACTCCCCCCACCTCAGCCTTCTTCCCCGATTCACCCCCTCCCCCCGACTGGCTTTTTTGCTCCTCACTCACCAAGTACACCCTGGCAGATGTCTGTTGGACTGATCCCATTCATAATGAAATGAGGATTGCTTGTGATTTCCTGCAGTAAAGGAATAAAGGTCTTAGGGGGTCCAGGACGTGCCCCGCCCCCCTCTCCGGAACCTCCATCTCGCCATTCCCGGGGCATGATGCCCACCTCCAAGTTCTAGGGGAAAACAGGGTGCAGGAGGGCACAAGACCAGTTTGACGTAGTTGTCGGATGTGATAGCAAAGGTCAGTGAGTGACTTTCCCAGGGGTTATCTGAGAGGTTTTGCTTAAGCATGTCCAGAACTGTCTCCAGCCCTGATGGAGGTGGAGACTAGTCCCAGGGCCAGGATTGGGGAGGTTGGGAGATTGGAAATTTCAAAGTGACTGGGACATTGTTACAAACAGCCCTCCACCCCGAAGATGAGTCATGCCTTCCCTCCCAGTACCCACACCGGGCCTCTGCCAGGAGATGTTCTGCACGCTTTTGGAGTTGGGACCCAGATCCTTGAAGCCCAGGGACCTGGGTTCGGCAGGGAAAAAGGAGTCCTCGAACAGCTCCCCCTTCCTCAGACAGGTTGCTTGCAGGTCCTCAAAGCTCTGGTTATGGAAGTTCTGGGCGTTGTGGTGTTGGCCCATGCCCTTGGCTTTGAGTCGGCAGTGGGTGATGTGAGCCGCCATTCCCTGATTGGTGAAAACCGCCTCCGCTTAATAATGAAAAGACAAACAACCCAATTAAAAAATGGACAAGGGATCTGGACAGATTTCTTTTTGAAGATATGACCAACACTCATATGAAAAATTGCTCAACACCACTGGTCGTCAATGACAAATGCAAATCAAGGCCACAGTGATACACCCCTTTGCACCAGCTAGGATGACTATAATAAAGAAGACTGATAATAACAAGTGTCGGCAAAGATGTGGAGAAGTTGGAACCTTCATACTTTGCTGGTGGAAATATGAAAGGGTGCTGCCACTTTGGAAAATGGCCTGGCTCTCCCTCTAACAGTTAAACATAGAGTTATTACCGTATGGCCCAGCAGTTCCACCTCTAGGCATACACCTGAGAGAAAGGAAGATATATGTCCGTACAAAAAGTTGGACACAAATGTTCATTGCATTATTCACAATAGCCAACAAGTGGGAGGAGACCCCAAATGTCCAGCAGCTGATCAATGGGCACAAAAAATGAGAAACAGACATCCAACGGAATATCATTGGTACAAGGGTATCATTCAAAAAGAAATGAAGTTCTCATCCATGCTACGACATGGATGTAGGAGAAAGAAGGCAGTCACAAAGGGCCACCTATTGTATGATTGATTTATATAAAATGCCCCAAATAGGCCAATCTACATAGAGATAGAGAGTAGTAGATGGATGTGGTCTGAGTCAAACAGAGCCCAGTTGGTGCCAGGGCAGGGGAGGAATGCATAGTGAGGAAAAGAAGGGGCAGCTATAGGGAAGGGCAGGAGGGTTCTGGGGTGTCTAGAGGTGAGACCCAGATTGAGCACACAGAGGGCTGAGTTGCACAGAGGCAAGAGCAGGGGGTCTTAGCTATTCGTCCTCCCTTGTTGACAGACAAGGAGAAGAGTTACAATTGCAGAGCTAACAGTGCCGAGTGCCTGCTCTGTGCCAGGCACACCAGCCCTGAGAAAGATCCATGCAATACCCTTAATTACTGGAAGAGGAAGCAGGGACGTGGAGGTCAAGGAATTTGCCCAAGGTCACGGGGTGAGGGCTGGGCATGGGTCTAAGTCTGACTGCAGATCCCAAACGAGGCCCGTGACCTTTTCCTTTTTTTTTTTTTTTATTATTTTTTTATTTTTATTTTTTTTATTTTTAAATTTTTTTTTCAACGTTTTAATTTATTTTTGGGACAGAGAGAGACAGAGCATGAACGGGGGAGGGGCAGAGAGAGAGGGAGACACAGAATCGGAAACAGGCTCCAGGCTCCGAGCCATCAGCCCAGAGCCCGATGCGGGGCTCGAACTCACAGACCGCTAGATCGTGACCTGGCTGAAGTCGGACGCCCAACCGACTGCGCCACCCAGGCGCCCCTCCTTTTTTTTTTTTTAATAAAAAATCTTTTTTTAACGTTTGTATATTTTTGAGAGAGAGAGACAGAGCCCAAGTAGGAGAGGGGCAGAGAGAGACAGAGGCACAGAATCCAAAGCAGGCTCCAAGCTCTGAGCTGAGCTTGAATCCATGAGCTGTGAGATCATGACCTGAACCAAAGTCAGATGCTTAACCGACTAAGCCACCCAGGCGCCCTGACCCATGACCGTGACCTTTTCCTGATGCTACCTCCTAGAGGGAGGTGCCTCTCCTCAGAGGGAAGTCCTGTGGAATTAGCATGATCTTCCCATCGTCACCAACTAAGGGGATCACGGGCCACTTGTGGCTAAATTTATCTGAGGCCTCTTAACTCTTCACACTACCCCAACCAAGCCAACCCATTCCCCTGTCCCACATCAGCGTCTCCTTGGGACTTCTCTAGGTCCGGTAACGCTCCTGTTGTCTCCCCCCGGAGCCTGACAAACCCAAACCAGGCTGCCACCTAGAGGCCCAGAGCCTTCCTGCACAGGCAGCCCCTGTTTCTCAGCTGTACCAGATGGTTCTTGCCTCTGTGCCTCCGCCCGGGGTCATTCCTGATCCCACGCACACACCTGGTCCACTGGGGACAGTCCTGCTCAGTCTTCCAGTCCCTGCTCAATGCCATCTCCTTGGGGAAGCCCTCCCCTAACGTGCCCAGGCAGAGTGTGGGGCCGCCGTCACGTCTAACGCTTTCCTTTGTTGTGACACCCGTCACTGCCTGCCTGCTGAGTTGACTTGTCTGTGAGCTCTCAAGGGTGGACATGGGGGCTCCTCTGTCCACTATTAGGTTACATCTGTCTCTTGGGGCGCCTGCATGGCTCAGGCAGGTAAGCATCCGACTCTTGACATCGTCTCAGGTGATGATCTCGCGGTTCATGGGTTCGAGCCCCATACTGGGCTCTGTGCTGGAGCCTACTTGGGATTCTTTCTCTCCCTCTCTCTCTGCACCCCCCCCCCCCCGTGCACTCACTCTCTCTCCTCTCTCAAACTAAGTGAATAAACTTAAAAAATAAAATACAATGAACTCCATCTGTCTCATAGAGCACCTGGCCCCAGCAGGGGCTCAGAAATGCTTTCAGTGGATGAATGAATGAATGAATGAATGAATGCCTTGCATTGCACTGTAGTGATTTTTAATCTATGTTTGCAAATCTATGTTTTCTCTCTCCTGCTCTGACCCCCAGCTCCCTGTCCCTCTTTGGTCCCTGACATACTATACACTTTATTTATTATTTGTCTCCCTCACTAGAATGAAAGCTTAGGAGAGCAGAGGTTTTTGTCATTTGTTTGCTGCTGCATTGGGCACATAGTAGGTGCTCGATAGATGTTTTGAATGATGTTCCCCAGTGCTCCTAGAAGGGAGGAGCATCTTAGTTTCTCCCTGTGAAGGGATAGATGGTCATGTGGCTCGTCCCTGGGAGCCTCCACTCCATTAGGGAGAATCCCCCCAAAGAGCTGACCCCAGAGCAGGTGCCTGGTAAATGGAGGGACCTGCAGACTCCCACCCACCACTGCCACGGGCCATGCCTGGGCTGGGGACAAAAAAGAGCTCACCCCAGCCTAGGGAAGACAGAGCGTTGGTGCAGGCGATGAGCAAAGTCCCTGACCACAGCATAAAGGCTTCTCTGGGGTCCCCCTTTGGGGTCCCTGGGGCCTGGAGTTTCCTGGCCCCCACTGAGAAAAGTCCATTGGCTGTAAGGATTAGAATGAGTTTGCTGAATAGAGACTTGGGACCCTGTCTTTTGCTTCTTCCACAGAGCCTATGATTTGTGACGAGAAGATACTAGGATTCTCCCCCAGGTGTAAAAGTAACTAGCACCAGGGCGCCTGGGTGGCTCAGTTGGCTGAGCGTCCGACTCTTGATATCGGCTTGGGTCTTGACCTCGGGGTCGTGAGTTCAAGCCCCGCACTGGGCCCCAGAGCCTACTTAAAAAAAAAAGTAACTAGCACTTACAGAGCAGTTATAAAAATAATAGTTAACAGTGTTTGAGGACTCAGTGTGTACCTGGCATGGTTCTAAATGCTTTACCTGCATTACTTTAGGGAATCCTCACAACGCTGTTGGCTGGGTTTATTATTATTATGTCTCCCTGCTACAGGGGGGAGAACCGAGGCCCAGAGAGGTTGAACTTCCTCAAGGCTGGATACCTGGTGGGCAGCAGAGCCAGTGAGGGTCACACCTAGGCAGGCTGGTCCATGCTCCTACCCATCACTCGAGGCTTAGGCTTCCTCCACTTTCCCACAGCCTCTAGGCGGTCTTTGTGAAGTCACCTCCCTTTAGGCAGCTGATTCCTCTCTTGCAGCCCTGGGCTGCCCCATACCAGAGTGGATAGCTGTGTGACCTCGGGCACGCTGCTTTATGTCTCTGAGCCTTGGTTTTCTCATCTCTCTAAAGAGGCCGTCATATCCTACCTTGCAGGGTGTTTCAGGATTACATGGTGCAACAGACATGAAAAAGGCTGGCGTTCACGAGGCGCTCAGAAATTGTTGGTTGCCTTCTCGCTGACCCGGCTGGGTAGCTAGTATTTATGGAGTTCCTCCTGGGATCATATAGCACCCCTCCTCCCTCCCAGGACTCAGTGATCATAAGGATGCAGGAACACTTGTACTCTACATGTTGGGATCTTCTGTGAGCCTGTCTCTGCTGCTCCGTTTGCGCTCCTTGAAGCAAACTGTAGCTCATCTCAGCCACATTTTTGGAGCATGTATTCTGTCCCGGGCACCGAGGAGTCAGAAGCGAACCCACCCCTGCATGGAGCTCTGAGAGGACCCTCCTCCGACTATCCTCCTTCAGGTTCAGCTTCATGGGCCACAGAGGCAGGGAGAAGGTGCCAGGGAGAGAGGCCACCAGGTCGGGTGGGATAATTGGGAGGTTCTTGGGGAGAGTGACTGCCCCCTTTTCCCTCCTCTAAGCTCACTCCACTCCCCTAAGGTAGGGTGAATAAAGGGGTGTGTTGGGGACGCAGGGGAAGAAGTGGCTAATTTCTTTGCTCAAAGAGCAGGGGAAAGACTTAGAAGGAGGCCTGTGGTGGGGGGACAAATCTTGGGGGGTGAAGAAGGGGTCCAGATGAAGAGGGTCCAAAGAGGCAGGCGGCAGAATATCCCTGAGGGGGACCCTCAAGGGGACACGCCCCTTCCCTGGGGGCGGCCCTGGTCCGCAGAGGTACAGGAATGGTATGAGCCCATCAGCGCCTACCTGGGGAGTACAGCATGCTGGTGGCTAGCGTGATGCTTGACAGTTGAAGGTTCTAGGTGGGGAGGGGGAGGGGGAGGGGAACCCCACCCCCACCCAGAACTCTTCCAATTGCAGTGGGAGTCCCAGGGCAGTGGCATCCCTGAAGACTGGTTTTGTCTCATCACCTGGCCCTTACCCAGTGTCGTCAGCAGGGCAGGAACGACTAGGCCCATCTGACCTACATCTAACTTAGAGCCTGCCTGGAAGCCTTAGGGCAGTGGTCCTCAACCTGCGAGATAGTGCCCCAGGGACCACTTAGCAATGTCTAGAGACATTTTTGGCTGTCATAACTGGGGACCAGGTGGGTGCTACAGGCATCCAGAGGGGAGAGGCCGGCGATGCTGCTAAGCGTCCTATAGTGCTCAGGGTGAGAGACCGGGGGTGAGCGAATGGCCCGAGGTCATTCAGACAGTGAGGTGAACCGCTCTGTGCCCTTCCACTAGGAGGTCGCCTTAGGTCGACTCTGACTTGGCTGCCCCCCCGCAGTGAATGTACTGGGCTCCCATGCGGGTCTAGAAGGACCACAGGAGGTGCTGGTGTCCAAGAACACTGGAGAACCCCAGGGGGCAGACCAAGGCTGTGATCATGCCCTCCGATCATCACCCAGCCTGAGAAGTCACTTCCCACCATTCTGTCGCCGGCTTCACTTCCTGTGTACCAAGTCTCCCCGGTCTGAGCGTGTTACTCAGCTGGCTGGCATGGAGACTTACACAGACACACACTCTACCACAGTCGTCACCAAAAACGTCTCCAGAGCGGGTGACAGACTCGAGCCCTGACAGGTGGGCTAGGGGCGTGGGCAAGCTGAGACACAGACAGACAGATAAGCCTGGCGGTGGGAAAGACAGGCAGATGGCCAGAGCAACGCAGTAAAACAAGGCATGAAGGAATAGGAAGCTCTCTGGCCCAGGGGTGTCTAGACTTCTCAGGGCACTTTGGAAGAGTGAGGACTGGGTTTGGTCTTCTCCTCTGGCTAGCCCTACGCCTCCAGGGGTCAGGCAGACGGTGAGGGCCGGAGAAGCCAGGATCTAGGGTGCCCTGTATAGCAGAAGCCAGCTACCCTCCTAGGCTGGGTGAGGTGCAGCGCTGAGCCCTTCTGCCGGCTGGGATTGGCTGCCTTCCACCCTGCAGAACAGTCTAGCTCTGCCCAGCACCCCTCTCCCCAGTGCTGTCTCCCTCAGGCCCTGAGGTCAGGTTCCCAGGCCTGCCTACGGAGTCCTGCTCCTGTAGCCTTCTCACGGTCTGGTCTTTCTGGATCAAGAGGCCAGGTTTTCTGGGATGGGGAGGGGTTCTCTCTGTTCCCTGAGGTTTATTTTTCTAATGGCCTCTGGGGCTTCCCTCATACAAGCCTTTCTCATAGATAGCTGTGACAGTGGGGTGTCTGGTCCCTCTCGGCTCCTCGACTCCAACCTTTCAGTGGAGACAGGAAGAAGGGGGCCTGTGGGTCTGGCCATCAGTGGACCGTCTGGGGAAGAGGCTCATCTGCTCCTAGGGAGCCTCCAGTCCGATGGGAGAGTCACCCTCGAGGGGACATGGCCTCTTCCCTGGTGGGGGGCGGGGAGGCCCTGGTCTGTAGAGGTACAGGAATGGTACAAGCCCATGAGCGCCTACCTGGGGAGTACGGCATGCTGGTGGCTATCATGGTGCTTGACAGTTGAAGGTTCTGGGTGGGGAGGGGGAGGGGAACCCCCACCCCCACCTAGAACTCTCCAATTGCAGTGGGAGTCCCGGGGCAGTGGCACGTTTTAATAGCTGCCTTCCTCTTCTGTCCTCCTTCCCACTGTCCCTCATAGCTGGCATGGTCAGTAACCTAGCCACTTTCCATCTGCCTGGGCCCTACCCGCCGCCCAGAGGGTCATCTTCCTGTGGAGACAGGAGTCCCAGCACCCCTACCCCGGGGGCACCTTCACCACGTTGGCTGTCCTCACTGTACTGTCCAATCAGGACAAGTCTGAGTCCCTCTCCTCCAGCCCAAGCCTTCCAGGAAGGGGTTGGCCCTGACACCCCAACTTGACCTTTGTATCCTGGAAACCTCTTCATTTCCGAAAGGCAACTTCCCACTGACATGGCACTCTCCCTGTGTGTCTTTGGGTCTTCACAAGGCATTCTGTGTCTCCTTCTCACACGGGCACCGGTTGCAGTGGATTAGGGACCTACCCTATTCTAGCGTGACTTCATCTTAACTGTTTACTTCTGCAATGACCATATTTCCAAATAAGATCACATGCTGAGGTACTGACTCGGGGGGGGGGGTTAGGATTTGAACACGTCTTTGGGGGGACGCAATTCAACCCATAACACTCTCCTTGGCATGGTTAGGCCACTGGCCTGGCTGTCATGTCTATCCAGGGGAAAGAGTGAACTCTTTGACATGAGAAACCTTCCCTATAGTATAGTCTTTCCAAGAGCGTATGACCGTTGAGGACGGGGACTGTCCAGTCGTCCCTGTGTCCCCCCCGCCCTGCCTGGTGGAGTGCTGACTACAGAGCAGGTGCTCAGGCCGCTGAATGGAATCCTAGAGTCCTGTTCCAAGCCGACCTCGGACAAGTCTTCCCCACCCCCCTTTCTGGATCTCTCAACTTCCTCATCTATAAGAACATTAATTACAGTTAATTAAGTTCTTATTATGTGCCAAATGCTGGGCTAAGAACTTTCCGCTTGTTTAATCCTTAAAACAGCTCAAGGACGTTATCATCATCCTCACATTACAGATGAGGAAAGTGAGGGCCAGAGGTGACATAATAAGAAATACACACTTGGTCTCTGCCCCTGGTTCCTGGGACAGGACTCCTGAATCCCCTGGAGTTCTGTGAGTGAAAACAGCGTCTTTTGTTCTAATGAGGTCACTCCTGGAGATCTCCTGGATAGCCTCAGGATGGGGGCTGATGGCCAGAAAAACCAAGCCGTGATTAGAAACCTGAAACTTTCAGCCCTACTCCTCATTCTCCAGGGAGGGGAGAGGGGCTGGAGATTGACTTAATCATCAATCAGGCCCAATCTGGAGGAAGCCTCCAGAAACATTCCCAAATATGGGGTTTAGAGAGCTTCTGGGTTGGTGACCACATTTACGTGCTGGGAGGGTGGGGCACCCCAACTCCACAGGGACAGAAGCTCTTAGAATCCCAAGCAGGCTCCGCCCTGTCAGCCTGGAGCCCTGTGTGGGGCTTGAACTCACATATGGTGAGATCATGACCTGAAGCCGGACACTTAGCCAACTGAGCCACCCAGGCGCCCCTGTCATAGCAAATGATAAAACCTGAGGAAGGGCTATAAATCCTGATGTATAGGCAGTCGGGTGGAAGCGCAGGTGACAACCTGGGCATCTGATGCTAGCTCCAGGTAGACGGCGTCAGAACTGAACGGAATTGTGGGACACCCAGCTGGTGCCTGGATAGTTGGAGAGTCGGTTGATGTGGGAAAAGCCCCCTTCCTTCTTTTGGTGTCAGAGCATTTCGTGTGTGAGGACAACAGGAGCTTTCCTGTTCAAGAGGCACGATACAACTCGCCCAGCGTCACTCAGCTGGTAAGTGGCTGAGCTGGGACTTGAACCTAAATCCTCAGCTCTTGCCCATTGTCTTCTGCCGGCCCCAGCTGGAAAGGGAGGGAGGAGAGGCGGACTTTGGGGCTCCCTGCGGCCTCCTTCCGTGACTCCACCGTCGCACCTCGAGGATCCTTTGCGGCACCCAGGGCGAAGCCGGACCCTCAACCCCGGTTCAGGAATTGTTTGTCAAATGAGCATATTGTGATTTCCCTCTCTGACCTGGGTTCTGCCCCCTGCCTGGGGGCACCAGAGGCAGGGGCTGGGTGGTTGCGGGCATCTTCCTGTATTACAGTCTCCCACCTCGGGGCCGTGCTCGCCCCAGGACCTGTGTTCAGTTTGCTGTTTCGGCATCATCTGGAGTTTCACAACTGGCAACACTTGAACCTGGCTTTGGGCTTCGTGAGGTGGGGTTAGGGGAGAAGACCCTGTAAGGTGGGGTTAGGGGAGACTCCGCCTCGAGGGAAGCCAGGCAGGTGAGGAATTTGGGGGTCTAGGCTGAGGTCTGTCCCAGGCCACACTGCGCAGCTAACGGGGTTTTCCAGGCAAAGTGGTGCTGTGCCTGCCCACCTGTACAGAGAACACGCTTCGGGGGAGCTGAGGGGCCTTCGTGAACCAAGGTGCTTGGTTCAAAACCTCTCTTGGCTACTTAAAGCACCCCCCTAGGGCCCCCTCTCAATCAACACCAGTGGTCCTTCCCCCGTGACCCAAAACACACCTGGTTTCTTCCTTCCTCTGTTTTGTTCCAAAGAACAGATCAGAACCTGTGGGACCTTCACAGGACCCCAGGCGTCCAGCCCCAGAATGCTTCCCTGCTTGCCTACAGCCTCTGCCAGTGAGTCCTTACCTGGACCCCGACCCCTCCCCGTCTGTTCGCTGCCCCTTTACCCAGTTCCCCAGCCTTCCTTCGCCTTCTGGACTTTTCTGTCTGACCTGATGAAGGGTCGCCCCACTGCCCACCGCCATTCCCAGCCTCCCAACACATGCTGGGAGTGTTTCTGGTTTAATCCAACGACCCTGGGGAAGGCATCTGGTACCACGCTGGCCATTTTGGCCTTAATAGTTGTGGGTTCTTGTCATTCCTCCTCTTTGGGTGTCAACCTTCTTGGCTGAACAGTAAAAAGTTTGAATAGGCAAGATAGTCCTGATCTGGGGCTCTCACACCACCCTAAGATTTTTTTCACCCTTGTCCCTGCACCCAAAGTCATGTTGGCAGGAGCAAGGGACATGAGCGCCGTGTGCCCCAGGCCCCTCAACTCTGAATTTGGGATAGGGCTTCTCTGA
The DNA here is from genome assembly GCF_022837055.1 of Prionailurus viverrinus. NCBI lineage: Eukaryota > Metazoa > Chordata > Mammalia > Carnivora > Felidae > Prionailurus > Prionailurus viverrinus. Next base: position 42,160,536 of record NC_062565.1, on the reverse strand, counting down.
GGACTCAGTCAACGCAGAGAAGCTGGTCAGAAGGGTGCCGGACCTAGTGAGTGCTCAGATCTGTCTCTGGCCTGCCCGCCGGGCCGTGGGCTTCTACAATCAGCCTTGCTGCTATGTCGCCAGCACCCAGCTCAGGGTCTGGAGCACAGGAGTACTCGAGGGGGTTTCATGGAGGGATCAGGGGCTGCTGTCTGAGGCCTCAGAGGCCTGCTGCGCGTGCTCCCTGCTTGAAATTCACAGCCAGTTTCAGCCCACCTAGCGGCCGGCGCTCTGCTCCCCAGCCCTGGGACTCTGGGGACCCTACCTGGAGGTCCACATTTCACAAGACTGTGCATTTGCCGTACATGTGAGGGCTGAGGCCTGGGCCGAGCTGCTCACGGCGGTCCCCCCACGGAACACTGGCCTTCCAAGCAGGGGACATCTGTCTGTAGCCTGGGAGTGGGTGGGCCCCACACCGTGTGCCTCCTGCCCCCTGCCAGTGCCTGGGCAATCTTTCACGGGCTTTTTGCTTTGCTATCCCTGCTGTTGGTCGTTTCTGGTCGACTATCCGTAAGCCTTTGTGGTATCTGCTTTTTCTCTTCCTCTGCCTGGTCCCCTGGGGCCTCTCCTCTTCTCTCCTCTGGGAGTTCCTTGACTCACTTTCTTTTCGGGGTCCTGCTGATGGGTGGTGGGTAATGGATGGGTTGGATGTTCAGGGCCATTGGGGTCACTTGGTCATACTCCTTGGTTTTATCGATGAGCAAATAGGTTCAGAGAGGAGAGGCGGCTTTCCGAGGGTCGCGCAGCACGTTAGTGACAGAACCAGGACTGGAGTTCTCGGTTCTCCAGGAGCCAGGAGACCCGTTGCACACGCAACATACGTTGCATGCGACCATGTGGCTGGGTGGGCCTCTCGGGGGTGGGCTGGAGTGGCCATAGGAAATTTCTTACAAAAAGTGGATTACTGGGGCGCCTGGGTGGCTCAGTTGGTCAAGCAGTGACTTCGGCTCAGGTCACGATCTCATGGTTTGTGAGCTTGAGCCCCATGCTGGGCTCTGTGCTGACAACACAGAGCCTGGAGCCTGCTTCGAGTTCTGTGTCTCCTGCTCTCTCTGCCCCTCCCCTGCTCACGCCCTGTCTTCCTCTCTTTCAAAAATAAACATTAAAAGGGGTGCCTGGGTGGCTCGGTCGGTTAAGCGTCCGACTTCGGCTCAGGTCATGGTCTTGCGGTGTGTGAGTTCGAGGCCCACGTCGGGCTCTGTGCTGGCAGCTCAGAGCCTGGAGCCTGCTTCAGATTGTGTCTCCTCTCTCTGCCCCTCCCTCACTTGGGCTCTGTCTCTCTCTGTCTCTCAAAAATAAATAAATGTAAAAAGAAAAATAAACATTAAAAAAAAAAGGGAATTACAGTTGGGTCTGGGGATGTGGGAGATTTGACTGGGCAGGAGACTTGTCGGGCAGGGCCTCAGGCACTCCTGAGGGGGAAGGGACAGACGGGCTGGGGGCCTGGCTCACTGAGATTCTCAGAAGGGCTTTCCAAGATTCCTCTCAGGCCGGTAACCTTGGACAAACCCCGCAGCCTCCCTGAGCCTCCACAAGAAGAGGGAAAATGACACCTGTGTTGCAAGTGCTATTAATGATCACAGAATTAATTCTAGTTGACGTTTATTGGGTGTTTCCTACGGCTAGGCGCTGGGCCAAGTGGGCATCTGGCCTATATTGCCTCACGTAATCCTCCTCGCAGTGAACCCATGCCTGACCCCTGGAGTGAGCTCTCTGGGGAGTAAATGCTTTAAAACAGGTAACATAGTCACTCAGCAGGATTCCAGGCACATCACTGCTCGATATGTTATGGCAACAATGACAACAAATAATAATAGCATTATTTGCGAGACTACTGTGTCCCCATTTTCTGGCCTCTCTCAGCCTCCAGAGCCACCTGCTGAGCCCCTTTCTAGAAGCAGCCCTCTGGAGATCTTCCTCCTCCAGGAAGTCTTCAAGAAGACAGTGGGGAACCTGTGGTTTTGCATGGCCTTTCTCCCTGAATCTCCATCCCATCTGTGTGGCTCCTGGGGATTCGGGTGTGTGGGTTTGTGTCCCTGTCCCTCAGACTGAGTGGTCCTACAGCTTCCTCCGGGCAGGGGGTGAAGACAGAGCTGAGAGCTAGTAGATGCCAGAGCAGGGTGGCGGTGTGAACTCAGCAGGCTCCGCCTGCCTGAGACTCCCCTGCAGTCTCCCAGGCCCATTCTCTCCTCTCCCTGGGGAAACTGAGGTCCCGCACAGGAAGTCTCTTGCCCGGGGTCCAAACAGATCTTCCAGATACAGGAGGGTGGTTGGTCCCTAGCCCACGTGTCCGGGGCGGCAGCACAAATCAGACACGTGCCTCAGAGCTTTTCTTTTTGTTTTTATTTTAAAGGAAAAAAAAAAAAAAAAAAACAGTGCAAAAACCCATTTTCCAGTGTCAGCCATACCCACCCCCCACCCCTAGGTCACCTCCCTGGCTGGGGGCCTGACTCTTCCTCCCACTCAGCAGCCCCTCCCCTCTCATGCAACCCACAGGGGCTGGAGGCTCCATTTCCCTGGAGTGCCAGGTCCCAGGGGGCCTTGGGGGGAGGAAAGAACTGGAGGGGGGGTGGCCCCTGATATGCCTGCCCCCCCCCCAGGTCTCCAGCCATGGCACCAGGTACCCCTCTTGGCTCTCAATAACTCTTCCTGACCATACTACTAGCCTGGGGGGCACTGATCTGGGGGAACCCTGTCCGCACCCCTCTTTGCCCCGGGTCCGGCTCGGGGCTCTCCTCACTGAGGTTGGGGGGGTTCCCTCCCTCCCTCCATGGTGGGGGGAGAGTGGTGGAATCCCCAGGTTTAAATACCTTAATGAAAGCAGGGGATGGGGGGAGGAAGGGGCTTTAGATCTAATAAATTATTAGCGTTTTTAGTGTCCGTGGGGGGGGGGGTCGGGTGGGGGCAGGGCGTGGCCTCCAGGGCCCCTCCCTCCCCTTACTGGTGAATCTCATTCTCTATGAGGCTGTCCTCATAAGACGGGAAGTCTGTGTCCGTGAGGCCATCAGGTGGCATCAGCAGCTCCTCATCTTGGGACGAGGACAATGGGGGCTCATCCCCTGAGCTTCCAGGACCCCCGTCCCCTTCCCCGTCCACCTCTGAGTCCTGCAGCACCTGAGCGATGTATTTCTGAAGGGGGAGAGGAGTAGAGGGTGAGGGTGGACAGCTGCTCCTGGTGGCGAGGGGTTGACTGGGGGAATCTCAGGGTCTCCAGGAAGCGGGACAGTGATCTTCCCCCCCAGGGAGAGGTGGGCAGACCCCTCAGTGAAGCCAGATCTTTCCCTGCCTCTGGGGTCTGGAATGGGCTTCACTTTCTGAAGGACTAATGGAACCCCCAACTTTGGATTGAGCCTCAGTCAGAGGCTCCTCCCCACCTCTGGCCATGAATCGGGGCACTCACCGCAGATTTGGGGACAGCGGCAGCAGTGGGGGGCCGTCCATTGCTTCTGGAGTCCACAGTATCTGTCTCCGTGTGCTCAATCTTGAGGGGTCCAGAATGAGTCAGGGAGTGGGGAGATGTCCTTGGCTCTCAGCCACAATCATGAGCCTGCACCCTCTTGGCACCCCTGCCCTCAGCTCCCACCCATCCCCGTGAGCTTCTGCCCTTAGCCATCCCCTGCCCCCCTGGCCCCACACCTTGTAGTTGTGGGCACTGAGGTATTTGAAGTGTCCGAAGCAGACGTGGCAGAGACAGATGACGATGGTGATGACCAGGACCACGAATGTGAACATGGACGTGGGGGCTAGGAACCCTGGTGGGGGGGGGCAGAGGATGGGGCTGCTACCTTTCCTCTGGGCACCCCCCCACCTTCGCTACCTTCTGAATGCAACCCCACATTTCCATGTGCTGTGGCTTCTCCCAGGTTCCTTGCCTGTGGCACTTGGCCATCATGGACCCTCCCATGGCTTGCTCTGCCTTGACTCTGAATGGGGGTCCCCCTCCCCCAGCTCCCTGAGGCATGTGGGGGGGTGGCCCTCACCCGTGCGCATGGTGGAGAAGAAGAGCAGCCAGAAGAGGCAGAGGATGGGTGCGGCCACCACCTGATTCACGGCCCCTGAGTGGATCTTCTTGTCCAGCTTGGCCGGCAGGTAGGCGTAGTAGAGATTGTACCTGTCTACCAGGTGCTTCAGCAGCATGTACATGAGCCCTGGGGGAAGCCACACGGGCCCTGACCTCGGAACCAATGCCACCGGACCTCGGTGTGTCCGTCACAGGTTGTCCCAGTCCTACCGAGATCGCTGAAGGGCTGGCCTCCCTCCTCCTGCCCCAGCCCCAAGCCCATCGCAGGATCACAGACTGTCTGCTTCCTCAGCTTCCCTGCTTTGTTCTGCTGCCCCTCGCTAAAAACCCTACTATTAGAAGTCCATTCATTTGGGTCAATGAGCTTCCTCTTGAAACCCTTCTCGGTTTTTTTCTACCCTGTCCCTAAACAGATGGGTATAAATTAGATGGTAAGTTCTGTTTTCCTGGAGGCTGAGGGAATGGGAGCTTTCAAATGAGGACAAGGGGGTTATTTTGGAGCCTTCAATAACCAGGGAGGGTGGTTAAGGGGTTAGGATGTTACCAGGGGGAAAGGAGAGGTCACTAGTAGGGCAACAGGTGAAGAGAAACTTTGCTAAATTTCAGAAGGAAGAGGGACTTGTCCAAGGCGCACAGTTCAGCTACAGTGGGTCTCTGTGAGTGGCAAGAGTCCAACCCCACCCTGGAATCCAAAGGTCTTTCCTGAGCTTATGGGACTGTGTCCACGTGTACCCGCGGATGCTGTGTAGGAGTGACAGTGTGCGTGTGTGTGTGTGTGTGTGTGTGCACATGTGAATACCTCTGTGGGTATGTGATGTGTGTCCGAGCATGTCAGTTGAGTGAAGGCACTTGGTGTGGATGAGTATGGCCATGTTGGGTGGCTTTGCCCGGGGGCTCAGCACACCAGCTGGAGCCAACCTGAGCTGAGATGGTTTTCCCCCTCCTCCCCCCAGGCCCGGCCCCAGACTGAGGCAGGGACCGGGCGGGAGGCCCGAGGGGCCGGCCTCCCAGCCGGGGCCCTGTCCACTCAGGGCGGCCTGCCTTACTGGAGTGAAGCGGGTGAGGTCCTGGGTCCCCCCGAGCAGGGCCCAGGTCCCGGCGCGGCGGTGCCTACCGAAGGGCACGATGATGGGGCAGGTGATACTGTAGGTCATGACCACCGTGAAGACGCACATCATCCAGGCGTAGGCTGCGCCAAACTGGAACTCGTAGGCCTGATGCTGGGGGGGAGATGGGCAGGAGGGTGGCTCAGGGAAGGGAGGGACAGACTAGAAGGGCACAGGGCAGGTGGGAGGGGGCAGGGGGCCAGGAACGAAGCTGTGGGGAAAAGGAACCCAATATCCAGGGTGGGGCAGGGCAAAGCAGATGGAAAGAGGGGCTGTGGCTGAGTCAGGGTGGGTACAGTGACGGGGCATGGGTGGGGGGGGGGGGGGGCTTTGAGAAATCAGGGGCTGGCAGGTTGGTAGGCCTGGGAATGGGATGCCCAGAGACCTCGTGTGGGGTGAGGGCACAGGGATCCTAGGTCTAGGGACCCGGACCTCCCCCAACTCCCATGGGAACACTAGACTGTCAGAACTGGCAGGTGCCTTCAGGGTTCTCTATGTTGATCCAGCGTCGCACATATGGGTAAACTGAGGCTCCAGAAAGGAAAGGGAAAGCCCAAGGCCTCGGAACTGGGTCCTGCAACTTCCGGCACCCCTGTGTCCCCACACCCTAGCTGAACTGTCACGGTTTCTGGTTGGGCCCACCAGGGGGCGCTGTGCGGGCCACTGCGGCCCCAGGCGGCCATACCCGCTTCACGTTGCGCCTTTCCGCGGCAGAGCGCGCCAGGCAGAGCCGGATCATGTACATGAGCAGGCCTGGGATGCGCAGCAGGTCCATGGCGTTGCCGATAAAGGCTGAGGCAATGACGTAGTTCACGAAGAAGGCGCCGTTGTCGGGCAGGAACACGCACCTGCAGGCACCAAGTGCTCCAGCACTGCACCCTTGGGAGACCCGGCTGCGGCCTGCCCACTGCCAGCCTGAGAGCATACCACACCTTCGCCCCCCAACGCGCCTTCCTCCATGTGGACACCCCAGGTCAGCTCTCAAGCACCTGTGTCCCCGCTTCCCCCCAGAGTGTGAACCCCAGGGGCAGATGCCAGAGTATCAACAGACACCTCCAACACCCTCAGTGCGAGTGGATGCAACCTGGGAGTGTGAGCTCAACAGTGCACCTAGAACTTGTGCACTATAAAGACCCATGGAGAGTGCTCCATAGCCCTGAGGCCACCGGAGTTCAGGGTATGACTGTCCGAGGTCTCCAGACAACCCCCATGAGATCCTAAAAGACCCCCAAGGGCGTGAGCCCTAGGAATACCCAGAAATTACCCCTTAGCTCTTAAATTAAGCCATGGTTATTACCCCCAGAGCGTGAGCCTCAGCCACCTCCAGAACACAAGCTCCAGAGACCCTTCCTCAAAGATCTTCAGTGGGGGAGCCCAAGAACTTTTGTCAGTGCCTGTGACACCCCAAGTGTGAGCCCAAGATGATCACAGATGGCCTAGAGCAAGACCCCTGGAGCTTGTGTCCACATATACAGCCATGGCATGTGGCCCCTCACCCCCACCCCCACCCCCAAACAGCTTCATAGGGCTTTCCAGAAAAGGTGCTCCATAAAGAATTTCACAGTCACACCTCTGGATAAGAGCCTGAAACTTCAGAGGCGTTCCCAGAACCTGTGCCCCATAAACATCCCAAAGTATGAGCCCCAGAGTTCCCCGTAAATACTCCAGAGTTGGGAGCCCAAGAGCCTTCCATAAATACTCAGAAGTGTGGGCTCCAGAGCCCTTCAGGGATACACCCAAATCACTCCCAAAGTATGGCCAAGATCCTACTACAGACACCTTTCCAAACCTCCTGAGTGAAACTCGCCTCCCACAGTTAGTCCTAGAATACAAGCTCTAGAGACGGTCAGAGAAATGCCCCAGTGTGGGTCCTAAAGCCCCAAATACGCTTTGAAGGTGACCTCTAGAGGGGTTCCCGGAGAATGAGCCCCAACACAGACCCCAGGGATATCTCCCACGTCTACACCTGAGACACTGTGTGCAAGCTTTGGGATGAACCTGCCACACCCTGTAAGCCCCCTCCTCTTCCCTGCAGCGGGGGGTGGGAAGCTTCGAGGCACCCTCCCATGGGGAAAGGTAGTGTGTCCCAGGCATACCCACCCCCGCCCTCCGGTCTCTTTCCCTGGGGGCCCAGGTCACTCACTCAAACCGAATAGCTGCCTCAGCCAAGAATTTCTTGTCAAAGAGCCAGCGGAAGAAGAGGTCCAGGCTGGAGAGGAGGAGTGGAGAGGTGTGGTGGGAGGCTGGAATGGCCCAGAACACCAGGGGAGGAGTCTAGTCCGTGAGCCTCTGGGGATGCCCCCCCAGACCTGGGTCCCCCCGCTCTGTGAGGGAGGTAGGAGCCTGAACCGTTCCCCTCACCCACCCTGCAACACCCCCACGCCATCTCCCATCCCATCGTCTGCGACCTACCTGCTCAGTCCCAGTGAGGGCAGGAGCAGCACCATGAAGATGAGGAAGGTGTAGCATTTGTGCATGGTGGTCCTGTTCTCCCCGGAGCTGGGGCAGGGGGCATGGGGGCAGAGGTCAGGAGAACCAGCCCCCCACGCCTGCTCCCCTAGCCAGGATGGTATCACAGGAGGCCCCACTGGGACGGGGGCCGCCCAGGGTGAGGATGCCGGCCGGCATCCCTTCCCCAGCAGCTCTGGGGCCGCCTGGGGCGGGGAGGCTGAAGGGGAAAGGGCTGCCTGGGGGGCGGCGGGGTGGGGGTGGGGGGACGGGTGCACACCTAGGAGGGCCAGAGTGCAGTGAGTGTGAAGGGTCTCACCGTGTCCAGTGAGCTTCGAAGAAGGCCGAGTAGTAGACAATGGTGGGGAGCAGGGCCGAGAAGCACCACAGCAGCAGGGTGGGGAAGAACTGAGTGATGATGGGGTTCTGCAGTGGGGCACGGGGCTGCGTTTCAGGCAGGGGCAGCGGCCCCGGTCCGGCTTGCTCTGCTTATCAGCCCCCTCCCCCACTGAGCCCCAGGCCCCGCAGCTCTCAGGGCCCCATGACAGACGTCCAGAACCTGTGGGGGCCAGGGTCTTATGAATAGCATCAGTAGTTAGCACTTGCTGAGTATCTACTAAGTACCCAGCATTGATCACATGCTTTACGTGTATTGATCCTCACAATATTACCCCATTTTACAGATGAGGAAACTAAGGCAAAAAGAGATTCAGTAGGTTACCCGGCTAGTGAGGAGTGAAGGGGGGTGGAATCTGAACCCAGAAAAACCGGGTCTTATGTCTTTTGCTCTTATCAGTCAGTAATTTTTTAAACTTATCTTCCTTTGGACTTTGAGACTCCCAAGGAGGTATGCCGTGTGCGTGGCAGGAGAGGTGAGGGGAGAGCTGGTGGAAGTGACCGTCACTCTATTGCCATCTGAGCAGCCTTGCCTTTCCACACTGGGTTTCACGTAAGAGTCTTTTTGATAAAGGCACCAGAATCTGAGTTTGGAAGCCAGTGATGTAGTCTGAACCTCCATTCGTTTGTCGGAGAGACTGGGGGGTGAGAAGGGACTGGCCCTGGGCTCTCTCTCTTCCCCGGTGTCTCTCTAGATGTGTGCAAACCCAAGGGTGGTCTCTGCTAGGAAAAGGTGGCAGGGAGCCCCAGGGAAGTTCACAGAGGGCTTTACAGCCCGTGGTCGTGTGGGAGTGCTTGGTGCGGCTGGGCTAGAAAAGCAGGAGAGGAGCCAGACTGGGCAGGAGGGTGTTCTGGATTCCCCCCGAAGAGGGATTCGAGGCCCGGCATCTGTGTCTCCTGACACAGCATAGAGGGGTGGGGCGGGGCAGGGCCTCACATTGAGGTACTCCACAGGCTTGGTGACATTGAACTTGTCCATGGTGGTGATGATGATGGCCGGGGTGGTGAGGAAGAAGAGGAGGATGAAGAGGACGACATTGATGACCAGGCAGCGCAGCCACCAGATGAAGCCTCGGATGGACAGGTGCTCCCTGGGAAGGCAGGGGAGAGGGTTATCCTGGGGACCGCATGCTGATGGTTCCCGGTGACACCTCCCCTCTACCCACTGGAGCCAGCAGGCCCCACGGAACGTGCCCCTGCCACCCCAGCGCTCACCAGTAGATGTTCTGGGGGTCGGGGGCGTACGAAACGGTCCAGTTGGAGATGTGCAGGGACTCGCTGCAGGACGAGGAGCGCGGCTCCCCGCGGCAGGTGCAGCCCTGGCACTTACACACGTTGAAGTCCTTCAGGATGCTGGGGGACGGGCACCGGTTACCAGGGCGCCAGCCGCTGGGGACCCCACTGCCGACAGCTGGCCGTGAGCGTGGGGACCCGGGAGCCCCGGCTGGTCGGTGGGGGGCAAGGACTGGGCTGGGCAGGCAGGGCAGGGGCTCACATGGCGGTGATGGTCTCGTTGTGGAAGGTGACAAAGGCCATGCCAAGAGGCTTCTCGTTCACCTTCTCCTTCTCCCGCTTGTAGTCCTCTTTCAGCTTCTGCTCCAGCTTCGTGTAGTACTCGATGGCCTCCACCTGCCGGGGGGGTGGGGGTGGGGGGGCGGGTGAGGCGAAGGTTCTGGTCAGAGAGCCGGGCTGGTCCCCACCATGCTCAGCAGCACTGCCCCAGGGCTTACTACGGGCCAGGTACTGCTTTAGGCTATGTGTTAACTCGTAATCCTCATAAGCCCGAGGTAGATACAATTAGCCCCATCCTACAGATGAGGAAACTGAGGCACAGAGCAGTCAGAAAACTCGCCTAAAGCCACAGAGCTAGTAAATACACCACAGCACTGTCCTCTTGGCTGACCTCTTCTGACTTGGGCCCTGAAAACTTGGTCACTGGAAGGATGGGTACAAACCCAGTAGTGGAACTGGAGCTTCAAGGTAGGAACAGGTGGGGACCTACTGAGGGAGGGTTGCGCCCTGCTCCCCATCCTGGCACCCTACCTCCAGCCCCCGGGCCGCATGGCCTTGCCTCCTCAGGGAGTCTGTTTACCGTTGGTGTTTTTTATTTATTTTTGAGGGGCGGGGGGGACAAAGGATCTGAAGCAGGCTCTGCATTGATAGCAGTGAGCCTGATGCGGGGCTTGAACTCAAGAACCGAACCGTGAGACCATAACCTGAGCCTAAGTCAGACACTTAACTGACTGAGCCACCCAGGCGTCCCTTACCTTTGGCTGTTTATGTTTAAGACCCATTTGTGTGTGTGTGTGTGTGTGTGTGTGTGTGTGTGTGTGTATGTGTGTGTGTTCCCGGGGTCGTGGGACATGCACCTGGAATGTGCCCATCTCTACTGTGATCTGTCTTCCCAAGATCTGTCCAACCCCTCCCCGTATCCAGCAGGAGCTCTGGGGGCCTGAGGTCACCTCATACCTGCTCACAGCCTCGCACCACGCAGCAGCAGAGGTGGCCACAGGGCTTGGGGTTGATCATGGTGGGGACATTCTCCTTGCTCTGAAGGTTTGTGAAGTAGAGCTTTCCCCGCTCGGCCTTCTTCCTGTGGGATCCAGGGGTCCAGTCACCCACCACCCAGCTGGGGCCAGGAATGGCTGGGAGGGTGAGTAGGGAGCCCAGCTGAGGGGCCACCTAAGTCCACTCCCTGAGGACAGGGGCGATCTTACTCTTGGATCTGCTTAGAATGTATGGTTCAGGTATGTCCCCATTCCAGGGTCTTCCCGCCCATCCCTTGAGGGCCAGAAATTCTTCCTATAGTCTGGCCTCAAGTTTTCATACTGTAGCTGGAGAAGGGGATGTCCTTGGACGGGGTGGGGATGGTGGGCTCCTTTCTTCTTGCAACAACCCTAACCTCCAGGCTTTGCTCTTTCCAGAGCTGGATGGACAGGCAACCCAGGGGTTGAATTAAAATCAAATGCCCTGGGAAACACCTGGATGGGGAGCCAGGTTCCCCTGTGGCAGCTGAGATGCACTCTATAATAGGCAGGGGCCCCCACGTGTCATCCCCCCCATTACCTCTCTGCATCGAGGAACATGAGGCGAGCCACGTTGTAACACGGGCGGGCTTCAAGAACCGTGCAGTTGGGATAGGCCTCCCTGAAATACAGTCCACCATCATCTTCTGCAGCGACCCTGCCCACCTGCCCCCGACTTGCAGCCGCGACCGTGAAGACATACACCCCCAATTCAAGCTCCCTCTTTCTGGTCTACAAAAATGGGAGCTCCGTAAGAATGAAACTTGGAAATTCCTCCCTGTGTTTAACTGAGCAGCAGCGGGGAGCCTTGAGGCACGGGGACCTTGAGCATACCCCGATGATGACCGTGGATGTGAGTGCACCCCCGCATGGCGCTAGGGGAGGCCACGGCCGTGGTCTGACTCTTGTTCAGAGCTCTGACCTTTCAGTTGAGAGAAACGGTTTCTACTCAGGTTGTTCTCTCAACCCTGTTTCCAGAATACTTGGTTACAGTCCAACACTTAGCCTTGCCTGATCCCAACCAACTGATCCCAACCAACTGATCCCAACCAACCCACGGCCCGGTCTGCAGACCCAAGACTGACCTTTTAACCCTGACCCGAGATTGACCCTCACCTTGCCCTGAAACCGAGCAGAGAGAGACTGTATGTGACTCTCCGTGCTGGTACCTGGCAGGACTCAAGGGGTGCCTGCGGCTCCTTCTCACTTCTCATCGCACACTGCTCCCTGCTCCCCAATCTAGACTGAGCCCCATCTTTAAAAAATTTTTTTTAAATGAAGAGCCACCAAGTGTTAACAGATGCACAATATCTAGTTCCCAAAAGCACGAGAATTTGCAAACTTAAATCTGGGATGCGGTCCTTGAAATGCACTACAGACTTTTCCCCCCACAAGGTGTTACTCTAACCATTTTAGGGCTCCTCTTTGGAAGGGCCTGGAACCCTGTGGCAGGCTGAGCCCTCATTCTCACCTGACTAATCTCTAACCCCTTAATCCCTGCCATGCAGGCTCTCTGATATTACACACGGGATATTCCCTAATTCTGCTGGGTCAGTCCTCTAATTCAGACAGACCCCAGACCTGGATCACAAGCCCTACTCATCACCATGTGCTCGGGGCCTGGGCCAGCAGCTTAGACATACTAGGTACTCAATAAACATGCGCTGAATGAATAGATCCATGAGATGGCTGTTCCCTGATGCTCACCTCCTTGACCCCCCAAACTCCAATTAGGACCACAGTCTCCCCCCCACCCTGCTTAGAGGCTGACCACTAAATTTTAATCACAGTCTGCTTCCTAAACAAAATCGTAGATTGACTCCTGAAACAGCCTGAACCACGAGCTCCCCACAGACACCCATCAGGCCTGGTTCTCCTTTGTCTCCCTGGTAGGAAGCACACAGTAGGTGTACGATGAGTGTGTGCTGAATGGATGTTTGGTTAGCGGGGTTCACTTCCTCACTGTGTGCAGGGCCCTGTCAGCATGTGCCCTGCCGCTCCCCCCCCCACTGGAAACAGCAGCCCTTCCTGACTCCCTCGCTCTGTTCCTCTCCCTGCTTTGGTTTTCCCCCTGGCACCCACCCCTACTCAACACAATGTCTGTTACTAGTTCGTTTGTTTATTACCTGTCTCGCCCACCAGAATGCCAGCAGACAAGGCCAGGGGCTTTCTTTCTTTGTTTACTGCTGTAACCCTAGGTCCCCCTCCAGGGCGGGTGCCCGGCAGGTGCTCAAGAAGGATTTGTCATTAAAGGACTAACCAGTACAAGCTGACAACTGATCCCAACAGGACAGTGATATTAAGATGCCACCTAATTCTGAGCACACACTGTCCTTAATCCTGACTCGGACTGCCCCCTAATGCCGATCACAGCTGGGAATCCAGACAGGATCCCAAGTCGCTCTCGTACTGACCGAGGATGATCTAATTTTGACCGCTGTTCTCGAACTTCTGTGTGGGCAGGGCCTGTTTCTAATTTATTTATGCTTGGAGTACAGAAAGTGATAATAAATGCATGTTGAATGAATGATTATCCGTCCGCTGATGCTGATCACAAACCGCTCATTTGCCTGCAACAAAGGGGTCTGCAATCTAACCTTGGCCAGATGCTGACTCCCAATCCTGTTCTGATCCAGAACAACAACTGGCTTCTGATCCAGGCCAACTGGCTGTGGATGCAGACCTCACTAAGTCCCGATCCTGAGCAGAGACTGAGCCCTGATCCAAACTGCCAATGTCCCTTATCAGGACCCCACTGGCCAACTCCTAATTCTGGCCACAGACTGGCCTCAGACCAATCTCTGATCAGACCCTGGACCAGCTCCTGACGCTGACCTCCACCATGTGAACCTCCTGAGAGCTCAATGATCTTTCATTCGTTTCTATGGTCCCGAGGCTTAATATCATGAGAAAGTCTGCTGAGCACACAGATGAATGTATGACAGGATCCTTAATCCCGGATGTGGACCATTCCGGCTGCCTGGAGCTCTTGGAGGTATATATTCCCCTTCCCCTCTGAGACATAACTCCAGAGCTGAAAAGAGCCTGAGAACACATGCAGCTCAGGTCCCCCCGGGCTCCCTGAGGATCCACTGAAAGCCAAGAGCTCCTCCCTGCCAGTCTGCACACAAACCCCAGAATGTCACGTACGGTTTTGAAGCCACACACCTTGAAGGGCTCTTGGATCCCAGGCCAACAACCCATGACCCAGTTCAAGCTGAGAGGGGAGGTGGAGTGGGGGGGGGGGGGTGGTGAGAGAAAGGAGGGAGGGGATGTGACATACACTTCCTTCTCTCACTTTGCAAGTATTTCTTATATTTCCCCTGCTGTTGGGGGCTATCACCCAGCCCTGCTGCTAGAATGCCCTGGGGTCACGTAATCCTTCAGTGGTCTGGTCTCCACCCCGCTGCAGCCCAGACCTCAGCCAGAGGGTGTGAGAAGTCTGAGGGGCTGAAAGACGGAAGAAGGGCCCACAGGACCTGGGGTTGGGGGTAGGAGTGGCCACTCACTCAAAATGCTTCTTGATCTTTTCTGACTCTGCGTATTTGGAGATTCCATTGATGAAGAGAGTCCGCTTCACCTGGGGTGAGAGGGGAGTGCATGTACCTTCCAGAGGAGGCTCGAGAATGCCAGGAGGGCGTGGGGAATGGTGAGCAGAGAGGAGCAGCTGGGTGGGAGGAGGCCTTAGGGATAAACCAGGTTCCAGGGAAAGCAGGGGAGTGCATCTAATTGAAATCAGGCAGGAGCTTAATGGAAGAGCCATTTGGTCTCTCACTCCTGAGGGGTCGTCCAGGGCGAGGGAGGGGGTACTACTCTCTGACCCTCAGGCCACAAGGCCCGGGCACCCCGTGGCTGCTGTGGGGTGGGCATTCAGTACTGGGCTGGTAGATGGATGCGGAGAGGGAGGGAGCATCCCAAGCATGGCATCACCACTGCTGTTTCCCCAGGGCCAGGCACAGCACGGGTGATTTCCACGCCTCCTATCACCTAACCCCGCCCCTCCCCCCCCCCCCCCCCCCCCCCCCATCTTAGGAAGGTTCTGCTGTGGTCTCATTTTACAGATCAGGAAGCGAGGCTTGGGGAGGTAACTTAACTTGCAGCATAGGGGCTCTTGAGTTGCTGAGCCCGGAATGAAACCCAGGTGGCCTCACCCCGGCACTGACACCCCTGAGGGCTGAGGGGAGAGAGGCCCAGAGGGAAGGGAAGGGGCTGGGGGCGGGGCAGGCCGGCTGGGCTCTACTCACTAGGTCGTCCTCCTTGTAGCGCATCTTAGAGGTGTGTCTACGCATGCTGTAGACGGTGAGCAGCAGGTACAGGAAGGCGAAGGAGGTGTGCAGCCATAGCAGGTTGTTCCTGGGTGGGGCAGAGGGGTACATGGAGCCACTGGGGCCAGGAACCCACTCAGGCGGCCCCCAGCCTCCCGGTGTGAATTCAGCCCTGGTTCGAGGCCCTTCTACTGCCGGTGGTCTTCTGGCACTGGCCCCCTCACAGGGCAGGCCCCATACTTCACACCGTCCGGGTCCCAAGATTATTCCACTGCAGTTGAAATGTCCCCAAGAGGTCATCTCTCCCTGCCCTGTGCACTGGTTACACTGTCCCCTAACTACCCCCTGCCATCTTTCCCTGGCCTGAGGTCACACAGCAGCTTCTTTATCTGGTCATCTCTGGGGACTCCCAGCAGACATCCACCTACTCTGTCTCCAATCCGAGTCCCCAGGGCCCCACATCCACCTCTCCCCACGGTGCTCCCCCTCGCACCCCTCCTCATTACAGCTGGACTCTGACCTCACTGACTGGCTTCCCAATCTTACCCTGATTTCAGGTTGGCAATGGTGGTTCTCCCGAAGCTGTAGGCATTGTTCTCTGGGGGTGGGAGGGGGCAGGAAGAGGGAGAGGATGATGCTGGGGTCAGGACGCGTGCCCTCCTGCCCCCTCTCCTCCCTTCCCCACCCCACCCATCCCAGCCTTCACTGACCCAGCAGGTCCCCTGAGAAGTTGACAGGCAGCACGATGCCCACAGAGAGGACGCCCACGACGACCAGCAGCCCGATGATGTGCCGCTGGAAGGACAGGTAGTGCACAGCATCGCCCCCACATTTGTCCCGGATCTCATCATCCCTGCAGGCCCAGGGCAGCAGAGGAATCAGGTGAGGGCCGGGTGGCAGAGGGGCCACAGCTTGCCTGCCCTGCCCGCCCCCAAGTCCACCCTGGCCCCTGCCAGTCTGGCAGCAGTATGGGGGTGGGCTTGGGTCTTTGGGCCCCCGATTATTGGGAGGGGGGATGAGAAAGGGAGAGGGAAGGGGAGGGAGGAAAGGAAGGATGCAGGGAGGGAAAGGAGAAGAGGAGAGAGAGGAGGGAAACAGAGGGGAAAGGGGAAGATTGCAGAGAGGCAGAAAGGGTAAGAAAGGGCCGGGAGTAGAGGCGGTGAGGAAAGGGAGGGTGGGTTGATGGAAGAGGTTGGAGCAGGAGGGAGGACGGAGGCTGGGGACAGAGCAGCGCCTTATGGGTGCTGGAGAAACACATTATGTGGTGCACCTGGGGAGGGGCCCTGGGGGCCGGGGCGTGGGCAGTGGCGGTGCTGACCTGTCTGGGCCTCCTGCCTCTCTCAGCGCTCACTGCCTGCCTGCCGCACTCTGGCTCGATCTCCTGACTTCTGCCTGCTGGACACTGGCTCCTGCCTGTTGCTGGCTGGCTGCTCCCAGCCTGCCTGCTGCCCCCCGCCCCGCTGGCTACACGGAGGCTCTGAGATGGAGGGGCTCTGGCCTCTGCCCTCACAGGGTGGCAGGGGTGTGGAGAGCTGAGGGCAGAGCGGGCCCACCAGGCAGGGGGGCATGCAGGAGACCGTGGGGTAGAGTGAGGCCAGCTCAGGGGACAGCAGAGGCCAGGACCCAGGGCTTGGCCTCCTGGAGGAGGGAGGAGGGTGCTGGGCTGGCTAGGAGCACTAAGGCCCTCAAAGCTGCTGGCTTCTGGATTTTGTAGGGAGGTAACAGGTTCTGAAGTTTTTCTTTGTTTCTCTCTTTCCTTAGAGCCTGAAGACTGTTCACTTACTTTATCCTGAAGATGGCTGTCAGCCAGGAACAGAAACCCTGGAGTGGGGGGGACAGAGGGCTATCAGCTGGAGCCCCCCACCACCCCACCATCCCCAGCCTCCCTTCCCCCTCAAATCCCACCTGCCCCATTCTCATAATCACCTCCAGGCTGGGCTCACCTTGGAACAACTTCCACAACCCCCCAAAGAAAGCAGCTCATCCCAGAGAGGGAAAGGGAAGGTGCCAGCCCTCAAAGGAGAAAGGGACTAAGGCCAAACTGAGTTATCTGTGGATGCTCATGTCCAGAGCTACATATCCCCGCCAAGAGTCAACGGGGCAGCGCAACCAAAGGAAGGCCTGCAGCTGTGTGGGTCAGCATAGGGAGGAGTGGGATTCAGGGTTCTAGGAGAGGCAGTGGGGACTCCAGACCCAGACAAGAAGAGTTTGCCACATGGCTCTGCCTACAGCAGAGGAGCAGGCCAGGCCTCCCGAGTTCCTGCCACCTTTCTCCCAATACAGCCCAGAGGGACCAACCCCCGGGTCCCTGTGAGCTTCAATCTCCCACCCTCAAGCCCCCAGGCCTACCTGCAGCAGAGACCCCACTGAGAGCAGGGTCGGGATACAGGGGGGAGGGCTGGGCAGAGAGAACCCTCCCTCACCTTCCTACCAGTGGAAGGTCCAGGCTTAACACAGGATCGGGGACAGAGGTGCTTCCAGTTAAGATGCAGGACTGTGCTGCCTGCTGCCAACATCACCTGAGTCTGGGGACCATGTGGACACCTCTGGCGGGCAAGGGTGATAGCTTTGCTTTGCCACTTACCGGTGTGAGTCCAGCTCAGGAAGCTGACAGGCTTCTTCTACTATGGCTGCTACAGGAGCTGTTGCCCCCAGGCCACCCAGCCCAAGCCGGACTGCCCAGGGCCAGCCTAGGGCCTAAAGATTAGAGTTCTGACTAGGACCCACACCCTGGCAGAACGACAGGGGCCAGGCAGGTAATGTTGGAGTACTGGGTCTGGCGTGCATGAGGGTCCGGGGACTGCTGTGAATCGCCTTATCCTTAAGGACCTCTGCCACTCAGCCCCAACCCACAACTGGCCCCATCTAGACGAGGGCCACCAGCCTGCAATCTCTGAGCAACGCAATGAATTCCTGCTTTTGCTCCATGGGGCAGAAAGGCCTGTTATTACTTCTAAAACCCTAAGGAAGAAGGGGTCCTTGGGATTAACAGGTGGAGACGGGCGCGGGGCTCTACGTGGTGCAAAGTGTGGGATTCACAATGTTAGGTCTGTGCTGATTTGGAGGCTGGCGTGGAGTACAGAGCGAGTCTGGGTGGCCATCCTGTGGCTCTTAGACGAGCACTGCCTTTGCTGAGGAGAAGGCCACATTCCAGGTCCTTGACTCTGTATCACTGGAGGCTAGAGGCTGCTAAGCCCCCTGCCCCGGAGAAGGAGTGGGTGGCTAACAAGTCTGGGGGAGGGCACTCACATTGTCTCTTTGGTCAAAGTCGACGGAGCTGGAGACAGACGTGAGACGCTCATACCGGTCATGACTGTCCCCGTGCATAGCTGAGGCCACACTGGGGGTGAGGAGGTGAGAGATCAGAGAGCTTGGTGAGTCTGAGCTCCTGGGGAGCGGGACTGAAGTGGGGGGCTCCCCCTCCAGAGCTCCAGGGGCTAGACAAAGCACAGAAAGCGCAGAGGCTGAAGCGGGGACGAACGCCTGCCTTCTCCCTGCCTCCCTTAATTGCACCTCCTTCCTTCAGGGCACCTGGAGGGCACACCAGTGCAGGGCAGTGAGTGAAGGGAGAGGGTGTCTTCATCTTACTCCCTGGAGGCTGGAGCGAGAGTGTGAGGAGGCCCTGCATTTCTGGGGCTGACCAGCAGGGGACGGGATAGGGGGGTGACAGAGCCAGTATTATGCACAGGGCAATGGGGAGCTGAAGGAAAGGAGGGACTAGGAGAGCCCCAGAAGGGCTGGAGGGATCAGGGGCTGGGGGATGCCTCCCAGGTGGGACCCTACCCTCCCTCTTCCCTGACCCCAGCAGCTGCTGCAACTCCAACGCCAGTCCTATAGACAGAGACAATGACGTGACACAAAAGCCCAGACTCGGGGCTCCGTGGGAGGCCCCCCTCCCAGGCCTCCAGAAGGGGTGAGCAGGGAACCCTGAAATATGAAGAACTAGTTGTTAGGGGATGGCAAGCCACTGGGGACACCCAGTCTTGTCTCTGGGACCAACAGGTGAGCATCCTCTAAGTTTCCGGGAGGACAGCCCCTCCAGCCTGGCCACCGGCCACCATGGAGAGAGCCAGACATATGGGGAGGGGCTTTTCCCAGGCAGATAGCCAGAGGGAGAGATGGGGGAGCGAGGCAGAGACAAGTTGGGAGTCCCCTGCTCTGCAAAGCGCACCGCCTGCGTTAGTCCGAAACATGAGCCTGCAGAGGAGAAAACTGCAAAGAGAAACCAGTAACGAGGCAGGAAGAGAAAAGAAGCATGAGAGAAGAAAAGAGAAAGCTGGTTTAGTGGGGATGAGGGGGCAGGTGCCCCACATACTATTCCTGTTCCACTCGCTCCCTCTCCTGCCGCCGCCGAAGCCTGGGGACAGAGAACAGACAGGGTTAACAGGGGAGGCGGGGGAGGGTCCTGGGGGACTGACAAAGGACACAGATCCAACTGTAGGCCTTCACGTCCCCCATGGCTGTTCTGGGACTGGTCCCTCTTCATCCCCCTGACAAAGGGGGATGAGAGAGGGCTGGCTCTTTCCTATCCCCGAGGAGTGATGGGTGTGTGTTGAGTGAGTGACAGTGAGTGTGCATGTGTATGTGTGCAGGAGTGAGGGAGAGTCCCCAAGCCTTACCTGTCTGCATCTGTCACCAAGGCCAGCCGCCCATAGTCCCAAGCCACCTTCCGGAGAATGGAGAACAAAAACAGCAGTGCCTGTGGGCAGAGGGAATGGTTGGCAGGTAGAGAGACCGTCCACCCACGGGACTAGCCTGGAGGGCAGGGGCAGAGGGGCTGGGATCTGGCCTTAGAAAGGGCTGACCCTGGCTTGGGTGAATGGTCAGAGGCTAGGCTTGGGCTGCGTGATACGGATCCCTCCCATAGTTAAGCCTGGGGAGTCAGGGTCAGGTGGAAGAGTGGTTAGAGCTGCAGGTGTTAGCTAGCTAGGTACAGGGTGTGGATGCCAGGCATGGGGGGCGGGGGGGGGGCATGTGTGGGCACTCACAAGGAAGCACATGAAGTCAAGAGCCAGCACGGTGGGGACACCCCCAAAGGGCAGGCCCTGCAGGACGGTGCTGCGGATTCGGGCACTGTAGCAGTAGTCCTTGGGGTTGCTGTTGTTGAGGGCCGTGGTGCCCAGGGTGGCCAGAAGGAAGGGCAGCATGGCTGCTACTGCCGCATGGTCCTCCTGAGCAGAGAGCACCATGGTCAGCTGGGCTCATCCCCTGTCCCCCTCATGGCTCCCAGCATGAGCACGGGGAGAGGGAGTGAGGGCAGATCACCGGCTGCCTGGGTGGGGGGAAGCACTGGCTTCCAGAGATAAGGGCCTGGGGAGGGGAGGGTTGAGTCACATGGATTTACCTTCATTGGCTCTGAGGCCGAGACCCCACCCAGGGTCTGGGGAACTTGGCCCAGATCTGCACTGGGGAGACTGGTTTTTCTAAGTTGGGAGTTGTGAGTCTCTGCTGCCTACCTCCCACCACCTCCATACACACACACACACACACACACACACACACACACACACACACTTTCCAAACACACACACACACACACACACACACACACACACACACACTCACTTTCATGCTTGCTTTCTCTTTCTCCCTCTCTCTCCCTCTCTCTCTGTCTCAGGCAGAGACATGAGGGAAGATGGGGAGAGGTCTTAGGTCTGAGGGTTCAAGGCTAAAAGGTGGGGTCAGGAGGCCAGGGGAAGATGAGTCAGGAACCAGCTACCTCACCCTGATCTTCTCTTTCTACCTCTATTAGAAAAATGGCATGATTTCATCTGCTTAGAGATTTCGGCACTGTTAATCACTTTCTCGATATAACTGGCTTCAAAACAAAGGAAAAAAAGGGGGGTGCCTGGGTGGCTCAGTCGGTTGAGCGTCCAGCTTTGGCTCAGGTCATGATCTTACAGTCTGAGTTCGAGCCCGTGTCGGGCTCTGTGCCGACAGCTGGGAGCCTGGAGCCTGCTTTGGATTCTGTGTCTCCCTCTCTCTCTGCCCCTCCCCTGCTCATGCTCTCTCTCTGTCCCCAAAATAAATAAAAACATTAAAAAAAACAACAACAAAGAAAAAAAAGACGTTCAGCTTCAGAGCTGGCTCTCTGTCCTCAGAGTAGGGACCCGAGGATGGGGTCAGAGTGGGAAGTCAGTTAAAAAGTTAGGACTTCTGGGTTTGTGTTATCTGCCTGGTCCCAGTCACTCCTGCTTACCCTCATTCCTTTTTCCCTGCCTTGGAAGCAGCTCCTCCCCTCCAGCTTCCTCAACCTCTCCAACGATCTCAGCACAGGGGTCACCTGAGTGGTGTGAGAACTACAACTCCCAGAGTGCCCTGTTCCTGCCTCCGGAGTAGGGCAGGCTGGGAATGCTGTGCCCTCCAGCGAGCTTTTCCATTGGCAAAGGAAGAGAGAGTGGGCAGGGGCCTCTTAGCCTGCCCAAGTCCCCGGCAGCCAGGGTACTGCCCTCCAGCCCGGTTCCCCGCCACTGCCCACTGCCGGGCTGCCCGGCCCTCTTTGGGCTGGGTGGGTGGGGCAGGGAGGAGGAGGGAAGGGGCAGCCAGCCCGGATACCTGGGTTCTGGGAGTGTCTGGGGACGGAACCTAGCAGGGCTCTGGGGAGGCTCCTACGGTGGAGAAGTGTGGCCGAGGCACGCTGCTCCACCCCGTCCTACTGGGGGCCCCTGGGGGCCCCTTCTGCTGACAACACTGAAACTCTGCCTGGGGTGGGGGTGGAGGTCCCCAGGGAAGAGAGGAAACCAGACAAAGAGAGAGAACAACAAACCGAGAATCAGTGACTGTAACTCTGGCAGCAAGCATCCCCTAGCCCCTTGGGGGGACTCAGAGGGTTTCTCCTGCCCACCGATCCCTGGTTTTCCCCTTCCTGACACTTCAATTGCAGGGGAAGAGGCACCAGCTCTCAAGTGGAGGGGGAAGCTGTGGTTGTTTATATGTTATACTTGGTCCCAGGGAGTCTCGGAAAAGCCTGTATTAAGAAGGCTAAAGTGGTAACTGCCCAGTGTTTATGCCTCCCTCTTCCCTTCCAGCCCAAATTGCCTTAAAAAAAACCCAAAACCCCATGAATTTAGTAATTACAACAGGCGTCACTTATCTAGTACCCACTGTTTCAAGAATAATACATACACAATTTCATTTAATCCTCGACAATCCTGAGTTGGATCTTATTGCCATTTTAAGATGAGGGCACAGGGGCTCAGAGAGGTTAAATAACTTTCCCTAAGTCACACTGCTCATAAAATGATGGAGTTCATACCTAGGTCAACTTCCTTCTAAAGCTAGAACACTGTTCAGGGCACCATGCTTTTCTGATGTGCCTTAGAACAGGACTCCGCACAACACAGAAGTTTCATAAATGCTCATTCTCCAGCTAGAGAATACCAGAGCATTGTGGGAATGTGTATGTTTAGGTGTGCAGACATGTGTTGATGTGTCTGTGTGTGTGTTGGGGGGTAGGTAGGAGAATCCGAGGCAGGCTCCAGGCCCTGGTGTGTAAGTTGGGGGGTGTGTGGGTGTGCCTAGAAGCTTGGATATGTAAACGTGAGGTGTGTAGAACCCTGCAGTACCAGGGTTAAAGTGGAGGTTAAAGGTAGGTATAGGTATCTTGGATCTTGGGTCTGTGATGGTTGGCGGCCCTCTGAATTAGTGGCCCCCGCCCCCCGCTCCAGTATACTCCAGCAATCAAGACAGCCCATTCCTAGTTTTTGCCTGTCTCTCTCCCCAACTCCAAGGCTCCATCAGACCAGAATGCAATGGGTACAAACCCCTGGAGTATCACGCACCCCCCCCCCCCGCCCCAGTCCTGTCCACAATGAAAGAAGGTGGAACGTTCTGCGAGCTTCTGCAGTAAGGGGGCCCCATAGGGTGGGTGAAAGTCCAGGTAGATGCTTAGTAACTGAAATTATGGTGTCTATCTGCTGCTTCCCTCTTTACAGTCACAAAGCACTCCCCCTCTCCCCCAACAACTGCATTGATCTTACCCCTGACCCCCAAGGAAGGCAAGGTACTTGCTGGATCAGATCACTATCCCCTCTTTACAGGGGAGGAAGCAGGGGCCCAGGGAGAGAGAAGGAGAAGGACTCACATGAGGTCACAGGGCAGGTAAAGGGTGGAGCCAGGGCCAGTGGCTCTTCAGGCTCACTGGTGTCCTTGGTGCTCCTAATTGTGGGAGGCCGGGTTGCGGGGGGGCTGAACTTCACCTAGGGCAGCTGCTCAAAGCTTTTAGGGAGAGCAGCTGGGAGGGTGGAAGAAACTGAGGCAGAATATTTGGGGGGAGGACTAAGTGAGGGGGCAGTTCATCCCCTGGGCCAGGTGTATCCTGGAATTTCTCTAGTCTGACACTGAGACTTTAGCTGGCAGTATGTAGAAAGTGGAGGAGGATTTTATTTATTTATTTAAATTAAAAAAATATATTTATTTATTTTTGAGAGAGAGACAGAGTGTGAGCAGGGGAGAAGCAGAGAGAGAGGGAGACACAGATCCGAGGCAGGCTCCAGGCCCTGAGCTGGCTGCACAGAGCCCAAGGCGGGGCTCGAACTCATGAACCGTGAGATCTTGACCTGAGCCGAAGTCGGACGCTCAACCGACTGAGCCACCCAGGCGCCCTAAAAATGGCGGAGGATTTTAGTTCTAGCTATAAAGGTTGTTATGTTACCATTAAAAAGCGTGTGCATGGTGAGGGTGAGGGAGTTAGAAGGTAAAAGCTTTTTCTTCCAGAGTTACTTGGGAAGATTTCATTTAGGGCTTGGGATCAGGAAGGCTGTGTATTCTGAAGGGAGAGGATGATGATGTAGGCCAGCTCTGCTACTATGTAACCTGGGCCTCAGTCTTCCAAACTGTAGCAAAGAGGTATTAATATCCTTGCTCCACCCCTCCAAGCTTCACAGGGATGGGCAAAAAAAGTATCTGCAGGGGCGCCTGGGTGGCTCAGTCGGTTGTGCATCCGACTTCGGCTCAGGTCATGATCTCACGGTCCGTGAGTTTGAGCCCTGCGTCAGGCTCTGTACTGACAGCTCAGAGCCTGGAGCCTGTTTCAGATTCTGTGTCTCCCTCTCTCTCTGACCCTCCCCTATTCAGGCTGTCTCTCCCTGTCTCAAAAATAAATAAATGTTAAAAAAAAAAATTTTTTTTAAAAAGTATCTGCAAAAGAGGATAAATAGTAGCAGGTAAAGGGATGTCAGAAGGCTCAGTCCCTTATGCTTCCGACTTCAGTTCAGGTCATGATCTCACCGTTCCGGAGTTGGAGCCGGAGTCGGGCTCTGTGCTGACAGCTCAGAGCCTGGAGCCTGCTTCGGATTCTGTTTCCCCCTCTCTCTGCCCCTCCCCCACTCGTGCTCTGTCTCTCTCTCTCTCAAAAATAAATAAACATTAAAAAATTTTTTAAAAAAGTAGTAGGAAGAATGCATTTATCAAATATTGATTTCCCTCTTCTTCTGTGCCAGGCACTGTTCTAAGTGCTTTACACATGTTAGCTCATTTACTAGCCATCACAACCCTGAGAAGACACTGAGGTACAGGGAGGGTGCAGAACTTGCCCCATGTCACACAGTCAGTCTGTCACAGATCCAGATATGGACCCAGGCAGTCTGGCTTAAGTGTGTGGTCTTGACTGCCGCATGCTGCTGCCCTGGCCGGAGGAGAAGCTTCCATCAGGGACCTGGTGGGGGTGGGGGCTGCCAGCTCCAGCTCTGGAAAAATGCCACACCCTATTTCTACCTGTTTGCCCTCCTTCTTGCCTGTGGCTGCCAGACCCTCCCACTCAGACCGTGGGACTGTGATTTCAGGCTCTATCTAGGATGAGACAGATCTGGCTACTGACCTGGGCAAATTACTTCACCACCCTGGGCCTCAGTTCCCTCATCAGTAAATGGGAATCATAATTCAGTTGTGTGGTTGTTTTGAGAACTAAACAAGATGACTTATGTAAAGCTCTTAATACAGTTCAAGGCACATGACGGATTCTAAAAATATTAGGTACTGTTATTAATAAAGTGTTGGCATAAAAGGGGTTGGTTTAGTGAAGGAAAACTGGTAAAAATCAAAATAAAGGAAAACAGACTTTAACGTGACAGAGCCCCTCAGTCAGGATGGGCTTCTTGTTTAGACTAAAGGGTTTATATGGCCTTCAGGACTCTGCCGCTGAGTGGCAGGGAGTGTTCCCAGACTCTTCAAACATATCCAATCCATCTGTAGCAGACCAGAAAGGTGGGAGCCCAGGAGGGTGATGTTATGCCAAGATGGGTCAGAAGTTTAGAGAAGAGAACCCATTATTGATCAACAACGAGGCAGGGTGCCAGGCTCTTTCCCTGTGTTATCTAGTTGATCCTCATGATAAATCTCGTAAGGAGGTGGTAGTAAATGCACTTTTTAATTAAAACCAAGGTTCAGACAGGTTAAGTAACTTGTCAAGGTCACACAGCTAAAGAATGGCAGATCTGGAATTTGAACTGAGCTCTCCAAGACTCTGTTATAATCGGAGGGAACTTGTAGGATGCCCAAAAGGGGGTTAGCTTCCCTAACTACCTTTAGCTACTCACCACCTGCCTTCTGCCTTGCCACATCCCCACCCACCACCCAACCAGAGGCCAAGACTGAGTTGGATGAGCCAACAGCAGGCCCCAGCTTGTGCCACCTGGAGCAAGCCAGGGCCTGGACCCTCTGGTGCCCTGGAGGACAGTCACGCTGCCAGCACAACCAGGGCTGGAAGCCTGGTAGACACTCCCACTCCTCTCCTCTCACGGCCTGGGAAGCAAGACTGGGGGTTCCTACTCAAGAGGGGTTGAGCACAGCCTCATTTTTCCTGGGCAGACCCAGGGAAAGGGTAGAGAGTGGTATTGGGTACAGAAGCCCAGACCCTCCTGCCCCGCAGGGAAGTGGAGTGCTGAGCGGCCAGAGCTCCCCCCAGGGGACCCAGGCAGGTGGCAGCACAGAGCCCCAAGGGCAGCTGGCCCCTCTGACCTCTCCTCTCCACTTCCCAAGCGACCTTCTCTTCTGAGGAGCAAGGCGCCAAATCTTTGGGACTGTCCTCGCTAGACGGTCAAGAAGGCCAGGAGGGACAAAGCGCGCCCCCTCCCCCCAACAGGGCCTTTGCCCCACTCCTTGTTCCGCCTCTGAAGCCTTTCCCCACCGCACCCTCCAACGCAGGCCCGGGCGGCTCATGAATGAACTGCACTGTGCGGGGCGCAAGGAGAGGACACGCTCCCGGGGCCAGTCGCCTCTTCAGCCCGAGACCAGTCCCCAGACGGGCTGGGGGCAGCGGCCGGCCTCCAGCCAGCACCCGCGAACCCTGCCTGCCCTTGTCCGAGCCCGAACCCCTGCCCCGGGCAGGCTTGGGGGGGTGGGTGGTTCTCGGCCCCGGGAACAGGAGAAAAGATAAATGAGACCGAGGACATTGGACTTGGCGACCCTGGAATCCAAAACTCGGGGGCGGGGGCGGCAGGTTCCCCACAGCGGCGGCGAGCTGATGGGGGCGCAGCTGGAACCCTGGAGGGGCATGCGGGGGGACGCGCACCTGGACCCGGCAGGTGGGAGAAGAGTGGCGCTTGGGGGCCGGGGGCGGGGGTCCCACCCCTCGGGATCTCCCTAGGGGTGGGGACAGACGGCGGTGCACATCTGGACCCGCGGCAGGGGTCAGAGGACTCGCATTTGGCTCAGGATGGTACGAGGTTGGGGGCAGCGCGCGGCACCACTGGGTCCCGCGGGCCCGGGCACCTCTGGGTCCCGCAGGAGGTTGAAGGGAGGGGACACGTAGCTGAGTCTGGGGTTTTCTTTGGGTGGTGGTAGGAGCCTCAAAGAAAAGAGAAGGGGTTGGGGAAGGGTCGCGTACTTACCCCCAGGCGCAGACTCGGCTCCGGCTTGGAGCCCCGGGTTGGGGCGGGGCGGGGCTGGGGGAGGGGGAGGGGGAGTCGCTGGGCGGCTCGAGCTCCGGGCTCCTGCGGCGGCCGCGGCAGTGTCTGGGGGAGGGGGAGCGGGAGGAGGGAGGGGGATGAGGAGGGGGCGGGGCCGCACAGGTCCCACCCCCCACGCCAGAACACGCAAGGCGCGCGCGCACTCTCAGATCGGCGCTCGCCTGGCTGGGTCGGGCGCGCAGGCGCAGTGGAGAGGCCGCGTGGGGGAGGAAGGCGGCGCTGGGCCAGAGGGGCCCGCCGCGGGATATTCCGGGGCGGCGAGAGCGGTACGACCCTGTGACGGGGGGAATGGGCGTCACGCTCCTCCTTCCCCGCTTCCTTTCTCCCCTGCACTAGGGAAGGCGCACTCCCCGGGGTGGACGGGGAAAAGCCGGAGTGGGAGGTTAGTGGGCCCCCTTGGGGGCAGAGGGCCAGTGGGAGGGGTCAGAGTGGGGAGGGGAGGCCTCTGACCCCGGTCCCCGAGGGCCGCGGGGGCTCCCGGGGTCTCTGCACCCCGCGACCCCCGCTTGCGCTCACCTGCCCTTCCCAGGGATGTGGGGCTGGCTTGGTGAGGGGCGGGCTGCGGTCCAGCCTTGGCGAGTTGGCCTCCGGCCCGTTACCCAGCCCCGGCTCCTTGAGTTTGTCTGCTTCTCTTGTCTTCCCTTCCCTTTTCCAGCTTGGGTCTTGAGATGACTTTGTGACTCGTTTGCCAGGCGCTTCTGTGGTGTGGAGAGTGAGTCCACTGCCTTCACTGTCATGCCGATGAGTGGCTCCCCCCTGTTCCAGGGGGTTCCCTGGTTTCTCATTTCACCAGAGGCTGCATCAGCCAGGGATTAAGACTGGAAAGATGAAGAGAGGGGGAGAGAGGGGGGAACAGACAGGCCGTGTGTATCCTCTTTTATAGCACCTACACAAATAGATCACAAAGGCACGCAGAGTACCAACTTTTTCATTGAGTTTTGGGTTCCTGGAAGGCTCTGTCTTCCCTTCAGGCTTGAAGAGGGAGGTTTGGGAACAAAAAGGAAGTTTTGCATTCCATACTGGGCAGTAAATAAACTTTGCCATCCTGGGAGATTGAATGGACTGAATTTATAAACGGGGTAACAAAAGGGCATATGATGGGGTCATCATGTTGGGTTACCTGGGAAAAGCTGGGAGATTGGGAGATATTTAAACCGGGGCTGCTGGACAGAGGAAGGGGCACTGCTTACCTGGTTGTGTCCGGTTCTTGTGATTGGTCATTGTCTCTGCTGTCTGCTGGCTTTTTAAAGGGATCATTAAAAGCTTGTGGAATGCAACAGTAAGGTTTGATTGATTGCATTTCAAACTGAACTCCCATTCAAACTGAGTTCCATTGGTTAGTTGAAATCCAGTTTAGTGGATCACAGCCATCATTAAAAAAAAAAAAGGTAGAAGCCATCAGAGCGCATTTTACTTAGTAAGACCAAGTTATTGTTTCTTGACAGTTGCTTCAGGTACACATACATTCATACATATGTGAATGTGTCAAGTGTTAATACCATGTGTTTCCTCGTGTGTCACAGAAAACTTCGAAACGGATTGGTCTCCCTTATCTTCCTGTTGGCTGCCTTTCCTTCCTCAGCCTGACTGTTCAGTCATTTGAAAATGTACACAAGGACTCAGCCCACTGGGAACGTACAGTAAAGAGCAGAGTGTGTCTCTTTAGAGAGGTACTGCCCAAGAAGAAGGACAATTTACTCTTCACTCGCGGAGATACACGCAGTTGAAGAACAAGCATTTTGTTGGAGTAGGAAGTACGTTGGTTTACTTAGGAAGGATAGAAAGGAGGATGAACCTGTCTTTGGTACACTCCCTGGTGGTCTTTGTAAGTTTGGATTCCGGGAGTTGTTTTGAGAGGGAGCAAGGAGTTTAGATGAAAAGGGGTCTGCTCTGGTTTTTGTTTTTCCGTGGATGGAGTTGTTCATTTAACGCTTAGAGCTTCTTGGGTGTATGTTTCCTATGGACATTTTTGCATATGATGTTGATTTTATGGTTGTAAAGCTGGTGTGATCCATTGCCAAATAGCACTTGTCATGGAAGTGGATCTCTGAGGATCACTACAAGGTGTTTCTTATGTATTACTATTTTTTGTAAGTTTAGTTCTTTATTTTGAGGGAGAGAGAGTGTGTGTGCATGAGTGGGGAAGGGGGCAGAGAGACAGGGAGAGAGAATCCCAAGCAGGCCTGGGGCTGTCAGCGCACAGCCTGATGCCGGTCTCAATACCATGAACTGTGAGATCACGACCTGAGCCGAAACCAAGAATTGGATGCTTAACCAACTGAACCACCCAGACACCCCTATGTATTACTATTTCTTAATCTGAACATGTGGGGGATTCCCGGTCTATTTCTGCCTGTGCCTAATTAAGGTTTTTAAACCACATATTACTGGAGAGAAGAAGGAACTTTTCAAAAAGCCTGAAATGATAATTGAATCAAATGTGCTGTGGAATCCATGAAGAAATGGTGGCCAAAACATTTTATTATTGCTCCTGAATGTCAGGGATAAAAACCTTGCATGGAGTCCATTTTCGGGTGGTACTCTGTTGGGCACTAGACGTGATTATTTAGGCTCTCCTCGACATTTAGAATCTTAGATGATGTAAAAGTCCTTTAAAACCTATTTTGTCCCAGTTTTGTGTTGGGGAAAATGGATTTTCCTTTTTGTTTTTGTTACTTGGATAGTTATGGCTGTGTGGCGGGGGGCCTTGGGGCCCCCAAAGGTCTCTTTTTGAAGGTCTCAAAAATCAGGTTACAAGTTAGCCTTCCTTTTAGAGGTTATGAGTTAGCCCTCATTTTAGAGGCTGATGGTTTTCTTTGGGTTGTACCTCACCGTTGTGCGATTTTACATGTGTATTAGCAATGACAACCAGGTTGGGAGAGACAACTGATTCGAATTCCAGAAATGTTGCTCTGGGTGAGGTAATATGCTTTCTTTTTTTTTTTTAATTATTATTTTTTTTAATGTTTATTTATTTTTGAGAGAGACAGAGACAGAATGTGAGTGGGTTGAGGCAGAGAGAGAGGGAGGTACAGAATCTGAAGCAGGCTCCAGGCTCGGAACTGTCAGCACAGAGCCTGACGTGGGGCTCAAACTCACGAGCTGTGAGATCATGACCTGAGCCGAAGTTGGACGCTCAACCGACTGAGCCACCCTGGCGCCCTGGTAATATGCTTTCTTATTAACACATCAGTTAGCTCATTATTTATTCCTGAAACACAACTCAGACTGGGAAAGTCCCCCTGTCAAAAACTTTCTAAAAATCATTTATGTCTTTAGAAAAGGGAAGGAGCACTTTTCCATGTTTACTTTTAGCTGAAAAACACTTTTAGGAGTGAGTGACCCATAGTGGGGGGCACCTGGATGGCTCAGTTGGTTAAGGGTCTAACTCTTGATTTTGGGTCAGGTTATGATCTCTGTTTGTGAGATCAAGCCTCATGTCTGGCTGTGCGCTAACAGTGAGAAGCCTGCTTGGGATTTTCTCTCTCACTCTCTTTCTGCTCCTCCCCTACTTGTGTTGTCTCTCTTTCTCTCTCTCTCAAAATAAACAAACGTTAAAAAATTTAGGGGCACCTGGGTGGCTCAGTCAATTGAGTGTCCAGATCTTGGTTTCAGCTAAGCTCATGATCTCGTGGTTGGTGGGTTCTTGCCCCATATCAGGCTCTGCACTGGCAGCGTGGAACCTGCTTGGGATTCTTTCTCTCCTTCTCTCTGCCCCTCCCCTGCTTGTGCTCTGTCTCTCTCTCTCAAAATAAATAAACATTAAAGTTAATCAATTAATTAATTAAAAGACATACCCATAGTGCTGCCTTGAGAATCAGGGAGCAAGGCTCTTCTCCCTGGTCAGCATCTGGGAAACAAACTGCTTACAGTGCAGACCTGGTCCTTACTGGTTAATCCAGAGAGGGATTCCCCGCTTAAGATGACCCTCTTCATGAGGCCCGCTAAAGCATTTTCATTTCCATGCCTCTTCGCTCTTCACTATGACCCCTGCTTGACAGAGAGTTGCTGAGGCCTGGAGAGGTTGATTCCAGGGGAGGGTGAGGGTGGAAGAGATATGTTTTCTGTCAGCAGCATCCTCTCTTTGAGTCCAGGGGCTCCCCTAGGCTTTTCTTTTTCTCTACTGCCCACCTGCCCAACTGACAGTTCCATAAACCTGGCTCCTTGCCACTGGCCCAGTAGAGGTACTAATGGGAAGGAAGTATGTAACTGATTAAGTAGGACTTAACTTTGCCTTCTACAGTTTTTCTGAGTTTTGACCAAACCAAGATTGTTCCAAACTTACTTCTGGAACTATAGGTGTTTGCACACCTGTGAGGTCAGGAAGGAGGGGGAGCAAGTCTAGAGTAGGTAAAATCCACATATTGAAAAACCAACTTGAATAATTGAGAATTGTCATATACATTAAAGAACCACTATTTTATTTTTTTTAGTGTTTATTTTGAGAGAGAGAGAGAGAGTGTGCTCCTGCACACACAAGAGGGAGGGGCAGAGAGAGAGCCTGTGCTGTCAGCGCAGAGCCTGATGCAGGACAAGGGGGCTCCATCCAGTGAATTGACCTGAACCAAAATCAAGAGTCGGAAGCTGAATGGACTGAGCCACTACGGAGCCATCCAGGCGCCCCAAGAACCACTATTTAAATACTTTTGTAACAGGGTGGAACATAAGGTAAATAAATAAACAAGCCTAGGTCAAGGACCCTGGAAACATTTTATCTTTGTGAATCACATTGAGAAATGGGGTCCTCACTGTTAGCCTTTGTAGAAACAGCCCACTGTGCCTTGGAGGGATGCTTTGTTTATTGATAGTGATGCTGGGAAAACTGACACTTTGGCCGGTGAATCAGATCAGCTCAGCTTCGGTCCTAATCTGGGCTGGGTGTAGGGTAGATATTTATTGAAAAGACAGCTTTATTTTATTTTATTTTATTTTATTTTATTTTATTTTATTTTATTTATTATTTCATGTTATGTTATGTTATGTTATGTTATGTTATGTTATTATTTTTTAGAGAGCACAAGTAGGGAGGGGGCAGAGGGAAAGAGAGAGAGAGAGTCTTAGGCAGGCTCCTAGCGCAGCGTGGAGCCCAACACAGGGCTCAATCTCACAACTGTGAGATCATGACCTGAGCCAAAATCAAGAGTCAGACCATTAACTGACTTAGCCACCCAGGTGCCTATGAAGAGACAGCTTTTTAATTTCCGAGTTTTAAAAGATTTGACAGAGGAGAAAGAGCGCTTGCCCTCTGTGTGGCATGCTTGTTTCTGTGAAGTTTATTAATGGTTAAAGCAGCATCTTAGCTGTGTAGGGTACAGTGGGAACAGCTTTCTGACCTTGGACAGTCGACAAGTTGCTTAGCATTTTGGACTTCATTTCTTCATCTGCAAAATGGTACTTTACTGAGCCCCCAGAACTATTCAAAACCCTTAACAGAGTCAACCCCTTACAGACTGTTGCTCTTTATCATTTGTCTGTATGTTTCTGTTCGGTGCTCAAGAAGGGAATCATCCAGGGGCTCCTGGCTGGCTCAGTCGGTAGAGCACGCAACTCTTGATCTTGGGGTTGTAAATTTGAGCCCCCCATGTTGGGTGTAGAGATTACTTAAAAATAAAATCTCAAAAGAAAAAAAAAGTAACCACCCAACAAAATGATCTATGAAAGTACTTTGAGAATTGTAGCATGTTATACTTGTGTGAAGTTAAAAAAAAAACCCACAAAATTTCCTAAAAGAGAATAATTGGGCAACAAAACAGTAATGAGTTTTAAAGCAACAAGTAGGAGTACTTATTGGTACAGAAAGATTGGGGTGAGATCTGCAGGAGATAGGAGGGACTCCTGTATGATAGGTCAGGGAGTCCTTTTTTCGATTCCTGGAAGCCGACAAGCTTCTGCTTTTTCCTGCTTTAATTAAGAAGGACATTTCTATCCTTACGGTAGGTGTATTTCCTTTTTATGGCTGGGCCTTGCATTTGTATAGTGTTTCTTTTCATTTACTGACATGTCCTTTGAACATGCCTATGTGATTGTGCTGAACTTTAAATTTTTGTCTCTTTTCTTAAGAGTCCGTTCCTCTTTAGACGGCTTTATATGGTACCTAACATGCCAGGCACTTAAAGATGGAAATTGTTCAGGTGGAAACAATGAATAAATAAATATATATGTATATTTAACATGTATCTGTGACACTAAGTATACCATTTTGCTACTCCTTGCTCAAGGAATGGTACATTCCTGCTTTCCACAAAGCACCAGAGGTATAGGCTCTTTCTGTCTGCTTTTCCAGCTTAGTCTCTATGTGTTACAATTAGCTAAACATGTTCATTGTGTCTGGGAGGCTTCCCCAAGTCACTAGGAGCCAGAGTGAAGGGCACAAGAAAGACCCCCCCCCCCCCCCCCACCCAGCATGGGGCCTCTCTGGGACTGGAGCACGAATGAATTGCAATTGTACATTAATTGTATTCATTTAACAGATACTTAGCGAACTCCATTTGGATACATTGTGCTGAGCCCTCTGAGTGTGCAGGTCCCTGCCCTCACTGAGTGTCTTTCTGATGGGACCTATAGGACCGTGCTAAGTAAAATACTCACCTGCTTGGCCCTCTCTGGCCTCCAAAACCGAAGGGAGATCTTAAAGCTAAACCAGGATGGAAAGTGAGCACAATTCTTGGATTTTGTTAAGTAATCTCTCTCTTTCTTTCATTCCTCCCCTCCCTCCTTCTCTTGCTCCCCCATCCCCCTCTCCCTGGAGAGGTTGTGATTCATACTCTAAACCTGGAGGGCAATACTTGGTGCTGACCAGGAAGTGGCATGAAAAGCCATCTCTGGCACTGGAGTCTTCCGAATAGCTGGCCTCTGAGTGAGAGTGTTGTAGAGGAGGAAATATCATTGGGGTTAGTTTCCCATGCACACAAGACTCAGAGTGACATTGCTTGTGAAACAAAGCATTATATATAGACCGCTCTGAAGTGAATCAGGGCTGTGTCTGCATGATGGATTTATGCTAGGAAATAACATCAGGGTCAGTTGGAGTTGCTTTGAAGTAAATTGCTGCTTCCATTATTACTCTTGCCTGATCCGAACCAGTTATCTAGTGGTGGGATGAGGGACCTTTCCACAGTGGGCACTGTAGGCACTAGGCCCAGGAGATGATTCCAGGGGCTGGTATACATGGCACGGGCTAATCCTCCCATGACTAGCACCATGGTTCTCCCAAAGCATGTTTGCATGTGATGTCCTGGTTCCTGATACACAGATAACAGCTTTATAGGGTCTGGATTTCCTTCTGTGTGGAGCCGTGGGTGAGGGGAGTCTCTCTTTCTGTTGGCTACCTCATTTTAAAATTTTTAAAAAATTTGCCCTCGGGGGAAGGGCAGAGAGAGGGGAAGACACAGAATCCGAAGCAGGCTCCAGGTTTTGAACTGTTAGCACAGAGCTGGATGCAGGGCTTGAACTCAGGGACTTCGAGATCATGACCTGAGCCAAAGTCAGACGTTTAACTGACTGAGTCACCCAGGTGCCCTGGCCACCTCATTTATTTTATTCAACAGGTATTCATTGCACTCCTATTCTATCAAGACCTGCTGGGGTGGGAGTAGAGGGGACCACAGATTTTTTTTTTTTTTTTTTTTTTTTGAGAAATAAGGGACACGTGTACAGTAAGTGAATATATTTGGTTCTCGTGTGCTTTCAAGTTCATGGGAATGCTTACTGCTGTCCATTTGATGTCTTAAGTCCTTTGGGTGTGGAGGTCACTATCAGATCCACTGAAGGGCTAGTGAAAAGTCTTTGAATTGGACCTTTTCTTGTGAAAATGGAAGTACCTGCTGGAGATGTCAATGTATTACTCCTGTGTCTGAGGGCAGTACATATAATCCTCGTGACTATATGACCCCTGAATTCCTGTAGTGAGTTCAGATGCCACGTTATCAAGATCTCTGCAGAGTCTCTGAGTTTTGGAGAGTAGCAAGGACTGGAATGTTAAGGGTTATCAGCCTTATCTCAAAAAAGTATCTAAATTTATGCGGTGACTGAGTTTGGATAGTGAACGTTGGCGCTGTGAGAGTTCCTCTGGCACAGGATCCCCAGATGTCCTCGGTGTGCAGGAGGGGTAGCAAGTGATGCTGTGGTTTTACACAAGGCTGCCTGGGGGAGATGCGATTGGCACTAGGGCAGATTTAGCTGGGCAGAGCTGGGCATAGGTTGTGGGGGCGGCTTGTGAGCAAGGCACGGAGAGGAGGTCTGGCTTTGGGTTTGTGCCCAGGCTGCCCTGCGGATTTTAGAGAGGTGCCTTGAGTCGTGGGTTTGTTGTACCCAAGTCGGGAAAGTTCTGGGAAGCCCCCAGCACTTCGGCAGCCCTGGGACTAACGTAAGTGTCACTGAGGAAGAGGTGCGGTGTGAAGAGGCAGGGTGTTGCAGTTCTCGGGAGAGGGAATGTGGGTGGGTGGTGCTGGGCTAATCTTGAGGGTTCTGTGGAGGAGCTGAGGAGCCTCTTTCCTCCCTGGGAGTGAGAACAAGGGCCCGCCAGCGTCAGATGGGAAAGCTTGGCTGAGATCGGAGGTAGCCGCCGCCTGGACCAGACGGACTGCTTTTCAGAGCCTTTTTTTTTTTTTTTAGGCCAATTTTTAGTTATTGCTCAGAGTGTGGAACTCTTCTTGCCACCTACACTACACATTGTCCTCAAAAACTTAAATTGGATTAAAGTGAATAATTTTCACCTGGTGCTTATATAGTTCGGTTGTTTCAGCAAGCATTGGGTTGGGGATGAGTAAAATGTGTATGTGATACCAGTGATGGAATGGGGAGGATTTAACAGTTGGAAAAATACTAATAGTAAAATTAAAGTTAAACCACGTTAACTGTTGAGTAAGAGCATGGGTTCAGATTTCAATTTTGTCTCTCCTGGCCGTGTGACCTTGGGCAAATTATCTAACCTCGCAGGGCCTCATTCCTTCATGTGTAAAATGAGGCTGATACTAATACCTATTTTATAGTTTTGTGAGGCTTAAAGAAGATGATAATGTAAAGCACTTAGTCTAGCGCCTGATGCTTTATAACTATTAGGTAAATTTTCATAAAGAAAGAAAACCGAGAAAGACCAGATGACCCTTAAAACTGCTCTTGCCCTAAGCTCCCTTTTGAGAAGTGAGCTTTGCATGGCAGAGTGAAGCTGTACAGTGTGTGGGAAGACCCTTGGGCTGAAGCTGGGCCTGGTTCTGGTTCTGGTTCTGCCCATGGCCAGCTGTGGGGCTTCAGAGAGAGAGAGAGAGAGAGAGAGAGAGAGAGAGAGACACACACACACACACACGCACACACACACACACAGAATCCGAAGCAAGCTCCAGACTCTGAGCTGTCAGCACAGAGCCCGACACGGGGCTCAAACCCATGAACTGTGAGATCATGACCTGAGCCGAAGTTGGATGCTTAACCAACTGAGCCACCCAGGCACCCTGTCCTTTGTTGTTTTCATCTTTTTTTTTTTTTTAATGTTTGCTTATTTTTGAGAGAGTACAAGTGGGGAAGGGGAAAAGAGAGAGGGAGATAGAGAATCCCAAGCAGGCCCCGTGCCATCAGTAAAGAGCCTGATGCGCGGCTCAAACCCACAAACTGTGAGGTCGTGACTTGAGCCGGAGTCAAGAATCGGAACACTTAACCAGCTGAGCCACCCAGGCTCCCCCATGCTCTGTCCTTTGCATGGCTTATCTCATGACCAGCTGTGTGTAGGTGTTCCAGATGGGGAAATTGAAGCTCATAGTTCCTTGTCCAGGGTCACCTAGCTATAAAGGTAAAGCTGGCCTCTTCTGATTGTCTTTGATTCGGTATGTCAGACGTTAGTAGTTCTAGAAGTTAGCTGCCTTTCTTTGCATTTAATTTTCTGGTCATAACTACATTTTGGCCAATGCTTCCTGGGTTGTCTTAAGGAAAACACTGGAGAATAAGCTTGTAATTTGAGGCTAAATTGTAGTTAATAAGCATTTCTGGAGTGTCTAGATGTTTCTGTGGAAGTAAATAGTGGCTCCCGCTCCCACCCTTGTTAAATAAAATCTTATCTGAGGTGCTTTGAAGTTACAGGAGGGAAGGCTGTGTGTAAATACTCCAGTGGTAGAGGCCTTTCTCAGCAGAAAGTTCTCGATGAGGCCTTCTGTAGCCAAATATTTGGATAGAAGAACAGTCATGTTTTGCAGCTAGAATTGCTGGCTGGCTATAGGATTTTCTTAAACGTACCCCTAACTGATGCCCAGGTCTTGCAGGCAGCTGGGGCTGCCATATTTGTTGGGGCTAGGGAGCTGTGGGGTTGGGGTTCTGCAAGTTGGAGAGGTCGGTTTGGGGTTGGTGTTTGTTCTTCTGTCTCCACCTTGTTGTCCCAAACACGGCTTTCAGCTGTAGAGTGGGGCAGGTAATTTTTCTGTGTTATATTGTTGTTTGGGAGACTGACCCAGATAGAGGCTTTGGTCGGTGACGTGGTGAGGGCATCCTTTGGCTCTACTTGACTAGCCTGGAGCTATCCAGGTGTTCTGGCTTTTATATCTGGGGAAAGGTGATATGGTGACAAGACAAGCTGGCAGTTGGTCAGGTAGTCTGCTTTCAGGGAGTAAAAGTTCTGGTTTCAGGAGACAGAGGAGTGTCAGAGGCACTGGTGTATAGGCTCTCCTCTGTGGAGGACTTGGGAAGGGGTCACTGGCTGGTTGTGTACCAGAGGATTCCTGCTTTCTTCCTGCCGATGGAAGTCTGTAACCAGGAAGGCATCCTCTGTGCTATTGTATTATAGCAAGAACTGCTGTGGGCCGTGCCAGCTCTCTGACCCCAGTGAGAATATGAATCAGCAAAACTGGAGCTAGAGTTCCACCTAATCATCCGTGTATCTTTTAACCACTAAGATTTATATTTAGTGACTAATGATCTTATGCTAGAAGTACCACCTCCCACACGAGTCCCCAGCAGGTTGGCTCTGAGTAAGGACACTGACTTAGAAATAACCCCTTTCCCCCTCTTTTCCTGCAGGATTTGCCATGGCTTTCTTTGCTGGGCTCTGGTGCCCCTTCACCCGTGCAGGCAGAGCCCTCAGCCAGCGCAGTTTCAGGTAACTTTCCCATTCGGTTCTTAAAGCTGCGTCTTTGAGTAAACCTCCCATCAGGGCTGGGCATCACATGACTCGAAAGGGAGTGGGAACCCAGAGAGGTAGGCTTGGCATCTGGGAAAGCTTAAGGGGCCAGAGCGGCTGGGGTTTGGTCAGGTCAGGTAAGAGGATTGGTAAGGAGGTGACTTTGCTGTTGGAGGTAGGGTAGGGAGTGGCCTACGGTAGATGTAACTTGGGTCCTTGCTGGACTCTGACATTTCTTGACCTTGTCATTCCCCCAGTGCATGAAAACCTTTTCTTTTAAAAATGGAATCTCTTTTTATTTTTATTTTTATTTTTTTAATTTTTATTTTTAATGTTTATTTATTTTTGAGACAGAGAGAGACAGAGCATGAACAGGGGAGGGGCAGAGAGAGAGGGAGACACAGAATCTGAAACAGACTCCAGGCTCTGAGCGGTCAGCACAGAGCCCGACGCGGGGCTCAAACTCATGGACTGTGAGATCATGACCTGAGCCGAAGTTGGACACTTAACCGACCAAGCCACCCAGGCGCCCCTGGAATCTCTTTTTAAAAAGTTACATGCTTACTACCAAAACTCAGGCACGGTGGAAGTATGACAGCCTCCCCTCCTTATAGAAGCTAAGCCAGGACGCAGAGCACCGGGTGTGTTCCTGTTGGCAAACGTGCCTTCTGGCCCCATTCGTGCACTCACTCCCTGGCGTTTACTGAGCACTGTGCCTAGGGTTGGTCATAGATGAATAAGAATTGCTTCCTGTCCTGAAAGAGTCTTCACAGTTGGCCACAGGAGCAAACTTGGAAACAAATCACTGAGGAAATGTGACCAGTATAATAATAGAGGTTTGTACGGTGCTTTGGATGGCTTGAGACAGGAGGAGCTGCTAATGGACGAGGAGGGGGAAGGGAGAGCGGAGGCAGCCTTCCCACAAGGGAAGTGGGAGCAGGCCCGTCCAGGCCTCCAGAGCGGGCTAAAAGGCATGGTGTGCCCGGAGGGCACAGGTCACTCTGGTCAATGGGAAGAGGTTGTGGACCTCAGCAGGTAAGGGGGGGCCAGACTGTCGACAGTGTAGACAGTGGTGGACCACTGTACAGTTTTAAGTGGGGGTGGGGGTGGGGGGGTTGGCCTCAGTTTAATGTTCTGATGAGAGCCCTTGGTCTGCAATGTGAGGCACACAGAACCACTTGGGGCACTAATGTAACAGTCTTGGCGCAAGAGAGAAAGCTGTGGAACTGACAGAGTGTTGGTGGGGTTGGAGGGAAGGGACAGAGGGGCTTTGCAGGTAGTGGCAATAGGACTTGGCAGCCAGGGTGTTGATGGAGAGAGAGGTTTATGGCTTGGGGGCTGGAGAAGCCATTTTCTAGAAAGAAAATATGGCAGCAGGGGGAGGTTTGCAAGGGGAGACGATGAGGTCATTGTGGAACCTATTGAGCCTGCAGTATCAGTAGGACACGTTGCGGGGAGCTTGGAGTGAATGCAGGGCTAGAGTACAGGCGAGAAGTGGGGCTGGAGATGAAATTTACTAGTTGGAAGCAGAGGGAACCAATGAGATTACCTGGAGCAAGCATGTGGAATTGGAGGGGAGAGCCTAGGATTACCCGGGACAATGCCAGCACTTCAGGAAAATAGAAATTCACCTGTTATCAGACTGCTTAATAATAGTTTGTCTGCCTTTAATAGGTATTCTGTAAAACAAATTCCAGTCTAGTGGGGCAAATGCATTGAGACAAAAGATTGTTACCTTGACTTATTTCTGGTTTCTCCTATATTATGTCAGGGGAGCCCCTTAGCAAACCTAGTCATGTTGTCTAGTTCCCAGCAACACACAGATGGGAAGTTTGGGAATCGGTGTATTGTGGGGGAGCAGGTTTTGCAGGCTAGGTAATGGGTGAGGCCTGGCCCGTAAAATATTCCCTTAATCCTCAGA
The DNA here is from genome assembly GCF_022837055.1 of Prionailurus viverrinus. NCBI lineage: Eukaryota > Metazoa > Chordata > Mammalia > Carnivora > Felidae > Prionailurus > Prionailurus viverrinus. The sequence goes on along the minus strand of NC_062565.1, from coordinate 42,120,808 downwards.
GTTCTTTTGAATACTAAAGGCTTTCAGTTAGGTTGCCATGAAGATCGTTGTAACAGAGAATCGGGTTCTCCTTAAAACCCCTCCAAGTTGAGATGTTGAACTGGCAGCAGAAGCTTTTGACTGTGAGGAAACTGTCTTGGTCACAGAGAAGTCTTCACAAGAACCCGACTTTCCGTCAGGGCCCTGGGTTTTGCTCTGTTCAGCATGTTGTTGCTAACGTTTAATCTCTCCCAGGCCTTGCCCTCTGAGGCCTCTGCACCCTGACCAGGAAAGATATAGACTTCAGACATTTTTTCTCTTTCCCTAGCACCACTGGGAGCCTCGATGCAATTCAGAAGATGACTCGCGTACGTGTGGTGGACAACAGTGCCCTGGGGAACACCCCATACCATCGCCCTCCTCGTTGCATCCACGTCTATAACAAGAGTGGGGTGGGCAAGGTGGGTGACCGGATACTGCTGGCCATCAAGGGACAGAAGAAAAAGGCACTCATTGTGGGGCATCGCATGCCTGGTCCTCGGATGACACCCAGGTTTGACTCTAACAATGTGGTCCTCATTGAGGACAACGGGAACCCTGTGGGGACCCGAATTAAGACACCCATCCCCACCAGCCTGCGCCAGAGGGAAGGTGAATTTTCCAAAGTGCTGGCCATTGCTCAGAACTTTGTGTGAGCAGTGGCCAGGCCACTGGCTGCACTGAGACTCATGGGAGGGAACTCGGGGCCTCATGCCAGGGAACAGTGTCCTGTGAAAAAATAAACCTTTTCCTGTGTGTTCCTTCCTGAGCTTTCTGGGATGTAGTCATGAGGTAAATGGCACCAAAGCAGTTAAAAGGTGGCCAACCCTTGTCTGGCCACACAAGATGGCGGTCTTTGCAGGAAGTAGCCTATGAGCCCATCCAGGATTGTCAAGCTCTGGAGAATGGATGTACAAACCAAATGCCAATTCATACGTGTACTTGGACTCTGTCACTTTCTAACCAGGCAAGATCTTATTTTGTTTTATTTTTTTGCCAGCTAGCAATTTTTTTGTGTGTCAGAGGGGTTGAGATGTTAAATGGTTATGGAGATAACAGGGTTAGCATGAAAAAGAGCAGAGGGACTTGTTTAATCTAGTGGAATATTGCCTTCAGGCTTCGATGGAACCCAGACGGTAATCCTCTCTCTGCTATGGAGTACCCTCTGCTAGGGAGCAGAAGCACTCCTCTGTGTTCAGTAGAAAGCTTCTGCCCTTGACTGCCGGGGGGAATGGACGAGCCCTTACGTTTTGCAGATGACCTAATCTTGGGCCCATGTAGGTGGGTCCCATTTGTTTGTTGATCTTCTCAGGGAGATTTGGGGGGGACTCCCTTAGTTCCCTTAACGAAATCTCATCAACTCGTTTGTAAGTCCGTTCACTCAAGTTATCCTGAGCACATGCTTGTAGTATATTCCAGTGGCCTCTGAGAGGCAGAGTAGCCCAATGATCAAGAACACAGGCTCCAGGGCGCCGGGGTGGCTCAGTCGATTAAACGTCCGACTCTTGATTTCAGGTCGTGATCTCACGGTTTGTGAGATTGAGCCCAGTGTTGGGCTCTGTGCTGAGAGTGCAAAGCCCGCTTGGGGTTCTCTCTCTCCCTCTCTCTGCCCCTCCCTGTGCTTGTGGGCACAGGTGCGCTTGCTCTATCTCAATATAAACATTTAAAATACAAATAAAATAAAGAACACAGGCTCTGTAGCCAGACTGCCTGAGTTTGAATCCTGACTCCGCCACTTACCACCTAATGACTTTGGGCAAGTTGTTTAACTTCTCTGGTCCTCAGTTTCTTCACCTGTAAAATGGGGATATAACAATGGCACCTACTTGGTAGGATTGATGTGAGAGTTCAGTGAGGTAGTACCTCTGAGTACCTGGCAATAATGAGCATTCAGTAGGTACTAGCTGTTTTTTGTTGTCATTTCTATGCATGTGCCAGCACTGAGAAACAGCAGTGAGTGCAAGTAGGGATGGTCCTTGCCCTCATGGAGCCTACGGTGTCCCTTGGGAAATCAACACAGATCACATAATTCAAATGCAAATTCTCAGGTGTGAAAGAGCGTGTGATAGAGGGGTTAGACTTTTCTGAGGGATTGGAGGCAGCTTCTCTGAGAAAGGGTTGCATCAGCTGCTTTCTCAGAAATGAATAGAAGTCAGGATAGTGATGGGGGTGGGGAGGAGTGTGGACAGGAAAGGGGAAGAGGGAAACCTATCTAGGCAGGAATTATGGGTATAGATCTATAAATAATTATTGAGTTATGCACATCATGTGCTTTATTATACCTTAGCAAAAATCAATGAGTAGGCATTAGTTAGGCTAGAGAGGAGGGAAAAATGTTCCGGGCAGGGGGAAGAGCATGTGCAAAAGCCCTGTGGCAGGAGTGAATGGTATAAGTACCAGGGACTTGAAAAAGCCGGTGTGGCCAGAGCAGAGCAGCAGAGACGGAGTGTGGTGTTGGCTGAGAGTAGGAGAAGAGCAGGGCCAGGCTGTGCGAGGCCTCATAGGCCCCAGGCAGCTTTCCTTGCCTTTCCAGCTTACGTTGAGGGTACTGTTGTGGGGTATTTAGCATGTGGGGTAGGGGTGGTGGGAGAGGAGATGTGCTTAGATTTGCTCTGTGGACAGAGGCTGAGGGAAGCCAAAATGGGTAGCATAGGCTCTGCAGCAGGCCCTGTGAAAATGATGATGTGTTGGGTGAGGAGGGTAGTAAAGGAGGGAAGGAGAAGCCTTTAGGAAGTACAGTTGACTAGGCTTGGTGGTGCATTAAGATGGTGGGGATGGCCAAGAATGGGTCATGGGTTTCTGGCTTCCATGCCTGGATGGTGTGAGGGGGCAGTACCCTAGGAGAGGTCTGGGTAGCAGGGAGGGAGCAATTAGGGGCATCTGGAAGGGGATGCCTTTGAGACATCCAAGAGATATCAGGTAGGTAGCTGGATATAAATGATCTCTTAAATTGGAATGGCACTTAGTATCTGTTTTGAAAGTATATGTATGTCTGTCCTTGGATTCCTCACAGTCCTTAGGTTTGGCAGGCACTGGTCCATGGTTTAGATGAGGACACTGAGTTTCAGAGGTAACTTGATTTCACAGGGTCTTAAAACTCCTAGGTAGTAAAGCTGGTCTGGAGGTCAGATCCTGGGACTTGTAACTGTGGAGTCTTCCCACAGCATTATGGGGTCTTAATTTTGTGGTTGATGAGTCCTCCCCACCTTGAATGGATTCTCTAGCTGTGAGCCTAGAGGATAATTTGCGTTTCCTGAAGTCAGTGGGTACACCTTGGAGCCTGTTGCCTGCTATGTCTTGACTGCAGTGAGGTGAGGGCTCGTAGTTTTCCGTCTACTTGGTTGAGGCGTGCACCGCTCCCCAGGGCCCCTCCGACAAAGCTTGATTCAGGGTCCCCCTGGGTACTTGAGGAGCTAACGTCCTTTTCCATCTGGCCCTGTGGAAGGACTGATAGAGTCTGTGGCTGACATGCTCTGCTGCAGTGGCTGACCGTGGCCAAGGAGGAGGGATCACACGCAGCCTGGGTCCTGCTTTGTCAGTGTTGAGTGTCTCCTACTGTAGCAGCTGGTACTCAGCAAGCTCTTAATTTCTCTGCTTTCTGGGCTGCTGCTTCCCAAAGGCTTTGGGGGAAAAGAGACCCCTGTCCTGAGGCAAAGGAAAAGCAGAACTGTTCTTCTCAGCCGGGTACCACCTGCTCGGGGGCTGGGCCTTTGCTCTTTCCTGAGCTGCCCTTTCTCTTCACAGGTCACTTGCCTTCTGGGGTCAGACTCACTCCTTCCTGTGCCCTTAGTCAGCAGCCAGCTTGTGGTGTGGATCCTTTCACGAGTTTGCAGGGTCCTGCCGCTCTGCCGCATTCCCTCTGCCGCTGGGGCCTACCCAAGTCATTCAAATGACTGTCCTCGCTGTCCCTTCCTCTGCTCTTCACTCTTCCCCAAGGTGTTCTGTGCTGACCACTGGAAGGCTGTGGTTTCCACAAAGCCGAGTGGCCGGACCCTGCTCTCCGCCTGTGACGCAGGCCTTCCCAGCGCACAGCCCAGAATAGCCTCAGCTTTGCTGCTTTTCCAGCTGCCCTATCACTTTGCAAACTGGGATCTAATTTGCTGTCCACCCTCCCCGCCCCAGTCTCTCAGCCAGTACCACTTTCTTCGCTCATGAAATATTTATAATCACAGATTATGTTTCCCTATGAGTATAAGCTTGCTTTTGTTTTTTTCCCTTCCACGCCCTTAAGAAGCTGCCCCTGACAGGTCAAAGAGCCTCATGTCTCTTGGTTCATAGGCTTCATCACTCTGCCTCCTGCAGTGTTTGGCTCTACCTGTGGTTTTACTCCCTCTGCTACAGCGCCACCAAAGAAATGTGATGGAAGGGCTGTAGGTTGGGAGAACTGCACTCCACTTGGGCCTATGCTACTTCCTAGTTTTGTGACTTTGGGCAAGCCACAGCCTCGGAGTTGCACAGGGGCCTGGTGCTCAGGGGACCCAGCCAGTGGGGTGCCTCTGGAGTAGTCCAGACATGCTTCTGGCTGCAGCCCTTGCCCCAGCCACTTTGAAGGGTATGTCTTTGGCTGCAGGTAGGGACCTGGTCAAAGAATGTGCAGAGATCATCCTGTCGCCACCAACATTCCTGGCAAACAGAAGCCAGGCACCTCTGGCAGGGTGGCCTCTTCCTGGGTGAAGGGCAGTTCCCTCTTGAGACTTAAGCCCAGCCTTGCTTTAGCGAGGGCGGGCTGTGAGAGAGAGAGAGAGAGAGAGAGAGAGAGAGAGAGAGAGAGAGAGACCATTGTGAGGCAGGACTCATGGGAGGAGAGGAACCCCTCCCTCAGCAGGGTAGCAAGCCCCAGGGCCTGCCTCCTCTGGAGCCCACAGGCTCTGGCCTCTCCTGGGCACAGCCTCCTTAGCTTTCCTGCTCCCTCCCCTCATTGCCTTTCTTGGCCTCTTCCTCATGTTCTCTCTGGTTCTTTCTCAGCTGCTGAGAATTCTTGTTTTTGATGAAAATTGCATGATACTGGAATCAAATGATTAACTGAAATTCAAATCTGTCCTGGCAGCTGCATTTCTTCCTTCCTCTGATTTTGTAATTCAATCTTTAACAAAAAGTTTCAGGATTTTGTTTTATTCTTTCCCACCTGGAGGATGGATAGAGATCACAGTTCAGTACCCCTTGGCATTTTGGACATTTGCTGAATTGTTTTCCCAAATATTAGTCATTTTCCAAATTGTTGGGAGTTCCCAGGTTCACAGTGGTCATGAGTTTGCTTCTCAGTTTTCAGCATCAAGCTAGTGTCTTTATGATTTTTTTTTTTGCCTTTATGATTTTTTAACACCAGTGGTTTCCAGCCAGATTCAGGAACAGTAATGCCTCTTGTCATTTGCTTGATATTATGACAGACTATCTCAAGACATACTATAAGCTGGTTTTGTTTTTGTTTTTATTTTTTTTTAATGGAAGTGAACTTAAACATTTTGGGAATTTCACAAGAACTCTTGAATAATCGGGATACCCTTGGATAGTTTGAAACCTTCCTTTGAAATTGCTTTTAGGCCAAATGTTTACCTGCCAAATAGAGGCAACTGTTGGTCAATCGGGACTGATGATCCAATGTGGGATCAGAGCCACCCTCCCAGGTCCCCACTCCATGCTCTGTGCTCCCTGTTGATTTGTACCACTCCGGAAGGCAGGAGGGCACAGTGCCAGTGCAAGAAGAGAGAAAGAGGCCTCTCTCACATGCTGGCTTTTTCAAGGGATGCTGCTCCTGGCCTGTACTGGATGTCACGGGCTGGAGGTGGCTGTGCCACCCCATGCCCACAGACTAAGCCAGTGCCCTTCCTGGTTGGCACACAGGGCCAGGGGGTGGAGCTTCCCTTAGTCCGTGGACCTCGTTGTCCCTGTCCTTAACCAACTACCTGAACGTACTGATTTGCTGCCAGCTCTGGTTAAAGGTTTGCTGGTGAAGGAGAATGAAAGCCTTGCTTGAAATGAAGTTTTAGGGTTGTCTGTGGATTTTGTTTCTCCTGGTTTGTCCCCAAAATATGCAAAACATTGAGAATTAGTTACATAGTTTTCCATGTATTTGGAAGAGACTTTGCCGCAGATCTCCTGTCCCATAGGCTTCCCTTTGAACTTAATTAAGTTGATTTTTGGTAGGTGACTTTTTGCAGAGAGAGTCCATATATACACTTTTTTTTTTTCTCCCTTTTCCATATAAAAGTTAATTTTAGTCTTTACTTTTTACTCCTTTTATTTGTAAGATCATGTATTTGTTTTTATTTTCTTTTTTTTAAATTAGTTTTTAATTTACACCCAAGTTAGTTAGCATATAGTACGATAATGATTTCAGGAGTAGATTCCAGTGATTCATCCCCCATGTATAACACCCAATGTTCATCCCAACAAGTGTCTTCCTTAATGCCCCTTACCCATTTAGCCCATCCCCGCCACCCACAACCCCTCCAACAACCCTCAGTTTGTTCTGTATATTTAAGAGTCTCTTATATTTTGTCCCCCTCCCTATTTTTTTCCTTTCCTGTTTTTATATTATTTTTGTTTCCCTTCCCTTATGTTCATCTGTTTTGTATCTTAAATTCCACATACAAGTGAAGTCATATGATATCTGTCTTTCTCTGACTGACTTATTTCGCTTAGCATAATACCCTCTAGTTCCATTCACGTAGTTGCAAATGGCAAGATTTCGTTCTTTTTGATTGCCAAGTAACAATCCTTTGTAAATACATACCACATCTTCTTTATCCATTCATCCATCGATGGACATTTGGGCTCTTTCTATATTTTGGCTATTGTTGATAGCGCTGCTATAAACGTTGGGGTGCATGTGCCCCTTCGAAACAGCACACCTGTATCCCTTGGATAAATACCTAGTAGTGCAATTGCTGGGTCGTAGGGTAGTTCTATTTTTAATTTTTTGAGGAACCTCCATATTGTTTTCCAGAGTGGCTGCACCGGTTTGCATTCCTACCAGCAGTGCAAAAGAGATCCTCTTTCTCCGCATCCTCGCCAACATCTGTTGTTTCCTGAGTTGTTAATTTTAGCCATTCTGACTGGAGCGATGTGGCATCTCATTGTGTTTTTAGTTTGTATTTCCCTGATGATGAGTGGTGTTGAGCATTTTTTCGAAAAATGTGTCGGTTGGCCATCTGGATGTCTTCTTTGGAAAAGTGTCTATTCATGTCTTTTGCCCATTTCTTCACTGGATTATTTGTTTTTTGGGTGTTGAATTTGATAAGTTTTTTTTTATAGATTTTGTATACTAACCCTTTATCTGATATGTCATTTGCAAGTATCTTCTCCCCTTCTGTCGGTTGCCTTTTAATTTTGCTGATTGTTTCCTTTGCAGTGCAGAAGCTTCTTATCTTGATGACATCCCAATAGTTCAGTTTTGCTTTTGTTTCCCTTGCCTCCGGAGACATGTTGAGTAAAGAAGGTGCTGCAGCCGAGGTCAAAGAGGTTTTTGCCTGCTTTCTCCTCTAGGATTTTGATGGCTTCCTGTCTTACATTTAGGTCTTTCATCCATCTTGTGTTTATTTTTGTGTATGGTGTAAGAAAGTGGTCCAGGTTCATTCTTCTGCATGTCACTCTCCAGTTTTCCCAACACCATTTGCTGAAGAGACTGCCTTTATTCCATTGGATATTCGTTCCTGCTTAGTCAAAGATTAGTTGGCCATACGTTTGTGGGTCCATTTCTGGGTTCTCTACTCTGTTCCATTGATCTGAGTGTCTGTTTTTGTGCCAGTACCATACTGTTTTGATGATTACAGCTTTGTAATACAGCTTGAAGTCCGGGATTGTGATGCCTCCAGCTTTGGTTTTCTTTTTCAAGATCTCTTTGGCTATTCAGGGTCTTTTCTGGTTCCATACAAATTTTAGGATTGTTTGTTTTAGCTCTGTGAAGAATGCTGGTGTTATTTTGATAGGGATTGCATTAAGTTTGTAGATTGCTTTGGGTAGTATCGATACTTTAAGAATATTTGTTCTTCCAATCCATAAGCCTGGAATATTTTTCCTTTTTTCATGTCTTCAGTTTTCTTCATAAGCTTTCTATTATTTTCAGTGTATAGATGTTTCACCTCTTTGGTTAGATTTATTTCTAGGTATATTATGGTTATTGGTGCAATTGTAAATGGGATTGATTCCTTGATTTCTCTTTCTGTTGCTTCATTGTTGGTGTATAGAAATGCAACCAATTTCTGTGCATTGATTTTATATCCTGAGACTTTGCTGAATTCGTGGATCAGTTCTATCAGTTTTTTTGGTGGAATCTTTTGGGTTTTCCACATAGAGTATCATGTCTGTGAAGAGTGAAAGTTTGACTTCCTCCTTGCCAATTTGGATACCTTTTATTCCTTTGTGTTGTCTGATTGCTGAGGCTAGGACTTCCAATACTATGTTGAATAACAGTGGTGAGAGTAGACATCCCTGTTGTGTTCCTGACCTTAGGGGGAAAGCTCTCAGTTTTTCCCCATTGAGGATGATATTAGCAGTTTGTTTTTCGTATATGGCTTTTATGATCTCGAGGTATGATCCTTCTGTCCCTACCTTCTCGAGGGTTTTTATCAAGAAAGGATGTTGTATTTTGTCAAATGCTTTCTCTGCATCTATTGAGAGGATCATGTGGTTCTTGTCCTTTCTTTTATTGATGTGATGTATCACATGGATTGTTTTGCAGATACTGAACCAGTCCTGTACCCCAGGTATAAATCCTACTTGCTCGTGGTGAATATTTTTTTAATGTATTGTTGGATCCAGTTGGCTGGTATCTTGTTCAGAATTTTTGCATCCATGTTCATCAGAGAAATTGGTCTGTAGTTCTCCTTTTTAGTGGGGTCTTTGTCTGGTTGTGGAGTCAAGGTAATGCTGGCTTCATAGAATGAGTTTGGGAGTTTTCCTCCCATTTCTGTTTTTTGGAAGGTCATGTATTTATGTTTTTAAAAAGCCAGATGCTGAAGTACTTAGGAACTAAGTGTCTTGATATCTGCAGAAAATTATCAATTGGTGAATCTAAAAGGAGTATATGGGGATTATACTATTCTTTCAATTTATTTTAGGTTTGACATTTTCAAAATAATGATAGGGATAAAAGAAAAAGGAATTATTGCTTTTTAAAAAAAAAATTCTAATGATAAAATCAAACCTGTGTTTGAAATGTGCTCCCATTAGTCAGTGCCCAGACTGTGGGTCCCCTGAGCCTGTGGCTCTGAGCTGGCTGGGGACCGGACGGTTCAGATGGCAGGAGCTGAAGCTGTTCAGTCTGCTCGCTGCTGCCCACGCTCCTGCTTCTGGCTGTGCCTTTCTCACTGTCCCTCCCCTGGCCCCACGGCCTGGGCTTGGTTTGTATTCTTTCCTTCCTCCAGTTCAGGAATGTGGCTGTAGTGTTTGTAACTCTGTTCTAACATCTGGCACACAGTAGACATGCAGTAAGTGTTGGATTCATAAATCACGTCTGTTCAAGTTTGTGGTGAGCGTTTAAAAAGAAAGGAGAGGGGCACCTGGGGGGGCTCAGTCGGTTGGGCGGCTGACTTCGGCTCAGGTCACAATCTCACGGTCCGTGAGCTCGAGCCCCGCATCAGGCTCTGTGCTGACAGCTCAGAGCCTGGAGCCTGCTTTGGATTCTGTGTACCCCCCTCGCTCTGCCCCTACCACACTCGTGCTCTGTCTTGCTCTGTCTGTCAAAAATAAGTAAATGTTAAAAAAAAAAATTTTTTTTTAAAGAAGAAAGGAGAACTTTGGGCACCTGGGTGGCTCAGTTGGTCGAGTGTCCGACTTCAGCTCATGTCATGATCTCACAGTTGGTGAGTTTGAGCCCTGCATCAGGCTCACTGCTGTCAGCGCAGAGCCCACTTTGGATCCTCTGTCCCCCCCCCCCCTCTCTGTCCCTCCTCTGCTCATGCCTCTCTCTCTCTCTCTCTCTCTCTCTCTGTCTCAAAAATAGATAAACATTAAAAAAAAAAAAAAAGGAAAGGAGAATTTTGTGCTTCCTAAGTACTGTTCGTCTAGCATTTCACACACAAAAGAAGCAGTTCCAGCATGAGAACTAGGATTTTCTGGTTCTCAGTCCAGTTCTTTTCGCTGCACCTCACAGTATCACTGAGCACTGTCACCACTGAGCTTAGAAATAGGTGAACTTTCTGAAAACCATTTTTGGAAGGGGCCACACACCCACCCAGCCTGTTGGGGCAGAAAGCAGTATTGGTGTGAGGAGCTGGGAGACTCCTAGGCGTGTGGGGTGACCGGGATGGGTGGGGCGGGGGTGCCGTGGGGCTGGTTGGGGAGGAGGCAGGGCGCTCTCACTGCCGTGGGCTGAAGCCTTTCCCCTGGACCCTGCGTCCGCCCCCGGGGTCCCAGCGCTTCAGAACCCACCTCTCTGCCTTTTCTTCCTTCCCCTGAGTAGCAGGGCACTTCCTCCCAGGGGTCCGCTTGGTTTGTGGACACCGCCACTGGCAAACCCCTGCCTCTGGGGAGCTCTCCTCTCAGTGGTCTTCCCTCGCACCCACTGCAACAGCGTCTCCCAGCCTTGCGCTCTGTGACTGCGGCCTCGGTGACAACTCTGGGTGCTAGGTCTTTATTTCATAGATAGAAAACTGACTGAGTACGCAGTGGGAGTTGGGCCCAGTGTTCCTTTTATGATCTGTGGGGCCTCCGCTGTGCTTCGTACCCCTCAGCATGGCACTTTTCAGACCACTTTGTAATTGGGCAGGCCCAATTACTCAGGAGTGTCCATCCTGTTCTCTGCTGTCTCCCGGGTGCTCAGTAGGTACACAAGAGTATTGACAGCTCAAAGGTTAAAATCTGGATTCTCAATTTAGGAGTCTGTGTTTAGATGGTTAGTGTAGGAATGGGCAAAAATTGAGACATTTACGGAGTATTTCCAAGGACGAGTGCTGGACAGTGTCGCACGTCTCCGTGCAGATCCTTACCCATGGACTTCATCCACACAGTGGATGCCCAGGGTTTCCAGCTCATAGGATGTCTGCCCATGCTGGTAACCCTGCGACACCGGAGTTCACGTTCATGTCCAAACCATCAATATGTGCTTTCTTCGAGAGAACCCATGATGAGTGGGGCTTCTGGCCATACCTCTGATACCTCTTTCCAGGACTAGCCAGGATGAAAAAGGAAACTCTTTACTGGAACTTGCTTTCTTTTTTTCCCAAACAATAAAATACCGTCCCCCCTCCTAAACTTGGTTTCATTCATACAAAAATTTTAGTAACCTTCAAATGTTTAGGCAACAATTAAGAGAGTTACAAGGTGGCTTGTGAGGTAGTTGTTTGTACAAGGGTTCAGAGGACAGCAGTCCCTTCAGGCTGGACAAATGTCTATGGGATGGATGGAAGGAGTGAGATGAACATACATAGCTCAACCTTTGCCTCAAGTTCATCGGATTTAAATGATGTCCTTGGAAGCAGTCAGCAGTCCTCAGTCTTAGGGGACAGAAAGAGAATGGAAAAGAAAGGAAGAGATGCATGTGACAGAGTGACAATGTGCCACCAGAAGTTGGTTTCAGCATTAAGTGCCTAGGCTGTTAGTTGCTTCTTGTTGACAGAGCTTTTCCACCTTCTTCCATCTTGGTTCCTCCACCGTCCCCACCCAGGAAGATATTGAGTAAATGAGCTTCTTACTAAAGTTGAATTTTTTTAAAAGTTTACTTATTTTGAGAGAGAGAGCAGGTGAGCAGGGGAGGGGCACAGAGAGAGAGGGAGAGAATCCCAAGCAGGCTCAACACTGGTAGCACAGAGCCAGGTGTGGGGCTCAAACTCACAAACCATGGGCTCATGACCTGAGTTGAAATCAAGAGTTGGATACTTACCTGACTGAGCCACCCATGCACCCCTAAATTGAATTAAAAAAAATATTTTTTTTAATGTTCATTTATTTTTGAGACAGAGACAGAGCAAGAGCAGGGGAGGGGCAGAGAGAGAGGGAGACACAGAATCCGAAGCAGGCTCCAGGCTCCGAGCCATCAGCACAGAGCCCGATGTGGGGCTCGAACTCATCAACCGCAAGATCATGACCTGAGCTGAAGTCGGACACTCAACCGACTGAGCCACCCAGGCGCCCCAAGATTTTTTAAATCTTCACCCTGTTTAGGAGAAAAGAAAGCTGTGGAAAGGATAAGGCAGTGGTGCTCAACTGGGGACATTTGTCAACATCTGGAGGCATTGGTGGTTGTCACAACTGGGGGTGGCATCTAGTGGGTAGAGACCAGGGTCAGTGCTAGACACGCTATGATGTACAGGACAGACCCCACAACAAAGAGCCATCTGGCCTCAAGTATTGATAATGCCAAGGATAAGAAACCCTGGGGTAAGACTAGTTGTGCGTGAGGGGACAGAGGACATCTGGGAGTCACAGTGAACCACTGGTTCCTAAATAATGGTGTTGAATTAGAGGAGTGAAACCCTCTAACACTGAAATCCATGAAACTCTGTACTTGACCACAGTGTATCTGCCATTGCCTTGGCTTGAGCCCTAAAGGTAGAGCAGCAGGTAATGGGGGATTTAGAAGGGTTGCAGCTTCCTGAAGCGTTGAGAAATAGACCGACAGAGTCACCATCAGAGGACTGGGCCCTGGACTGGGTCTCAGCTGTGGGCTGGGGTTGAGGGCATGGCTGGAGGTTGGGCTCAGCCACCTGCTCATGGGTTAGGTCACTGAGGCTAGTTGCTTTTCTCAGAGCTTTGGCTTCTGTCCCTGCCCCTGCCCCTGCCCCCATTCTCCACAACTGTCCCAGTGGTGGCACCAGCAGCCTTGCTACCTCACAGATCTTACAACTTTGGAATCCCTTTGGGTTTGTCCCGTTTTCCTTATTTATTATTAATTTTCATAGAGTGCTGCCCGTTTTCCTAGAGCAGAGTGGCACTCCTCCAGCCTGGGGCCCCACACAGTCCCGACATGCTGCTGTCTGCTGCCGAGTCACTGTGACAATGCAGCCGCCCACCAGAGACGGCTCTCGGTGTAGACATCATACCTCTTTCAGCTTGGGGTCTGTAGCGCATGGTGGTAGGAACAGAGAAGAGTAACCCATGTATGAGGCTGATTTTGTGCCAGGCACTTTACACGTTGTGTTCCAAGTAGCCCTTGCGATGACACTGTGTGAGTGTTGTGCCTGATATGTGAGTGAGCAAATCCAGGCTGGTGGCAGGCTGGGATTTGAAGTCAGGCCCGTCTGACCTCACAGCTCCCGCTCCTTCTGCTGCACTGATCTGTGGTGGAAATCTTCCTTGGTAACGTGCCCTCCCTCAGCTGAGTTGTCTCCCGGAAGCATCATTTGGATGGCAGATACCCACAGTTGCTTCCAGTTTTCTCTGAGGTCAGTTCCAGCCAGCCAGCCAAGGGCAGTGCTTCCTGCTGGTGGAGGCCTGCTCCCTGCCTTATTTATCAGCACAGTGTCCTGTCCCTTGCAACTTGAGCTTCAACTCTGGCCAAGGAAGTGGGCCTCCCCTTGCGTTCTGTGCCCAGCTGACTGGGCTCCCTGGGGCTGGCACCTGGTCTTGGCTCACGGCTCAGCTCTCAGCACCCAGTTACCAGGTCGCTTCTCAGTGTTTGCTGAATGATTTATCAAAGCATAGGTCTTTCCCCAGCCCCACGAAAGGCTGCCTCTGCCTCTCTGAACCCATTCCCACCTGCAAAACCCAGGCCAAGGAAGTCCTGTATAGGCCGACTAAACAGCTCTGCCTGCCAGGTGCCATCAGCGTGGAGACCTGTACTGGGTCTGTTTCTCGAACCCCTCCTTGGCTGGTACCTTTATGCCCAGGTGAGCCACACGAGCCCACAGCTGTGCCTTTGCACATGTTCAGCTTGGAATGTCCTTTACTCCTGGAGCCGCTGTCAGTCATCTTATGGAGCCCTGCTCACACACCTCATCAGTTAGTTTGGATCAACTGGCATTTTTTGGGCCCCCGGCTGGACATCTTTTAATTTGCCCTTTGGGGCCCCTCATGCCCCCTTTCTGCCTAGTTATGTCCTGGAGGGTAACCTGTATGGACTCCCATGCCCTCTGACTTCCAGTTGGGTTTGGCCAGTGGGAAGCTCCAACAGGAGTGCACAGGATGGGTACGGAGCACTTGTCATGGTCCCCTGCCCCTGTAGGGCTGGCCGCACCCTCAGTCCCCTCTCACAGCAGCTCTGCCACTCTCCTTCCAAGAGCTGTGCCCCTGGGGCACCATGGAGCCCACTGTGCTGCCCGCACCTTTGTTTAACTCTCTTCAGATGATCTTGACTGGAGTGGGCCACCTGTGACCTGCTAGGACCCTGCCGGATACAAACATGGACCGTGGGAACCCAGATGGCAAACAATGGTCCCTGCCCTGGAGAAGCTCCTGGGAGGTGATGGGGTTGGTTCATTCTATGGGAAGTGTCAGGAAGCTTCTGCCTCAGCAGCCATTGGTCTGGGGGACCCAGAGAGACTTCCTGAAGAGATTCCTGGAAGCCCGAAGATTGGTCAAGTGACATCTGAAGTGGAAGCTACTTTCATCCTAGCCAAAGCCAGATGTATGACACTGAGTGAGAGGGACCATGACCTGCCAATGGTTTGGGGACCCTGGAGGCCAGCAGTGAGTGTGGAGGCTGGCAGGGCCGCACCAGCCCCGGGACCCTGACCTTCTCACTGCCTGGCTTCAAATGCCCCCAGAGCTCCTCATCCCAGATTGCATTTGTCAAGTTGGGCCAGGCTATTGTGCGGAGGACCTCTCTAAGGGGTGGCATGAGGGCCAGGTAGGTGGCAGGGGAATCAGGAAGTTGAAGAGATGGTAAGAGCACCAGGGTAGGGCAAGGCAGGGATGAAGGATGGGAGTCAGGACATATTTGGGGGAAATAGGTATTTAGCAGGTTGAGACAGTTTGGAATAGGGGAGTCATGTTGAGAGACAGGGCAGGGGTCTAGAAACTCAAGAGAGCACAACTGGGCTGTGGGGATGGGTTATTGAGGGCTGAGGTTTGTATTCAGAGGAACTGTGTGGTGGGAAACAGGAGAGTGGGTGGGGAGGGGAGCCGCTGAGCATGGGGCAAATGCCAGCTGTGCCTGTGGAGGGGAGTGAGGCAAGCTCAGAGGGTGACTGGCAGTGGCCTGGGTCAAGGCAGGGAGAGGAAGCTGCCTGCAGCATCCCCGATGCGGCTGGGGCCACCTGGAGGCCAGGCTGGACTACCTGTGACTAGAGGCATGGGGCTTGCTCAGTTGCCTTCCTCTGAGCCACTTTCCTGAAATAAAAGGGCATCCATGCATCCTGCACCTTGGGTCTTAAACCTACTGGGCCAGCCAACTGTTGAACTGCCCAAACGTGGAATGGGCAGGATCTGGTGAACATTTGGAAGTAGGCAGAGGCCAGGGTGCCTTCTAGGTCTGAGGCCTGGGGAGCTGGTGGGTCCCTGAGAAAGGAGAGGAGAGGAGGAAGGAAGCTCTTTTCTGGTTGTTGAGCTGTAAGTGTTGGGGGAACATCGTCTAAACACAAGGTCAAGGAGAGAACAGATGAAAGGTTTCAGAGGCATCGGGAAACCCATTGCCCCCCGCCTCCCTACCCTCAGGGAGAGGAAGGGGAGAGACTGGAGAGTACTGGTATTTAAGAGGTGGGTGCAGGAGGAGGAAGCTGGGCAGGAGATCAACACGAAATGGGAAGGAGGAGGAGGAGGGCTGGGGAGTGGAGTCCTGGAGGTGCGGAGGTGAGGTGTGAGGAAGAAGTGGTCACCCCACTGGTCAGATGGGGGTCTACATCTGGGGTGAGGTCTACAGAGGGTCGGGTGAAGTGACCACATGGTTGTCACTGGTGGAGGGAGGTCAGAGGCAGTCTGCAGTGGGGCGAGGAGGGATGGGAGCAAGCAGACGGTCACGAGGAGGGAGGAGAATTTCTTCAAGAAGTTTGTTTGACAAGGGGAGAGGAGAGAGGACAGCATGAGGGATGCTTTAGGTTGGGAGAGACCCTGAGCAGTTTGTAGACAGGTGGATTCTCCTCCTTGCTGTGAGGGGGTCTTTGGTAAGAAGATGCTAGCATATGTGAAAATCAAAAACAAATGGAGACCAGCATTGAAAATTCCCTGAGCACCTGGGTGGCTCTCACAGATAGTGACATTGAGCCCTGTGTTAGGCTTAGGGCTGACAGCACAGAGACTGCTTGGGATTCTCTCTCTCAAAGTAAATAAATAAACATTAAAAACAAACAAACAAAAACACTTAAAATTTCCTGAGCAGACAAAATCAGGTTAGTCATACAAGCAAAGCTTAATTCAGCTTATTTTGCACAACAAACTTGACCTGGGCCATTGCTTGCTTATGCCTCTGGAAATCACAAGCAAAACTGAAACTTTCCCAAGGTTGATATGAAGTAACCTCTAATTCCCAGTCATTTAAGAGGAGTCTAATATTATGACCAATCACTGTGCATAATAAACAGTCACTGCTTTCTCACTGTGTAAACTGCTTTAAAACAGTACACCCCGGAGCCTCCCTCATACCATGTTTTGGGAGTGCTGAGTGCTGGTTTGTAAACTGTCTTCTTGGTGTGTGTGCACAATAAACTTTTATTAATTACTGCTTGGAGGCGCCTGGGTTGCTTAGTCGGTTAAGCATCTGACTTTGGCTCAGGTCATGACCTTGTGGTCTGAAGCATCCGACTTTGGCTCAGGTCATGACCTTTTGGTCCGTGAGTTCAAGCCCCACCTTGAGCTCTGCTGACAGCTCAGAGCCTGGAGCCTACTTCAGATTCTGTAACTCTCTCTCTCTCTCTCTCTCTCTCTCTCTCTTTCTCTCTCTGCCCCTCCCCCACTCATGCTCGCTTGCTCTCTCTCTCTCTCTCTCAAAAATAAACATTAAAAAAAATTACTGCTTGGATGATTCACTGGTTTTACTTCTGTTATTTTGGAACTTTTGATACTTGGTAAGTACTAGGTCAATATTATCAGCATGAGAAGACCCCATAGCATGGACTGTGTTTCATTCTGAAGGCCTTCTAGTGATGCCCAGACCCAAGGAAAGTGACCCCTGGGAGGAAAGTATAACAAAATGCTGCCTGATGGAGAGCCTGGGCCTCGGGTGGAGATGGGCAGAGGCCCTGGGAGGGTTGGATTGGGGGAAGGTCCTCTGACTTAGACCAAAAGTGGATATGACGGGGCAGGTAGGCAGCTATCGGTGCCGTCCCATGCAGAGGGACTGCATTCATGGGCACCTAGTGATCACCAGAAGGTGCCTTTGTGGCAGGTGGGTGTCGCTGAGGGGTTAGGGCAATTGCAATCACATTTAGTGAACACTCCCTGCCTGCCAGCCCACTTCTGAGCATTTCATGTGCTGATGTTATCTCATCTTCCCAAAACCTCAGGAGGTCGGTTCTGTCAGTGTTCCTGGGTTGTGCCCTGTGCTGATGTGGGGACTGAAGCTCTGATTGGTGGAGCCGCTGTCTCAGGTCCTTGGGCCAGGAAATGGAGCTGGAGTGCTGGGCCTCTGCAGTTGTTGCTGGAGGTGGAGGCATGGTGAGTGGTGGAAGGAGGCCCCAACGGAGGGGGAAGCAGGGGAGCCCGAACAAGCGAAGGGACACCTGATCCCTGAGCCTGGTGGCAGGCTGGGCGCTCAGGGAGGTCAGTTTTTGTATAGGTTCGGGCGGGCAGGACATTGAAGGGTTCACTCCTGAAAGCCTTGTAAGAGGGAGGCTGTCTGCTGAGAGTGGGGTAGGGGTGGGAAAGATGGGGACCAGCTGCCCACCTGGGGGAGAAAGCTGAGAATGGAGAAGGGGTTGCTAGTGCACTAGGGCGCTGGGCCCCGATGGTTTCCTGCCTGTGCAGAAGAGGGGTCTGCACTGAGCAAGGCTCAGTGACCATGTGGGGGAAAGGGAGGAGAGTGCCTTGCGGGGGACATCGTGGATCAGGTTTGGCAAGGCCCGGCAGTGGAAATGCCCCCTCTCTCCCAGTGGGTTTGTGGCCCCAGGACAGAGTTGACTCCACCCTTTTCTACTCTGGGTCTTGAACATGCTGCTTCTTTTTTTTTTTTTTTTTAATTTTTTAATGTTTATTTATTTTTGAGAGATAAGAGTGTGAGCAGGTTAGGGGCAGAGAGAGAGACATACACAGAATTGGAAGCAGGCTCCAGGCTCCAAGCTGACAGCACAGAGCCCGATGTGGGGCTTGAACTCGCAAGCCGTGATATCATGACCTGAGCCGAAGTCAGAAACTCAACCGACTGAGCCACCCAGGCGCCCCTTGAACACGCTTCTGTTCCAAGGCGCCATGTATGAGGTTACACTAGTGGAATTATGAGTCTGACTCTAAGGGGTGGGACAAGGCCACCACCTGGAAATATTGCTTGAACCCAACTGTCTTGCTTTTGTCCCCTATGAATTCTTTGAGGACGGGAGCAGTGTTGGGCACACAGTAGGTGATTGCATATTTGTTCAATCAGCCTGGAAGCTCTTTAAGGGGGGAGGGCTGGGGAGCCTGCCTCTTAGGAAACCTTGGCCTTCACCTTTGGTCTCTGCCTTTCCAACACACATGGACATACACACACACACACACACATTCCCATGAACACATCCATGTTCGTGCGCATGTACTCACATGCATGCACACACACGTGCACACACATGCATATACCACCTCAGTCAGAGTTCCCCCCAGCAGAACCTCTTCAGGCACCGGGCTTGTCCTGTGGCTTTGCTGTGGTGTGACCCGCAGAGGCGGGGCAGGGACTCCGCTCACAGCATCCCAACTTGTCCAGAATGGATTTAGGCTCTGAGCCCAAGGGGATTGCAGACTTTGGGTGAGCTCGGTCCCTGCCCTTGAGAGGGTTCAGGTTGTCTAAAGATCTTGGCCAGAAGTAAGGAAGCCAAGGACAGGGACACAGAGCAGCGCCTAATGTATGTGCCGAACGCTTTGGCACCGGTGATCTTATTGTTTTCACAGCAGTCCTATGAGGCAGGCATTTCTTCACTTTGTAAAGTGGAAACTGAGGCTGGTGTTCATTAGTTGCCCACAGTGAGGGGTGGCACCAGAATTTGGGCTAGGTTGGGCTCCAGAGATTGTCTCAGCAGTAGATGGAACCCTTGTCAGCAAAACCGCTGGGAGGGAAGCTGCTTTATGTTGTCCACCTTGTCCTTTTAAGCACATAACATGGTATTTCGTAAAGGCACAAAAGTTAACACAGGTCAGTGCTTCTTAGCTTTTATGAGGGCCTCTGAAAACCAGAAAACCTGTGAGGGTTATGGCCCCTCTCCCCAGAATAGTCCAAACATGCAGAGGCACACGTAGGTAAATTTATGTATGATTTCAGGTGTTCAAGGCCCCCCAAGGCCTTCAGTGGCTTCCAGGTTGAGAACTCCCATCAGCGGTGTTCATTAACAGTGTGACAGACAAGGCCTCCTGGTACAGTGTACAAGGAAGTCTGTACAAGGATGTTCATTTTGGCCCCGTTTTAATTTTTAATTATTTTTAATTTTTTTAAATGTTTATTCAGTTTTGAGAGAGAAAGAGCGTGAGTGGGAGAGGGGCAGAGAGAGAGAGAGAGACAGACAGACAGACAGACAGACAGAATGTGAAGCAGGCTCCAGTCTCCAAGCTGTCAGCACAGAGCCTGACGCGGGGCTTGAACCCATGAACCGTGAGATCGTGACCTGAGCTGAAGTTGGACACTTAACCAACTGAGCCACCCAGGTGCCCCACGGCCCCGTTTTTAATAATGGAAACTGGGAACAATTTGAACAGCCAGCAGGAAGGGCCGGTTTGATAGGTAAAGCCGATCCAGGTACAACGGTTCCAAGAAAGAATGGTGTAGGTGTAAATAGACGTAGCTGTGCAAGACATATTGTTGGGTGGGGAGAAGCATGTTGAAGATTGATACACACACACACACACACACACACACACACACACGCACACACCATTTATGTAAAAATAAAATCACTTAACAATATTATTTACTTCTGCACATGTAGAAAATGTGTGTGAATGCATAGAAAAGGACTGAGATCGGGGCGCCTGGGTGGCGCAGTCGGTTAAGCGTCCGACTTCAGCCAGGTCACGATCTCGCGGTCCGTGAGTTTGAGCCCCGCGTCAGGCTCTGGGCTGATGACTCAGAGCCTGGAGCCTGTTTCCGATTCTATGTCTCCCTCTCTCTCTGCCCCTCCCCCGTTCATGCTCTGTCTCTCTCTGTCCCAAAAATAAATAAACGTTGAAAAAAAAAATTTTAAAAAAAAGAAAAAAAAAAAAAAAGAAAAGGACTGAGATCATATCCAGGACAGTTAGTAGTAGGGGGTACTATGGGGAGAGTGGGAAATCCTGTTCAAATATGACAAAGCTATATCTATAGTGCTTTAATGTTTCTGAGGAGAATATACTTCTGTATTATTTGTATACTTAAAACTAATTTTAGGGACTCCTGGACGGCTTGGTTGAGTGTCTGACTTCAGCTCAGGTCATGATCTCACAGTTCATGAGTTCGAGCCCCACATCGGGCTCTGTGCTGACAGCTCAGAGCCTGGAGTCTGCTTCAGATTCTGTGTCTCCCTCTTTCTCTCTCTCTGCCTTTCCCCTGCTCGTGCTCTGTCTCTCTTTGTCTCTGTCTCTCAAAAATAAATAAACATTATCAGTCAATCAATCAATCAATCACTCATTTTAAAATGCAGCATACATACTGGGTATATGGAGGAAGCAAGGAGGAAGGGATTCTGAAGGAGGTGGTGTGGGGTCAGGTCATAAAACCTTACGTCAGACAATCTTGTATTCCAGTCCTGACTTTGACAATTATCTGCCTGTGACCTTGGGTAAGTCACCTCAACTCTCCGAGCCTCAACTTCCTCTTCTGTGAAATGGGGATGCTAATGTCTGCCTTCCAGGGCTCTTGTGAGAGTGAAGTAGCATAAAGTACTCCTAACACATAGCACGTGATCGATGAATCACAGTCATTATTGTGATTTCAAATTTCAGCCCACAAAACATTTGAGCTCTTACTAGGTGACAGGTAACATGGCTTAGGAACCATATCTGGTTCAATCAGAGATGACTTCCTGAAGGAGGAGTTCAAGTGACTTGACCATGTGTAGGAAGGAGGGCAGCAGGGAGTCTGAAAGAGGGCTGTGTGCAGAGGTGAGGAGGGATCATGTCTGTGTGTCTGTTACTAGTAATGATATCCCTTATCTCCATGTTATAGACAAGGATACTTGGAGAGTCTAAAGTTGCCCATAGACACAGCTGGAAAGCGAAGAACTGATCACACAGGAGGGATGGGCTGAGGAAGAGAAAGAACTTGGGAAGAAGCAGGAAACTGAGGGAGTTCTCTGGGAGGGGAAGAGGGAGAAAATGGGCCATGTTACCAGGAAGAGTGCTGAAGACAGAGATGTGGGGCCCTTGTGGGCCAGCGGGGCCTTGGTGAGCACTCAGTACAGGTGGGCAGAGCAGGCCCAGGGGAGACCGCGAGACCTGAGGTCTCTCAGTCACTGAGATACTCTGGCCAGCAATCCCCCAACTCTCCTAAGGCCCAGGCAGATTCCTGATGGATGGATTCAGGGTCACCCACAGGGAGGGAGGGAGGCCAGGCCGGGCAGTCCAGGAGGTGGAGGCCTGGAGTCTCTTCCCGGTAAGCATCCATGAATTGGGTGAGTTGAGAGCTGGCTGGCAGGACTGAAATCATCAGGTCAACCCTGTGACCGGGCAGTTCCACTCCTTGAATCTTTAGGCAGGTCCACAGGGGACATGTGCAAGGGCTCTCATGGCAGGATTGTTGAGGGGCGTTGGAGGGAACCTGGGTGCCTGTCACCCTCTCAGCCAGAAACTGTGGAAGGTACCCACCGGGGCCTAGCAACATAGATAGGGCTTAAAAATATGGTACTGAGAAAACAAAGAAATATATGACATACTAAACAGGAAATTACAAAATACATGCACCTGTTTTGCAAGAACACATACAAATGGTTGGCTGTGGGTGGGGGCAAGGAGTGGGAATAAAAAACGAGATAAAGACAAAGGGCGTGGTGAAAATTCCCTCCCTGGGCAGGTGAGGAGGGAGGCCGGCTTGTAAAACCTACATTTCTGTGCGCATCACGACATCTAGTGGGCAGAAGGGTTCCCAGCTCCCCGGTCCCAGAGCCCAAGCCGCCATCCTGGTGTCTGGACAGCCCCGGCAGGGGTTGCCTGGTTGGCTCCTCAGCAGAGGGGCAGGGATGGGCTGGCTGGGGTTTGCTGTGGGCAAACCAGGGGTGGGGGGCTTGCACTGGTTCAGGGGCAGAGGAAGCTTCAGACCAGTTGAGCTCCTCATCACCAGCTGTAGCAGGCGGGCAGGTGTCGCCTGAGGGGGTGAGGCAGAGGGTGAGGCCCAGATGCTAAATCCCTGAGTCCTGGCCGGAATCATCTGGCAGGATCATCATGAAAGCAAAGAGGGAAGGAGATGGGCCTGGGGGCTGTGGGCATGGACAGGAAGCCTGGGGTTGATGGGATCACCGGCAGCAGGGCCTGGGGCCACTGGCTAGGAATGGACCATGGACCCAGGCCAGGGGTGGGTGGAGTGAAGCAGGGTGGGGTCCTGGGGTGAGGTCCTGCAAAAATACCTCCTTATCTGCTGCCTGAACTCCTCTGCTCTCCCAAGTACCCACCAGACAGGTTGTGGAGGTCATGTATAATCAGGATAAGTATGTCCCCGGCTGGAAGTGGTGGCAGGGGGGTACCAGCAGTGCCGGTGGTCTTGATCTCTGGGATTTGAGGGGGTCCTACCCTGCTCCACCTCCCTCTGCAGTTCACAACTCATTACTCTCCCGCTCCTCCTCCCCCTCCCTCTTCCCCTCTTTCTTCTCTTCTCCCTCAGATTCTGTCCCCTCATTTATGTCAGCTGTCCCTTCCCCCCCATCCCCAGCCTCTCCTGCTTCCTGCACCAGCATTATCTTCTTAAAGCACAGAACAGCTTAGCCTGTTCAAGAACCTTCCTTGGCTTCTCGTTGCTTGTGAGTCAATTCAGACATCCTTGATAGGCACTCAAGTCCCTTATAATCTGGCCCAACCTGCCTTATCACACTTGTCTTCCAACTCGGCAATTCTCTCTCTCTCTCTCTCTCTCTCTCTCTCTCTCTCTCTCTTTCTTTCTTTCTTTCTTCCTATGTTTGTTTAGAAAGAGCATGAACAGGAGAGGGGCAGAGAGAGGGAGAGAGAGGGAATCCCAATCCCGTGCTGTCAGCGCAGAGCCTGACATGGGGCTCAAACCCATAAACCGTGAGATCACAACCTGAGCTGAAATCAAGAGTCAGATGCTTAACTGACTGAGCCGCCCGGGCGCCTCTTCTCCATTGCTTCTCATCCGCCAAACCGACCACGTGCTTCCGGTCTCCCCTCAACTTAAGCTGCTTTGAACTCTCCCTCCCCACTTCTCTGCCTGGTAAAGTCCTCCTCATCCTTAAAGGCCCAATTCAGATGTTAGCACCACCACAAAGACTTCCCTGGCGAACTGGCCACCTCCAGGCCCCTGTCATTAAATCAGCTGTCGTTAATCACTGTCTGGTTTCCAGTGCCTGTTGAGAAAATAAAGACCTGTGGGTTTTGACAACAGACTGTGTGGAGGAATCTTCTCTCTCTCTCCCTCTCTCTCTCTCCTTTTAGTGTTATTTATTTATTTTTTTTTTTTTTTAAATTTTTTTTTTCAACGTTTATTTATTTTTGGGACAGAGAGAGACAGAGCATGAACGGGGGAGGGGCAGAGAGAGAGGGAGACACAGAATCGGAAACAGGCTCCAGGCTCTGAGCCATCAGCCCAGAGCCTGACGCGGGGCTCGAACTCACGGACCGCGAGATCGTGACCTGGCTGAAGTTGGACGCTTAACCGACTGCGCCACCCAGGCGCCCCTAGTGTTATTTATTTTGAGAGCGAGAGAACGAGCGCGAGCAGGGGAGGGCCAGAGAAAGAGGGAGAGAGAGAATCCTGAGCAGGCTTCCTGCTGTCAGCGCAGAGCCTGACTCGGGGCTCTATCCCACGAACCATAAGGTCATGACCTGAGCCAAAAATCAAGAGTCTGTCACTTAACTGACTGAGCCGCCCAGGCGCCCTGGTAATTTTCTTCTCTGAACCTTAGTTTCCTTATCTGCTAAATGCAAATGAAGCTATCATTACCCAACCCAGACTCCTCGCTGCAGTCAGCAAGGTCTTGCCTGACCTGTCTCTGGCCCCTCTGCGGGTACACGCTCCAGCCACAGCAGCCTCCACACACTGTTCATTCTTGAACACGCTAGGTCCTTTCTTGCCTCCTGGCCCCCGCACCTGCTGTTCCCCACCTGGAATGCTCTTCCTTCTCCTCTACCTCATTTCCAATGTCCCCTCCTCAGGGAGGCCCTCTGCAACCACCCCCTGAGTTGCTGGCTCCATTTTGCTTTGTCCCGCCTTCTGTTTCTTTTCTTCTCAGTCTTAACCTCGGTCTGGAAGTTTCCTACTTTTTGACTTGGTTGGCGGCTCGTGAGCTCTTGAGGATGAAGCTCTTGTCTCCAGGATTATGGGGATGACCAGGCTTGATAAGTGTTAGTCCTGGCAACGGCTCTCCACCTGCTCATCAGGCATTCAGGTGTATGTCCCTGCTCCTGGCAGGGAGTATGTCTCTTTCATGCTGTACTCTTAGCACCGAGCACCGTGCCTGGCCCAGAGCGGGCCTTCAGGCCATGTTTGCTGTCTGTCTGTCCATCCTTGTTCTTCTCCCTTCTTTTCCCTTCACAGCTCCCCATGGGCTCCTGATGGTTTCTTTCTTTTTTTTTTTTTTTTTTTAATTTTTTTTTTTCAACGTTTATTTATTTTTGGGACAGAGAGAGACAGAGCATGAACGGGGGAGGGGCAGAGAGAGAGGGAGACACAGAATCGGAAACAGGCTCCAGGCTCCGAGCCGTCAGCCCAGAGCCCGACGCGGGGCTCGAACTCCCGGACCGCGAGATCGAGACCTGGCTGAAGTCGGACGCTTAACCGACTGCGCCACCCAGGCGCCCCCTCCTGATGGTTTCTAATGGTTTCTTCTGGAGTAGCAGTGCCTCCCACACAAGCCCTAGGTCTCTGCCACTTATTTTACTGCCAAGCCCAAAACAGGATTTTAAGTGAGCAGTTTGTGGTACATTCCTGGCTGCAGCATCAGAGGCCTTGACTATGCCCGCAGCATCAGCATCACACCTAGAATGGTCTGGTCTAGTCTGAGAAACTTGGAGAGGGCCAAGAGGTCCCAGTGATGCCCACAGCCCCCTCAGAACTTGGCTGTGAGCTGCTCAGGTTGAGTGCGGTCCGCACGGTCTAATGAAGCCTCATTTGGTTCACAAGAAAATTGGTCCGTGAACATGACTTGCCCATATATATATATATATATATATATATATATTTTTTTTTTTTTTTTAAGTTCATTTATTTATTTTTGAGAGAGAGAGCAAGCAGGGGAGGGGCAAAGAGAGGGAGAGAGAATCCCAAGCAGGCTCTGTGCTGTCAGGGCTCAAACTTAGGAACCGTGAGGTCATGACCTGAGCCGACATCAAGAGTCAGACGTTTAATCAGCTGAGCTACCAGGCGCCCCATGGCTTGCCTCTTCTTAAGCCAAACTGGAGGTCTGGGTAAATGGGAGAGTGGCAGGGTGCCCCGTGTCCCCCTTTGCTGCTGGAGGACAGGCCTCTGGTACCAGGATGCAGGAGGCAGCCTCGGGGTAAGCAGAGGTTGGCCAGTGAGGATGCTGTTGTGTGAAGGGGCGGGGTGGGGTGGGCTGCAAAGAGCCACCCTGCCAGGGATGGTCCCCAGGGGCCCCACCCTCCTCCCACTCACTGAGCAAGTGAGACCCTATTCACCCTCTGCCAGAAGAGGGAAACTTGATGGGCAGGTCGGGCAGGACCGTGCTTCTTAGATTTGAGGATTTACCAACAAAATTGCAAAAAAAGTCATTTTGGGAACTGATGCAAGGGTTGCTGACATCTCATTTTGTTAAATAAGGACATAGGATAATTTAAAAAGTCACTTTTTTTTAAAACTTAAAAAAAATGTGGTAAGGTAACATAAAATTTACCGTTTGCACCATTTAAAAGTACAATTCAGGGGGTACCTGGGTGTCTTGGTTGAGTCCAACTTTTTATTTTATTTTATTTTAATTGTATTTTATTTTATTTTATTGAAAGAGAGGGTGGGGGAGGGCCGAGAGAAGGAAAAGACAGAATCCTAAGCAGGCTCCAGGCCATCAGCACAGAGCCGGATGGGGGGCTCAAACTGATAAACTGTGAGATCATGACCTGAGCCGAGATCAAGAGTCTGAGGCTTAACCGACTGCGCCACCCAGGAGCTTGACTGGTGTCTGACTCTTGATTTCAGCTTAGGTCATGATCCCAGGGTGGTGGGACTGAGACCCGTGTTGAGTTCAGCTGTGCGCTGAGCACAGAGCCTGCTAAAGATTCTCTCTCTCCCTCTCTCTCTCTCTCTCTCTCTCTCTCTCTCACACACACACACACACACACACACACACACACACACACACTCCCTCTGAGCCTCACCTCACCCCCTTCATAAATAAATAAATAAATAAATAAATAAATAAATAAATAAATAAACTAAACACTGAGGTGTACTGAACTCAGTAGCACGTAGAATGTTCACAGGGTTCTGCAACATCCCTGCTATGTAGTTCCCACACCCATTAGATGGTCCCTCCCTATGCCTCCTCCCCCAGCCGCTGGCCACCACCCATTTACTCTGTCTCTACAAATTCACCTATTCTGGACATTTCATATGAATGGCCCCCTACAACTTGTGGCCTTTTGTGACTGGCTTCTTTTGCTCGGCACGATGTTTTCAAGGTTCATTCATGTTGTAGCACGCGTCGGTGCATCGTTCCTGTTTATGGCTGAATAATACTCTGCCGTATGGATAATACTGCGTTGTGTTTATTCATCTGTCAGCTGATGGACATTTCGGTAGTTTCCACCTTTTAGCTGTTGTGAATTGTGCTCCTATGACATCCTTATGAAAGTTCCATCTGAACACCTGTTCTTGATTCTTTTGGTCCATACAAGGAGTGGAATCATAGGGATCATATGGCAATTCTATGTTTAACTTATTGAGGACCCGCCAAACTGTTTCCACAGGAGCTCCATCATTATATGTTCTCAGCATGTGAGGGCTCCAATTTCCTCACCTCCTTGCCAGCACTGGTTATTTTCCTTTTTATAGCCATCCTCGTGGGTGTGAAATGGTATCTCATTGTGGGTTTTGATTGCATTTTCCTAATGACTAATCGCATTAATCATCTTTGCCCTGAACTCTTTGGGGGAACTCTGGCAGGGTCCCTTGCCTTCTGAGTGCCTCAGTTTCCTGATGTCTAAACCGGGATACCATCCAGGGCTGTATGAGAGTGAAGCGAGTGACCCATGAGAAGAACTTAGCACCCATGTCAGACGTGCAGGGGGGCTCTCAAGACCACGTCAGGCGGCCCCAGCCCCACCCTTGCTCAGCTAGGGGAGAGGCGGCTGTTCAGGGGACCCTCCTGGCTCTGACAGGCTGGGACTCTGCAGGTAAGTTAGAGCTGTTGCCCTCTGCCCTGCGGTCTGTGCCTCTCTGCCTCTACCTCCCTGGACTAGCAGGGATCCGTGACCCTTCAGAGGCTGGGCTGGGACTGATTTCCAGCCAACCAAGAAGATGTTTCTGGAGCCTAGCAGATCCGCTGAGGCCCCTTTTCCATTTCTTTTTTCGTTTTCTTTTTAATACAAATATATTTTATTTGAAGTAAACAAAAATGCTTATATAGGTCAACAGGTCACTTGGAAACAAACTTGCTTAACTATATTACTGAGCAAAAACAAGCACCCTTCTTTCTTGACATGTATTTGGATAGGTAGGAAGACACTACTTGGTTTTTTAAAAACTGACCTTCCCTTAAGGCCTGGTCATAGAAGTGTAAACAATGGAAATGAATCCACCATGACCAGCTGTCATACCGTATCTGTGTCCCCCCGTGTATTCTGAGATCACACATACACCCGCCAATATACCTGGGAAGGGTTGGTGTATCACAGTTATGTTTATGTTCTTGGCAGGCAGGACTGAGGACAAGTAATTTGGAAGCAGTTTTCCATCCTGTTTAGAACAAATCCCTAGTATCCCTTCAAATAACAGGTTACAATAGAAAGATACTGCCTGGGACATAGCATTCTCACTTTGGTTCATTTTTTGGTTTTGTTTGTGATTTACTTAGTTGTTTGAATCATCTGCTTATAGTACAATCCAGCCACAAAGTATTAAAGCACAAGATACCTATTCTTCCTTCAACATCTGCACTTTTTCACGTTTTCGACTCTACTGCATTCCTAGTATGTCAGCAGTTCTTGAATAATAAAAAGAGAATAGTAAATGAGTAAAACTCTTCTAAAAATGCAGATGTCTATAACCATAATGGTGCTAGATTGGAAAGAGACAATGAGGGAAGAGAAAAAAAGCAAACACGTTCATGCGCAGGGAATGTGGTTCAAGTCTTTGGATTTAAAAGCAACTTCCCCAGAGAAGCTGGCTATGATGGCATTTCCAGAAAACTTCCTTTGCCCCCACAAAAGGACCTGAACAGCCCTATCCAAACTTTTGAACACTACAGTTATGGGATGCTATAAATGATGATCAAAGCAGTCAGAGGGAGAGGATGAATGTGTCTTCCCTTCAGCACGTTTGTAACATAGCATCGTTAGCGGTGGGTGGATCAGTAAAAACCACGGAAGTACCAGAAGTGCTTTGAAGGATAGGGATAGAAAAGTGCTGAGTGTATTACCTGTCTATATCAATGACAGGGCTTCATGGCTAGGAAAAATTTCTAAAAGGTAAAATGACTCTAGGATAGATCTCCTTCTCCATCATTAAATGTAGCAGAATTAAAAAAAAAAATTACAACTAAATGTAGTGAAAACAGAAAATTACAAGGCAGAGAACACAAAAGAATCAAGGTTAAACAGCCTTCCATGAGGCTAGAAAACCTGCAAAATATCACTCTTGTTTATAAATCACTGATTTAGCATATGACTGCATGTCGAATCCTTTCTTTCCACATACTGAAGAATCCTACATTCAGCCTTTAAGCATTCTGCATTTCTTTGCCAGTCCTGTAGCTGAGTATCTTGTTCCAGTCGATTTCCATGCGGGTAACCGGAAGCTGCCGGCGCAAGGCCTTGAATGAGGTGTGTGACGTTGTTCAATAGTTTTCATTAATTGCTGTCTGATGTTCATTTTCTGCATGCTCTATGATTTTAATCAACTCCTTGGCAGTTTGGACTTCATTCGAAACAGTTACTGAATCTTGTACATCTCTATGACTAACCAACTGAACATTGCCACCTTCGTAACAGTGAACCTGAATCTTAAGTACTCCAACAACCTGGGCTGTAGGTCGTATGATGGTGAACTTCCACTCTGATCTCCAATGACCATTCCAGAAGGTTTTAGGCTAAAACTGGTGGCTTTCAACACATGCAGTAATGATCTGTTGCTCACCTATAGTTTTAGCGTAAACAGTATGGAAGCCATTGGAATAACGATCTTTCACATAGGCCCTTAAAGCACTGTCACAGGATTCTCTCCCAGACTTCAGACCTCCATCTACGTCCTCTGGCTGGGGGTCACTTGCTTCTTTCCGTCCATAATCCAACTTAAAGGAAATTTTGTTTTTTGGATCTAAAAATCTGCCTTTGCCCAGGTCACCGTGTTCTGTACTTAAGACCTGATCTTCATATCTTTCTATCTTCACAGACGTGAACTGACCCATGTTATACCGGGCAAATGCATGTGCTGCCCCTTCCCTGAGGGGATTGTCATTATTAAGTAGTAGCCGGACATCCTTGAACACTGCATTAAATTCCCCTGGGGGTGCATGAGTGATGAATTTAGCAGCTATGTGTACCCTCTCCTCACCCACACCCAATCCTCAAAGTCGGCTGTCTTGGGCTACTCTCCCTTCTCCCATTTCCATGCACCCTCCCTGCCCCCTGTGTGCTTTCCCTTCTTCAGGCTCTCTTTCTACATAATGCACTCAGCTCCTGGAGCATAGTGGAAGTGCCTGGAAGTTTACACCCCGCCCCCCAAAGTAGCTCTTAGCCAACAAATGGAGTGCAGGTGAGAGAGGGCTCAGTTCCCTTGTGTGGCATGGGGAGAGCCCTGAGGTGTAACGTGCACAGCAGAGTCCCCTGCAGGACAGGATGAACCCAGCCTCTGCACCCTTGTGGGCCTCCTCTGCCTCCCCCAGTCTCTCTTCAGTGTCCCCCTGGCCCCTGATCCCCCTGGGAGCACTGCTTTAGGAAATCACGAGCTGGGATTCCCCATCTCAGGACCTGCTTCTGGGGAACTTGACCTAAAGCCAGGAGCACCTACAGTATCCCAAGCTCTGTGCAAAATGCTGAGACAGACCGTGATTAAGATGTGGTTCCTTCCGCCAACGAGCTCACAGCTTGGTTGGGGCTGATCCTGACAGCAGTGGTAACGGTAAGAAGCCAATGTTGCACACCTACTATGTACCAGGCACCAGGCTGAACACTTGACATACCTTACCTCATGAAAACCCCTTAACCTAGGGCCCCTGGGTGGCTCAGTCTATTAAGCGTCTGACTCTTGGTTTTGGCTCAGGTCACGGTCTCATGGTTTGTGAGTTCGAGCCCTGTGTCTGGCTCCGCCCTGGCAGCCCCGAGCCTGCTTGGGATTCTTTGTCTCCCCCTCTCTCTCTGCTCCTCCTCTGGTCTCTCTCTCTTGCTCTCTCTCAAAATCAATCAATCAATCAATCAATCAATCAATAAGTTAAGTAAATAAATAAATAATAAATAAATATTAAAAAAAAAAAAAAACCCACAACAACCCTGTGACCCTCTGTGAGGGGATGGTATTATCACCACCACTTTGCAGATGAGAAAACCGAGGCCCAGAAGTCACCTAATATGTGGTCTTGCACTTCAGTGTGGAAGTGGCAGCACTCATCCAGAGCCCCGGCTTCTGCTCCGGAAGTCCGTACTCCTGACCCACCACTACACGGTGTGGCATTTTTTTTGGCAGAGGGCCACGCTTCAGGAGGAGGGGGGGAGGGGGTGGCCTCAGCTGCTCCCATTCGGTAGAGGACAGAGATTCTCCAGGGCCCACGTGGTGACTGGCTGTGAGGGTGTTTCACAAAGAATTTGTTGCTGATCTTGGTTAACCTTTTTTTTTTTTTTTTTTTTTTGAGGTTTATTTATTTTGAGAGGGGGTTAGGGGCACAGAGAGAGAGAGGGGCAGAGAAAATCCCAAGCAAGCTCCTCACCCAGTGCAGAGCCTGACGCAGGGCTCGATCCCGTGACCATGAGATCATGACCTGAGCCGATGTCAAGAGTTGGGCATTCAACTGACTGAGCCACCCGAGTGCACCCCTCTTGGTTAACTTTCTGTGAATGATACTAATTAAGAACAAAAATAAATAAATACAAGCCCACCTCTCTGACACAGTCACTCCCTGCCCACTCCCTGCTTTCCAGAGCAAGAGATGAGTGGAGGTCCTGCCCCGGGGCAGTGCGGTCTGCCCCAGGTGAAGAGCCCATCCCATGGGTTGTGGTATAAACAGGGTTCTAGCTGCTGCCTTGCCCAGTCTCTACACCATCTGGGCTCCCAGGAGCTCTCAGGCTCTCATGGTGGAAGGAGCTGTGGCCATTGGCCTGTGCCCTTTTGTGATAGAGGCCCCCCCTCTTTACGTCAACGGCCACCAGACCCGTGGGGAATCAGAAGAACTGTCTCAGGAGAAGCCTGACTGTTGCCCTTGGAGAGTGTACTGGGGTGGCTGAGAGCACAGACTCAAGGCAGACCGCCTGGGATCAAACCCTTAGCTCTGCCGTTTACAAGCTGAGTGACTTGAGGGAAATTACTTAATCGTTCAATGCCTCAGTTTTCCCATCTGTAAACTCTGCCTTGTGCACAGCAGGCACTATACAAGCGTTGACTGCTATTACTACTGTCACGAGAGGGGTGTCCAGGCCTGCCTAAGACCCCTGACTCACCCAGCAGCTCTTGGCAGAGCCCCTGAGTCTGGACTTGCTCTCCTGGACAGATGTCCCTGGACCCCTCTGTGTACCTGGAGGGGGTGCAGGATAAAGGCTTCTACCTCCCTCTTTCCCCAGCCTCCCCCCTCTGGCTTGTGTCTCACCCACGTGGAGTTTCTGGTGCTCCTCTGAGTCAGAGGTCCTGGCAGTGGGACTGGGAGCTTGAAGGGGACTGTCCCAGGGACCCCACCCTAACTCGGAACGAGGGCACTCTGTCTGTCGGCCTACAGGCCTCATAGTGAGGGACGGGGCAGCTGGCTCAGTGTTCTGCACCTGTGACTAAGCCAGCTTTGCCACTATCTGACTGTGTGACCCTGTCCAGCTCCTTCCCCTGGTCCTGGTGACAGTGTGAGCATTTATGAAACACTGCCTCCAATTCGCTCGTCCTCATCATACAAGCAGGGAGGCAGAGGCAGCAACAGCTGAGTAACCACAATACGGACAGGGAGACTTGGTCAGGGAGGGGCTGGGTCAACAGAGACGGCTCCCCACTGACAACAGCTGGACCCCCCGGGGCATTTCCTCAGGCAGGTGCTGTAAAGGTGAGGAACCTAGGCCACAAGCAGGTAGAGCCAGAACCAGAGCCAGCTCTGCTTAGGCGTGGCACCCGTGCCTGACCCTTGGGGCTCAGTGACAAAGGCCAGGTCTGGGGGCTCAGCTCCCGGTGACAGGACCATGCTTCTGTCCCACGCGTGGTCCCTGACCAGTTAGGCAGGCTGAGAAGATGCAGGAAGGCCGTGGCCACACAGAGGGTGGGGGGCATTTGGGGGGGTGGGGGCTGTGTCTCCCCTATCAGACTGGGAGCTCCCTGAGCTCAGGGGCTACTCTCCTCAGATGATAGACTCTCTTAGGGGGAACTTTTTCCTTTTTTAAGTTTCTATTAGAGAAATTTGCAATCACAAGTAGAGAATAAAGCATAATGAACTCCCATGCACCCATCCCCAGACTCAGCAGCCATCAGTTCATGGTCAGTCTGGTTTCACCAACCCCCTATCCACTCTCCCCTGCCCCCACCCTTAGATGATTTTGAAGCACACCTCAGGCTGCATATCATTTCACAGATGTTTCTCTTTTTTTTTTTTAATGTTTATTTATTTATTTTGAGAGAGAGAGAGAGAGAGAGAGAACGAACAAGGGAGGGACAGAGAGAGGGGGAGACAGAGAACCCCAAGCAGGCTCCACAGCTGTCAGCACAAGCCTCATGGGGGTCTTGAACCCACAAACCATGAGATCATGACCTGAGCTGCAACCTAGAGCAGGACACTTAAGTGACCGAGCCACCCGGATGCCCCTGAATGTACATCTGAAGATAAAGACTCTCCTTCAAGAAAAGTACAAAGCCCCTTAATCATAGAGACTTTTGGGAGGTCAAGGACTCACTTCTCACTTCCTCCAGCTCAGGGGAACCCCACTGCCATAGGTTCGAGGTTCCTTCTGCCTCCATTTCCAGGGCATGAAAGATGCCCACGCTGGGTGGGCTCTGAGTGTGCAGTGGATTGACTTTGGCCAAGATCCTTCTCTGCCAGAGTGGAGGGTGACCTCTGAGGTCAGCAGGGCTCTGACCCACCTGCATGGGGCCCTTGGCTCCACCTGTGGCCTGTGCTCAGGGCTTTGGGGCCATCCCCCTTTGTGGCCCTCGGGGACAGACTTAGTGGGCATCACTGGCCTGTCTAGTTTGTGCATATATTCCTTTCAGCCCCCCACACCGCTCCTCTCCCCCCTCACAATATTGGATGTGGATCTTTCCATTTGTATGTTTCCTGCAAATAGGCACTGTTGTTTTGGAACAACTTCGGTTAATGTCATTGTGTCACAATCTCCTTTACTCAGCACTGTTTTAAAATCTAGCCTTGTTGGGGCACCTGGGTGGCTCAGTCAGTTAAGCATCTGACTCTTGATTTCAGCTCAGGTTATGATCTCACGATCATGAGACTGAGCCCCGCATCAGGCTCTGCACTGAGCATGGGGCCCAAGATTTTTTCCCTCTCCCTTTGCCTCTCTCCCCCACTCTCTCTCTCTCTCCCTTTCAAAAAAAAAAAAAAAAAAATCTAGCCTTTTTGCTCCAACCTGCTGTCACTTATCCCATGATGTGCCACCCCACAATTTTCTGCCCACCCCCCTGGAGGGAATGAGCTGCGGGCCAGCTCTGCCTGGACCAGAGGGACCCGCCTGAGACTCTCAGTATGTAGTCACAAGGGGAGCTGCAGGGTCACAGGACACCTGGTATTTCACTTGACTAAGCATGGCCACCCTGAGTCCACGGTGTGCCATCGGGCCTACGCCTGCCATGCAAAGGGCTCCCGTGTCCCCACATCCCCACCAGTACTGGGCTTTATCCAGTTTTCTCATCTTTGCCCATCCATTGGAAAGAAGTGATGTCTGGTGATTTTCAGCACCTCTTCTCATGTGTGTTCGCTTTTGGGGTCTTGTCTCCCTTCACTGCCCACTCATATCTCTTGCCCATTTTGGGGGTAGGGTTGCCATCCTCCCGTAGCTCTGCAGATGCCCCTTGTATCATCTCATCTAGGTACTAATCCTTTGCAGGTTCTGAGATGGCCAGCCTCCACCATCAGTCTGTCATCTTCGGGCACTTTGAAACCTAACTCCTCTCCCTCCTGCCGGCCGCCCGGCTCCTTTCTGAGTGGATGGCACAGGTGAGGCCCTTCTCACTGTCTCTGCCCTTTTGGTAAATGCCAGGCATCCGGGACAGGGTACAGCCTGCACCAGGAACTTGTTCTTAGCACGGGGCTCTCAGGCATGGGGGAGGGAGAGACTGGCCAGGACAGGAAGGCAGCTGCCCCAGAGCCCGGTCCCCACCCCTAGGGTGTCCTTGCCCCGGCAGATCTGGATTCAACTGGTTCCTTCGTTCACACACACAGCAGCACTAGGCTGGATCATGATGTCGGACCTGGGCCCTCCAACTTGATTAAGACCCTGCCCTTGGCCTCAAAAACTCCAGCTCAGTGGAGGGAAAAAACAACACAACAAAACAAAACACACCCACTGACTATAGCGGTGGCTAGGTGGAGGCCTCAGAGAGAGGGCTCTGCAGAATGTAACCTCCACAACTGCCATCGCCGGTCAGGGAGGGCTTCTCAGAGGCGGTACCGTTGGTCTGGGCTTCGGAGGAAGTATGGGTGTTCTCCAGGCCTCAGCAAGTGGGAACAGGAGTGGAGTTTTTCATCTTTATTTCCAGGGAATATGATTTCTAGGTCTTTCCCTTTCATGGAGTTGAGGGGCCTTTCTCCCTGGTTGTTGCTTCTGAACAGGGCCCAGGGTGCCTCACCAGGAAAAGGAGGCTGGCTTGGGGGTTAGCAGATCTGCCGTCTCCGAGTGACCTTGGTCAAGTTCCTTTTTCTCGCTGGACCTAGGCCCCCTCATGTGAATAATGAGGGCCTGGGGTGGACAGAAGCACTCCTGGGACCTTTCAGAATCCCTGGAATGATGCCAACATGGCGGCAGTGGCTGTCTTGCCCTCTTCTTCACCCCCTAGCCCCTTCAAGGGACAAGGACCTTGTGGGGAGGCTGCCCTGGGTCCATGGCCCCAGTCTCTCCCTGGGCTCTCTGCTCCCTAAGCCCCCTTTCTGCTAGGCCCAGGGCAGGCTTGACTTGTTTTTCAGGTTTGCCCTCAGAGCCTTTTGGATTTTCCTTGCAACAGCTCCTATGAGTCGAGCAGGTCCTGTGTGTCAGGCTCCGTGCTTGGCGTTTTGCTTCATTTACTTCCCACAAGTCTGTGAGGCAGGTACTATTATACCACGGTGCTCAGAGAGAGTAAGCCACCTGCCCAAGGTCACCCAGCTTGTACGTGGCTGGACAAAGATTCTAACCCAGCTCTGCCTGCTCTAGGGTCCATTTCTTAATTGCCTCTGCTCATGCCCCACGGGTCCTCCCTTTCCTAAATTCCAGCTGCCCTGTTAGCATTCCCTGGCCAAGCCCTCTCTGTGCTTCTCCTTGATCCCAAACCTCGACCTCCACCTTTCCCAGATTTACTCCTACTTTCCCTTCTGCCTCCCCCCTCCGCCTCTGCCCCCTTCCCTGCTAGAGCCTTGTCAGCCCTTCCAGGCCTCTCTTTGTTACTCTGCATCTCCCTGGAGTGTGCCCAGGAGCTGGGTGCCTGCACGGAGCCTGGCAGGGGGTGTCCCTGAGGCTCCTCATTAGACCCCAGCCCTGCAGCACCTGCTGGCCCTGAGGAGGGGCCGGTGGGGCCTCTGGACCTCACATCCCGTGGGGTCACGCCCCTTCCTGAGGTCGAACAGGGTGAGCCATGGAGGAGGTCACGCTCTAGGGCCCAGCAGGGCTGGTGATCTGGGCCCTGGCAGCTGGCCTGGCATGTGCCCGAGGTGACCAGCCTGGAGGTACGTGCGTGTCCTGCTGGAAGCTGCTGGGTTATCAGAGGGGAGTGAATGGGCCGGGACAGCCCGTCTCGTAGGACGTGCAGGGACTCATGCCACCTGGGTGTGTCTGTGCGCGTATGCATGTGCCAGCTGTGCGGGTCCCTGTTGCGGGCCTGGTCCCAGAGGACAGGTGGTGGGAGTTCCGGGGTCAGCACTTGACTCCCCTGCTGCTAACAGTTTCGGCACAGTGTCTGGGATCCAGCGGAAGTCTGACTCTTCCGCACTATTATTTTTATGGCTAGGAGCCCTCTTCTCCCCTGGGCAAAGCCTGTCTCCCACATGGGAACCCCAGCTGGCAGAGGGCCGGCAGTGGGTGCGTGAAGGGAGCGCTGGGCCGGAAGCACAGCTGTGCAGGCTGTGTCCTGAGGCCACCCCTCTCCCAGCTGCAAAGACATGCCCCCTCTGAGTCTCAGCTGCTGCCAGTGAGCAGGACCAACACCACCCAGGACGCTTGCTTGGGGTCTGAAAGGAATACTGGGGTGTGCAAACTGTAAGTGCCACGGCGCAACATGAACACGGGGGTGTGTTGCCAGCCGGGATCTTTTATTTCCACTTAGCACTGTGCTTGGCCCAGGAAGGGTGATCGACAGATACCACCCCCACAACGACCTTGAAAACAATTTGCCTTGGCCCCTGAGGTGTGGAAGATGATTGGGTGAGGAGCATTGCGTGAATGAATGAGTGAACGGATCCGTGAAGGGACATCCATCTCTGCAGGTGTTGAGACAGAAGGCTATCCCACAACTGCAAGGTCATGGGGTGTAGGGGGTGGGGGCTGAACCAGAACCAGATGCCTTTTGAGGTGATTTCCTACTGCAGGTCCTTTCCAGGTTCTGTGACTGGAGCTGAGTTTGTCCCCTTTCTTTCTTTCTTTCTTTCTTTCTTTCTTTCTTTCTTTCTTTTTAAAAATTTTTTTAACGTTTATTTATTTATTTATTTTTTAATTTTTTTTTTTCAACGTTTTATTTATTTTTGGGACAGAGAGAGACAGAGCATGAACGGGGGAGGGGCAGAGAGCGAGGGAGACACAGAATCGGAAACAGGCTCCAGGCTCCGAGCCATCAGCCCAGAGCCCGACGCGGGGCTCGAACTCACGGACCGCGAGATCGTGACCTGGCTGAAGTCGGACGCTTAACCGACTGCGCCACCCAGGCGCCCCGAACGTTTATTTATTTTTGAGAGAGAGAGAGAGTGAGAATGGGAGAGGAGCAGAGAGAGAGAGGGAGACACAGAATCTGAAGCAAACACCAAGCTCTGAGCTGTCAGCACAGAGCCCAATGTGGGGCTCGAACCCCTGAATAGTGAGATCATGACCTGAGCCGAAGTCAGACACTCAACCGACTGAGCACCCAGGGGCCCCAAGTTTGGCCCCTTTCTAAGAGACTCTTGTTCCCAAGTCTCCCTGCTGCTGGTGCTGGGCTGGGCACAGTACCTTGTGCCCACACAGTCCTGCCCTCAGGGGTTCTTGGGACTAGAACTAGCCTAGAGCTAGCTAGCAGAACGGGGGCCTACGTAGGACCTCTGTGATGGGCCAGGGGAAGGCAAGGGAGGGGAAAACATCCTCTGGGAGGTCAAGGCTGAGTGTGTGCGTGTTGGCACCACCAGCCCTTTGTGGAACAGCCTAGAAGGCTTCCTGGAGTATAAGTTTTGAATCTCAATGAGGGAGCCAGTGGGCTGGCCCCTGGTCCCAGCCATCATGGCCTGTGGACTGGTAGGTACCCGCCCCCTGCTTGCTCAGCCATGCCCAGCCCATGACCCCGATGGCAGGGGGGAGGGGTGCCCAGCTTGGGGGCAGAGGGACTCTGGCCCAGGTAAGTGTGGGAGCAGGTTTTGGTTCTTGCTGGCTCACTTGGGTAGTCTCTTGGGAAGCTGGAGCTTCTGGGTGTGGTTCTGATGCTACGTGACTTGGCTGGTTCTAATCTCTTAGACCCCATTTCTTCCCTTACAAATGCCCGGTTAGCAAAGGTGATCACCCAGGCCCCCTGGGACTCTGGGTGGGGGACTGTTGGGAGCTACCTGGCCAGCCCAGCCCAAGACCTTGTGCCCTGGGGTGATCTGGGGGTGGTGGGGATTTCTCTTTGTAGCTGCCACCATTTGGGGGCTGGCAAGAACCTCCAGCAAAGTTTATTCCCTGGAATCTGCTCCCTCCACCCCCCCTCTCCTTCTGCCCCATTTTGTCCCCTCACTGTTACATTCCACAGAAGAAAGCGATCCTTCACTCAAGGCCTGAGGATTATGGGCCAGAGAGAAGCCTGTGTTGCCCTGGGAACACTCACGTAGCCCTTTCCCACCAGTACCCTCCTCCTCCTCCTCCTCCCACCAAAGGCTGGGGTTGGGAGTTGATCCTGGCACACCCCAGCCCGAAGGAGCAGCGGGGCATTTGGGGTTCGGGAGCTGGTCAGTCTTTTCCTGTCTCCCTGGGGGTCAGCGACCCAGGGTGGGGTGAACTGGGTTGAGCTTCTAGTGGGCCTTCCCAGGAGGTGGCTAGGGGCTAGGTCCTGGGGTCTCCACGTGCCTGGGCTCCCCTGCCCCCTCACTTCTGCTCTGACCCCCTCCCCTCCCAGGCTGAAGCCCCCCTATCCCTACTAAGCTGGGGATTTCCGCAGGCTGAGCCAACCACCTGACCCTAATTATGGCGCCTTCATCCTGTTGGGGTTAAGCTCTCAGTGGCCTTCCCTGCCCCCATCACAGTGGCCAGGCCTGGGGTCAGAGATTCAGGAGGCTCAAGCCTGCTGGGCCCCCTCTGGAAAGAGCTGATGGACAGTTCCCCCCTGGGGCCACAGAGGGGTGAGGAGGCAGCTTGCCCTGGGGGTCTGGGTGGACACCTTAAGATGTCCAGAGAACACTGGGGAAGGAAGGCGTGGTTTCTCTGGAGAGCCCTCAGGACAGGGGAAGCCCTGGGGAGCTGACCTCTGGAGGGCAAGGAGGTCTAAAGATGGAAAACTCCCAGAGGCCACAATCTCAACCCTAGCTTCATTTAGAATCACCTAGAAAGATTTTTAAAAATACCCATACCTCAGCCCCACTTGTACTGACACTGATTTCATCAGCCAGGGCTGGGGCAATCATTGGTATTTAAAAAATTCTCCGGGGCACCTGGGTGGCTCCGTCGGTTGAGTGTCTGACTTCAGCTCAGGTCATGATGTCATGGTTCGTGGGTTTGAGCCCCGCGCCGGGCTCTGTGCTGACAGCTCAGAGCTTGGAGCCCACTTCAGATTCTGTCTCTGGCTCTCTCTGCCCCTCCCCCACTTGTGCTCTGTCTCTCTTGTCTCTAAAATAAATAAACATTAATTTTTTTTTTTAATTCTCCCCAGATAATTCTCATGGAGGGAGGGCCAGTTTGAGAATCACTGCTCTATCTAACACCCCACTGCCCTCGAGCCAGCAGAAGGCCCTTGAGGGAGGTCACTCCACTAGTTGGGCAAGGCTGGGTTGGAACTTGGTGTTTCTAACCCTCTGGCAGGCCACTTCCTCTTGGCCTCCTCTGTCACCTGGAGGCTTACCAGGTGTCCCATTCATTTCATCATTTAGATCCTTAGGAGCTGTGTGGCCCTGAGCAAGTTGCTTAACTTTGCTGTACCTGCTTTCCCTGCTGTGATAATAGGTCCTAGTGATAAGAATTGAATGAGATGATGCCTATAAGGCCCTGAATGCACGTGGGGGAAGAGTAACCTTCATCTTTCTGCTTTCTGCCGAGGGCCAGGGCAGGGTCTGGGCAGAGGCCTCCTTGATCATCACACCCCTCAGGCAGGTACGAGTGTCAGAGCTCTCTCAGGTGGAGTGAGGGGTGGTTTTCTAGAGGTTCCTTGGGCCCGGGAAGGGAGGTGTGAAGTGGAAGGAAAGTGCTGGAAAGAATGGCTCCCTCTCTCACCAGACCTCTTGCCTTTCTTATTGTGGTGTCACTGGTATGGGTCCTGCAGCTACAGGAATGGCCGTCAGGTGTCACCCTCAGCTCATGCTTGAAGTGAAGGCAGCACAGGAAGAGGAAAAGGAGCTGGCTGGAGAAAGGGAGGAGGACCCATCCCTCCCCTCCCACACCCCCTCTGGGAGTGGGTGAGCTTGGAGAGGGCCCGGGATGGTGGGATGGCTGTTAATTTCTGCAGGAAGGTGTTGTACAAAGCCTCATTTGTCTGCCTTCAGAATTCTCCCTCCCATGCTGATAGCAAATCCCAATTCAACAGGTTCTTTATGGGGCACCTGCTGCACACATAGGGTAATTTTACTGAACACCTACTATGTGCAGACTCTGTACACACAGTTGGCCATTCAGTATTGACAACAACCCTCTGGGTTAGTACGATTATGAATCCCATGTTATAGACAAGGAAACCGAGGCTCATACTGGTTATGTGTTGGGCCTGAGGTTACCCAGCGGGACAAGGATTGAGGGCTTTCTGGAGCCTAAATTCTTTCTCCTACACCATATTTACTTCCAGAGAGTCCTAGGATAGGTAACTTGCAGCAGGCTTCCCATTGGGTTTGGAGTGGATGTGGCCGGTGGCCCTGCTGTCTGGCTAGAGAGGAGCTCAGACAGGTCATGCTGCCAGCAGGCAGAGGAAGGAACCACATCCACATCCACTGGGGTGGCTGGGAGTGGAGTCTGGATTCGTTGTGGGTATTGGACATGCGCAGGCTGCACACACAGCAGCAATGAGACGTACTCTGTCTGCCCATGTGCTTCTCTGAGCAAACTCCCCCACCCAGAGTTACTTCAATTTCTTTACCTGTCAATTCCAGGGGCAGACTTTGTTCATCCGATACACTGTCCCGGCTTCCTGCCTCCTGCTGGCCTCTGTACTGACCACTTCTCAAGGACAGATACTAAGAGGGACAAGACAAGCCACCCCCCCCCCCCTGCAGTCACCCCACTTGAAGTCTAGACCAGTGGTCTCCAAAGAGTGTTTGGCCATGCTCCCTAACAATAAAAAAACATTATTGAGAGACACTAGTAATATAAGCATATTTTTATGTTGTTTACCTTATAAACCACACTCAACCTAAGTGAAAAGAGATTAAAAAAAAATAGATGCCCTACTATTTTCCTCCTGTACCTCTGTACTCATATACACACAATACTTTAGCCCCAACTGTTCTAGGAGATGAGAGGAGAGTGTTGGTCCAACTCTGCTCAAGATGAATGTGTGGTCAGCGTTCCAGAACACCCTTGCCCACCCCTTCCAGGCCCTAGCAATGGAAGGGAGAAACTTCAGGGACAGCAGGTGGGAGTGTGGGCAGGCAGGAAGCAGAAGCAGGGCCATGTCTGAGGAGAGATCCAGATAATCCAGACAAGAGGCAGGTTTTAATTTTCGATCCTGCTGCTGAAAATTTTGTGATTGCTTTTTACACTGTCTCAGGACATACAGGACCAGGGCACTGTGCCCCAGGTAGTATCTGATTTCATGTACTTTAGGTAGTTCTGTTCCATTTCCAACAGTTTAAACCATGCCATTCCCCCCTTCCCAGAGGTTGGGGAACATTCCACCTACTACAGGAAGGAGAGAGCCCATCTGGGGAAGCACTTAGGTGCCCCCTTCTCTGGGGCTGCCA
This sequence comes from Prionailurus viverrinus, assembly GCF_022837055.1. Classification (NCBI taxonomy): domain Eukaryota; kingdom Metazoa; phylum Chordata; class Mammalia; order Carnivora; family Felidae; genus Prionailurus; species Prionailurus viverrinus. The sequence goes on along the minus strand of NC_062565.1, from coordinate 42,078,863 downwards.
CCTCCACTGTCCCTCCTGGGTTAGAGGCCCCTGTGTCCCCCTCACCTGGGTAGATCCTCATGTAGGGCCCAGAACTTGGGGGACCTCCATGAATATGGGTTGTGGGAGAAGAAGGGCATGAGGCCACATTTGGGGTACAGAAGGGAGCCCCTCTATGAGGCTTAAGAGAAGCCTTAAGAGAGAAGTCTTAAGAGAAGTCTTAAAAGAAGCCCCTTCCCCCCAACCCTGTCTGGGTGCTGGAGAAGAACCAAACGGCCTGTGAAGGCATCTGTCTGCCCTTCAGGGTAGCTGCCAAGACGGCAGCCATTATGGCTGGCCTGGTGTGGGTGCCTTTGTGAGCAGAGGCTGGGTGTCTGTTTCTGTAGTCACTGGGCGCTTGTTCTGTGGGGTGAGGGGTGTGGGGGTGGGGGCACGTACGTGAGGCTGGGCACGAACAGCCTCACCTACCAACCGTACTCCTGCCAGGTACAACCAGCTACTGCGGCTGCCCGCCGTCCGCCTCCTCCCTTCCCTGGGCATGGCCAAGCCGGGGGGCAAATGACTTGGCGGGTACCTCCCCTTGCTTGGACCCACTGGTGCAGGGCGGGCTCACCTAGGGCACAGGCAGGACTCCCAGCTAGGTGGGTGCTCTGCCAACACCGCTCCCCGGCTCCCGGCTCCCGGCCAGGAGGATGGGGGGAGTGAGGCATGGGAGGGGGCTCAGGGCAGAGATAATGCCCTCCCCCACCTCCTCTCGCAGGCTGTATGCGTAGAGCAGGGCAGAGGGGTCTGAAAAGAAGGGGGAGTTGCGCTGTTTAGGGCCAGGAAATGATTTCCATGCAAATTAGATGCAAACTCCTTAATGAGTTTGCAATTAGGAGGGGAGGCTGCCAGGCCCGGGCAATGCCTGCGGGTTTTATGAATGGGCCTGCGTGGGGTGGGGGTGGCGGCGCGCCGGCCCGCCCCCACATTTCCCTGCCGCTGCGGCCGCGACATGCCGCGCCGCACGTTGCTGCCTCCCGGCCCCGCCGCGACCTGGCCCGCCACCAGCGGGTCAGCTGCTTCAGACGGGGCTCCGGAGGCTGTCGCCCAGAGTCCCCGCCACGCCGTCCTGGCCTCCCTCCCACCGCCGACGACGCGTCGGGCCGACGACACGCCCCCCTGGGGCCCGGCAGGGGCTCTCCCCTCTGGCGCCCCTTTCCCCGGTTATTGGTTATTGGAATGGCTTCCCGAAGCAGGAGGCAGTGAGGTTAGCCTTCAGGCCCTGCTGCCCTTAGGGTGGGCAGCTCTTGGAGGTCACTGACCATAGGAGGGGGGTGGGCCCCCAACTTGGGAGGGCAATGACCTTGGGAGGGATGGAAGTATAGGTGAGAGAAGAACCAGTTCCAATTCCAGATTGCACCTCCCCAATCATGCCAGTTCCCCCCTGCCTAACCTCAAAAGGCCTGTTCCCACCACCCCAAGGCACCCGCTTTTTTTCTGCAGCTCTACTGCAGGTCTGCTCTGGGCCTTGCTCTGACCTGGGGCCAAAGAGTGGGTCTCCTGGGTGGGTGGTCAGCTCTATTCAGAAAGAGACTCAGCAGAGTTTGGGCCCTATTAGGACACAGACCCATCCCCTCCCCCTACTGCTTTCAGAGTAAATTAACTAATTACCTCCAATTAAAGCGCCATGCTCTCTGTTCCCTCCTGGGCCTCAATCCCCGCCCCTGGGAGTCCCCTTCACCCAGGCTAGGTCTGGAAGGAGGCCTGGCCATTAGGGTGGAAGTCTGGGAATCAGTGAGTAGAGCAGGGGAGGAGAGAAGCCCACAGAACCATTTACTTTTGCGGAGTGGTCTGGGTAGCCAGAGCCTCCGCCTTTCTTGGGGTCTGGGGTACATAGGCCCATGTGGGGCCTGATGGTCGAAAGCAGTGGGCCACCTTTGGAGGTTAAGACCTGGGCCAAGGGCCTGTGCAGATACTGAGGCCCTGAGGGTGACCCTCCTCAGAAAAAGCAACTTCAGGGACAGATTCTAGGAGCTGCCAGTTCTTGGTGGCACCTGTTGCCTCCCTTACCCGACATACCAGGAGGCATTCCAGATGCCCAGGCGTCCATCCAGTCTCTCCTCCCTCTAACCCAAACTCCTCCAGCTACAGCAGTGAGAAGCCCTTCATTCTTTTTCTCCTGCCCATTTGTGGCCCTGAAGCACAGGCCCTAGCACTAACATGGCCCACACCACCCTGACACTGCCCTGACACCCCCCTGGCCCCACGTGTGAGACGTGACGAGGAGGATGTCTGGCGGCCAGAGGCAGAGTGATGGGTTGTTGACCTGGCCTTTCCCGAGACAGGGCAGTACCACACCAGGCTGTGACTCAGGCCCCTACCCCACCTTGAGCCCCACCATGCCACAGACCTGGGCTTGGGCCATCCTTGTGTTTGGGGGGTGGGGATGGACGCAGAGATTTGTCAGTTGCGGACTTCTTTTGGGGGCCACTTCTCCCAGTCCTGGCAGGGCACCACACATATCAGTGGGTGTGTGAGCCATTTAGGGCAGGGGCAGGGTTCCACACACGGAAAAGGCTGCCTCTGGTATGTCCTGAGCCCCCATCTGCCAGCGTGGCTTCCCCTCCTCTGTCTACTGAAAGCCAGCTTAAAACTCCCCACCTCCAGAAAGGCTTCAGCATGCCTCTCTTATCTGTGGTCAGTATGCCACTTTCAGCTGGCTCCTGGTTTTCACTTGTTTCTCTGACTCTTGTCCCCTTCTCCAGACCCTCTGAGAGAGTGCATCTGTCGAACTCTGTTCTTTCCTGCACTTCCCAGTGGCCAGCAGAGGGCGCCCCCCAAAGACTGAGGCACCAGGGAAGGAACAGACAATCCGCTTCCCTGGATCCAGCTCTGTGCAAAGTCCAGGCTCATGGGTCCGTTTGTGTAAAATGAAACTGACCCAAGATGCCTTACTTCCTGAGGATCTGGACTTAACTTGTCAGCAGACTGCCAGAGGTTAGACTGCAGGCTGAACCCAGGTGGCTGTCTTGGAGATGAACCCAGGTGGGCCCCCCCGGGGCCAGGAAGGAAAGGATGAGGGAGCTGCCCCCTCCCAGCAGCCCTAATGGGGAAGGGGCACTGGACAATGGCACGTTTCCTCCCGTCCCTGGGAGAAGGGTTGGGAGGTGCCACAGAAAATACCTGTTGTCCCACCCGGTGGGAGGGGCTGCTGTGGATATCTGGGCCACATTTGGATTCCTGGCAGGAGGGAGAGCTGGTCAATTTGGGATCCACCAGGGATCTAAGATCCATCCCTTGGTGGCCTCTCACCATTACATTTCTGGAGAGTTCTCTACAAACAGGTGTCTAGGGCACAAACTGGTAATACGGGTGAATTCATGCCAGTCTAGGAGGGGCCCTGACACTCATTTCTGTGAATGTGGCCCTAGGGCCCTGGGCAGCAGCCTGCTCTTCTGGGCCATCAGACCTTTCTGCCATCCTGTCAGGGTGTGCATGGTGAGATTCTGGCCTTCCCATTTTGGAAATACTGGGAAATAGGCTCTGTATTCATCCTGAACATTCCACTTCCTCCAGGGACATAATAGAGAGGAGAAGGGGAGTGGGGCTACAGTATCTTTTAGGTACCCCACCCTATGAAAGGTGGGGAAAGGCTTACTGTTAGGTCATCTCACACAAAAGCCTGGGAATGTTACTGGGTCTGGGACGGGGCGGCGGGGTGGGGGGGGGGGCGAGGGGGGGGGGAAGGGCGACGGGACACCAGGAGTGTTTCTTTCTTGGGTTTGGGGTTCGGGGAGGGGACAACACGGAGAAAACCCCGATCGGCTAGGTTCCAGGACGCCCAAGCTGGGAACAGGGGGATGGTCATAATGGTCTAGCAGCAGCGGACGATGGCAAAGGAGGGAAGTGAAAGGGGTTAGCGATGCGCCCACCCGGGCTCTCCCCCAGCCCCTCTCCCCCAGCTCTCCCCAGCCTGGCCCGCCGCGGCCCCTCCTCCAGACCTGGGCGCCGCCTCCCCCTCCCCTCCTCCTCCCCCTCCCACCCGGCGCTGCAGCTGCTGCCGACGGACCATTCTGCACGTAGCGAATGGAGGAGACGCACAAGGGAGGCCTCAAGTGCGCGCGCGCGGGAGCCGGAGCCGCGCGGGCGGGGGAGCGGCTGCGAGCACGCGTGCGCGTGCGGCGCGGGCGCTGAGCGCGCGCGCGCCGAGCTCCGGAGCGAGCGGCTCCTCTGTGTGCCGAGGTTGGGGATGCTCAGGGAGTAGGGCCTCCGCTGCTCCAGGCCTTCCCACCGCCCTCTGTCCCCACTCCAGCGAACCTCACCTCTACCCAGTCCCCTTTTCATCTTCCACCCCAATAGCACGGTCCTTTGCTCATAGTAGGCGCTTCGCGATTAGTGGGTGCTGGAATGAATTGATTTGCTTGCCCTCCTCACCCTCGGGGTCACTGCTCTACAGTCAGCAGGTTCCTAGGCTGGGGCAGGGGGTCATGGAGGGCTGAAAACTCTGGTTCCTTGGGGACTAGATTCAGGAGCCTATAGCCCTGCCTTTGCCCCAGTAGCTTTCAGCCTGGAGGCCCTCACCCTCCCACTTCTCTGTACCTGAATCCAGGGCAGGCTGGTAAGGCCTCTAGAAGGCCTTCAAAACGGCTGTCAAGGAAAAATGCTTTGACCTCTATCTTTTCTGAGATGGGGAACTCCCAAGGGTGTGCCTTTCCCTGTCACCTCCTCCCACTGTCTGTCACCTGCAGACTCCCACTCCCTGGGGTGTCCTGCATGGGACTGGGCTCAGCCCACACCGCTGGCAGAGGTGTGGTATGGTGAACACAGAGTCTATGCCTTGACATAACCAGTGAGTGCAGGGAGGCCACGCCAGGCTGTGGCAGGCGGTGCTGGTCTTGGAAGCGTGTGCCAAGTCCCAGGAGCACCCTCCCTGCTCCCTGAGCCCCTGATCTCAAGGGGCTGGTAAGTGGGTGGCTTGGGAGCTGTTCCTTTCTTCCTTAGTATCCTCACTCCACCCTCCCCGTGGCTGAGACGTGGGATGAGGCCTCTTTAAGCTGTGCAGGCTTTGGGTAAGGCAGGGGCCAGGCCTTGTGAAGGGGTGTGTGGATAGGATTGGTTCCCTTTTGGACCTCCTGTAGTGGTAGTGGGAATGAGTAGAAGGGGGCTGGTGAGCGGCATGTGGGTGACGGGGGCTGAGGGTTCTTTGTCACACGCGTTAACTTGAACTTGTCCAAGTTTGAGCTCTCTGGGCTACATTTTCCTGTCTAATGGGAATATGGCACTCATCTCGGGGGGCTGTTGAGAATTAAAACGTAGTCTGCATCTCACATGCCTCACGTGTTGGGAGACAGATGCTCAGTAAGAGCTAAATCTTTTTGTATTATTGTGTGTAAACTGGCTGAAAGGCTGGGGACGTTTCCCTCAGTTGCGTCTCCACGGATGGAATAAATTCAAATCCCAGAGCTGGCAGCTCCCTGGAATTTAGAGGTGGGTTTTGAGAAAACTGTAGCGGAACCAGTAACATGTCATACTTCTGTCATCATCCAAGAATGAACCATTTCACATTAGTTTTCCAAACATTAATATCTGAGCCCTTAAAAAGGTATTTTGGAATGGAAATCACTAGCGGGTATTACACACTTTCCTGCCTTCTTAATCAGAGGTTGCAGACCATGTGAGTCTTTATGACTCAGAGTTGTGGTTACAAGTGTCCATCACTATCCTGGTTGTAATATAGTCTTGTTGGGCCCCCCACTAAAGGCCCATTCCATGATGGCTACGTTTCACGGTTCTCGTGTCTCCTTTTTATGTTCCCTTCACTTCATCAACTCTCTCCCGATCAGCGGTCGCTTGCCCTATCAATCACCGTCACTTTGCCTGCAGACCACAACCCCACCTCATTCTTCACTGGTTTCTCTTCTGCTCTGGGTTGAGAAATTAGAAAATCACATCTGTTCGTGGATGTGAAAAACAACAAGATCTTTTGAACTTGACAAATTATATTAAAATTCATCTGGAAAAGTAAACATACAAAAGGAGCTCGGAAAATTCTGAAAAACAGGCATTACGAGGGGCGGCCAGTGCTACTAAAATGTTGTATAAAGCTCTCGTAATAAAACAGTTGGGTACTGGCACGAGAACAGACAGACAGATCAAAGGAACAGAATAGAGTCCAGACACACACTCATGAACAAATGGAAATTGAATATATGATAAAGGAACATGTTAGAGAAAAAAAAATGAATTATAATCAAATTAGACAACTTGCTAGCTGTTTAGGAAAAAAAAACACCCCAGTTTTCTATTCATTATTTTGAAATAAGTCCCAGATGGACCAAATATTTAAATGGAAAAAGGAAATTGTAAAATTACTAGAAGAAAATATTAACATGATTAAAAAATACATATTTTTGGATTGGGGAAAGTATGACACAAAACAGGAGTCACAAAAGGAAAGACTTAAAAAAATGGGCTGCATAAAAATGTAGTATCTTGGTGCGCCTGGGTGGCTCAGTTGGTTAAGCATCTGACTTTGGTTCAGATCATGGTCTCGTGGTTCTTGACTTTGAGCCCCGCGTCGGGTGAGCTCGAGCCCTGCTTCGGGTGAACCCCACTTCTCTCTCTCTCCCCCCACTCTCTCTCCTTCTCTCTTTTTGCCCCTTGTGGGATTCTCTCTCTCTCCCTCTTTCTCTCGGCCCCTTGCTCACTTGCTCTGTCTCTCTCTCTCTCTCAAAAAGTAATATCTTAAAGTCTAAAGGCAAATAAACCAGAAAAAAGCATTTTCAATATATATGACAGATGAGTTCATACAGTCAATAAGGAAAAGAAAAGCAAATAGAAAATTGGGCAAAGCACATGAACAGAAAAGGGAGTACTAATTGCCAATAAACAGGTGCAAATGCCCACCCTCCACCACAATACAAGAAATCAAAATTAAGAAACAATAAGATTTTTTTTCCCCAATCTGACTGTGGATACAGGCATCCTCTGAGTTGGTGGGAAGGCAACAGCACCTGTGAAGGGGGTTGGCCATACACATGAGCAGAATTAATTCACAAACCATTGGCTTAGGGGTTCCACATCTAGGAATTGATCAGATACGCTGTCACAAAAGTCACAAGTGTTCAAAGTATATGTATAACTGTGTTCACTGCAATTTTATTTCCAGATCTAAAAAAACAGGAAGCAATGTCAAGCCCACCCATAAGGCACTGATTAGCTATGTTATAGGGCATTCAAAGACCAGAGTAGTATGCGGTGGTTAAAATGAATGAGCTCCAGGGGTGCCTGGCTGGCTCAGCCAGAAGAACATATGACTCTTGATCTCAGGGTTGTCAGTTCGAGCTCCGCATTGGGTGTAGAGATTACTTAAAGATCAAATCTTTTTTAAAAAAAAGAATGAGGTCCAGCTTTCAGTGTCAGTATTCACTAAGAGTAAGAGCAAGTGACAAGACACTGCTTAGATGGTGCAAGTCAGCAAAGTGTACCCCCTTGGGCTGCACCAGCATTCAGCAGACCCCAAATCTTGGGTGGCCTCAGAACAACTAGGTCAGGAACCCTGGGGCTGGGGCCCAGAGGTCTGTTTTAGCACACGCTCAAGGGGATTCTGATGAATTTTGCATTTGAGAAGTACCGGTGAGGAGTGTGTCACTATTTGTGTAAAAAACGCTATTTGTGTATAAATCTATCTGCCCTCTGCTTCAAAAACTTCAGGGGTTTGCTCTGAGCAGATTGGGGTGAACTTTCCCTCCCCCCCCTTTTTTTTTTGCTTCTGAACTCTTCAGACATTTTCTTCTGAGAATATAGTGGCTTAACTTTCTAAAAAAAGTAGTTAATTGGGGCGCCTGGGTGGCTCAGTTGGTTAAGCATCTGACTTTGGCTCAGGTCATGATCTCGCAGTTCATTAGTTCAAGCCCCGCTTCAGGCTCTGTGCTGACAGCTCGGAGCCTGGAGCCTGTTTCTGATTCTGTCTCTCTCTCTCTCTCTCTCTCTCTCTCTCTGCTCCTCCCCCACTCATGTGCTGTCTCTCTCTCTCTCTCAAAAATGAATAAACATTAAAAAAATTTAAAAAGATAAAAAAGTAGTTAATAAACAGGCTACCCAAGAGGAGAGACAAAATGTGGTCTATACGTACAATAGAATATTATTCAGCCTTAAAAAGGAAGGAAATTCTGACCCACGCTACTAACAAGAACAAACCTTGAGGACATGATGCGAAGTGAAATCAGCCAGCCACAAAAGGACAAATACCGTATGACTCCACTTTAATGAGGTACTAAACACATAGAAACAGAAAGTAGGATGATGGTTGCGGGGGCTGTGGGGAGGGAAGAATGAGGAGTTAGAGTTTAATGGGTAGAGTTTCGGTTGGGGAATGATAAAAAGACTTCTGGAGAAGGATGGCGGTAATGTTGCACAACAATGTGAATCACTTAATGCCACCGAACTTGCACTTTAAAATGGTAAAGAGGGTGAATGTTGTGTTCCCGTGTAATTTAAGAGCTGTACAAAGAAGAAAGCTACCTGACCAAGATGTTGGATAACGTAGGAATAGTGATTGAAGCCAGAAGGTTCTGTGAGAGCCTCCCTCTAGATTACAGTGTGAATTTGAGGGTTGGGCTTGACGACAACTCTTTCTGCTGCTGAGTCGGGTTGCAGCAAGTCTTGGCATCCGATAAGAGAGAGACCATGTCCTCGCCCACACAATGGGAAGTAGACCTAACGAACTCGCTGCCTTGAGAGCAGGCATAGGCTGAGAACAGGTAGAGATAGGAGAGCGGGCTGGGTGAAGACAGAGGCATGCTAGCTATTGGGGAAGCTGGGTCGTTTCTCCTTTCCTTCTGTCTCTGCTGAGACCCTTCTGTTATTCCTTGGCTGCGGGCCGGGGCATGGTCGGCTCTCCACGTGGGTCAGGGCTCTGCAGAGAGTGTGGTGAGCACAGTGGCCCGGAGAGAGATGGCTCGCGTGGGGAAAGGAGGGAGGGAGGGCAGGATGTGCAGACACTGGCAGGGCAGGGGATGGGTTTCTTGGGGACAAGCCTGTGCCCCGACATCCGGTTGCAGCAAAGCCTGTACTTGAAAGAGGGGTGATGCTAGGGGAAGGGGTGAGAGCACGGGACACTGGTCGAGCTGGACCTAGCACAGCCACCTGTCTGGGGCCCAGGGACAGAGGTTGGCACGACGGCTTCTGCCAGCCCTCCTGCCAGCATGGGGGAGAGGGTTCCTGCATCAGGCTCCGGAACTTCAGAGATGGTCCGTTCTGGCAGGTCTGCCTGTATACCCTCGACCCTCCCTCCCCAGGCACCAGGAACCTGGAGCTTCCAGGAACGGAGAAGGGGAACTTGTGGGCAAAGATGGGCCCAGAGATAAGGAGGCCTTGCAGCCAGCCTGGTCAGGTTGGGGGGCAATACAAAGTGAAGGAAAGGAGGAGAGGATCTGGAGAATCCTACGAGCTTCTGTGTGCTCTCTAGGACTGGGGCCGGAGACACCAATAAGGCAACCACAACACTGAGGTCGGAGGCTTCCTGCCTGAATCCCCCACTCCTACCCCAGGGCTGGCCCACATTTATCAAGTTCCTTTCAGGAAGCGGGAGACCAGTCCCTGACCTCAGGGAGCTCACAGCCTGACTGGGAGAGGGACCACCCTAACTTAGGCAGAGTGGCCGGCTCACTCCAGGGCTGGACCCACCCCGGCTCTGCCTTAGTCCCAGGACATCTGTACAGTGGGGTTGGCACCTGGGGGCAGTCTCAGCCACGGCAATGCCCAATTCTCAGTACCAGGTGGGGAGGCACAGACTCTCTGATCCCACCAGCCTGAAGGTGGGGTGGCCAGTGGGACAAGGAGGGCCAGAAGTTGTTGCCTCCTCTGGACCACGCCAACCCCAGCGCTGCGTGGCCTCCTGGTTCATTTCCCTGAAAGAGATGTAGGAGGTAAGGAGTGGGATAGAAGACTGGGGAGAGCCTTGCTACGGGTATGGAAAGGTGACATAGGGTCTCGAGAGAGATTCCAGGCCTGTCCGTCCTGCTTCCTGCTTCCTTCACTACCGAACGTACCCACTATAGGATGGGGTGGCCCTCTTGCAGTGACCCGCTGGGATAGGAGGCCTCTCCTCTCTGATCCAGGGGCCGCCATGCTGGAAAAGGACTAGCTGAGGGGGCTGGGACTCACTTCTTTTTATTTATTTATTTATTAAAAAAATTTTTTTTTTTCAACGTTTATTTATTTTTGGGACAGAGAGAGACAGAGCATGAACGGGGGAGGGGCAGAGAGAGAGGGAGACACAGAATCGGAAACAGGCTCCAGGCTCTGAGCCATCAGCCCAGAGCCCGACGCGGGGCTCGAACTCCCGGACCGCGAGATCGTGACCTGGCTGAAGTCGGACGCTTAACCGACTGCGCCACCCAGGCGCCCCTGGGACCCACTTCTTGTGCTGATTTGGACTCATGGAAGCCGGAGCCTGCCCAGCCTGGCCTTCCCAGGCCACAGATGATACCCAGGCTTGTCTACTGCTCCCCAAGCTTGGCTTCGGGTCTAGGGGGAGCTGGATCTACGCCCCTGCCGCTGAGGGCAGCCAGATATGAGACGGTGACCCCAGAGAGTGCCGACTCTTTCATCTGGACTCCCACGTCCAGCTGGGCCCTGCGCACACATCCTCTGGGGCCACCCTACCCTGCAGATGATTTATCGTGAGCTACTGGGGCTAGACTGCAGGAGGGACCACTCAGAAGGGTGGGTGGGTTGCTGGGAACAGGTTGCTCACTGAGGGAGCCCCTGCCAGCGCGGATAATTGTCGTTCTTCAGGATGGGAGTTGGTTGGGAAGTGGATCCCTGCTACCTCCAACCGGCCTGAAAAACCCCAATGATATGGTTGGTCTATGCATCACCCGTCCTAAAGCTAAAAGAGATCCAGTTCCGATCCGGTTTGATGGGAAAGACACAGCCTTTGCCTTCATGGAAATCACAGCTGAGGGGGAGACACAGTCCTGTCCTCAGGGAGCCCAGTCTGAGGGGGGAGACACAGCCCTGTCCTCAGGGAGCCCAGTCTGAGGGGGGAGACACAGCCCTGTCCTCAGGGACCCCAGTCTGAGAGGGGAGACACAGCCCTGCCCTCAGGGAGCCCCAGTCTGAGGGGGGAGACACAGCCCTGCCCTCAGGGAGCCATAGTCTGAAGGAGGAGACACAGCCCTGCCCTCAGGGACCCCAGTCTGAGGGGAGACACAGTCCTGCCCTCAGGGAGCCATAGTCTGAGGGGGGAGACACAGCCCTGCCCTCAAAGAGCCCCAGTCTGAGGGGGGGGGACACAGCCCTGTCCTCAGCAAACCCCAGTCTGAGGGGGGAGACACAGCCCTGCCCTCAAAGAGCCCCAGTCTGAGGGGGAGACACAGCCCTACCCTCAGGGAGCCCCAGACTGAGGGGGGAGACACAGCCCTGCCCTCAGGGAGCCATAGTCTGAAGGAGGAGACACAGCCCTCCCTCAGGGACCCCAGTCTGAGGGGAGACACAGTCCTGCCCTCAGGGAGCCATAGTCTGAGGGGGGAGACACAGCCCTGCCCTCAGGGAGCCCCAGACTGAGGGGGGAGACACAGCCCTGTCCTCAGGGAGCCCCAGTGTGTGAGGGGGGAGTGCCATATGTTTCTTACTTTCCCCCTCCTGGGCATGTTATTTTCTCTCCCTGGCCCCATCCCCTACTCTCACGGAGGTTTCCGTGCCTAGGAAAGGTTGGGTGAGGGGCACCAGGAGTTCCTGTCTGGCTCTGCCCCCTCCTTCCTGCTGACTCCAAGCCTGCTCACCATCCCTGTGCAAAGCCCACGAAGCCTGAGTGTGAGGGTTCCAGGCGGGAGACTGAGTCATGGTGACTCAAGGGTGAACTGAGCCCCCATCCCCAGGGCAGCAGCGCTTGTGTGAGAGGTGACACCGGGGCCAGGGGTAGGGAAGGAAGGGGCGCCTGCCGACTCCCAGCCCCAGGCACCCTCTCCCGGGCGTGCCAGGGCTGCGCATGCGTGCGGGACAACATGTGCAGCTTGAGGCCCTTTTGCCTTCTGCCTCTCGGCAGACATGTGAGGCTGGAGTGAATCATGGAGCAAGAGTGGATGTCTGGAAGCCAGATGTGGCCCAGCTGTTCGGGGCAGCGCGCCCAGCCGCCCCCAGACCAGATGTGGCAGCACTTCTGTGTCCCTCCACCCTCCGTCTTCCAGGCTCTCAGAAGCATTTCTGGGGAAGATCCCCAACCCGGGGCTCAACCCGGGATCCTCCCTCCCTCCTGCGAGGAGTTGCCCGCCTCCCCTCCCCTCCCCCCCCCCCCCCCATCAGGAAGGCATCCCCTAGTAAGAACAGAGGGGACACAGAGTCACGTGTACCCCACCCCCCTTCACTTCAGCCTGCGTGCTCGTGGGCACACATGCCCTCAGGCAGAGAGCTCTCCCGGGGTGGGGGTCATGTCTCCCCCATCGGAGTAGGGGGTCTGAAGGAAGACAGGAAAGGTGCCGGCACCCAAATGCACAGCACTCACTCAAGCATGTGTTCCCACAGACCTGGACGCCTAAGCTGGGGCTTCTTGAGAGCAGAGCTCAGCCTCCTCTTCAGACGGTAATTTCCCTTAGGCAGACGTCAGTACAACTTCCTCATCGCACTGGAAGTTCCCTGAAGGCAGACCTCCTGTGTCTTCAGGTCAGACTGGGGCTCCGTGATTGCAGGGCTGTGTCTCCCCCCTCAGACTGGGGTCCCTGAGGGCAGGGCTGTGTCTCCCCCCTCAGACTGGGGTCCCTGAGGGCAGGGCTGTGTCTCCCCTCAGACTGGGGCTTCCTGAGGGCAGGGCTGTGTCTCCCCCCTCAGACTGGGGCTCCCTGAGGGCAGGGCTGGGTCTCCCCCCTCAGACTATGGCTCACTGGGGGTAGGGCTGTCTTCTCCTTCAGACTATGGCTCCCTGAGGGCAGGGCTGTGTTTCCCCTCTCAGACTAGGGTCCCTGAGGGCAGGGCTGGGTCTCCCCCCTCAGACTGGGGTCCCCGAGGGCAGGGCTGTGTCTCCCCCCTCAGACTGGGGCTCCCCGAGGGCAGGACTGTTTCTCCCCCCTTAGACTGGGGTCCCTGAGGACAGGGTTGTGTCTCCCCCCTCAGACTGGGGTCCCTGAGGACAGGGCTGGGTCTCCCCCCTCAGACTGGGGTCCCCGAGGGCAGGGCTGTGTCTCCCCCCCTCAGACTGGGGCTCCCCGAGGGCAGGACTGTTTCTCCCCCCTCAGACTGGTGTCCCTGAGGACAGGGCTGTGTCTCCCCCCTCAGACTGGGCTCCCTGAGGCCAGGGCTGTGTCTCCCCCCTCAGACTGGGGCTCCCTGAGGGTAGGGCTGTGTCTCCCCCCTCAGACTGGGGCTCCCTGAGGGCAGGGCTGTGTCTCCCCCCTCAGACTGGGGCTCCCTGAGGGCAGGGCTGTGTCTCTCCCCTCAGACTGGGGCTCCCTGAGGGCAGGGCTGTGTCTCCCCCTTCAGACTGGGTCTCCCTGAGGGCAGGGCTGTGTCTCTCCTCTCAGACTGGGGCTCCCTGAGGGCAAGGCTGTCTCCTCCTTCAGACTATGGCTCCCTGAGGGCAGGGCTGTGTCTCTCCCCTCAGACTAGGGTCCCTGAGGCCAGGGCAGTGTCTCCCCCCTCAGACTGGGGCTCCCTGAGGGCAGGGCTGTGTCTCCCCCTTCAGACTGGGTCTCCCTGAGGGCAGGGCTGTGTCTCCCCTCTCAGACTGGGGCTCCTTGAGGGCAGGGCTCTGTCTCCCCCCTCAGACTGGGGCTCCCTGAGGGCAGGGCTGTGTCCCCCCCCCTGAGACTGGGGTTTGCTGAGGGCAGAGCTGTGTCTCCCCCCTCAGACTGGGGCTCCCTGAGGGTAGGGCTGTGTCTCCCCCCTCAGACTGGGGTCCCTGAGGGCAGGGCTGTGTTTCCCCTCTCAGACTGGGGCTTCCTGAGGGCAGGGCTGTGTCTCCATTCAGACTGGGGAGAGGAGGGCTGAGGCTCCCAGAGGGCAAGGCTGTCTCCTCCTTCAGACTATGGCTCCCTGAGGGCAGGGCTGTGTCTCCCCCCTCAGACTAGGGTCCCTGAGGCCAGGGCAGTGTCTCCCCCCTCAGACTGGGGCTCCCTGAGGGCAGGGCTGTGTCTCCCCCCTCAGACTGGGGTCCCTGAGGCCAGGGCTGTGTCTCCCCGCTCAGACTGGGGCTCCCTGAGGGTAGGGCTGTGTCTCCCCCCTCAGACTGGGGCTCCCTGAGGGCAGGGCTGTGTCTCCCCCCTCAGACTGGGGCTCCCTGAGGGCAGGGCTGTGTCTCCCCCCTCAGACTGGGGCTCCCTGAGGGCAGGGCTGTGTCTCCCCCCTCAGACTGGGGCTCCCTGAGGGCAGGGCTGTGTCTCCCCCCTCAGACTGGGGCTCCCTGAGGGCAGGGCTGTGTCTCCCCCCTCAGACTGGGGCTCCCTGAGGGTAGGGCTGTGTCTCCCCCCTCAGACTGGGGCTCCCTGAGGGCAGGGCTGTGTCTCCCCCCTCAGACTGGGGCTCCCTGAGGGCAGGGCTGTGTCTCCCCCCTCAGACTGGGGCTCCCTGAGGGCAGGGCTGTGTCTCCCCCCTCAGACTGGGGCTCCCTGAGGGCAGGGCTGTGTCTCCCCCCTCAGACTGGGGCTCCCTGAGGGCAGGGCTGTGTCCCCCCCCTGAGACTGGGGTTTGCTGAGGGCAGAGCTGTGTCTCCCCCCTCAGACTGGGGCTCCCTGAGGGTAGGGCTGTGTCTCCCCCCTCAGACTGGGGCTCCCTGAGGGCAGGGCTGTGTCTCCCCCCTCAGACTGGGGCTTCCTGAGGGCAGGGCTGTGTCTCCCCCCTCAGACTTGGGCTCCTTGAGGGGAGGGCTGTGTCTCCCCCCTCAGACTGGGGCTCCCTGAGGGCAGGGCTGTGTCTCCCCCCTCAGACTGGGGCTTCCTGAGGGCAGGGCTGTGTCTCCCCTCAGACCTGGGCTCCCTGAGGGCAGGGCTGTGTCTCCCCCCTCAGACTGGGGCTCCCTGAGGGCAAGGCTGTCTCCTCCTTCAGACTATGGCTCCCTGAGGGCAGGGCTGTGTCTCCCCCCTCAGACTGAGCTCCCTGAGGCCAGGGCTGTGTCTCCCCCCTCAGACTGGGGCTCCCTGAGGGCAGGGCTGTGTCTCCCCCCTCAGACTGGGGCTCCCTGAGGCCAGGGCAGTGTCTCCCCCCTCAGACTGGGGCTCCCTGAGGGCAGGGCTGTGTCTCCCCCCTCAGACTGGGGCTTCCTGAGGGCAGGGCTGTGTCTCCCCCCTCAGACTGGGGCTCCTTGAGGGGAGGGCTGTGTCTCCCCCCTCAGACTGGGGCTCCCTGAGGGCAGGGCTGTGTCTCCCCCCTCAGACTGGGGCTTCCTGAGGGCAGGGCTGTGTCTCCCCTCAGACTGGGGCTCCCTGAGGGCAGGGCTGTGTCTCCCCCCTCAGACTGGGGCTCCCTGAGGGCAAGGCTGTCTCCTCCTTCAGACTATGGCTCCCTGAGGGCAGGGCTGTGTCTCCCCCCTCAGACTGGGGCTCCCTGAGGGCAAGGCTGTCTCCTCCTTCAGACTATGGCTCCCTGAGGGCAGGGCTGTGTCTCCCCCCTCAGACTGAGGTCCCTGAGGCCAGGGCTGTGTCTCCCCCCTCAGACTGGGGTCCCTGAGGACAGGGCTGTGTCTCCCCCCTCAGACTGGGGCTCCCTGAGGGCAGGACTGTGTCTCCCCCTCAGACTGGGGCTCCCTGAGGGCAAGGCTGTCTCCTCCTTCAGACTATGGCTCCTTGAGGGCAGGGCTGTGTCTTCTCCCTCAGACTATGGCTCGCTGAGGGTAGGGCTGTGTCTCCCCCTCAGACTGGGGTTTGCTGAGGACAGGGCTGTGTCTCCCCCCTCAGACTGGGTCTCCCTGAGGGCAGGACTGTGTCTCCTCCTCAGACTGGGGCTCCCTGAGGGCAAGGCTGTCTCCTCCTTCAGACTATGGCTCCTTGAGGGCAGGGCTGTGTCTCCTCCCTCAGACTATGGCTCGCCGGGGGTAGGGCTGTGTCTCCCCCCTCAGACTGGGGTTTGCTGAGGACAGGGATTGTGTCTCCCCCCTCAGACTGGGTCCCCCTGAGGGCAGGGCTGTGTCTCCCCCCTCGGACTGGGTCTCCCTGAGGGCAGGACTGTGTCTCCCCCCTCAGACTGGGTCTCCCTGAGGGTAGGGCTGTGTCTCCCCTCCATCAGACTGGGGCTTCCTGAGGGCAAGGCTGTCTCCTCCTTCAGACTATGGCTCCCTGAGGGCAGGGCTGTGTCTCCCCCCTCAGACTGGGGTCCCTGAGGACAGGGCTGTGTCTTCCCCCTCAGACTGGGCTCCCTGAGGGCAGCGCTGTGTCTTCCCCCTCAGACTATGGCTTGCTGGGGGTAGGGTTGTGTCTCCCCCCTCAGACTGGGGCTCCCTGAAGGCAGGGCTGTGTCTTCCCCCTCAGACTATGGCTTGCTGGGGGTAGGGTTGTGTCTCCCCCCTCAGACTGGGGCTCCCTGAAGGC
The DNA here is from genome assembly GCF_022837055.1 of Prionailurus viverrinus. Classification (NCBI taxonomy): domain Eukaryota; kingdom Metazoa; phylum Chordata; class Mammalia; order Carnivora; family Felidae; genus Prionailurus; species Prionailurus viverrinus. Next base: position 42,062,385 of record NC_062565.1, on the reverse strand, counting down.
AGGGCTGTGTCTTCCCCCTCAGACTATGGCTTGCTGGGGGTAGGGTTGTGTCTCCCCTCTCAGACTGGGGCTCCCTGAAGGCAGGGCTGTGTCTTCCCCCTCAGACTATGGCTCGCTGGGGGTAGGGCTGTGTCTCCCCCTTCAGACTGGGGCTCCCTGAGTGCAGGTCTGTGTCTCCTCCCTCAGACTGGGGCTCCCTGAGGGCAGGGCTGTGTCTCCCCCCTCAGACTGGGGCTCCCTGAGGGCAGGGCTGTGTCTCCCCCCTCAGACTGGGGCTCCCTGAGGACAGGGCTGTGTCTCTCCCCTCAGACTGGGCTCCCTGAGGGCAGGGCTGTGTCTTCTCCCTCAGACTATGGCTTGCTGGGGGTAGGGTTGTGTCTCCCCCCTCAGACTGGGGCTCCCTGTGGGCAGGGCTGTGTCTCCCCCCTCAGACTGGGGCTCCCTGAGGGCAGGGCTGTGTCTCCCCCCTCAGACTGGACTCCCTGAGGGCAGGGCTGTGTCTCCCCCCTCAGACTGGGGTCCCTGAGGACAGGGCTGTGTCTCCCCCCTCAGACTGGGCTCCCTGAGTGCAGGGCTGTGTCTTCTCCCTCAGACTATGGCTTGCTGGGGGTAGGGTTGTGTCTCCCCCCTCAGACTGGGGCTCCCTGAGGGCAGGGCTGTGTCTCCCTCCTCAGACTAGGGCTCCCTGAGGGCAGGGCTGTGTCTTCCCCTCAGACTATGGCTTGCTGGGGGTAGGGTTGTGTCTCCCCTCTCAGACTGGGGCTCCCTGAAGGCAGGGCTGTGTCTCCCCCCTCAGACCGGGGGTCCCTGAGGGAAGGGCTGTGTCTCCCCGTTAGTCCGAGATCCGTGTGAGGGCCGGGCTGAGTCTCGCTCCTCAAGCCGCTTCCTCCAGAGTGCCGGAAGGGAAGCTTTGCCACAGTTCGCTTCCTTGTGCTGCTCGGTCGTCTCCTCATTCCTTGAGGCTTCCCTGTGTCTCCTGTGGTCCCTCCTGTGGTCACTTCACTCCCAGTGGCTAGGAATCTCCCAGCAGATTCCCAGCATCTTCCACACGGCTGGTGACTCAGCCCCCTCAAGCTGTCTTTCCCTGCGAGAGCAGCCTTAGGTCTCACATCACGATGGGGAAACCCCCTGCTTCCCTCTTTCTCTGACGTCTATGCCTGTCTCCTGTGTCCTCCCAGTCAGGACGGCCCCCTCCCCCGCCCCCCTAATGGAGTCCTAATTCCCTATCAGAGGTCACGAGGAGGGAGTGTCGCACATGGGGCTTCATTTTGTCTTCACAAGCCTGGGATGTGGCAGATAGGGAAGGCGATCTCCCTTTGACAAGTGAGGAAAGGGCTCAGAGAGGCTGAGGGACCTACTCCGGGTCACACAGCCCCTGGGTGGCAGACTGGAAATGGGAGCAGGGCCTGCCTGCCGATGCGTGTGTGCTCAGCCAGCTAGCCCGGACGACGTGGCTTGCTTAAGCCTCTGCTTTCAGGGAGCCCCAGCTCGGAGTGTCTGTGTCGAAGGGAGCACCTTTGCCCCCGTCTTGCTTTGGAGCCGCTGATCTGATGGGGGAGACACAGTGCCTGCCCTCAGCCCACCCTCCTCAGCTCAACCGCGGGTGCTCGCAGGCTCCCTGGGGAGAAGACAGGGCGAACCCAGTGCCCACGGCTCAATGATGGTGCCTGGGCTGAGGCAGCCGTGGCACAGGGGCTTCGTGGCTGGGCATGCTAGTGGCTTGCTTGCTGCAGAGCCCGAGTGCCAGGGGATGCAGCTGCTCTGTGGGCTTGGCCTGAGGGAGTGCAGGCTGGCATGGTGGCCTTCAAGCAGCTAGAGGACGTTCTAGTCACTCGATGGAGGGACCCTGAGCTCTGCTAGGTGAAGGGGAGGCACGCGCTGTGCACTTACCGCATCCCTGTGGGCCTTGTTCAGCTGAGGAAGCGTGGGCCCGGAGAGGGGCTTCACTTGGCCTGGAGCACACAGTGCCTGGCTCGAAGCCCACGTCTGTCAGACCCCAAAAGCCATGGTTCCCGTGGGGTAGGAGGCTGAGCGTTGCCCACTCGCATCCCTGCTCCTGCCGCATTCGGTTGAGGAAAGATTTGGCTCTTGACTCAGCCTGCCTGGCTTTGAATTCTGACTCCGTCCCTACCTGCTGTTTGGTTGTGGTTAAGTTTACTCAACCTCTCTGTGCCTCTGTTTCCCCACGTATTCGATGGGTATAACGTGATGGTGCTTGTTATGTTGAAGCCCGCTCGGTCTTTGTGAGCTGGGGGAGCCGGAGTACTCAAGCGAAGATTTCGGGCTCTCCTTTCTCCCCCACCCCCAACCCTCTCGGTCGGAGAGGAGAAGAGTAGTTAAGAGTTGGGAAACTGGGCAAGACGCGGCTAAGGTCTCTCTGGGGTTGGGACATTCCCCAAAGGGTACGCGGGGCCTGCTCCGGCCCCTCCTTGAGAGTGGCCCGGGGTGGTGGGGGGGACCAGGAAGCCTTACTCCCCATTGGTGCCATCCACCCTGACCTCCAGTCCCCTCTCCACTGCAGAGTGTAGGCACGTGGGCTTCTAGCACGTACCCGGTAATAAGGGCCACCCAGCAGGCAGGACGTGGGCTACGTGAGGGCCCAGTGGAGGCGGCAGCTGCCTGCCCAGCTCAAGGGGCCAAGGCCGGGAGGCTGGGCTGTGGGGTCCATTGTCTGGCCTCCCCCTTTCTGGCGAGCACAGGCTCGGCAGCAGCCGGCAGCGGGCTCTTGGCAGAAGCTCCATCCTGCTCCCCCCACGCAGGCACGCCCTGGCCTGCACGTCCTCGCCTGGGCCTCCAGCCACCATGGCACTACCCGCTGCCCTGGCTACTGCCGCTGCTGGCCTCCAGGGGGCGCTGCTTGGGCGCCTGGGAAGACCTTGCAGGGTGAGGCAGGGCTTAGAGGCCTCATCGTGGGGTTGTCGGGGGGCTCAGTCCACCGGGATGGGACAGACTGGGAAGTGGGCAGAGGAAAGGTGGTCCACTGGGCAGAGCGGTAGGGCAAGGTGGCCCCCTGGATAGAGCCTTGGAGAGTTATTGAAGTGTCAGGTTTGTGGATGGACGAGGGAGAGGGGAGCTAGCGCTAACTGGCAGCGTGGCTGGGCCTCCTCTCTCAGGTCTCAGCGTCCTCAGCTGAACCACGAAGGGACTGGAGAGGACCCACCTCTGGGTTCAATGTTCTGTGATTCATGGCGTCCTTGTTCTTCCTGGCTGAGCTCAACCCCAGTTGAGACTGTTGGAGACAATATGGGGCATGTCCTGAGCTGTGTCTCCCTTTTCCCTTCTCCATCAAAGTGGGGTGAGGCCTGGGGTGCCTGCAGCCCAATGTCCTTGGGAATCGTTGAGGTAAGGCCTGACAAGTCACTTTCCCCTTAGAGCCTCCAGCTCAGAGCTGGAGATATTGTCTCTGATCAACAGGTTAAAAATAACTCCCATGGACTCTTCTCCCTCTACAGGAATGATGTTTGTGTTGGCATCTGTGGCCCCTCCGGGCCTGCCAACTTCCACAGCATGTGACATTGTCAGGGGACTGTAGGTGTGAGGAAGACGGTTGGGGGTGGGGCGGGATCCACACTGCCCTGACTTTAGGTGAAGGCATGGTGCGGGGGTCAGAGAAGGCTGGCGGGGCCACTGGGGCTGCCACCGGGCTGGGGGACATGTGATGGGCAGGGTGAAACCCACTCGTGGAAGCAAAATGATGCGGACTGCTGGCGGGGCCTCCAGGCCGGGGGTGTGCACGGCGGAGCCATCGGGTCGTGTCATATCCAATCCTCAGGTCCCAGAATCGGAATCAGGGAACCACAGGATTGTGGAGTCAAGGAGTTCTAGACTTGGAAAGAACTGAGAGAGAGACTTTCAGTCCGATTCCTGCCCAGACAGGAGAAAGACAGCAGCCTACTAGAGAATATTTATGGAGCTTGTCCTGGGGGCCAGGCTCTCAGCTGGCCTCCCCTGAGTCGATCGTCCTGGTGGCTCAGTTTTGTTTTTGTTTTGTTTCAAACAGAAGAAGAAACAGAGGCGCGCAATTAGATAACGTTGTCCAAAGCGGCTTCAGACTCCTCTCCGCACGATTTCCAAGCCCACGCCCCAAATCATTACCTTGTCCAATTCTATAGAGCTTGGAGCAGAGGCTCAGAAGTTCAGCTGCTGGTTGGAGGTTGCTCTTAGAATTGCAAGACCCTTTTATTCCTCACTCCGTCCAACAGCTCCCTGCCCTACACAGTTCATGCCGCGGGGGCTGTCGAAATTCTCCTTTAGGCCACCTGGAATGACAGCGACTTTCATGTAAGGTTATTTTTTCCTCATTTCCTCATTCGCTGCTCCAAGGAGCTAGGACAACCCTCAGTTCTCCTCGTAAAATCCCCTCCGCCCCCCCTTTTTTCAGTTTATTTATTGATTTTGAGACAGAGAGGGAGCGAGGGAGCGAGCGGGGGAGGGGCGGAGAGAGGGAGAGACAGAATCCCACGCAGGCTCTGTTCTGTCCTCGCAGAGCCCAACGTGGGGCCCGAGCTCACAAACTGTGAGATCATGACCTGAGCTGAAATCAAGGGTCTGCTGCTTAACTGACTGAGCCCCCCAGGCGCCCCCCTGGGGAGTTTTAGAAAGGGCAGCCCTGTGCCTTATCTTATTTAACCCCTGAAACTCACACTGAGGGCAGACCTGTGCCTTCCTAGGCAGGACCAGGCAGGATCCTGATGGGGCGGAAGGTGTGGCTCTCCCACAGCATTTGCATTACGTGATCTTTAGGGTCCTAAAGGGCTGGGGTTGGTCGTTCCGGGGTGAGGGCCCCACGTCTCTTTCCCTAAGCTCACACCATGGGTTGGGTGTCCCCTCTTTGTTCCCTACACCAGGGCAGGATTTCAACAGCAGCACTAGTGAGTGCTGGGCAGTTCCCCTGTGCACTTGCAAGGCGCCAGACACAGCGAGAAGCACTTTGCAGGAATCGCCCCACTGAATCCGCATGACAGCCAGCTAAAGGGAGTTCTGCTATTATCCCCACTTTACAGGTGAGGAATCCCAGGAACATCAGAGAGGGGGTGCCTGCTAAGGGCTGTATTGACATAATACCACACTGATTCTGTGTGTTTTGAAAAAAATCACTTCACACTTGTCTTGAGTCGTGAGGCCGCACGTAAGGCCCATTCCTAAATACAGATAGGAAAACAGAGTTGGACATGGGTAGTGGGTCAGGTTGGCCATGCTGCTCTTCCCATACCACGAAGCCCGGCTGGCTGGCTGTCACCTGAAGCATTTTTCTGGGGTATTTCTTTCCTTCTGGGTATCTTTTCTCATTTCACCCACTTACCCGACTCCTCCCTCCTTTCTTTCTTTTCCTTCCTCCCTGCATCCCTCCCTTTCTTTCTTTCTTTCTTTCTTTCTTTCTTTCTTTCTTTCTTTCTCTTCCTTTTTTCTTTTCATTCACCCATCCATCCATCCCCAGCTCCTCCTGGAGCTAAGTCCTCCCAACAGGACTTCTCTTGACCATGGAGGGCACGCAGGAGGGAATGCTCTTCCTCCCCTGGGGTGCCTCTGTGGCTCAGGCAGTTAAGCGTCCGACTTTGGCTCAGGTCGTGATCTCACGGTTTGTGGGTTTGAGCCCCGCGTCGGGCTCTGTGCGGACAGCTCAGAGCCTGGAGCCTGCTTCGGATTCCGTGTCTCCCTCTCTCTCTGCCCCTCCCCTGCTCACACTCTGTCTCTCTCTCAAAAATAAAGAAACATTAAAAAAAAAAAAAAAAGGGAATGTTCCTCATGGGGGGATGTCACATCCTGGGCAACTGTTCTTTATAACACCTAGCCACACGTGAATCTTGAGGTGATTCTACCAGAGGAGGGGTCTATATCAGAGTTAAGTTCCGTTTAAACAAGATAGAGATGAACTTTTTTTGCTCCTTGTACTTGAAGTCTGCAAGTAAACATCCCCAGGCTGGTTTGACGACCACAGGCCGTCGGAGTCTCAGCTCCTTCTCTCTTATTGATCTGCTGGGTGTAGTTTCCATTTCCAAGGTCACTTCATTGTTCAAGATGGTTGTCGGAGCTCTAGCCAGTAGAAAGGAGGGAGAAAGGCTGGAGAAAGGCGTACCCTTTCCCTGGACCCTTCCTGGAAATTGAACACACACTGCTCACAACCCACTGGCCAGAGCGTGATCACCCATCCACACCGAGCTGCAAGGGAAGCTGGGCACTAGAGCCTTTTCCATCATGGGGGTCTGGCTGAAAACCGGGGAGGAGAAAAGAACAGTGGATGTTGGGAGACAGTGTCTGCCACAGGGCCCTTGTTCCCTTTAGTCTGCCATTGGCAGAGAGGAGGTGGGGCCTTCCCAACTCCCTTCTTCAAGCAACTCTGATTCTCTCCCTTCTCTGAAGCCTCGGTTCTTCCTGATACTTAGGACAGGCGTCCCCCACCCCCTTATCCACGGTTTCGCTTTCTGCGGTGTCAGTTACCTGCCAACTGCAATTTGGAAGCGGACGATCTTCTTTCTGATACAGAATCACAAGGTCAATAGTAGCGTAAGGCTACACTGTAATGCCTTTGTAATTTCCCTCACCCCATCTCATCACCTGGGAATGCTCTCATCCCACCTCATCACAAGAACAGTAAGCATGGTACAGTTAGATATTTCGAGAGAGACACAGAGAGAGAGAGACTACATTCACGTAACTGTTATTACATTGTATTGTGATCATTGTTCTATTTTGCTATTAGTTATTATTGTTAATCTCTTACTGTGCTTAACTGATAAACTTTAGCACAGGGATATATGTATGGGAACAGCATAGTATATGTAGAGTACTATACTGTCTGTGGATGCAGGCACCCACTAAAGGTCTTGCCAGCACCCCCCCACAGATAAGGGGGGACTACTACGTTTACTGCCTGGAGCAATTGACGGCAGCAGTGAAATTCCAAGAGTGGCTGCCTTCGGCTGTTATTCACCCACTGCAGATCCAGGCCAAGAAGTAGCTAGTCTTAGTCCCATTTTACAGTTGAAGAAATGGAGGCCCGGGGGCGCCTGGGTGGCTCAGTCATTTACGTGTCCGACTTCGGCTCCGGTCATGATCCCGCAGTTTGTGGGTTCAAGCTCCGCGTCGGGCTCTGTGCTGACAGCTCAGAGCCCGGAGCCTGCTTTAGATTCTGTGTCTCCCTCTCTCTCCCCGCCTCCCTGCTCGTGTTCTCTCTCTCTCTCTGTCTCTGTCTCTCTCTCAAAAATAAACATTAAAAAAAAAAAAAAAAAGAAATTAAGGCCCAGAGAAATTGGGTAACTTCCTTAAGAGCACCCAGCTGGGGTCCTAGCCCAGCTTTCGTGTGTTCCTTTCTTCCCCATTGAGCGTTTCCTGTAGGAGTAAATGCCTTGGGCCCTCTCGTGGTCTGACAGGAGGAACTAGAATGGTCTGGGCCCCAGGAGGGGCCTGTCTGGGAGGAGAGGGCAGGCAGCGATGTGACCTCAGTCCGCAGGTGTCTCCTCAGCACTTACTCAGTGCCATGGTCAGGGAACGTGTCTGAACAGGGCCTATGGACGGGCTCGGGGATTTCTGCTGGTGCCAGGAGCTGGCCACTATGGCCACATTCCTCTACACAACTTTCCCCAGCATGTGAGCATCCTGGACCCAGTGGTGGGGAAAGGCAGGCATAGGGCAGCCCCGACCATTTTCTCTTTCTCCTGTGCCCACCCTGGTGGGGGAGGAGGCAGCAGGGGACTAGCCCCTACCCTAGCTGGCTGTTTTGGGGAGAGGAGGGCCAGGATGTGCAACCAGCTCTGAGGGAAAGGGGCCTGATTCTGGGCTTCTCAGGCAGTCCAGACCCATCAAGGCCAACCCCTGCCTCTGGGGGAATAGTTCTATCCTTGCTTGCTGACCCCCAAGGGTGAGGTCACTGCTCTGGCCTGGGGTTGGGGAAGGAACACTGAACGTAAGCGTGGTCACAGCCACGATATGAGGTTAGTAATGTTACTGTAATAACTGCTCCCTGATCCCTAGTCAAGAGGAAAGGCTCATGAGCCATGAGTCACAGTTGACAGTGAGGCAGGCATGTGCAGCTCCAATGAGGTTGTGCTGGCGGTGGCCCTGAGACCCAGACATGACCTCTGCCCTCTGGGAGTTCCCGCCGGAAACAGGTGATGAGCAGGGAAAACAGATGTGAGACTAGGCGCCTCCACTCCCTGCCCACCTCCACCAGGAAGCCTTCCTTGATTAACTGCTTTGGCATTGCTCTGAGGTTGACCTTGAGTTACCAGCTCTGGCAAGATGGGCTCCTCGTCCCACCACGTCTGAGCACGGGGCACCTATAGGGGCAAGGGCGTGGACAGGAACGTGGCACTCGCGTTCAAGTCATTCATCATTCAACAAATGCACCAGGTGCTCGGGATATTCTGGTGACCCCCGCACACGCAGGCTCTCACGGAGCCAGGAGAGAAAGCAAATAGTCACACTAGTAAAAAGGAATCACAAACCAGGCCCAGGGGAGGCAGGGCTTGGGGGCAGGGGGTGGGGTGGCAGTAAGGGGGCTTCCTGAGTCTGGGCCGCTCAGCGTGGGGGCCGATCCCCCTGCCAGCCCCTCCTCCGCTGACAAAGGTTCTGCGGGGAGATGGCTGGCCGACACAGTGGCACAGTGCCCGCCAATGGGGGCCGTGCCAAGCGTGATGTGATGTGTGCTGATCCCTCTCCACTCCTTACTGAAGACCAGCGTCTGCTGCCCCCGCAGCACAGGGAGCCTGGGGCGGCTCTCTCATCATGTCCGGGGGTGTTTGAGGGAGAAGTCAGAGTGGGGAGAGGGATATCCTTGTGCGACGAGAGGAGGGGCTGGTCTAAAAGGAGCTCCCCACCGCAGAGCTGGTCACCCCCAGCTGACGGGGCCCCTGGTGCCGTCTGGCGTGTCAGTCCCCTCTGCGTTCCACTTGTGCCCCTGCCATGGACAGAGGAGCTGGCCCCATCGACCTTGTTGCTCCTCGCACCCCATGCTTTGGACCTCCCACTCCAAGACATGTTGGAGACATGTTTTCTTGCCCTCTTTTGGCCCCCTCTGCCTGTTTGGGCCCCGGTTCTAAGAGAGAATGAGGGATCCTGGGGATGAAACGGGGCACAGAGGCAGGGGTGATGCTTCTATCCCCCAGAAATAACCAGTGCAGGCTGACTGGGCTCCGTCTCCCTTTTCCTTCTGCATCCGGTCCGCCTATCATCTGAGAGGGGGCCCACACTGGGTGGGAGGAGGTCCAAAGCCAGGGGCAGCTATCGTATTTAAATATAGGCTCTTGGCACTGGGTGTTGTATGGAAACCAATTTGACAATAAATTTCATATATTGGAAAAAACCCAAATAAATAAATATAGGCTCTTGGGTTCTACTTACAGGGACTGGAATTTTCTAGGTCTGGAGGGGTCTTAGTTTAAAAGTCCCTCAATATTTGTGACATCAGTAGCTGGTTTTTTTTTTTTTTTATTTTATTTTTTTTTTTCTCAACGTTTATTTTATTTTTGGGACAGAGAGAGACAGAGCATGAACGGGGGAGGGGCAGAGAGAGAGGGAGACACAGAATCGGAAACAGGCTCCAGGCTCTGAGCCATCAGCCCAGAGCCTGACACGGGGCTCGAACTCACGGACCGCGAGATCGTGACCTGGCTGAAGTCGGACGCCTAACCGACTGCGCCACCCAGGCGCCCCATCAGTAGCTGTTTTTGAGGAAAGAGCTCAGATTCTGGAGGCAGGAAGTCTTGGGTCCCGACCCCAGCCCCTCCTCTTGCTCTCTGGGTGATTTTAGACACTTATTCTCGAGGCCTTGGTTTCACATCTATAGAATGGGACAGCAAAATCTACCACGGACTAAGTGAGCAAGTGCAGATAAAACTCCAGCGTCCGGCCTGGCACACAGCAGGTGCTCGGTCAACAGTGTTCATTCTCCACGTTTATCCAGGCTGTCTTTGGGATTTGGCTGGCTCGTTCACTTTCTGGTTAGGGTTGGAGCCCCTTGTCTCTGCTGTCACTTGGGGATCCTGGTGGGGTGAGAGAGGAGACTCAGAGGATATGCAAGGAGATGCTCCCCAGAGGCTGCTGTTGCTGGCTACAGGGGAGGGTGAGAACGCCCCCTGCCCCCTGCTGCCGCCCAGTTCATCAACACAGGGTCTGTCACCTAAATATAATCACCTAAACCAAATACATAGTGCTGTGTGCCAGGTGCCGTTCTGAGCCTACTAACGAGGCAATTCTCATGGGGAAATGTTATTTCATTTTACAGACGGGGAAATCAAGGCACAGAGGGGCTACAGGTCACACAGGCCTGTGACGGGCAGGGCTGGGGCTTGAACCCAGGCAGCTGGGCTCTTAACTACTTCCTCTCTCTGGCGTAGGGCTCCCTGGAGAGAGGGATGGACTTGCCTTTCCCACACATGCCTCTGTGTGAAGGGCTGGGGCTGGGCGGTGTGCCTGGGGCGGTGTGCCTCTGGTGGGAAGAGGCAGGCCCCGGTTACCCCTCTGGGATCTCCCGGCCTCCGGCAGCTCCTGCCCATCCTACCCTGGGTGTCCCTGCTTCTCTGTGGTTGCCCCTTCCACCCTGCTGTTGCCCGCCCCTCCTAGGTCAGTCTTCACTTTCTCCAGCTGTGAGCATCAGGACCCCCCCAGGAGCTGTCGCTGCACTCCGCTGCCGCTGCCGCAGGCTGCCTCAGCTTAGAGTCCAGTGATCAGGGAGAGGTGACGAGTGTCCCGATCCGTCTGAACTCCAGCCTGACCTCACGGCCCAAGACCAGTGGCCACTGGCCACTGCTTGCTCAATCCTCAGGGGCTGTGGGCATGAGGGCACGGACCCTCCCTTGAGCTGCTGTTTATGACCCGGTAAATCACTCATTGTCCCCACCCTCGGCCTTAACGAGGGCCAGAGCCCACTACGACACCCCAATTAACCACACCATCTGTTTCCCTTTAAGTGGAAAGAGTGTGGCTGGTGAGCAGGAGCCCAGAGCAAGGATGCTGTGCGGTGGGCTCAGGGATGGTTTTCTTCCCCGGAAAATGACTTACCACTCTCCCCGCCATCTCTACTGTGCCTAGAGGGTGCCTCCCCTCCCTCAAACGAGAGAGCCTGGGGGCCCCCCTGGAGGACACAATTTCTATCCCACCGCAGCTGGCTTCTGCAGCAGGCTGGATTTAGGTTCAACAGTGACTCAGATGGGATGCAGGGGGGTGGGGGCCCACTGCGTGCAAGTTTCCTGGAGATTTGGGAGGCCAGATGTCAATGTCAACAAAGGTATTTGAGTGCGGGAAAGGGCAAGAGGCAAGAATGGGAAAGGGAAGCCAGTGGTTGGTGAGATCATTCCTGGGCAATCTGTGTATTCTTTCACTGATCCATGGGTTTATGGAGCACTTCCCAAGTGCCCAGCCCTGATTGGGCACAGAGACGTGTGAAGGAGGGCCTTCGGGGAGCCTGGAGGTGAAGGCTCTCCCTGGAGGAGGTGTGGACTTAGGAATTAGTCCATTTCAGCTCCAGCTCTTTCCTGGGTTCAACTCCCCAGGGTAGCGTGACAGCTAGTGTGAACATTGGAGCGATGGGTTGGGGATGTAAGCTGGAGACAGGAGTCAGGAAGCATCGGGAATAGTCGGTGCAATGCGGCAATGAACAAATGTTTAGGTGGGCAAATCAGAGGTCGTGTCAGAAAGCTGGGTGGGGGCATTCAGGCTGGGTAGCTGCCTGGGGAGTGTGTGGCTGAATGGATCCCTGTCTGAGTTAGGCAGAAAGCACCTTCATTCACTTCTCCCTCAAATATGGGAGCAATCACACAGCCTGCCCACTGTCAGCATCCACTTCCGCACCACGGCAGCCATACTAGCTGGTTAGAGCCCTCTGTCCTTCCGAGTCCAGAATCAGCCTCATGCTTTTTACCTCACACACCGGTCCAGGCCCTCGCATCAGAACGTAATGAAATTAAAATCTACCGTTCTGCATGGGCATTCAGACATGCACAAGGGTCTAAGGAAACTCCTAGAAGAAAACCCTCCAGAGGGAAGAGACAGTTGGGAGACAGTCTTGGCCAAGTGACAGTGCTTCACTGTCAGAAGGCAAGCCAGGGCAGTTCTTTTTTTTTTTTTTTTTAATTTTTTTTTTTTTTCAACGTTTATTTATTTTTGGGACAGAGAGAGACAGAGCATGAACGGGGGAGGGGCAGAGAGAGAGGGAGACACAGAATCAGAAGTAGGCTCCAGGCTCTGAGCCATCAGCCCAGAGCCTGACGCGGGGCTCGAACTCACGGACCGCAAGATCGTGACCTGGCTGAAGTCGGACGCTTAACCGACTGCGCCACCCAGGCGCCCCAAGCCAGGGCAGTTCTTAACAGGGCAGGCGATTGTCACCAGGATGTGCTCTGGTCTGGCTTTCTGGTAGACCTGCGTCCACATCTCAGAGACAGAGCAGGAGACAGAGCTGGGAATAAAATACGAAGCCCAGTGCGTCAGGACTCTGTTGCGGGGAACAGGATCCATTGTGGTGAGTTTAAATGGAAGAGATTTATTCCAGAGTACGAAACTCTGCAGAACTACTGGAAGGCCAAAGACAGAGACTCAAGGTTGAACTTACAGGAACAATTCTCAATGCCCACAGAACTGGGCCACTAAAGAGGCTGCTGTGTCTTTGGCAATCATGAGGTCACCAACTCCAGAACCACATGCAGTGCCGTGATAGGAAGCTGCTTCTGTGGCTAGGTCCACACTACACCTGCTGTGATCCATACTAGTAGGTGGGCGGCATCCTTGGCCTCACCTTCTTTTTTATTTTTTTAAAATGTTATTTTAATTCCAGTGTAGTTAATATACAATGGCACATTAGTTTCAGGTGTAGCGATTCAGCCATTCTGTATATGACTCAGTGCTCATCAGGATAAGTGTACTTTTAACTCCCTTCACCTATTTCACCCCTCCCCACCATCCACTTGCCCTTTGATGACCATATATTTGTTCTCTATAATTAAGAGTCTGAAAAAACCAAACAAACAAACAAAAAAGAGTCCGGTTTTTTTGGTTTTGTTTTGGTTTGGTTTATCTCTCTTTTTTTACCCTTGGTTTTGTTTCTTAAATTCCACATATGAGTGAAATCAAATGGTGTTTGTCTTTCTCTGGCTTCTTTCGCTTTAGCATTATACTCTCGAATTCCATCCATGTTGCTGCAGATGGCAGGATTTCATTCTTTTTTATGCTGAATAATATTCCATTGTGTATATACACCATATCTGCTTTATCCATTGATCAGTCGATGGACACCTGGGTTGCTTCCATAATTTGGCTATCGTAAATAATGCCACAGTAAACATAGGGGAGCATGTATCTTTTCAAATTAGTGTTTTCATATTCTTTGGGTAAATACCTAGTAGTATGATTTCTGGATCATAGGGTAATTCTGTTTTTTAATGTTTATTTATTATTTTGGAGAGAGAGAGACAGAAGATCTGAAGCAGGATCTGCACTGACAGCAGAGAGTCCCATATGGGACTTGAACTCACGAACCATGAGATCATGACCTGAGCCCAAGTCAGACGCTTAACAGACTGAGCCACCCATACTCTCCAGGGTAATTCTATCTTTAATTTTTTGAGGAACCTCCACACTGTTTTCCAAGTGGCTGCACAAGTTTGCATTCTCACCAACAGTGTAGGAGGGTTCCTTTTTCTCCACATCTTTGCCAACACCTGTTGTTTCCTGTGTTGTTGATATTAGCCATTGTGACAGGTGTGAGGTGATATCTCATTGTGGTTTCCATTTGCATTTCCCTGATGATGAGTGATGTTGAGCATCTTTTCATGTGTCTGTTGGCCATTTGTGTGTCTTTGGAAAAATGTCTGTTCATGTCTTCTGCCCTTCTTTTAATTGAATTATTTGATTTTTTGGTGTTGAATTGTATACGTTCTCTATATATGTTGGATACTAACCCTTTATTGGATATGTCATTTGCAAATATCTTCTCCCATTCAGTAGGTTGTCTTTTAGTTTTGTTGGTTGTTTCCTTTGTTGTGCAGAAGCTTTTTATTTTTATGGAGTCCCAATCATTCACTTTTGTTTTTGTTTCCCTTGCCTCAGGAGACATATAGAAAGATGTTGTTATAGCCAGTGTCAGAGAAAATTACTGCCTATGCTCTCCTCTAGGATTTTTATGGTTTCAGGTTTCACATTTAGATCCTTAATCCATTTTGAGTTTATTTTTGTTCATGGTGTAAGAAGATGGTCCAGTTTCATTCTTTTGCATGAAGCTGCCCAGTTTCTCCAACACCACTTGTTGAAGAGACTGTCTTTTTCTCATTGTATATTCTTTCCTGCTTTGTCGAATATAAATTGACCATATAATTGTGGGTTTATTTTTGGAATTTCTATTCTGTTCCATTGAGCTGGGTGCTTTATTTTTGGGTCAGCACCATACTGTTTTGATTACTACAGCTTTGGAATATAACTTGAAATCTGGAATTGCGATACTGTCAGCTTTGTTTTTCTTTTTCAAGATTGTTTTGAGGTCTTTTGTGGTTCCAGACAAATTTTAAGATTGTTTGTTTTAGGTCTGTGAAAAATGCAGTTGGCATTTTGAGAGGGATTGCATTAAATATGCGGATTGTTTTGGGTAGTGTGGACATTTTAATATTTGTTCTTCCAATCCATGAACATACAATATCTTTCCATTTGTTCGTGTTGTCTTCAATTTCTCTCATCAGTGTTTTGTAGTTATCTGAGTATAGGTCTGTCACTTCCTTGGTTAAGTTTATTCCTAGGTATTTTACTATTTTGGGTGCAATTGTTAATGGGATTATTTTCTCAATTTCTCTTTCTGCTGCTTCATTATTAGTGTATAGAAATGCAATGGATTTCTGTATATCGATTTTGTAGCCTGCAGCCTTAGTGAATTCCTTTGTCAGTTCTAGTAGTTTTTTGGTGGAGTTGTTAGGGTTTTCTATATATAGTTTTATGTCATCTGCAAATAGTGAAAGTTTTATTTCTTTCTTCCCAATTTGGATGCCTTTTATTCCTTTTTCTTGTCTGATTGCTGTGGCCAGGACTTCCAGTACTATGTTGAGTAAAAGTGGTGAGAGTGGACATCCTTGTCCTGTTCCTGACCTTAGGGGAAAAGCTCTCACTTCTTCCCCATTAAGGAGATGTTAGCTGTGGGTTTTTCATAGATGGGCTTTATTATGTTCAGGTATGTTCCCTGTAAACCTACTTTGCTGAGAGTTTTTATCATGAATGAATGCTATACTTTTATCATGAATGGATGTTGTCAAATACTTTTTCTGCATCTACTGAAATGATCACATGGTTTGTACCCTTTCTCTTATTGATGTAATGTATCATGTTGATTGATTTGCAAATATTGAGCCACACTTGCATCTCTGGAATAAATCCCACTTTACTGTGGCGAATAATTTTTTTTTTCAACGTTTATTTATTTTTGGGACAGAGAGAGACAGAGCATGAACGGGGGAGGGGCAGAGAGAGAGGGAGACACAGAATCGGAAACAGGCTCCAGGCTCTGAGCCATCAGCCCAGAGCCCGACGCGGGGCTCGAACTCACGGACTGCGAGATCGTGACCTGGCTGAAGTCAGACGCTTAACCGACTGCGCCACCCAGGCGCCCCGCGAATAATTTTTTTAAATGTATTGTCGGATTCGGATTGCTAATAATTCGTTGAGGGTTCTTGCGTCCATGCTCACCAGAGATATTGGACTGTAGTTCTCTTTTTTTGTGGTGTCTTTTTTTAAATGTTTATTTATTTATTTTGACAAGAGAGACAGAGAGCCCCAGTGGGGGAGGGGCAGAGAGAGAACAAATCCCAAGCAGGCTTTGCACTGTCAGAACAGAGTCCGGCCTGGGGCTTGATGTCAGAAACCGTGAGATCATGACCTGAGTTGAAAACAAAAGTTGGACCCTTAACCTGACTGAGCCATCTAGGCACCCCTTTTGTGGTGTCTTTATCTGGTTTAAGTATCAGAGTAATGCTGGCTTCATAGAATGAATTTAGCAATTTTCCTTCCTCTTCTATTTTTTTGGAAAAGTTTGAGAAGAATAGGTGTTAACTCTTCTTTAAATGTTTGGTAGAGTTTACCTGTGAAACTGTCTGGTCCTAGACTTTTGTTTGTTGGGAGTGTTTTGATTTACTGAGTCAATTTCATTGCTGGTGATAGGTCTGTTCCCATATTCAATTTCTCCCTGCTTCACTTTAGGAAACACTTTAGCAAGTGTTTCTAGAAGTGTATCCATTTTTCTAGTTTGTCCAATTGGTTCACATATAATTTTTCATAACATTCTCTTACAATCCTTTGTATTTCTGTGGTGTCAGTTGTTATTTCTCTCTGCCATTTCTGATTTTGTTTATTTGAGTTCCACCCCCACCCCCCTCTTTTGTGTTATGAGTCTGGCTAGAGGCTTATCAATTTTGTTGATCTCTTCAAAGAACCAGCTCCTGGTTTAGTGATCTGTTCTAGCTTTTTGTTGTTTCTTATCTCATTTATTTCTGCTCTAATCTATTATTTTCTCCCTTCTTCTGATTTGGGGTTTTGTTTGTTCTTCTTTATCTCCTTTAGGTGTAAGTTTAGGTTGTTTATTTGAGATTTTTCTGGCTTCTTTTTTTTTTAATTTTTAAAAATGTTTATTTATTTTTGAGAGAGAGAGAGACACACACACACACAGAATGCAAGCGGGGGAGAGGCAGAGAGAGAGATGGAGACACAGAATGTGAAACAGGTTCATGTGAGATCATGACCTGAGCCGAAGTCAGATGCTTAACTGACTGAGCCACCCAGGTGCCCCTGGGCCTCACCTTCTTGACCCTGTTGGCCAGCACTGCCGCAAAACAACAATATCAAGAAGAAAAAACACCCCTGTCCCTGTCCCTTTTCCCAGAAAGCAGCAGCAGCACCTGCAGAAGTGCAGCCTTTTAAATCTTATGCAATTGCATCCGATTGGCTGACTCTGAATTATATCCTGAATCTCGACGGCAAGGGATACTGACAAATGTAGTGTTTTGTTTATTTATTATTATAATTGTTATTATTTACTTTTCTTGTTTCTTCAGTCTAGGTGGGGCACCTAGCAGAAGGTAGAATGGATTAAGATCCAGTCCATAATGTCCCCTGCACACTGTCTCCTAGACTTCTGTAAGATGCTAGGTGCAGGCAGCTCTGTTCTTGGATTCTGCCCCAGGGAAAGGCAGAGGGCGATGCATTCTCCCACCGTAACACAGGCCACTATACAGCTTTGGCACCTTGAGGGCTCGGGCACATCAACCGTGCCCTTTGTGGGTGGTCCTGGGGCGAGGTTTGGCACCAGGTCATTGCATCGGATGAGAAAACTCCTAGGCCTGTCCAGGAATAGTTGGTGGGATTTTGGAAGCAGCTGGGACCAGCAAATATTGGTTATTGGGGTCTGAGTGGTTTTGTTTAACTCCTAGCCAGATCTGCCTTTGGAAACACTACCATGAGCACCTAGGACGTGCCAGGCACTGCGTCGGGGGTTGGAAATACAGAGAGGAATGGAGTACGGTCCCCGCTGCCCTCTTTGTGGCTCCTTTTCCAGCCTGAGAAGAGATGTGGAAAGCAGATAAAAGGATGCCCATGGCATTGAGGGTGCACAAAGG
Source organism: Prionailurus viverrinus (assembly GCF_022837055.1). NCBI lineage: Eukaryota > Metazoa > Chordata > Mammalia > Carnivora > Felidae > Prionailurus > Prionailurus viverrinus. Next base: position 42,044,806 of record NC_062565.1, on the reverse strand, counting down.
AGAACAGGGGAGCTTCCCAGGAGAAGTGACATTTGAGATGAGTCCTGAAAGGCCAAGGATGCTGGGAGGAGGTGTGGGTAAGGGACAAGGGCACAAGTGAGAACGACAGCAGAGTCTCAGAGAGCCGGGCGTGAAGAGATGTGGGGCAGGAGACCACGTTTGGGAAACCAGACCGGGGGTTTCTCAAGGGGCGAGTCTTAGCCTCCGCATCCAGACCGGGCTGGCGTTCCTGTGCTGGGCACCTGTGTCTGGCCAGTGCTGCAGTCTGTTCCCTGCTCTCCTCAGGCTGCAGGATGGGGTTTGCTGCCTCTGCTCGCACAGACTGCTGGGAATGACTCACGGTTGAGGAGGAGCCGGGGAAGCCACGGGTCTCTGCGCAGGCTGGAGGCTATGTGGAGGCCTCTCCCCCAGGGGTGGTGGCAGCGGAAGAAACTAGCCCATGTGGACAGGGTGGCCCCTGTCACTCCGCTCTGGGCCTCAGAGGGAGTTAATGGAACCCCTGCCCCTGGCTCCCTCCCCCAGTCCTCCTTGGGCTCTGCATCCCTCCAAGGCAGGGCTGCCCCTCCCTCCCTGCATCCTACTCCATCCTGACGGCCAGCCTCCCTGGCTTGGGTGGCTAAGGGTACTGGTGGTGGGGTCATTACAGGACACCGCTGCCCGAGGGTCAGAATAGAGGAGGCCCAGCTGTCAGCTGGAACCCATCAGAAGCCCAACCAAGCCCTGGCAGCAGGCGGCAGCGGGGAGGGCAGCTAATGAGAAAGGTGTCCCTGTAGCTGCAGTTTCTTAACCCTTGCCACCCCCACCCCCCGGCACCAGGGTGTGTCCTGAGATTTTCCCACGGTGACAGGTGACTCCAGGTCCCTCATTCCTCAACCCAGGTTGGTGGGAGTGGGCTGGGCTTAATTTAATGGAGAGACCCGGCCCCTGCCTTAGGGAAGGGAATGAAACAACATAGCTCTTGTTTTCAGGGAGACCTTAGTCTTTTGGAGAAAATGTAGTTCAGACCTAGTCTGAAGGGGGAGACACAGCCCTGCCCCCAGGGAGCCCCAGTCTGAGGGGAGACACAGCCCTGCCTTCAGGGAGCCCCAGGCCGAGGGGGGAGACACACAGCCCTGCCCTCAATTTGCTCAGCGTCAGAGATGGGAGAGGTTTTATCTTCTTATGAAACTAAGACATCCAGGGGCGCCTGGGTGGCTCAGTCGGTTAAGCGTCCGACTTCGGCCCAGGTCACGATCTCGTGGTCCGTGAGTTCGAGCCCCGCGTCGGGCTCTGGGCTGATGACTCAGAGCCTGGAGCCTGCTTCCGATTCTGTTGTCTCCCTCTCTCTCTGACCCTCCCCCGTTCATGCTCTGTCTCTGTCTCAAAAATAAATAAACATTAAAAAAAAAAAGACATCCATATAATAGCACAACTTTTGACTTTCTTTGAGATTTTGTGAAGAACCAGCAACTCGAACACACATCCTCGTCCTCTCAAAATCTGGGAACGAGGCGTCTGCAGATCCAGATTGCCGTCACTAGGGGACAGGTTTGCCCTGGTTGCCCTCTGAAGGCCAGCTGCCCTCCTCAGCCACCTGCTTTTCTAAGACCTCTCCTCATCCCGAAAACCACTCAGCGAGTGGGTTATTTTCAGGAGCTCATTCAACTCCTTCTTTGGTATCCATGTAACTTATGTAACTCATGGCTTTCAATTAACAATTGAAGTGGGCGAGCAAGAGCACAAAAGGAAACATGTCTATGTGCAACTGGCCTTTCTTCAACTGCGTGGTTTAGATGTCCGTGATTTATTTTCCACAATTAGCGGCTGGCCTTCTCCCAACTACTCTCTCAGTTCTGATGGTAGGACCCACCGCTGGCTGGGCACGGCAGCCTGGCGAAGCTGTCTGCGGGCACCCTTTCCTCTGCTGGGATCACCGAAGCGTTCGGGCCTCTTGGTTACTGGACTGCCCAGGGCTAATTATAAAGCTCTCCAGGGAGAGAGGTGGGGTCCGGGCCCGCAGGCAGGCTGAGGAGGAAAGGCTCAGAAGTGCCGGTGCTTTTGCGGGACTTTGCTGTACTCTTCGGCTTTAGGCAAGTTATTCCACCTCTAGGGCCTCAATTTTCTCATCTGTTAAATGGGAGCGAGCAATGGGGTTAGGTGGTCCCTAGAGTCCCCTGTGCCTGGACTTTGACGCTCTTGCCTGCTTCCTTTCCCACCCCCACCCTGGGCTCTCCCAATACCCCGTCGTGGTGACGGTGGGTGCGTTAATCACAACCTTGGTCGGCAATCGATGTAATCAACAAGCGTACCGCCAGGCAGCCTTGTGCGGTGGCCGAAGGGCTGCTGCCCGCATTTTTTCCCCAGCCTTAGGCTGGCACTCTGATGCCTGAGGATGGTGTGGGTCCACAGCCCAGGGAGGCTGTCGGGTCACATTTCCTGGAACCCTGAGCCAGCTTCTGGACGCCACCCTAAAGGAGCCCCGCCCCCCGCCCCCCCCCCCCCCCCCCCCCCCCCCCCCGGCACAGTGAGCTGAGCATGTACAGGGGGCTGGAGACACGTGAATGCCACGACCATCAGATATGTACTGAACCATGTCCTGGGCTGGGCAGGGGGATGACTTAGATGAACGAGTGGATGTGGCTCAGTTCTTCGTGATATTTAGAGGCATGTACGTGGGCTCTGATGTCAGTCTCCAGGTTCAAATCTTGGTCTCATGCTGCCTTGGGCAAGATACGGGGCATATATCTTGGTTCGTCCACCTGGAAAATGGGAATGCTAATAGAAGTACACCAACAGGTAAGGATTGGATGAGTCGGTCAATATAAAGTGTTTAGAGCCCAGGGTGTGATTATTACAACTTTTGTTTCCTGAGCACCAACTCTGTGCCAGGAAGTGTCATGACATGTGGTGTAAACCAGATCCCTTACAGGGCAGCAGAGAGATCAGTTCTGGCTTGGCTGAGGAAAGAGGCCTCAGGCAAGAGTTGGTACCACAGTTCGGTCTTGAAGGATAGAGCTAAATACAGAAATGACACTGGGCAAGGGCATTCCGCGAGGAGGGGACAGCATGAACAAAAGCATGGAGGCAGGGAGGCAAAAACTGTGTTGAGGGCAATCCGAGAGGGCTGGAGAGATTACAGTATAAGGGACATAAAATTGGAAAGTGGACTTTAGCCAGGGGAACCCCTAGAGCATGGAATGAGGCCTTTCTCCTGTAGGCAAAGGGGACCCCAGATGGTTATTGGGCGAGGGGATCCTGTGGGGGAGGTGAGGCTGTCGTATTTTTTTTTAATGTTTATTTATTTTTAAGAGAGAGAGAGAGAGAGAGAGAGAGAGCGAGCGCGGGGGAGGGGCAGAGAGAGAGAGGGAGACACAGAATCCGAGCCGTCAGCACAGAGCCTGATGCGGGGGCTGGAAGGTACGGAACCAGAAGATAGTGAGCTGAGCCAAAGTCAGTCGGATGCTTAACCGACTGAGCCCCCCAGGCGCCCCCCGAAGCTGCTGTATGTTAATGAGACAGTAGGACCAGTTTCCCTGGATGTATAAGATCAGCGATAAGAATGACAATAAGAAAACTCTCTTTTTGCAGATTACAAAGCCCATGGGGAGTGCTTTCAAGGGCACACCTTGGCTGACAACCCCGAGAGGTGAGTTAAGCAGGGGTCATCACCTTCACTTTATGGATTGGAGGATGAGGGCTCCTCCAAAGTCACCCAGCGTAGCCCAGCAGGGGCCAGGAGGGCTCTAGGTCCCCTTCGGAGGCTTCTGCCCTGTCTTTAGGGCTTCGCAGGCCTCTAAGTGTGTGTGCGTCGTGGGGGGCATGAGAGTGCCTGCGCCATGAGCCACGCCCCCCCGCCCCTGCTCCCCTGTCAAGCCAGGGCTGGGTCTACTGCACTTCTGGCTCACTGTGGTGGGTGGGGAAGGGGGAGACCTGTCCTGGGCACATGGTAGGTGGGCATCTAAACCCCTGCAGATAGGTACTGAGAACACTGGTGAGTTGAGTGGGGGCTGACTGAGCCACTGCCAGGAGGTGTGGGAGGGGAACAGGCAGGTCGCCAGGGGGTCGGGTGTGTGCGTACATAGCCCTGCCCTGACAATAAGCCCTTTGCTTCCCTAGAAGCCCCAGCTAAGCAGCAGCCAAGGAAGATGGGTAGAATGGGTGGAAGCTTCCATTTGCTTTCCTGCCAGGCTTCTCTGGGCTCCTGCTGCAGGGCCAGGAGTCTGGCTTCTGATGTCTGATCTTAGCTCTTTCCTCTCTTAGGATCCCACCTGCTTGGCTGACACGCCCTCCCCTTCCACGCTGGGGGCTTCCTGCTCTGATGTTCATTTTCCAGGTCCTGGAGTTCCCCAGCAGAGCCTGGTGGTGAGGAAGGAAATCGTAGAGCCCTGGCTTCCTGAGCCCTGCCCACGCCCCCCTGAGCAGACCAAGTTCATCTACCTTTCTAGGGGATCCAGCCCAGGGCATGCCGCTTGGCACAGCCTAGGTAGCATATGTTGGCTCCGTCTGCCAGGGCCTCACAGTTCAGGGGAGTCTAGGAGCCCTCGGGGAACCAATAGTGAAGGCACTGAAACATGCACATCATAATATAAATCCAAGAGCAGCCCCAGCAGAGAGCTTTTCAGGGGTTTGGACCAGGTGAGTGGAGGCAGTCAGGGGACTTCCTGAGGCGGGGTCCCTGATTGGAGCTGAGCTTTAAAGGGTGTGGGGCTTGGAGAGGGGAGGGGTGATTCTTCCCAGAGATAGGGAGCCGGCCTTCATAAGCTGCACATGGCAATGGGTTGAGAAGAAGAGGGGAGGGGTGTGGGCATGCGTGCCCCAGCCAGCCCTGGAAGATGTGTGCATCATGGCCCTAAAGGCTGGGCAGATATGGACCGTTTATTCATTCACTCATTCATTATTCATTTGCATTTACCTAGTACCTCCTCTAAGCCAGGTACTGTGCTTGGGACTGAGCACTTAATGACAAGCAGGATAGATGTGTCTTTTCCCTCCTGGAGCTCCTGGCTCAGATGGAAGGCTGATGAACAAACAGGCCACCCCAACATACCGATCAGTGCCAGGAGGGGAGAGACAGGGGCCCCAGGAGAGCAAAGAGGGGGCGGAGCAAAGACCCACAGGCTGATGAGTGAGCTGGGAGGGGGGGCCTGGAAGGAGAGGAGGCATCCTGGGATGCGGGTGGGGAAGGGCCTCTCTGTGGGGCAAGATCTGTGGCCTGAGGGGGGGCAGCGGAGGTGAGGTATAGTGGCAGCAGGGACCAGGTCTCACGAGTTGTGCTACATTAAAGAATTGTCTGGAGGGCACTGGGAAATCTTTGACAGGCTTTGGGCAAGGGCTGGACGGGATTTGACTTGTGTTTTGGAAAAATCCCTTTGGCTCAGATGACAATCAGGTTGGAGGGCGCCAGAAGGAAGTCCTGTACCGTGTTTAGCTCCAGAGCAGGGAGGAGCGCCTCTTGGACACAAGCCCCATGAAGGCAGGATGGTGGCCTTCTTGTTGGCCCACAGGGCCCAGGGGAGTGTTGCCCAAGTCCCAAAAGGGAGGCCATGTGGGGTCCCAGGTGATGGCTGGTCTTCTTGTCCACGGGGTCCCTTCCTCCGGCTGAGGTGCAGCCACTGCGATGGTGGCCCAACTCTCTGGCACCATGGGGGAGGGTGGGCCCCATTCTGGGTGAAGGCTGCCAGAAGCGGGTGGGAGACCTCTTGAATGAGGCAGGGAAGAGCCAGTTGTCCGAGAAGGAGATGCTTTGCATTAATCCATTAATACCTGCATCCCCGTCCCCCGCCCATTAACCACCAATTAATGGTGATTAATTTGGCCATTAAGAGTAAAACCAGGTAGTTCCCATTGCTTGGGGGGTGGGGATGTTGGGAGGGAGACTAGCTTACCCCAGAGTAAGCCCAGCTTGTGAAGAGGGCTGATGGAACCCCAGGGATGGGAGAGGAAATGAATGTCATGGTCAGGGGTGTGTGGAAGGATGAGCTGGACTTCTAAGGCTTCCTGCCCTGGGAAAGATGGCGGCCTCTGGGGCTATCCTCTGCACCTGAGCTCCTCTGTAGGCCGCCTGTGTGGGCTAGGGGATAGGATGTCAGTGATTCAGGAATCTTCCTTCTCTTCTGCTTCCCCACACAACCCTCTCTTCCAAGGGGAGAGGGGAATGGGAGGGCACAGGAGGTCTGTTTGGCCGGGCCCCCAGTTCAGCCAGGCCTGGGAACCCTGCCCAAGGCACCCGAGACAATGCCGGGAATGGAGGCTGGCCTGGCCAGAGGCAGGCCCCGGGAGGGGGCAGGAGCAGTGTCCACTCCATTCACAGCCCTGGCCCTGTCATGGCATGGTGGCTGTCAGCACCACCCCCGACTCTTGGGCTCCCTGCCCGGTCCCAGTCTTCTGCCCACCCACCCCTTGGCAGCTACTAGCCATGCCATTCTCTCAGAAGGCCCCTCTCCTGCCCAGCCTGGTCCTAACCCCTGGGGGACGGGTGCGTATGTGGGTGCATGTGTATATGCCTGTGTGAGTGTGCCCACTCCTGTGTGTGTGTGTGTGTGTGTATGTGTGTGTGCATATATGTGAGTGTGTGAGTGTGTAACAGTAGATGAGTGAGTGCATGTGTGTATGGAGTGTTGGTGCTCATGTGTCTATGGGTGTGTGAATGTGTATATGAATGTGCATGAGTGCATGTGTGTAAGTGGTGCGGAAGCCATGACTCGAGGAGCTCTGCCCACTCTCCCTAGCCTCCCCGTCCCCCAGCCATTCACTAGGGATGCAGTCTAGCATTTCTCAGGACCGCCTTCCTTCAAATGGTTGACCCCCTGCCCCACCAGTGCCATTTACTTTTCCCACCCATGCAGCCTTGTATTCAGCGTGGAAAAAGCATCCCCATCTCCGGGAGCCTCCTTCTTCTCTAGAACTTGGGAAGGACCCTGCGTTTCCTCCACCTGGCCAGCCAGAGTTCTGGGGGAGACGGGCCCCGCTTCTGGGACTCTAGGCCGGTCGGGTGTTGATGGAGATAGGCTTCCCAGTTCCCAGCCCCGAGCCTGGCCTGGATTTCCCTGGAGGGGACACAGAGGGGGAGCTCTGGCTCACAGGAGAACTGGGATTTGGTTATTAAACCAAGTTGCAAGTTCAGTCTGCTTTCCGGCCAAATTTTCTTCCCGCCTCCCTTTCTCCTCAAGATAATAGAAATATCCGGGAGAGGTTCCTTTCCTCCCTGGCCCTGCTATTGGCCAGGCCCTTGTCATGGCAGGCACACCCCCTGGGCCTCGGCCAACTCCACCTCACCCCCACCCCACAAGAGGGAGCAGTTACATCAGCAGCTCTCTCCAGCTCCAGTCCTCTCTGGGAAAGGCCTCTGATCCATTCCCTGAAAGGACCGTCTCATCCTGAAGGAAAGATGTCATCCCTGGCCTGGCCTCATGACCTCTGACTGTCCCTGACCCTGCTAGCAGTAAGGATTGGTTCCGGTAACATTACGTCTGGATTTGAATCCTGGTTTAGCCACTTTCCAGCTGTATGATGTTGGGCAAGTCACTTAACCCTTTCTGGGTCTCAGTTTCCCAATCTGTAACTGGGGATGACAATAGCGCTGCCTTTATAGGTTTGTTCTGGGGATTCAATTAGTTAATTCAATTACTTAATATTCATACAGGACTTGTGCTTTATCTTGCACTATATAAATATTGGTCAGCTAAATAACCACTTCCCTAAATGATGGCTAGCTAAGGAATAGGTGGATGGATGGGTCACTGACCCTCTGACTCCTATGGGTCACTGACCCTCTGACTCCTAGCTTCTTGCCTCAGCTCTTACTCTTTCAAGAAATTTGTGTTTTTAATGTTTATTTATTTTTGAGAGAGAGAGAGACAGAGATAGAGCATGAGCGGGGGAGGGGCAGAGAGAGAGAAGGAGACACAGAATCCGAAGCAGGCTCCAGGCTCTGAGCTGTCAGCACAGAGCCCGACACGGGGCTCGAACTCATGAACCGTGAGATCATGATCTGGGCTGAATTTGGATGCTTCACCGACTGAGCCACCCAGGCGCTTCACTCTTTTTTTTTTTAAGTAGGCTTCACCCCCAGCACAGAGCCCAATGCAGGGCTTGAACTCATGACCCTGAGATCAGGACCTGAGCTGAGATCAAGAGTCGGATGCTTAACCGACTGAGCCACCCTGGAGCTCCAACGCTTATTCTTATCCTGGCAATTAGCCATTACCCCACATGGACCCCAGGAGTCTCTGCCTTCTGCCCCCTTCTTCAGGGTCAAACCCACCCTACCATTTAGCCCTGACACTGGCACTTGATCTCCTGGGACAGGGATATCACAGCAGAACATGGAGTCCGGTGGGGGGGGGGGTGGGGCTTGGGGGGCTCAGAAGAAAGTCTCTTACCCTGGCCTGTCTCCCCACTGCTCTGTGGCCACAGCAACCCTCCCCCGAAGGTGGCCTGAAGGAGAAAGAGGTGCCATGTGGCAGGTGTCTCTGCAGTGTCTTCTAGGTCTTTGCTGTTCTGGGGAGAGAAAGCGGCAGCTTTGCTTCCTGGCTGGAGAATCTAGGTTTCGGTGTGAAGATAGGAAAGATTCACTCATGGAAACTCACCCACCTTCCTGAAACAATGATCCTCATCCATTACCAGCCGCTTACGCCGGGATGGGGCAGTAGTTGGGGGTGGGGGTGGGGCTGTGCTCCACCTGGCAGGGGGGGTAGAGGGCTTCTCTGTCCTCCTGACGCCCCCCTCCCCCGGCTTCTCCCCCTTCCCCAGTCCCTGTTCCCACTGGAGGGAGAGATCTCAGCCTTACCTGGTTTCCCCTACACCCCTCCTTCTCAAAGGCCACGTGGAGTCTTGGCCAGCCAAGAGCCCCAGGTACCCCACACTGCCCTTGGCCTCCACTTGGCTCCACAGCAGTCTCTCTCTCCACCCCACTCTTGTGCTCACCGTGGGTGGGGAGACTGAGGCAGCTTTTCCCCTGAGCCTGATGGGGCCTGCCTGACCCCTGGCTTCTCGGTGCTCCGGGTCCTTGGGTTCAATTCAGACTTTTCAACTTTTGTCACGAGGAACCACTCTGTGCTCTCTTGCGCTTGGTACTGGGGCACAGGGATGGAAAAGGCCCAGGTGGTCCCAGTTACCAGGAAGTTCCTCAGCCAGAGAACATCCCTCAGAGAGAAGCCGAGGGCCTCGAGATTCCTTCTTCCCCCCTTTCTCCCTTCTTCCTTCCCTCCTTCAAACATGTACCGAGCGCCTCCATTGTAGCAAGTGTGTACTAGGCCCTGCCCTGAGGTTCAGGGGGAACCTGGCTGCAGGACCCACACAGAGCTTTTCTGGGTTCCACAGCCCTGCTCACTGGGGGCTCCCTGGGGGAGAGGCTGAGGTGTCTCCCCCCTCGCAGGGTCTTCGACATTCTTTGATTCATTGATTCATAGTTGCTCAGGGGGTGCCTGCTAGGTGTGTGTTCTTGCCCTCTAAACTGCGTCCCTGTGGACCAGAAGCAGCTGCTTTGGGGAAGAGGGTTCCTGCAAAGCCAGGAGCCCAAGTGCGGTTGGAGGCTGGCCCTGGGCTGAGGCAGGATGGGCCTCTGCAGTTGCTGTGACTCACGGGGAAAGCAGGGCCCCGGAGCCATGGAGAAAGGAGGCTCTGAGGATTTCACTGCTGCGGCAGGAGAGAAGGCCCAGGAGAGTGTCAAGTATCTTGCCCAAAGGAAGACAGGAATTCAAAATTTGCGGAATCCCTGACTCATCGCTGGGGGTGGAGAGAGGTGGGAAAAGGCTGGGCTGCCAGGGCCTTCCAGGGGGACCGTGAGCTCCCGCCTCACAGAGTCCTGTCACTGCTAGCCTCCTCGCCCTCCCTGCCATCAAGTTCTCCCTGCCATCCAATCGTGGTCTCTCCTGCTGTGTTTTTGGGTGTCCTTGGTGGAGATGGGCCATACTGGGCCCCGGCGCAGGGCCTAGCCCTATCCCTTACCTGGTACTGTCGCAACCCACCTGGGACCGGGGTTAGTTCCCGGAGACAGCTTCACCCTTAGCTCCCAGCTAAGCCTCCACCTTTATTTCTAGGGTTGTCCGAGTCTTAGAGGGCAGGGGGAGGGGATTTTTCTGCAAATGGAAGGCGCTGTGTTTTAGGAAAAACATGCAGCTGCTGTGTGTCCCCGGGGTCTCACGGCCCGGGGCCTCACGTGAGGTCTGTCAGACTGAGGGGTGGACACACATGGGTGGGGCCCTGCAGAACTTCATCCAGAAGGAGGGGGGTCAGGAACTTTCCTGATGCTGGGCCCAGTACGGGTGACTGAGGGCACTGGGGTAGAGAAAAGGGGACCCCTTCCTGCACGGTGGGTGTGGAAGACCCCTCCTGCCCCCGACTGGAGCTGCAGGACCCCACAGGGTTTTCCTCTCACTGTCTCTATCTCCTTTTGTTCACTCTCCCCACCCCCCTTTTCTGTGTCTGTCCCTTTCTTCTTTCTCTTATCCTTCTATCTTTCAGCCACTGGCACTTCTGTCAGCCTCTCCTGTGTTTCTGTGTCTCTCTCCAGGCCCCATGCCTGGGCCTCTTTGTGCTATCTGGTGCAAGGAGAACCCCCTTTCTCCACCAGCATTTCCATCCCCCTGGACGCTGGGTGACCCCTGTCTGCCTGAGTGTGTGTGTGTGTGTGTGTGTGTGTGTGTGTGTGCGTGTGTGTGAAGTTGGCTGTTGGAAGAGTCGAGGCCGGGCAGGCTGGGGAGGGTCTGACTCCAGGTGGAGGGGCTGGGGGCTGGGGCTGGGCTGCTGTCCCTCTGGGTGGTGGGTGGGCAGAGTCAGCCTGTCTAGGCAGAGGCAGCCGAAGCCCTGCACCAGGGTCTCTGCTCGTTCTAGGAAAATGACAAGAGCCAAGGGCCCACAAAGCATGTTGTCTGCTCCCCACGTCTTTTCCCCTGTCCCTGCTGCAAGCTGGCAGCCGCACTCTCTGAGGCCAGTCCTGCCTACCTGGTTTGGTAGGAGTTCCTTCTTTGATTATCTGTTGTCCCCAGGCGGGAGGCAGGGACAGGGGCCACTCTGGGTCAGCGGCGCGCATGCTGGGCCTGCTGACCCTCAGGAATGTCACCCACACCTCCCCTTGCCAGCTACCTACCCATCTTTTCCCACTGCAGGTGCTGGCCAGGCTGGTTGGCCCTGTATCCCCACCCCGGCTTGTTCTTTTCTACAAGTCTTTGCAGAAGTTGGATCTCCTGTGTGGGCAGCTCGCCCTTCCTTCACTCCATTTCTTAGGCTTCAGCTTCCGGGATGCAATTCACCTCCTCTGGGAAGCCTTCTTTGATTGTCTGTCTCCTTTGCCTCTCAGCCCATTCCTCCTAGGCCCTGCCACCCACGGTGGACACGCTGTGTGATTGAGATCCAAGTTTCCTGGCCGAGTGCTGGTCCAGGGAACAGGCTGGGGGGCAGGGGGAAGTGGGGCGACGGTGCCGACCACAGCCCGGCTTCCGCACTTCCTGTGCAATGGTCACTTCCCTCACACAGCTGCCCTTTCAGGTAGAGTTCATTATTCCCATTTGACAGATGAGAAACCTGAGGCTCTGAGAGATTAACCAGTTTACCTGAGGTCACACAGCAACGCCCCCCAAACAAGACATTCTCAAAATGATGTGGGAATGGCAGGGGCTTCCGGCGTAGAGGGAAGCAGCCCACATTCCATGCCCAGGACTCAGTGCATCTCAGCTCCTGGAAAGTTTAGGTGTTGCTACCGGAGTTTGGGACAGAGGCAGGAGAATGAATGAAATGACCCCCTGAGCGCTTACCTTGGTTTAGTCTACTCTCTTTGCCTTCCCTGTGAGATGTCCCAGCACCAACCGCCCTCAGAGGGCTCGCCTCTCTTGCCCCCTTCATGAGGGCAAACACTTAGCACCTCCCAGGCCCTGCCCAGTTCACCCTGGACCCCACCTCTGGCTCTCTTCCTCAGGGCTGGCTCTCAGATGCCTGAGGAGGCCTGGTTTGCAGGTTCTGTGCTCCAGCAGGCCCCTTCCCCTGCTCCCCTAGTCCCCTGCTTCCCTCCCAGACCACCTTGGCTGGGATTCACTTAGGATCTCCATCCAAGGCCCTTCTCTGGCTTCGGGAATGGCCTGGATTCAAATTCTCCATCCCTGTGACTATACACAAGGCCCATCCCTCCTTTTCCCCACTGTGTCTCTGTTTTTCTTCCTCTCTTCCTTCATTCTCTCTAAGCTTTGGGGCATATACTGTGCGTAAAGCACTGTGCTCATGTTTGACCCAGGGCCCGAATCCATGGTAAGTGGGTTCATCAACAGCCAACGAGACAAAAACATGAACTAATGTAACAGGTGTCCAGGCAAAGCATTGTGGGAGCTCAGGGAGAAATGATGAATGCGGGTGGGCGCCATCTTGGAAACTGTCCCGCAGAGATGCATGGGATTGAGCCTCCAAGGGCTCTGACAGGGAGAGAAGGGGGCATGTGTGTGCTAGCCCCGTGGAGGGGAGGGCCTCTAGACCACTCTGCAGCATGGAAGGGTTGGAAGAGTTTTCTGTATTGAACTGTGAGCTTCTGGGAGGACCTGTATCCTCTGAAGCCGTGCTTCTCAGACAGGCTGGGGGAAGGAGGACCAGTTTTTTCTTTTTTAATTCTAATTTGTCACAGACCAATAATAATATAAAATATAATACAAAAGAGTTATTTGAAAAATTAAATAAGACATACAAAGTACAAGCCCTAATAGTTTATTGTTGGATTCAACAGACATGAAATTGCTGTTCTCTTGTTATACAAGAGTCTAAATGCCTGCCCGTGGCCTCTCTTCCAACCCTGTCCCAGGCTGGTCAGGAGAACCGTGGACGGGCCTGGTGGTTGGATCACTCCTTGAGTGTTACTGCCCTGGAGCAGAGTTTTCATGCTGCAGGTCAGGACCTGTTAGTTGGGTTGGAAATTAATTCAATAGGTTGGGATCAGCGTTTTAAAAACACGGACTAGGACAGAATGGAGGAGAGAGGGCCTTGTGTGTAGGAGAGGAAGCATGGTTTTGTGAACATTTATTTCATGTGTATGTGCACATATGTGTGCTGGTACTGGATTGGGAGGTGGGACGTGTGACCGCGGGCTGTGGCCCGCCCGTGTCCCTCTCTACAGCGTGGAACGGACAGAACCTGCTCTCTGATGCTGCTACGGCCACTGGACCTCCTTGTTCCCTCCATCTGGACTCTACTTGGTTTTTTTTTTTTTTTCCTTTTCTTTATTTTTTTAAGTTTATTTATTTATTTTGAGAGAGACAGAGAGAGTGTGAGTAGGAAGGAGGCAGAAGGAGAGGAAGAATCTCAAGCAGGTTCTGTGCTGCCAGCACAGAGCCGACACAGGGCTCAAACCCACGAAATCGTGAGATCATGACCTGAGCCGAAATCAAAAGTCAGATGCTCAACGCTGAGCCACCCAGGAGCCCCCTGGACTCTATATTTCTTTGTCTCCTCCACTGGCCATCTCTGTGCCTCTCCTGGTCCCAGGGCAGGTCCCTGCTCCAGCGACATTGGCCCTGCCACTTGCCTGTTTCTTTTTGCCTGGAGAATCCTCTTTCTCCCTCACATTCCCCTGTTGCTGCCTTCCTCCTGGGCCCCCGGTAATCAGTCCCCAAATGCTGTGCTGGGCCCAGGGCAGCCCCCCAGACACAGAACAGTGGGGCTCTGCCCTCAAGAAGGCAGAGCTGTGCTGGGGGGCCAGAGCTGTGCTGGGGATCAGGGAATGGAATGCGTAATATAAAGGAATATATGATAGGAGCTGACCTGGAACCAGCGTAGAGGCCCTCCCCTCAGGCTGGGCTGGGGGAAGACCTTGTTTCCCTCAGTGACCCATGATGGGGGAACCACGTGACCCCATCCAGGGGCTTTCCTTAGTTGTGGCCCCCTTTTTCAGGCTCTGTTGATACGCTGCTCCCTCTCTCGGGAGGTACTAATTCTCCATAAGTGAACCTCTGGGTTGTTTCTACTTTTTTTCAGAATTGGAAACAATGCCACGGGGAGCATCTTCCTACGTCTCTCTCACCACGTCCGAGCTGCTGACTCCCAGAGACCCTTCACCACCTCCCATTTTTAAGCCTTTATCCACACATGGTCTACATTCCCCCTGCTTCTCAGCCCCTGGCTGGCTGCGTCTCATGTCATGGGGCTAAACATGAGCCAGAGGTTTGGAAAATGTGATCTCCTTCCTCCTCGGGCCACACACCCTTCTTTCTCACAACGACTCATTTGGTTTTTTTTAACCAGGTTTCCCAAACACCCAGCTGTATCATAAGGACCCTTTGGCTTGCAAGTAAGTAACAGAACATCCAACTCAAAATGGTTTAGACAATACAGGAAGTTTTTATTTCAAAAGAAAAATAAATTCCTGAGGTAGGGTGGCTCCAGGGCGGGTAAGTGAAGGGCTTTACCACATTATCAAGCACCCAGATGCATTCTGTCTTTCTGCTTTGCCCTCCTCCGGAGTTGGCTTGCTTCCCTCATGATTGCAAGATGGCTGCTGCAGTTCCAGACATCACAGCCAGACATGATATGTCTGGAGGTTGAAGAGAAGATATCTCTTTCCGTAGGTTTATTTTTTAAGATCAAAAAAAATTTTCCTTGAAGTGACCCAGCAAACTTAACCTCAGATCTCATAGGCCAAGGTTAGAGCACACGCTGATTCCTTTGTTAATTCTAGGTAGGAAGAATGAGGCTTCACTGAGTGGCAAGACATAGGGCGGCGTGAAAGGGTGGGTTGGGTTTTAAAGGAGAAAAGGAGTATAGGGACAGAGATGAGTGGACAACCCACAGTGTTTACCATGCAGGCTGGTAGAGAAAATTTCTCCGGTGAGGAAGACTCCATTTCTGTTTCTCAACCAGCTGGGCCTGTGGCTCCGTCCGGGAGACCATAGCTTGATTCTGATTCAATTAGAAAACATTTGTTGAGGGAATGAGATAGTTTCACCCCTGAGGGAATCTGTTGTCATGCAGGAGAGGAGAGAACAGGGCCAGACGAGGAGGAGGAAAGAGGGGTTAATGAGGAGTCCCTGTTCACGCTGGATTGGATGCCGGGGGCTGACTGACTGAGATGCCCCCGCACGGGGCTTCCCCTAGCACTGGGGTCAACTCTGTGTCAGGAATGGGGAGGCCAAGGGGCAGGAGGAACAGAGGTTAAGAGGGGGCACTTGTACCAAGCCAGGATCCCCTTTCCTGGCCTTCAGGTGAGTCTTGTCCTCACGCTTGTGTCACAGAAGGACAAGAAGGAAAGGGGGAAGGTGGGGGGGGGGTGCAGTGAGTTAGGAGCCTACCTGAGGAAACAGAAAAACACAGGAAGTGACTCAAGGCCTAGAGGGCAGGCAGGTGGCCTGCGGTGCCCCCAGGCCAAACCCTGGGGGAGTTGCCTGAGGGGGAGGGTCCCCTCCCCGGAGACTGCTGCCGGTGCACACCATCCAGGCTATTTCTGCCAACCATGTTTCCCACAAACCCTTCCCCTCCTTACCACAGCAGGCTGCCTGCCCACTCACCCACAGACCCAGCCACCAATTGTTGCAATTCCTGGCCCAGGTCCACCCCCTGCATCCGGGAGGGCTCTTCACCTCTGACCCCAGAAGGTAGGTCAGACCCTTTCCCTGCCTCTCCAACGTCCATCCCCGCTCTGCCCTCATACCCACAAGGGAGAGATGCCAGAGCCCCTGGAGGGTGAGGTCTTCTGAGGAAAGCGGGTGCTTCTGTGCGGCCACGTACAACGGGGCGGTACTCCGGGGCAAGAATGTGGCCTCAGGTCGAGTGAGGGGTGCAAAGGTAGGGGAACGCAAGCCTCTTGAACCTCTGGGTCCCCTGCTGTGCGTAAGGCACAGGGGCCTTTGTCCCGCTCACTGGAGTTCAGGCCCCAGCTGGTAAATAAAATGACATTTTCCTCCCTTTACCACTGTTTGTAGGCATTAAGCTTCCCGAGAGACCCCTGAAGGGGGAAGAGCGGCTAGGCCAAGGCAAGAGGAAAGCCTATTGTTTTAAATTTTATTTTACAAATGTAAGCTATATTATACGTAAATTTAACACTAGCTTTTTTTCTCTTATCTTAGACATCTTTCCTTAATCGTATGTATAGAAAGCTTCCTTCTTCTTTCTTTCTTTTTTTTTTTTAAGTAGGCTTTACGCCCGTGGGGCTCAAACTCACAACCCTGAGATCAAGAGTCACATGCTCCACCAGCTGAGCCAGCCAGGCGGCCCTGAAAGCTTCCTTATTTCTTTTAACAGCTGCATAGTATTTCACTCCATGGATGTACTATAATTTAATTAACCAGTCCCCCCCTAATGAACCTCTGTGTTGTTCCCCCCACGCATCTTTTTTTTTTTATTAAGAAAGAATTTCTACTTTATTTTTTTTTAAGTTTATTTATTTTTGAGAAAGAGAGAGAGAGAGAGGGAGTGAGGGGGGCAGAGAGAAAGGGAGAGAGAATCCCAAGCAGGCCCTGCACTACCAGCATGGCGCCTGGCGCAGGGCTTGATCCCACGAACTGTGGGATCATGACCTGAGCTGAAATCAAGAGTCAGATGCTTAACCGACTGAGCCACCCCGATGCCCCCTTTCCTTCAACTTTTCAAGAAATTATAAACAATGCTGCAGTGAACATCTTTGTCCATTTATCTTTGGGCACTTGCATAAATACTTCGGCAGGATAAAATCCTGAATATTAAACTGCCAGGTCAAAGAGTATGAACATTTAAAATTTAATAGATCTGCCTAATTGCTCTCCAGAATGTACTAATTTTCCTTCCACTGGCATTGTATGAGACGGCGTGTGTAATCATAACTTCCACAACACTGTGTTATGAATCTTCTCAGCACTGCCAATCTGATAAGTAAAAAATTATATCTTGTTTCCATTTGCACTTGAAACTGTGAGTGAGATGGAATGTTTTGTGTATTCTTATTAGCTAGTTGTGTTTTTTGGTGAATGAACTGTTTATGTTCTTTGCCTCTTTTCCCATTGGACTGTTGTCTTTTTCTTACTGTTTTGTAGAATATGTCTTTTTTTAATTTAATTTAATTTTATTTATTTATATATTTTTTAAATAGAATCATTTAATGTTTATTTATTTTTGAGACAGAGAGAGACAGAGCATGAACAGGGGAGGGCCAGAGAGAGGGAGACACAGAATCCGAAGCAGGCTCCAGGCTCTGAGCTGTCAGCACAGAGCCTGACGCGGGGCTCGAACTCACGGACCGCGAGATCATGGCCCGAGCCAAATTCGGCCGCCCAACCGACTGACCCACCCAGGCACCCCTTTTTTTTTTTCTTTTAGAGAGAGATAGTGGGGGAGGGGGGGAGGGGGAGAGAGAGAGAGAGAGAGAGAGAGAGAGAGAATATTAAGCAGTCTCCACACTCAGCACGGAGCCTGACTGGTGGCTCGATCTCATGACTGCCATCATGATCTGAGCTGAAATCAAGAGTTAAACACTCACTGAACTGAGCCACCTAGGTGACCCAAATATGTCTTTTTTTTAAATATTGGGAAACCAAGCATTTTGTCACACATCTTGCCAGAATTATTCTTATTTTGGCCTTTGATTTTGTTTATGAGGTTTTTTCTTTTAAAACCTCTTTCCTTCCTATGTAGATACATTTGTTCATCTTCTCTGTTATGACTTCTGTTTGGTTCTGTGATTAGAAGCCTTTGCTAGCCCCAGGGTCATAAAAACATTTACACATATTTTCTTCTGACACTTTAATGGCTTTATTTTTCAAATGTTTTTTTCTTTAAATCTTTGATGCAGTTGGAATTTATTTTGGTATTAGGAGTGAGATAGGCAATACAGATTTATTTATTTTTGTCCCGAATGTGTGGCTAGTGTCTCCATTCATTGAATTGAATTCTCATGTTTACTTGGGTCAATTTCAAATTTCTGTATTCTTTACTACTGATCTGTCTGTACCAGCCCCATACTACTTTAATTATTGTAGCTGCGTAAGATTTTTAAAAGTGTTTTATAAGGCTACAACTCCTTTGGTATTTTAGTTTTCTCCATCCAGGAAATTTCTGGGGATTCTTCCACATTTATTTTTCCAGATGAATTTATAACCATTTTGTCAAGTTACCTCAAATAAATTCCACTGAATGTATAGGTTCCCTGTGGGGACACTGACATGCTTACAATATTATTAACTTTTAATCCAAGATCAGTGTCTCTCTTTCTCCATTTGGCCAAGTCTATGTTTATTGGGGTTTTATAACTCTTTCTATGGATACCTGGACAGTTTTTTCTATGTTCCATGTTATGATTTTGTGGCCTTCAAGGACAGGACCTTATTTCTTATGTTTAGGAGATCTTGTTTATTTTTTATTTTATTTTTTAGGTTTTTTTAAATGTTTTCATTTTAATTTTTTTTAAATGTCCATTCATTTTTGAGAGACAGACACAGAGTATGAGCAGGGGAGGGTCAGAGAGAGAGGGAGACACAGAATCTGAAGCAAGTTCCAGGCTCCCAGCTGTCAGCACGGGGCCTGACTCGGGGCTTGAACCCACGAGCCATGAGACCATGACCTGAGCTGAAGTCGGACGCTTAACCGACTGAGCCACCCAGGCGCCCCTAAAGTTTTCATTTTAATACCAGTGCAATTAATATACAGTATTATGTTAGTTTCAGGTGTACAACATAGTGACTGAACATCTTTGCAAGACCCAGTGCTCATCACAAGTACACTCCTTAGTCCCCATCACCTATCTCACCCATCCCCCTACCCACCTCCCATCTGATAACCATCTGCTTGTTCTCTGTAGCTAAGTCTGTTCCTTGCTTTATCTCACTCTCTTTTTGCTCTGGTCATCTGTTTTCTTAAATTCTTCATGTGAGTGAAATCCTATGGTATTTGTCTTTCTCTGACCAGCTTATTCGCTTAGCATTATACTCTCTAGCTCTATCCACATTGTTGCAAATGGCGAGATTTCATTCTTTTTCTTGGCCGAGTAATATTCCGTGTATACATATCACCTCTTCTTTATTTGTTCATCAGCGAGTGGGCACTTGGGCTGCTTCCGTATCTTGACTACCGTAAATAATGCCGCTGTAAAAGTCAAGGTGCATGTATCCCTTTGAATTAGTGTCTTTGTACTCCTTGGGTAAATACCTAGTAGTGTAATTGCTGGATCGTAGGGTAGTCCTATTTTTAACTTTTTGAGGAAACTCCATACTGTTTTCCACAGTAGCCACACCAGTTTGCACCAGTTTGCACCAGCAGTGCAACAGGGTTCTCCTTTCTCCACATCCTCACCAACATCTGTTGTTTCTTGTGGGAGATTTTGTTTTTAAACCAGCCACTTTGCTAAACTTTCTGTTTATTAAAGTTCTTTAGTGGATTTTCTTAGACTATCCATAGAATAATATCACCCAATATAGGATAATAGCACCCAATGATAATAACTATGCTTTCTCCTTGTGTCTCTTATTTAACTCTTTTTATCTAATTGCCTTGCCAAGCAATTCCAGAACAATGTCAAACAGTAGTGGTGATAGTTTATTTACGGTGACAGCTGACATCTGTCGTTAACTCGGAACTACTTCTGGAGTCTCTCCATTCAGCATGTTGGAGAAACATTAATCTCTTGATTTTATATATTAAGATCGTGGGTTATGTTGAGTTTCCCAGTATTTGGCCGTCTTGCTTTCCTGGAAGGAATTACACTTAGCCTTAATGTATTCCGCTTTGATTGGCACAACTTTAATCCATAAGCCCTTCTTTAGCTCGGAACTTCCTCCCTTGGAAGTAGAGGCATGAAAACAGGGTGAAGGTATGAGAGGGAGTGTGGCCATAGGCAAGAGCTGAAGCTCAGCATGTGGACTCTCGGCTGCCTGTCCCCAAAGGAATGGGGACCCACGAGAGGCACCCCAAACCCCAGACTGAGAGAGGAAACAGAGCTGAGCAGGGGGTGAGGAGGGCCAGGGGAGGGAAGAAGTCTACTGAGGACTAAGGAACAGGGGGATGGGGCTTTGGAAGAAAATCAGATACCCTTCTGCTTATCCCTGAAGATTTCTTGCCCCTCTGTCACCCTCATGACTCTCTCAAGCCCTGGTCTTTTGAGGGAGACGTGGTTTTGAACCTTCAGCTTCTTTCAGATTGATGGAATCAACATAGGTACAGGTGGACATTCTAATGCTAGGGAGGTGAGGCAGGCTAGATGAGTCCTCTGAAGCTGTTAAGAGATCAAGGAAGATGTCCAGCCTAGTTTGGCCACTTCTCAACATTTGGACTTTACTCAGCAGCTTCTGAGAGCAATAACGCTTATCCCTTCCCCTCATGTCTGAAGGGTCCCGAGGGCTGTACTTTTGTACTGGACATATAGCCTTGTTCCACCTTCCCTCCATTTCCTGATGCACTTGTGGGGTCCTCTGGCCATGACCCTTTATCAGGAACCTGGCTGGCTTCATCATCACCCTTGGGTGAACATTGTTGTGCCCAGGGTTGGGGGAGAGGGGAGGGAAAGGGGACTTTCTAGTATGGGCCATGACAGGTACAGGGCATTGAGGGGGCTGAGGACACCTATGTAGATGATGGGCTAAAGCCACGTAGCCAGAAAGAAACAAGAGGGCCCTCCAGATGTCTTCTCTGAGCTAGTGTCCTTCTCCCTACTATGATGAAAAGAATTTGGTCACAAAAAGAACAAGTCCTTGACCCAGAATCTCTACATCCTCCAAGCCCACAAGCTTCCTCTGGCCCTTAATTAACCCATTTAAGAGGAAAGGGGACTGTGCTTATTTTACTGGGGTGGCCATAGACACATCCCCACTCTTTCCTCATGAGAGAAGATCAAGAGAATACAGACAGGTGTGGGGGTAAACAGAGTTTCAGGTAAAGTGAGGAAGAGCATGGCCACCCATTGATAGGAGGCCAGTAAGAGTGAACGGTGGGCACCCAGCCCAGAGGCAGGGGATTGAGTGCAATGACCTCTGGATGCTGAGGATTAAAGGATGCTACTTTGGGTGTATCCTGCCGGGGGCAGCTGGGGCTAACCCCATTTCTCAGCCGTGGGAAGTTGGTCAGCAGGAAGGGGGTCCTGCCATCAGACTGGAGCTCAGGATGGAAATCCAGCTTCTGGCAAGATGGCAAGAGTAAGTCAGACCCTAGCCTTGGGGGGACTCAGAACCCCTGTGGGCACTTGAGGTAGGGGCTTGGACAGAAAGAGGCAAGATCGGCCCGGAATTTGGGGCCTGGGCTTCCGGAATGAGGAGGGGTGCAGGCAGCATGAGGAATGTTCAGGGCAGTTGAGTTGGCCACTACCAGCCACAACCCAAAAGGGCTTTTCTTGGAATGATCTTGCAAAATCATGATAGATTCTTGACTGTTGTGGCTTCCTGTGGAAAAGTAGGTGCCACTGGAAGATCCCGGTAAGGGCCCTGGCTCGAGACTTACTCATTTCCAGTCTTCTCAATGTTTGCACCAGGCCCAGGCCCTGGGGTGGTGTGGGGGATGGGGAGCTGCTAGTAAACCCATCACAGATGTTTTGTGTGTTGTGCGCGCCGGAGCCAAGGTAGCGACACGACTGCTTGTTGGAATAACGATGCAATTTCCTCAGAAAAGCCTTCTCTTTCGGGCAGACAACCACCTGGCGTTAATAGCCTAGAGAGACCAGAAGTTGCCGGCAATTCCGTATCATCCCCCGCCCCCCCCCCCCCCCAGCCCTGCCCCACCCTCCATGCTTTCCTCTGCCCAGCAGGGGCTGGAAGCCAGGAAACTAGAATCCCCACCAGGCAGTGAGAGGCACGTCCGTGAGATCTGGCAGGTGGAAGAGACACATAAATCACGGCATTTTTCTTCTGGCAGCCGTGGGCAGGCGTGTGGGCTTCAGCAGATAGCTTTTGGAAAAACCTTCCGGCCTTATCTCCACTTTGGTGCTGGAAGTTCAAGGGTCCTGTGGTTTCAGCAACTTCCAGATGCCCGAAAAGCTAGCAATGAACTTGATAGCCAGCAGTCCCACAGCTTTGTGAACACCTAATTCTCTGTACTAAATCTCTTTCTGCTCGAAATACCTAGAGTGGTTTCCATGTTTCTAGCTAACTGATACGGCGATCTTGCTGGCCATAACAACCCGCTTATTTGCACCTAATAATAGACCACAAAAATAAATTGGTCTACAGGTCATTCCGTATTTTTAAAATATTTTTTAAAATATGGGTTTCTATGGCTGCATGCTAGCTCATCATACAGATATGTCATAGTTTATTTAACCAGCTCTCTGTTATTCAACACTTGGTTTGTTTCCTGTTTCTTACTTTTAATTTTTTTAAAGTTTTTAAAAAATGTTTATTTATTTTGAGAGAGAGAGAGAGAGTGAGAGAGAGAATGTATGCGCGTGAGCAAGCAGGGGAGGGGCAGAGAGACAGGGAGACAGAGAATCCCAAACAGGTTCTGAAGCGGTCAACACAGAATCTGATGTGGGGCTCAAACTCACAAACTGTGAGACTGTGACCTGAGCCCGAACCAAGAGTCGGACACTTAACTGACTGAGCCACCCAGGCACCCCTGTTTTTTAACTTGTATAAAGCCACACTGTCAAGTACATCCTTGGCTATGAATCTTTGTACACAGCCAAGAGTATGTACTTATATTGTTGAGGGGCACCTGGGTGGCTCAGTCTGTTAAGCGTTCGACTTTGGCTCAGGTCATGATCTTTCAGTTTGTGAGTTCGAGACCCGCATTGGGTTCTGTGCTGACAGTATGGAGTCTTGCTTGGGATTCTCTCTCTCTCTCCTTCTCCTGTCCCTCTTGCACTCTCCCTCTCTCTCAAAAATGAATGAATGAATGAATGAATAAATAAATAAATAAATAAGAAGGTTAAAAAAAAGAATATACTGTTGAAGTGCAATTTTTAGTTAAAGGGCATTAATTTTTGGAAACTTTTATGCATATTTCCAGATAATTCATTAGTGTTTTATTGCCATGGCCTTTAGGATACCTCACTCCCCTGGTTCTCTCCCCACCTCTCTAGCTGTGCCTTCTGTCTCCTTGGCTGGTTCTTTCTTACCTCTCTGACCTCTAACCAGTGGAGAGCCCCGCCCCCCGGCCTGGCACATCTCTTTTTTATCTGTGTTTATTATCTTGACAAATTAATTCACTCTTGTTGCTTTAAGTACGATTTGTATGCGGATGACTCCTTCATTTACACCTTAGGCCACCTGCCTTCCCCTGCACTCTGGATTTGTAGCATCAAATTGACTGCTTAACATCTCTGTTTGGATGTCCAATGGGAATAACAAAGTCAGTATGTCCAAAACTGGGCCCCTGATCTTGCCTCCCTCCCAGATCTGCCTTCCCCACCATCTGCCCCATCACGGTGACACTCCTTCCTCGAAGTTCTCCAGACCAAAGAAGCTGGTAGTCATCCCTGATGTCTCTCTTGAACCCTTTGTGTAGTCCTCGAGAAATCCTATGAGCTCTAACTTCAGAATACCTCCACAATCCCATCACTCCTCACCAGCTCCACCTTTACCACCCATTCCAAGCTGCCATCTTGTCTCAGCTGGGTCATTGCCTCCCAACCGGTCTCCCTGCCTCCCCCCAAGCTCAGTCTATTCTCAACAGCAGCCACAGCGATTGTGTTAAAACATAAACCAGACCACGCCGCCCCTCTTCTCAGAACCCTCTGGTGGGTGGTCTCTCCCTCGGTAAAAGCCAACATCCTTATGGTAGCCCTCAAAACCTTAACTGACCCCCGCCATTGCCTCTCTGACCTTTTCTCCCCACTCTGCCTGCTCAATCTACTCTGACCACTCAAGCCTTCTGGCTGTTTCTCAAACATTTTAGGCAAGCGCCCATCTTGAGCCGTTGCTCCTGCTGTCCCTTGTGCCTGGAACACTTTCCCTAGGTGTCCACATGACGAGCTCCATTGCCTTAGGTCAAATCCTCAGTGGAACCTTCTCTGACCACCCCATCCCCCCCCCCCACACACACCATGTAAAATGACAACCCCTAGCCACCTTGACGCTGCCGTGTCCACTTTACTTTTCTCCATAGCTCCCATCACCATCTATCAAATATATAGAAATATAAGCCTCATTTATTTTGTTTACTATCTGCTCCCGTTAAAATAGGAACTCTTCGAGGGTGGGAAATTTTGTCTGCATGGCTCACCGATGTATCCCCTAAGGGAGCACTGGATAAATATTTGTGGGAAGACCCAGTGGATTCGGTATTTTTCTTGTACGCTACAGTCCGGAGCCAGCCCATAAGGCTCCAATGTGGACGTTTGTGAAGCACGTCGCAGTTTACAATGTGGATCTTACTTCATCCCAAAGACTGACGGGTAGGGACGGTACCGGGCCAAAGGGCATCACCTCACCGTTAACCCTCTGTACTATAGTTTTCCCATCTACAATAATAACCATCTCATGGGACTATTACCAAACTAAATACGATAATGCAGGAAAATAATTTGCATAGTGGCTGGCACCTGTTAACCACCAAATGATTCTAAGCTCGTTAATGCCCACGTGACAGTAGAGGAATCGAAGGCTCAGGGAATTTGGGAATTTGCTCAAGGTTACACGGTAAGGGGAAGAGTGAGGTTTGATTAAGACTTTTGATTCGCGGTACTTTTTGCCTTAAACCAAACTTATATAATAACCTAATTAAGGGCGTGGGACTCCCCCAAAGCCCTAAGGCTAGAGAGAGCTGAGGATCTCTTGATTTCTTTCCGGTATCTGAATTCCCTCCATGATGTTTTGGCCAAGTAATAATTTAACTTCTGCTTGACTATCTCTGGGCCTGGGGGCTCACTGTTCCCAGAGTGAGGTATTCAGGCACCACTGCAGTTTTTCATGCTGATGGGCCAGGTGGCAGTGCCCACCAAACACCTAACTTCCCCGCCCTCCTAATACAATTCCAGCTCTCTTCAGGGCAGCAACATGTCTGGCAGAAGCTAGACTCTCCAGGCCTCTTCACAACTAGTGTAGGCCTGGGACATGGTTGTGGTCAACAAGATGTTAAATGGAGATTGGCTGGTTTTCCTGATTGAAAGAGAGGCAATTTTTAGCAGGCAGCATTTGCTACCCTTCCCTCTTTCTGCTTTTCCTGCCTGGAATGTGGATGTGATGCCTGGAGGTCCAGCAGCCATCTTCTGAGCATGAGGGGAAAGCCACACACTCAGACTGGAGGGAAGGGAGCCTGGGTTATGGAGGGCAGCATGGATGTATCACATCAGTCTTGTGTGAAGAAAATAGGCACTGCTTGGTTAAACCTGTGAAGTCAGGTTTCTGATACTTGCAGCCTAATGCAATCCTAGCCAATACAATGACCTAAGCGTTCTGCAAACAGGCAGAGTTTGGGTGGCCGCTGAAGGCAGCCCCTGAGGAACAGCCGTCCCACTCTATGTGGCTTGGTACCCATAAGAGTTAACCTGATGGCAGGAGTCCCATAGGTCAGACCCTGCTGTAAGGCTTTACCTGGATCGATTCACTCAGTCCTCACTGTTAGCTGTGAGCCCCACCTGCATTTCACAGAGGGGTCGACTTCCACTGAGCTGCAGAGAGACTAAGTGGCCCCGCCCCGGCCCTGCACCTGGCCAGGGGCAGTGTGGAAACGCAATCCCCCGCAGCCTGGTGCCAGAATTGGGGGCTGAGGCCCTGTGACCTGTAGTGTGGGAGTTACGTATCTAGGTACCTCCTTTGTGCAAAGCGGCCATTCCAGAAATTTGAAAGGAAGAAGACACGGGTCAAAATACAAAAGAAACAAACATAGTGAAGGCAGGAGGCTTCTTCCACACTGCCTTTCCCAGATCAATCTTGGGATGGGTGCTGTTCTCACACTTGTCCCCTTCGACTCTGGCCTTGTCCTCTCCTCCTCGTCCTTCTGAAAACCTTCTCCTTGTCCCCAAAGAACCTAAGCTCTCTTTAACAGAATTGTATTATGGCCCAGGACCCGCTTGCCTGGGGCAGGCGTCTCGCAGGTGAGGCAGAGGCAACGGAGACAGATGGCAACCGGAGGAAGATTCGATTACCTGCTTCTTCCCAAAGTCGATCCGCCCTGTAACTGTGTTATGGCCCATTACTGATAGGCTTCCTCTTGGCTGCTGCTTGAAATTTGGTTTGTCTGTGACTTGTTGCATCCGCTGAAGTTTAGAGATGGATGAGTCAGGGCCCAGCCTGGAAGTCTAAGGAGGAGAGGGGAGGGAGGCAGCAGGAGATGAGTGCCGTGGGGACAGGCTGGGGAGCCGGAGGTCAGCCAAGGCCAAGGAAGCACAGGGCAAAGGGGAGAATATGGGTTTGGAAGATGGGGTGTAGGGGCCTCAAATGCCAGACTGAGAGGGCTGGTTTATATGTGGTCAGTAATAGGGAGCTATGGCAGGCTCTTGAGCAAGGGAAGTGACAGGAGAATATGGTTTAGGAGAAAAGGAGCAAGAATCAGGTGGGACTGGGATGGTCGGGACCCTTTGTCTGTCCCTCTGAGGAGGGCAGGGGATGGAACCAGGGGTCTGGACTCACTGAGTTCAGACAGAGGCAGAGGGGAAACAGGACAGACATGTCAGACACCGTGCTAGACCCACACCCGGGGTTTAATCTCACTCAGTCCTTGAAGCAGGCCTCCAGGGCATCTTGTATATCAACGTGGAAGTGGCAGCCTTGTGAGGATGAGTCATTGCCGGCTCACACAGTGGAGCGGAGGTCCAATTTGGCCCATTTCACGCCAAAGCCACGCTCTCCCCACTGAACCACGGGGCCTTTCAGGGTCAAGAGTCAGGGGCAAGAAACACCCATTCTTCTCCACTCTTGCTGGCACTCAGAGCTCCTAACAGCCGTGGCAATAGATTAGCCACTGCTTACTGAACACCACATGTTACATACAGCTCTGTGATTGTGGTCAGGCTGGATGATCCTCATTTGACAAGTGAGGAAGCGGAGCTCGGAGAGGTCAATGGCCTGCCCAGACCGCACAGTGTGTGCATGTAAGCAGCCGAGCAGGAGTGTCAACGAAGCCTGCCTGCTTCCCTTCACCACACTGCGTCCCATTCCCAGACTCCAGCTTCTGTCTTCCCGAACTCTGTTCGCTCTAATCCCGGGATTAGTGAGGAGGGGGAGTTGGCAGGACAGCTCAGAACAAGCTATTCAGCATGGAAACTTTCTCTGAGCATCCCCAGGCCTGCCTCCTCTCCACCTGGTCTCCCTTTATGTCCCAGGCCACCATCTCTCCAGGCCTGAGGCCCAGGGGCCTGGGGAAGAGACACCGTGGGCAGGGCTGGGGAGGGTCTGGGGCCCATGGGCACAAGGTGCCAGGCTATGGGCCCGGGGCTCCCCATTCCTGGTTGTACCAAAGATGGGGTATGGTGAGTCCCATGGGGGCGGGAAGGGGACCCTGGTAAGTAGAGAGCATGTCCCTGCAAGAAGCCAAGAGTCTCGGAAGAGGACCAAGAATAACTGGGCATCAGCCCAGCCCTAATCCCTCTGCACACACTCCCTTCCCTAAGGATTTTCCCTCGGAAAAATCTATTTAATTTTCCCAGCTTGGAGACAATGAATAGAGGATTTGGGTTGGGGAAGGATGCGGGGGGGGGGGGGGGGAAGGTGCGTGGAGCTTGCCCTGTGAAAAGACGAACAAATGGAAAACCCGTTTTTGACATGTCCTCTCCCCTAGGAAGAAGCCCAAAACACAGGTTGTCTGATAATACGACCGGTATAACCCCTGACCGGCCATATGATCAACAGGCTTAGGCTGGCTATCTTTGCTGGTGTATTTTGTTGTTTGCACGTTCTCAGAATAGGAGACCCTGAAGACAGAAACTGCATGTGTCCAGCACAGGAAATCTCGTACTGGTGAGCATAATTATTGTGGTGGGGCGGACAGTGACGGTGGCGGTCGTGGTGGTGGAGGCCGTGGTGGGCGTGATGACGGTGGCAGTGTGGTGATGACGGGGGTAGTTAATGTCATGGACACCCTGAAATCACGATGTGGTGGGGAGAGGCGGGCTGAGGGGTGGGCTTAGTAACCTGGCACACCGGGCCCATCCTGGGCCCGTCTCTCTCTAGCAGTCGCATGGGCAAGCCAGCTTCTCTGGGTCTCACTTTCCTCATCTGGAAAATGGGAGTAGTGAGACCGATGGGTGGAGGTCCGGGCTCGCGGGGGCAGGGTGAGGACTCCCCCAGTTCTGCTCCACGTCTGGGGACTCTTTGGTCCCTCCATCTGCCCTGCTCCTTCCCTTCTGCCCACAGACTTCCTACAGTAGTTCCCACCGGCCCTTCCCTTAATCACCAGCACGGTTCCTTCCTTCAGAGCCCCACACATTCTAAAACAGACGTTTACACACGCTGCCTCTGCTTCCTGGCCTCCCACTCGCTCCCTAACCCCTTCCCAGTAGCCTCTGGGTTCCTGACATTCTACAGAAACTGCTCTCAAAGTCAGCAGAAGCCTCCCCCCACATCTCAGCCTCAACCTTTCTGGGAAAATTAGGCCGACAGCCCCCAAAGCGTTGAGAGAGCCTCTTCCCAGGGCCTTCAGGACCCACAGGGTTTACCTCCCCACTCCCTGGAATTCATTCTGCCTCCCTCTGCCCCCAAAGGTCAGTGCCGTGCTGGCATTGACTCTCTCTGTACACTCTCAGGCTCATTTAGCTTCCTGTTTCCCAGTCCAGTCTGTGCATCGGATCTCCCAAGTCCATTTCTCTGCTCTATCAGATCACCCAGCTAGAACCCCTCTGCTGGCCACCGACTGGCCTTTTCCACTGGGCTCTCTTTGGCACGTTAAAGGAAAGCCCTTCACTGCTGAACTCATAATGCTTTTCCCAGAGCTACCTGCTCTCTCCCCAGTCTGTTACCCCAGTTGAAGCTTTTGACTTTTCATCCCTTCGTATGAATGTCCACCCACCCGCGAGTGCTGCGCCTTCCCGGCGGCTCTTTAAAAATGAACACACGGGGCGCCTGGGTGGCGCAGTCGGTTAAGCGTCCGACTTCAACCAGGTCACGATCTCGCGGTCCGTGAGTTCGAGCCCGCGTCAGGCTTTGGGCTGATGGCTCAGAGCCTGGAGCCTGTTTCCGATTCTGTGTCTTCCTCTCTCTCTGCCCCTCCCCCGTTCATGCTCTGTCTCTCTCTGTCCCAAAAATAAATAAACGTTGAAAAAAAAAATTTAAAAAAAAAAAATAAATAAAAATGAACACAGGATCAAATTTTATTGCCAAAAGATGAAGCCAGCTCATCATTTAACTTTGTTTGCTCTTGATTAAACCTCTTTGGTATCAAAGCCAATAAATTATATAAATCTTGGGTCTTTTTTTTTTTTTAACTGGGAAAAATAAACTCTGTTATGACAATCCATAACATGCTGATCTGTTCGTGTAAACTGTTGGCTTAAAAAGAAAAACCACACCTTTTTTAACACTGTTGCAAATGTCTTAGAAACTTCCCACACACTTGCTTTCAGAAATAGCAGACTAGGTCATATGGATTAACCTTTCTGCTGATGGCAACTAGAAAAGCTGTGTATTGGAGCACCTGGGCGGCTCAGCCGGTTAAGCATCTGACTCTTGAGTTCAGCTCTGGTCGTGATCTCAAGATTTCATGAGTTTGAGCCCGGCATTGGGCTCTGTGCTGATAGTGCAGAGCCTGCTTGGGATTCTCTTTCTCTCTCCCACTCTCTCTGGCCCTCCTCTGCTTGTATTCTCTCTCTCAAAATAAATAAATACACTTTAAAAAAAGGAAAGAAAAGCTATGTACTAAAAAACAAAAACAAAAAAACAAAAATGAAAACCAAACAACAGGGGCGCCTGGGTGGCTCAGTCGGTTAAGCATCCGACGTCAGCTCGGGTCATGATCTCGTGGTCCGTGAGTTCGAGCCCCATGTCGGGCCCTGTGCTGACGGCTCAGAGCCTGGAGCCTGCTTCGGATTCTGGGTCTCCCTCTCTCTCTGCCCCTCCCCCGCTGGTGCTCTGTCTCTCTCAAAAATAAATAAATATTTTAAAAAATAATAAAAAAAAAGAAAATAAAAAAGAAAACCAAACAACAAACTGAGGCATCTGAGCACTGATAATAGAAATAAGGTAGTGGGGAATTGTCAGGCTAGGATGTGGAGGGGACTGAGGCTAGGGAGGTGAGCCTGGCTTCCGAAGTGCTTTTCCTTTGGGAATGGGGGAAGCAACTGAGAGGCAGAAAGAATGATCAGGACTTTTGAGGGTCTCCTGGGGATAAGAGATAAGGCCTACCGAGAGGAGTGTTTGCTGAACCCTCTTGCTTTGGGTTAGGACCCCAGAGGGCTGTACCTGAAGGGTCTGGATGAACCAGAAGTAGACAGGTTCTCACAGGGGTACAGATCTGCTTTGACTCATCGCAGTTCCTGAAATTGGATTAAAGTGATCCAGTGTTGCCAGTGCCCTCAGGCTACTGTAAATCCTCTCCGGAAGAAGATAGCATCCTGGTGTTGTCAGATCATTTCTACAAATGATTTTGCAACTACTGTGTCCGGGGCATATCCATAAAAATAGCAAAACCCCACAAAAAACAAACATTAAAAACAGAATTGAGACCCCCAAATCAGACACATGATGAAAATATGCTAAACATGAGAAACACAAGAAAATATATTAAAAAAGATACACGCACACACACACACATATATATATACACACACATATATATACATATATGTGTGTGTATATACATATGTATATATATGTGTGTGTGTGTATATATGTGTATATATGTGTGTGTGTGTGTGTGTGTGTGTGTGTGTGTGTGTGTATTTCTCAAACATTCTATCTAGATGTTGAAGTTATGCATACAGATTCAAATTTTTTTTGGAAATACAACACTTAGCATGACCAAAGAGATAAAAGACTTGATTAAGAATTTGGGCAGGGAATTGAAACTGGCTTTTTTCTAAATGGAAATTCTAGAATTGAAAATTAAAGTACCTGGCACTGAGAATTCAAAGGATAGGTTCAGCAGCATATTAGACAAAATTGAACAAAGATTTAGTAATTAGCTCTTTAAAAAAAAAAGAATTCATTAATTAGAAGCTAGATGAGAAAAAAAAATCCAGAATGAAGCATGGAAAGGTAATAAGATGGAAAATACAGAAGACAGCCTAAGAGACCCCAGGAAATGGTGAGAAAGTTGAAAAGAATGGCACAGAAGCAACATATGACAGGGTGATGCTGAGATCTTTCAAAAACGGATGAAAGATATCAATCCATATGTTCAATAAGCCCTAGGAATCTAAATCAGAGTAGGTCAAAAGGAATCTACATCTGATAGAGTAAGACTAAAAAGTACCTCTTTTCCAATAGAGTAGAACTAAACACTGAAAATCAAAGATAATGAGAAGATTTTATTTTTTATTTATTTATTTATTTATTTATTTAATTTTTTTTTTCAACGTTTATTTATTTTTGGGACAGAGAGAGACAGAGCATGAACGGGGGAGGGGCAGAGAGAGAGGGAGACACAGAATGGGAAACAGGCTCCAGGCTCTGAGCCATCAGCCCAGAGCCCGACGCGGGGCTCGAACTCACGGACCGCGAGATCATGACCTGAGCTGAAGTCGGACGCTTAACCGACTGCGCCACCCAGGCGCCCCGATAATGAGAGGATTTTAAAAACAGACAAAAACACAGATTATCTTCCAAGGGGCAACAATTAGATAAATAGCTGATTTCTCAATGAGAACAATGGAAGCCAGAAGTCAATAGAATTCTTCAGAGGGCTGAAAGAAAACAGCAGTCATCTTATTATTCAATGCCCCTCTGGATTATTCAAGAGCAAAGATGAAATATATACATTTTCAGACTAATAGAAACCAGGAGAATGAATCACCAGCAGACCCACATTTATAGGATATTTTTCAGAAAGAAGGAAATAATCCCAAGGGGAAGGTCAGAGATGCAGAAAGGAATGAACACTATTGGAAGTGGTAAACATATGGATACATATAAAATGATATTGGCTATATTATATTATTATAGAAAAATAGTAACAGCGCGCCCGAGTGGCTCAGTTGGTTAAGTGTCAGACTTCAGCTAAGGTCACGATCTCATGGTTTGTGAGTTCGAGACCCACACTGGGCTCACTGCTGTCAGCACAGAGCCCACTTCAGATCCTCTGTCTCCCTCTCTCTCTGCCCCTCCCCGTCTTGTTCTCTCTCTTTCTCTCTCAATAGATAAATAAACTTTAAAAAAAAAAGAAAAGGAAAAGAATAATATAACCGTGTTTGGGGAGTTAAGGGCCTAAGGTCCTTCCCTATATTTTGGGGGAAGAGAGTAAAAAAAAATCATTTAATATTAGGATTTGTTGGGGCGCCTGGGTGGCTCAGTCGGTTGAGCGTCCAACTTCGGCTCAGGTCACGATCTCGTGGTCCGTGGGTTCGAGCCCCGCGTCGGGCTCTGGGCTGATGGCTCAGAGCCTGGAGCCTGTTTCCGATTCTGTGTCTCCCTCTCTCTCTGCCCCTCCCCCGTTCATGCTCTGTCTCTCTCTGTCTCAAAAATAAATAAAAACGTTAAAAAAAATTTTTAAAAATAAAAAAATAAAAAAAATCATTTAATATTAGGATTTGTTAAGAATGCATGCTGTGATGTCTGTGTAGTTTCTAAAAAAACTGTAAAAGGGTGGGCACTTTTACACCCTGGGTGTGGCTCAGTCAGTTGAGTGCTGACTCTTGGTTTGGGGCCAGGTCATGATCCCAGGGTTGTGGGGTTGACCTCCATGTTGGGCTCCACACTAAGTGTGGAGCTGGCTTGGGATTCTCTCTCTCTCTCTCTCTCTCTCCCTCTGCCCCTCTTCCCAGCTCACACACTCTCTCCCTCTAAAATTAAAAAAAACAAAAAAACACAACTGTAAAAGGGTGAATAACTTCTAAATTAATAGAGGAGGGTAGCTGAGTAAAATAATTTTAGCAGGAGGCAAAGAAAGGAGAGAAAAAGGAACAGATCAGGTAGGAGATATACAAAAGCACTTAACCAAATATAAAAATAATCTTGTATGTAAAATGACTAAATGTTCCCATTAAAAGGCAAAATTTTTCAGATTTTCAGACTTGTCTTGGATAAGACATAAAATTCGACTCTACCCTATTTATATGGAGATACTTAAAATATAGGGAGAAAGAATGATAAAGGATGAGAAAAGATATAACTTATGACAGTAACAAAAGCAAAAAACGAATAGAGCTATACTAAAAGAAGGCTAGGTTTTAAAGCATTACTAGATATAGAGATTACTTCACTATGGTACAAAATTTAATTCACCGGGAAGCTAGTAATTTTACATTTGTATGCACCTTATAACTTGGCATCGAAACATATAAGGCAAAAATTGACAGAATCATATTATTGCATTTCAGATTCCTTCTCTCCTTCCTGGGGTCACAGAAGCTGGGCGTTTCAGCTGTCAGGGCCCTCCCTCAGAAATATCCTATCTGGTTCACTTATGGAGTCATTTTTGGACATGGAGCCATCTTGGCTACTCACTTGTCTTGTATGTAAAGAATGTGTGTTGCAGATCCTATCAGTGCCTTGCCTCATCTTACAGGTACTCATCGTTTTCCTACACAGCTACCTGGTAGCTTCCAGTTGCAAGCACCTGAAACTCTTATACCTGAGGGCTTTTTTCTGGCTGCAGAGCCTGCTCCTGCATGTGGGGCATTCCAAAAGTATCAGAGTAAATGCTCCCAGGAGCAACCCTCAAAGAATGACTCGTGTGAGTCAGTGGATAAATACCCCCTATTCCTTTGCCCTTCAAAAATTAACTCAGAAATGTGTGTTTTCCACTGTCTTCCCAGAGACCTCCAGCAAGATCGACATTCAGTTGCCCACAGGGATAACCGGCTTGATATAATTTCCTTTTTTGGGCTATCTTCCCTTTCCTGCCTGATTTCCCCACACGCTTCCTGTAATTCCCTAAGATCATCTTCCAAGTAAACTATATTCAAAAATTTTCTTAAGGTCTAGTTCTAGAGAAACTCAAACCAAGATAATGTCCCTTGTTTTTTTTCAACGTTTATTTATTTTTGGGACAGAGAGAGACAGAGCATGAACGGGGAAGGGGCAGAGAGAGAGGGAGACACAGAATTGGAAACAGGCTCCAGGCTCTGAGCCATCAGCCCAGAGCCCGACGCGGGGCTCGAACTCACGGACCGCGAGATCGTGACCTGGCTGAATCGGACGCTTAACCGACTGCGCCACCCAGGCGCCCCATAATGTCCCTTGTTTTAAGGATAAGAACATTATCAATCCCTGTGACGTTGCCTGGCTCTAAGGTGGTCTCCATTCCCTCATCCCACCCTCTCAACCTGTCCTCATCCATGACATCATGTGTATCTTTCACCCAGACTATTCTGACAGTGGTTTTCTTCCCCCATAATTTCCCTCCCATTGTTTCTCCACAAACAGCCTCAGTAACCTTCCTATTAAGCACAGAGGTCATCATTGCATACCTTCTACTCCAATATTTTCAGTGGCTTTCCATTGCCCACAGTGTAAAAATCCCAGTACTCAGCTTGGCATGCAAAGTCCACTGTGATCTAGCTTCAATTCACCTTTCAATCACTCGCCATTCTCCACTGCTTTCTTCCCAAAGCCTGTGCTCATTTCTCAGCCTCTTTCACTTGTGGACAATAGCCCACATGTTCCACCATTGCCAGCTATGCTCTCCCCCATTCCAGAATCACAAGTCCGTGAGCCATCCTTCAAGGCTCAGATCAAATGACACCTCTGTGAAGCCTTCCTGATGTCTCATGTTAGTCTTTGAATTTCCTATATTGCCTCAAACTTGGTTACTGCTGGTGGATTTTCAGAAGAGATGACATGAAATCCTCAAGGATGAAAACTCCTGGGTCCCCCTCATTGGATTATCTATAAGATAAATTTGCTGTGTAATTTTGGGCCAAACCCTTACCCTTCTTGGCTCTTAGTTACTACAACTGCACAGTAAGTACTTTCAACTAGAATCAGTGTTTCTCCAAGGAAGGAAGGGATACAATTATTTTATTTTAATTCTAGTATAATTAACATGCACTGTTATATTAGTTTCAGGTATATAATACGGTGATTCAACAATTCCATACATGACCCAGTGCTCATCATGACAAGTTCA
Organism: Prionailurus viverrinus; assembly: GCF_022837055.1. Taxonomy (NCBI): domain Eukaryota; kingdom Metazoa; phylum Chordata; class Mammalia; order Carnivora; family Felidae; genus Prionailurus; species Prionailurus viverrinus. The sequence goes on along the minus strand of NC_062565.1, from coordinate 42,009,811 downwards.
CTCCTTAATCCCCATCACGTATTTCACCCATCCCCCTGCCCACCTCCCCTCTGGTAACTATCAGTTTGTTCTCTCTAGTTAAGAGTCTGTCTCTTGACTTCTCTCTCTCTCTCTCTTTCTCTCTCTCTCTTTTTTTTTCTTTGCTCATTTGTTTTGTTTTTTAAATTCCACATGAGTGAAATCATATGGTATTTGTCTTTTTCTGACTTATTTCACTTAGCATTACATTCTCTAGCTCCATTCCTGTTGTTGTAAATGGCAAGATTCCATTCTTTTTCATGGGTAAATAATATTCCATTATATCTATATCTATATCTATATCTATATCATCTATATCTATCATCTATTCTTTATTCATTCATCTATTGATGGACACAGGGGTGTAAATCTTCATTGTGCAAACTGCCTTGTGCATTGTGGGACATTCAGCATCTCTGGCCCCTAGAACCCAATGCCAGATCACCTCTCATTGTTGCTACAATGAAAGAAAGACTCTAACACATTTTCAAACGCTCTAGGAGCATCTCCATTGGACTGAGTGATTCCTCAGGATCTTCCAGCTTGGATATTCTTAGAATCCTCTGGTTGGTGTGTTGGGACCACTGGTGGCCCAGAACCACGCAGAGGCCTGGATGGTGGGTCAATGATGCAGAAAAAGCCGGAACCAAACTGGAGACAACGCCCATGCCATGACCTGACACCTGAGGACAGAACTAGTGTCCAGCGTCCCAGTTTTCCAAGGGGACACAAACTCCCAGCTGGCCCTGGCTGGCTTCAAACCTGAGGGGTTTTGGTCCACCCTGATGGACAGGAGTCCTGGTGAGGAAAGGGCTGTCCATAGCAGGACTCTATGGGTAGGGCTCAGCTGGGGCTGTCAGGGCAAAGGCTAGGGCTTGGCCAGCATCATGAGCTATCAGAGGAGCTCGAATAGCAAGTGAAAAAAAATCAGTGTTCTTGTGCAGGCCACCCTACCAGGTTGGTGGGGTGATTAGGGGACAGCTGCGACTTGGGGAGCAGGAGAGGGCTCGAGACTGACCACGAGGCATGTGGGAGGTGGAAATGGGCAGCAGGATGGCGGTGAGAGCGCTGTTGTCAGAGGAGGCTGCAAACACACCTGGTTGTCTAGCCTCGTTGATGGTGGTGAGCGGGGCAGAGAGAAAGGTTGCTGTGTTCATGAGAGATGAATGGCGGCCAGGGGTAAGGCCACTGTGGAGCAGCCCCTCCTCAGAGGCAGTTTGTGGCTGGGGCTCTGGGGAAACCAGAGTGTTGCCCAATGTTGAGAGCTCAGGGTGAGTTTTTAGGAAGTTCTGGGAATTTCTCCAGTCACTGATTCACCGAGCCATCCATTCCACAGGCATCTCTGGGGCTGGAATGAGACCACCCCGATCTTGTACATGTCCTGGGACCATAGTTCATCTGGTATGAGGTGTCAGAGCTTTGGTGACTGATAAAGGAGGAACTTGGAAGGAGAAGAATTCGTCAATATTTATCCAACAGGGTCCAGGAGAGGCGGCTCTGAATCGAGACAACTGGTCAAGCAGGTAGGGGGCAGGGGGGTGGACGGCTGGAAAGGACTGTGCCGGGCACAGTGTCACCCGAGCTCATGCACACAGCCGCGCTGTGAGTTAGAGGCCCCGACTTCCCCTGTTCTGCAGATGAACAGAGGCTCATTCTTGTATTCAGAAGGGCATTTCTCCAGGCTCTTCCAGCTTGAGCAGCCCCGAGAATCTCTAACTGCCCTTGCTGTGATGGCTGCAGTCTTTGGATCTCAAGCGGTGGCTGGCAGAGCGGGAGGCCGCCTCTGTGCCCACCCTGGTCCTTTTGATGGCAACATCTGTCCCCAGCGGTAACACCAGACATTGGTTTGCCATAAGCCTGGTTACACGGCTGGCCTCCTGGAGTCTGCTTGCCTTTGGGCGAACTGATAAAACCAAAGTTTTGAACTTTCCACACCAGGGACCAAGGTTTGGTAACTGCACCATGCACCTAAGAGTGTTAGCTAACGTGTTCTGACATGAGCACGTGTTACGTGCCTGGCACTGCTCTCGGCAAGTCAGGTACATTAACCCACCGACTCCTCATGCGAACCTGGGAGGTGGCTATTATTGTTAGTTCCATTTTACTGATGAGGAAAGAGGTATGGAGAGGTTGAGTAACTTGCCTATAAGTCTCACAGCTGATAACAGGCAAATCAAAATTCAAATCCGGGCGTGCTGGCTCCAGAGGCTCCAGAAGTATGATCAGGGGCTGGCCGAAGCACGCTGCCCCCGGAGTTAGGGACACCTGGATTTGGGTCCCCAAAAGCCGGCCGTGAATTTCTGGCCACACCACCAATTAGCTGTGTGACCTGAGACACATCACTCGCTCTCCTGAATATCCGTTTCCCCCCCCTGGTTGAATGGAGGGATTGAACTGCATGATCCCACGTTTGGTTCCAGCTCTGACATTTCAAGAGGCTTCATCAGGCTAAAATAAGCAGCAAGAGGCGTGTTGCGGTTGCAAAAGGGCAGCCTGGGACATGCGTGCGTGAAAGCCGGGAGGCTCTCCCTGGTGAGGAAGCACAGAGGGCTAATTGCGAGTGTATGAGCTCAGCTGGGGGCCCACTTTCTCCCCTCTGTGTCCACAGCTGGCTGTGAGTCAGTGACGGGTCACTGGCCACAGCGGGGCTGCTGGAGACAGGGCAGGCCCAGAGCATGGACAGGAGACAAGTCCAACCTGGTCCCAGCCTTAGGGGCCCCAGGGTGCCGTGTGTTCTTCCCAGTCCCCATCTAGATGCTACTCCACTGCGGCTAGAAAGTACTCCATTCTGTCTCCCTGAGCAGAACATCCCTTTCTCTCTCAGCTCTGCCAGCCCTGGCCCCTGCTCTGCTCCCCTCACAGCCAGAGGCTCCCTCCTCTGAGCCAGGGGCGGGAGAGAGGCAGGTAAGACAACAATGCCGGCTCTCAGGAAGCTCACAGAATGGTGGCGGGGTTGGGGGACAGGAGGGCTCTTGGGCACGAGCTGGGCCTATGTCTCAGGCTTCTGAACATGCCGGGGGGAGCTCACAGCCAGGGCGCCTGCCTTGCCCATGCTAGCCTCTGTAGACCAGGTCATTGCCAGGTAAGATCACGGGCCAAGTTCCTCCTTCCCAATACCATTCTCAGCCCTCAGCAGGAAGCTGCCACAGGAGCACTGGCCTCAGGACAGACTCGTGACAAGGGGTCAGCTCCTGGGAAAGTGGCCCAAAGGGGGTGACCTCCTTGGGAAATGTGCCCTCCTTGGGAAAGCTGTGAGCTGTGAGAGGGCAATCAGGACCGAGCTGCTCCCAAGCTGCTCCCGTCCTTGCCCTGTTACAAACGTCATCCGGCGTGACATGTCTGGCGTCGCGGGATGGATTGCAAGCGTACTTTCCTGGAAGCTCACGTGGCACGTGCATCACCGGGCCCGTGGCTCCCTGTCCGCCTGGGGTCTGGCGTAGCTGGACTCAGACTCAACTCTGAGACAGCGGTCAGATGCCGCCAGCCTTCTGCTCAGTGCGTGAATACCCTGTAGTGGTTGTCATTCATTCATTCATTCATTCATTCGGTCATTCCTTCGTTCATTCTACACTGGTTCCTTCCTGCATTCGAGTAACTGCACCTCTGCCAAGTGCTCCTCTTGGTTCTGCTTAAACTCGTCCTGAGACACTCACAGGCTTCTGGGACAGCCCAGTCCACACTGTGGCCATCTGACTTCTAAAACCTTCCTATGGATGATTTGAAACCTGACTTCCTCGGCTGGCCTCCTGTTGGTGTTCCTGCTCCTTCTACCCCCGGAGAGCCCATTTCGTCCTATCTATGGCAGGTCTCAGGTGGTTCAAGGCTCCTCACTTCCCCCTCCCTCCCTCCCTCCCACCTTCTCTCTTTCTTCCCTTCCTCTGTAGACATTCATCGAGCGTCTCTTATGTGCCAGGCACCAGGAAAACAAGAGCAAGAAACAGCACACACAGCCCTGGACCTCACAGTGCTTACAGTCTGTTTAGGGAGGCACCATGAACAGAACAATCTCACAGGTAAACCTGTCTCTGGTAAGTGCTATCCCAACACCGGGCCTAGGTGGGAGGCAGAGCATATAAACATGGGACATCATCCACAGAGAGGTCAGAAGGGGCTTCCTCGAAGAAGTGGAGCTTTAGCTGGTATGAAGAAGGGGCAGGGGAGTCACCAGTGGGGGGTAGGACACATGCAAAGGCCGTGGCTGGAGTGGGGGGACGCCCAGCTGCCAGGACCTTTCATTCCTGGGGCTAAACATCCTTGTGGTAGTTCCTCACAGGATGAGGTTTCTAGACCCCTCCCCACCTTGTCACTCTGTCATTGTTCCCTTAAGGGGGAGATCCCCAGGTCTGGACCCACGGCTTCTGGAGGGCCTGGCCAGCTCAGAGCCTGGGGGCTGCCCCTCTCTCTTCTAGCTGGCTGCTGTCTTCCCATTAGCACAGCCCAAATCTGTACACTCCTCGGGGAACAAGTCCTCTTCCAGGAATGCTCACCCAAACTGATCTTACATGTGGCCTCTCGCAGCAGCCTGTGCCTGGGCTGTTCGGTGTCTGGCCTTGCATTCGAGTCCCTGTGTGGGTCCAATGAATGCTCATCTCTCTGATGTGGCCTGTTTGTTTCAGTCTGGCAGGGTCCGTTCTGAGTCTGGATTCTGTTCTGGCTGTGATGCGCAGGACCGCATTCCCTATGAATGTGCCGGCAAAGAGTTCGCACGTCCCGTCTGCATATCCTGGACCAGGTACTGGCAGGTGAGGCCTCGGAGAATATGGGAGGGGGCGGTGACGGGGAAGACAAGGGGCCTGAGAGCCTGGGAGGGGGATTTTGGAACCTGCCCTGGGGCTCCAGAAAGAGGTGCCTAGGGCCTGAGGCCTAAGCTACGCTGGAGCCACACTGTTCTGTGATTTCTGACCCCTGCCCTGTGTCTTTCTCCAGCCCTCATTAATGATACAGAGGAAGGAGTGAGGCCAGCTGCGTGTCTGTGTGCACGTTTGGTATGCACACGTCTGTGTCTGTGCGCGTGGAGTGTGTGAACCTGTGTGAGTTGTCCAACTAGGCCTCGCTGTTGGCTGGAACCCACCATTTGCCATTACTCATCCTGTGACTTGAGGGTGGCCAGGTCACCGAGCCTTGGAAGAGGTTCCACCAGACAAGGTTCCACCTTGCCTAACAGTCATACCAGGTGGCCCCATGTGCCCTCCTGCCCCCCGTCCACCTGCAGGGTCCTCACACACCAACGAGGCCTGACCAGGCGAGCCGGCAAGGACCTCCCACCCCCGTCCTTTACTTCTGTCCACAGGTCACCCTGCTGCTGGTGCCATTCCCTCTGCCCCCCGAATCCCCCACTCCTTACCTTATCACTTCCTTTGTCACCTCCCCCCCTCCCCTTTTCAGACTCAGCTTAGGCAGGGACTCCTCCAGGAAGCCCTCCCAGATCCACCTCTGTGTTCTCCCAGACTGTAGGCCCTAAGAGGGCAGGGCCCATGTGGGATTTATTATAGTGTTTTCAGAGGCTAAAACCTAACACATCTTATTAGATGAGTGAAACAGTGGGCTTCATATTTCTTATCTGTAAAATGGAAATTCTACTATTTGACACACAGGGTTTGGAAGAGGGCTGTGGAAGATGGTGCACGTGAACTTCCTATCCTTGTGCTGGACATACAGCAGATGTCCCAAAACACTTCTAACTTCCCTGCCCTTTAATGTTTATGGACGCATGTTCTTTTCTGTTCAAAAAAAATGTTGTACATTTTCGGACTCCTTTTGGTTCCAAAGCATGACTGGCTTCTTGGAGCTCAGGCCCCCTCCTCGCAAAGATGGTCTTTGACGACCCCATCTGAAACAGCCCCACCCACCCCAACACTCTCCACGCCAATAGTCTTATCACGACCTGATCTTGTGCCTTTCCTGACTTGCTGATCATCTGTCATCCCTCCTAGAACGTGAGTACCACGAGGACAGAGACTTTGGCTGATGTTTCCACTCCTGTGGCCCCAGTGCCCAGAGCCGTGCGTGGCACAGAACTGAGATCCAGAAGTTTCCAAGGCCAAGGCAGAGGAGTCTCTAGGGGACAAATGCCAGCATGAGTGAGTGTGTGTGTGTGTGTGTGTGTGAGCGTGCATGTGCATTTGGGACAGAGGACGGTGAGGTTCCCTGAGGGAAATCGAGAACAATCGTCTCCCGTGGGGCTGTGGCTCCCCAGGCTGCCTGGATGTGTAAGTGAGGAGGCAGCGCCTCCTTTGCCTGGTGACCCTGGGTGGCTGGGCTGAACACGGGTCTTTCTCAGCATGCTTGAGCACAGTCCATCTGTCCCCAAGGAGGGACTGGGGTGCTCCGGCTGTTATCCCACTTTGGAGGGACCCCGGGCCCAGGCCTACCTCATATTGGTGCCATTTTTTCTTCCCTCTGTGGCACCGGCTCCCCTCCTCACTCTTGCCTTCCTGTCACCAGTGCCTGATGGGCCCCCTCCCACCTGCATTCCCTGTTGGCACCAAATTTTCACACTTGCGGCTTTAGTGGTGCTGTAGGGTTCCCCCTGTCTCCTTAAGTGGGGTAGCATAGCCTACTCGGGCTTTTGGTGCTCAGCCCTCCACCGCTGCCACTCTGGTCTTTGTCCTAGGCCCAGTGAAAGGGATTCCAGAAAAAAGTTGCAGAGGCTCCCGCTCCTCCCACTGGGGAAGGGCCCTCTCATTCTCCCCTCATCCAACTCTCCCCCCAGCTGAGGGGCCCAGTGCCAGAGAACCCTACTTGACTTCTGGCTGGGATACCGCGGCTGGTAGGGAGGTTTGCATAGGCTCAGCTTTGGATCCAGGCCCCCACCCAGACTCAGTGGGGTTACCTAGTGTTGGAAGGATGCTCCCTATCAGTTCAAGCCCCCCACCCTGTTTCCCCTGGGCCCTGCTCCCTATACCCGGAAGGCCCACAACCACTGCCCCATCCTCAGAGCTGTCAGAACCCCCAGTTCTAAAGCTCCCAACCCTGGCAGGACCCCAGAATATTTGCAAGGGAAGGATTTCAGGGTTCAGAGGTTTATGAAGTGCGTTGTTCAAAGTGCCCTGGGCTGATCGGTGTGTGTGTGTGTGTGTGTGTGTGTGTCCGTGTGCATGAGATGGACTGGGCCCCCACTCCTATTTTGACCACAGAACCCCAAACCTTTTTTGTGTTACCAGTGGAGAGGCTACATAAATTACTATTTAAACAAGAGAACCCATTATTTAAAAAAAGAAATGTTTGAAAACCATGAAAACTGGACAAAACTCATCTTACGTCCTGGGAAACTGAGGCCCAGAAGAGCAAATGGCTTCTCAAGGTCACAGTGGGATCAGGGGCAGAGCTGGTACCATACCAGGCCACCTGGCTCATAGGCCGATGTTTTTGCCAAGACCAGGCCGACACGTCCCTCTCATGAGGTGGCAACTGGGGGTGGCGTGCCAGGAAGGCCCCATCCAGAGAAGCAGGTTAAGGTCACAGCCTCCCCACCCCACAGGCCCCCTGGCAAGTGCCTGGGAGAATAGTTGCATGGGAAAGGTGGCTCATTTCTTAACTGGAGGCTTGAGATTTTGAAGTGGGAAGGGGCAGGAAGAGGGAGGAAGAGCAGAGAGGGGAGCAGGGGACAGGGGTTCGTCCTCTGGGTCCCTTACACCCCTCCCCCAATCAGAGCACCAAATGCCCTCCCGCCAGTTTGAGGCTGCTTCTACATTCCCCCACGGTCACTCTGCCAGGTCCCCATAGGAGGAGGAGGAAGGCTGCTTCAAGGCCCTCCTCCCTGCCCCTTAGCCTGTGACCCACTGGAAACAGCCCCTGACCCCAAGCACCTGATTTCCAAGCAGAGGGAACTTGTGCCAGGCATAGAAGGGGCTGGGTGGCCTTGGGGTGATGGCATCTGAGGTGGGAAAGCTGTGAAGCTGGGTGGGGATTTCTGTCTCAGGGGTCCTGTGGAATCCCACCCCCCCCCCCCCAGCGACAACACAGAAATGGCACGGTAGGGGGCTCTGTGGCACTCACTGTGCCTCCCCTCAGTGTCCAGATGGGCACCGGGGGAAAATGCTATTGAATGAATGTGTCCATCTCCCCCCCAGCCCCTCCACAGTCACCGGCCTCTCCTCTCCCCACATCCCTGCCCTTTAGTGACTACAAGGACTGGGTTATTCTTAGTAGGTTTCATTCATCAAAGCGTGACAAACGGTGTCCTGGGAGGAATGCCTGTGTGCTGCCAGAGCCAGAGGGCTGGGGTGGGGTGCAAAGGCCTCATCTGAGAGGGGAATTAAATGCCTTGAAGGAGGGGCGCCTGGGTGGCTCAGTCAGTTAAGCGTCCGACTTCAGCTCAGGTCACGATCTCGCGGTCCGTGAGTTCGAGCCCCGCGTCGGGCTCTGGGCTGATGGCTCAGAGCCTGGAGCCTGCTTCCGATTCTGTGTCTCCCTCTCTCTCTGCCCCTCCCCCGTTCATGCTCTGTCTCTCTCTGTCTCAAAAATAAATAAACATTAAAAATTTAAAATAAATAAATAAAAAATGCCTTGAAGGAGCTCCAGACTGAAGGGGAGACATAGTGTTGCCCTCAGGGAGCCCCAGTCTGAGGGGGAGACATAGCCCTGCCCCCAGGGACTCCAGTCTGAGGGGGGAGACCAGTCCTGTCCTCAGGGAGCCCCAGTCTGAGAAGGAAGACACAGTCCTGCCCTCGGGGAGCCCCAGTGTGAGGAGGAGACACAGCCTTGCCCTCTGGGAGCTTCCTGAGATGGAGGATACTACCCTCACACCCCACTCCCCAAACCCTCAGTGAGATCCTAGACTGAAAGGAAGCGATCCAATATTCTGCCCTCAAGGAACCTCTAGTTGCATGGCAGAAAAACATCTGTCATCCCTGTTGGGGAAGGCATACCCAAGGCACAGATTGAAACTCAAGATGAAAAAAGGTGGTATGAGAGGGGTTTCCAGAAGCACGTGCAGCCCCCACTGCCACCATATGTGGGAAGCCTAAAGAGGGGCCCTCAGGGACATTCACCTGGGCGTGCTTACCAAGAAACATGCACAGACTACCAGAGGGTGCACTACGGTGCAGACTGAGATCCTGGCACCCGAGGAAAGGTTAAAGGCTAGGCCAAGTGGGCTGGGCTAAATCAGGGGTCTCAAACCCAAATGCCTTTGGGGACTAGTCTGACACTGGCCTTTGCCAATGGGGGGGGGGGGGGCGATCAGATGGCCCACACTGTCTGTAAGCTCTCATACTCAGTACAAAAACCACCTTGCAGGCCGGACAAAACCTCACTAAAGATTAAACTTGGCCCAAGGCCATGAGTCTGCAACCCCCTGGGCATCAGGAAAGAATTGCTGATAGAGGAAAGGTTTGAACCTGGTTTGGATAAAGAAGCTGACAGTCAAGTCCTTAGTCCTGGCCACCAGGCCTGGCTTCTGTGTCTTCAGGGCCTTTTCCCGCCCTTCCTGGGATGCCAGACTTTAGCCACTCCTCACTGGCTCCCTTGTGACCAACAGGCCACAGCTGGTCGGCCTTCTAGCGCTCCAGGTCTGTGATGGGGGTATCACCTTTCTTTTCAGGAAGGTAATATCCCTGTCGGGGGAAGGAGCCTGCGGGGGCGGTCATAAGTCACCCCGAAATGAGCTCATCTGGAAGTTCTGGCTGGGGAGCCTTGCTCGAGAGCCTTTACTTTCCTGTGCCTCATGTGCAAAACAGGGACACTGTTGCCCTGGTGCTCTACCCGCTCCTCCCCTTTCCAACAGGCCTCAGTGTCCCTGTCAAGGAAATGGGTCCTGCCTCCTCCCCGCTCTCCAAGTCACGTGAGACAGAACTCGAAGGCTGTCAGTTTACGAGAGGGACCAGCCGCTTTCCGCACCCTGGGGCTCCGGGGTCTCCAGTCCTGCACCTTCCCTCTCCCCACCCCAGGTGGGATCTCAGAGCTCTCTCCTGGCTCGGTCTCAGAGGGCGACAGGAGGCGTGGGCGGGCAGAGGCGAGGCACGCGCGCTCCTGGGGACTGGGGACAGGGGACGGGCTCCCGGACAGGTGGGGGGTGGGAGGCCTAATTAGGGCGCGTTGGCCCGGCGCAGCCGAGCGCCGCGGAGGAGAGCGGCGGTGGGTAATTAGAGTGCATTAGCCGTGCCCCTGCAATCCTGTAATTTCTCCGCGCGCTCCGGGTGTGTGGTAGGAGGTGAAGCGATGCGGGCTCGCCTCTGAGTCAGACTCTCCGAAGCCCGGGTGGGGACGCAGGGGGCGGCAGAGGCCGTGGAGAAAGGACTCCTGCCGCAGGAGGCGCCCTCGCCTTCCCCGGGCGCGGAGTCACCTGTCCCCGGGCTGCGCGCCCCACTTCCGCGGGCAGAGGAAGGCGTGGCCGAGGGTGTGGCGAGGAGGGGCGTGGCCCGCGCCTCCCCTGGCTTCCAGGGGGCGCTCCTCTGTCCGGCGGATCTTTACCCGGCGTTGAGTGGTGTCCCTGCCCTAGCCATGTGGCCTGCTCCCTGCGCACAGGTGGACTGAAGGAGATGCAGTGCGCGAGGCAGAGACTCCCCAAATTCCGTCAGAGACGGGCAATAGGGCTAGGAGAGCGATAGAAAAAAAAAAAGACATCAGAAGAGAGTGGGGCCGCATGTGTTACCCGAGCCCCGAAATCCATTCTGGGGGAGCAGGGAGGAGCCAGTGGGGGGCTGAGGCTGGGAGCGAAGTTTATTTATTAGCCAGATTAGCCAGCATTAATGGGGGAGCAGGGGTGGCCGGCGGCGGCGGCGGCGGCGGGGACATAGCTGGCATAGCTGGCATAGCGGCGGGGCCTCCCGCGGCGCGGGGCTCTGCCGGCTTCAAAGGGGCTTAAAGAGGCCCGTGGTGGCACTGCCACGGCCCCGCGGGGGAGGGCGTGGGCGCAGGCGGTGGGGGAGAAGGCGGCCATTGTGCACCAAGGGATTAGGGATCTGGTCTGGAAGGAATTTTAAACTCCTTCCAGCCAGCGCCCCAGGACTCCCCACCCGCCCCAAAACTGCTCTCCTGAGCTTGAGCACGCTGTGATGTTTACCTGCATTTTGGTGTCTGGGCTTCCTCCCCCCTCCCTCCTCCCTAGGCAACTAGGGCTGTCAGATTTGGCAAATAAAAGTACAGGACGTCTGATTAAACTTGAATTTCAAATACGCAATGAATACTCTTTTTAGTATAAGTATGCCCCATATGTTGTATGGGATATACTTATACAAAACATTATTTGTTGTGTATCTGAAATTCAAATTGAACTGGACGTCTTGTATTGTTTTCTAGCAACACTAAGGTCACTGAAATGTCTAATTCATGTCTACAACAGATTGGGGGCCCCAGAAAGGTTCTATAGGGCTGTGTGTCCCCACCCTCAGACTAAGTTTCTTGAAGGCTGGTGCTGTGTTTCACCCTTCAGGATGGAGCTTTTTTTTTTTTTTTTTTTTTTTTAACGTTTATTTATTTTTGAGAGACAGCATGAGCAGGGGACGACGAGCAGAGAGAGAGGGAGACACAGAATCCGAAGCAGGCTCCAGGCTCTGAGCTGTCGGCACAGAGCCCCATGTGGGGTTGGAACCCACGAAGCATGAGATCATGACCTCAGCTGGAGTAGGACGCTTAACGGACTGAGCCACCCAGGCGCCCCCAGAATGGAGCTTTGATGGTAGTACACATCTCTATCAGAGTGGGAGCTTCCTGAGGACGGGGGGGCCAAATTTCAGATAGGAGCTAGTAGATCAATGTCTTGAGTCTCCTTCATCACACTGAGTGTACCCTGAGGCAGGGGCTCTGTGCCCTCCGGGGGGCCAGTCTGTCTCCTCCTGCAGGCAGGTGGAGGCCCCTCCCCCATTAGTACAGTTCCCTGCCCACAGGGGGCGCTGAGGGCGCAGAGGACTGACCTACAGATGGCTGGGTCCTGTTTTTTGGCACTCAGGGCTGGCAGGTTCTCTGGGGTTGATGCCCCTGGGGATTTGGGGCTAGGGTCCCCACCTTGTGTGGCTCCTGACTTGGTCTTGACCCTTGTTCTGGCAGTTGAGGCCAGGCCTGCCCAGGCCAGAGGCTGTGGCCAGCACTGTGGGAGAAGTTCCGCATCTGGTTACCCAGTTTCTTTTTTTTTAATTTTTTTTTTTTTTTAATTTTTTTTTTTTTAATGTTTATTTATTTTTGAGACAGAGAGAGACAGAGCATGAATGGGGGAGGGGCAGAGAGAGAGGGAGACACAGAATTGGAAGCAGGCTCCAGGCTCTGAGCCATCAGCCCAGAGCCTGACGCGGGGCTCGAACTCACGAACCGTGAGATCGTGACCTGAGCCGAAGTCGGACGCTCAACCGACTGAGCCACCCAGGCGCCCCATTAATTTTTAAATTATTATTATTATTTAATGTTTGATTATTTTTGAGAGAGAGAGAGAAATCACGAGTGGGGGAAGGATAGAGAGAGAGGGAGACACAGAATCTGAAGCAGGCTCCAGGCTCTGAGCTATCAGCACAGAGCCTGAGGCGGGGCTCGAACTCACAAACTGTGAAATCATGACCTGAGCTGAAGTAGGATGCTTAACGGATTGAGCCACCCAGCCTCCCCTGATTACCCAGTTTCTGCCAAGAAGGGACAGTGTGGCTCTAGGTGCAGAAGGGCCCTGCCCGCCTCCCTCTCTCCCCATAACCATGGCAGCCAAGCCCCCATCCTTCGTCAGCCTCTCTAAAGCCCACTGCCCACCCTTGGCTTGTTCTGTTCTCTGAAGCACCTGCTCTTCTGTCCTCAAGGACAGCTGAAGTCTCACCACTTCTAGATGCTCTGGCCTTCAGCAGAGTAAATATGGCCAAGTAGGCTGCGTGTGCCCCGGGGGTTCTTATGGTGAAAAGAGCTCTCCATCTACTCCTTCCTTCCTCACCAGCCTGGAGCCACAGGGGCCAAAGAGGAGACAAAGGCAAGAGTAGGGAACATGGGAAGGTTGGGGAGTGTAGGTGGGAGTAAAGAAGCCTCTGCCACCATCTCCTCCCCCTCTGTCCCCTGTAGCCCCTTCCCAAATCCCTTCATCCCCTGGGGCCTCTGAACTCTTTTCCCTTAAAGCTGAGGGAAGCCAGGGAGAACTCCTTTCCCACGGTCACAGCCTCAACAACCCCCCACCCCCTGCTCCCTTGGCCACAGCCACCTCAGCTTCTGAGGAGCACAGGCCTGGCTCACCCCGTCCCTGCAGGGCCCCCTCCTTGTGCTGGGGCGCCTGCTTCCGCGAGTGGCATCATCACCCCATTCCTCAGGCTGCCCAGTCATCAGGTCGGCAATTAGCTACTTCCTCTCAGCAGCATGAGGCCACCGAACGTCACAGCCCCTCCCCCAGCCAGCCGCGGGCGGGAGTGCTGGGGTGCCCCCCACACTTTGTAGTCTGTGCCAAGTCCTGGCATGACCCCCCCACCAAACTATTGAGTGCTGGGGTAATGAGCCTCCCATCTAGGGAGCTGGGTGCTCCCTGTGTTCTGGGGGCGGGAGAAGCCACAGTGCTGCCTCCTCCTCCGTGTCACCCCATCCCATTGGGTGAGGACACTCCCGCTGCCTGGGTGGGGCGATGCCAGCTCAAGGGCACCAGTGGCCAGAGCAGGCGGGGCTTCAGACTCAGGTGTCTCTGTCCCCAGATATAGGCGTTTTTTTTACCAGGCTCTCACCTGTGGCCCCGGAGTCTGTGAACTGAGGTTGGTGGCATTTCTATGGTAAGGGGGGAGAAATGGGGAGTCACTCTACAGACACCCAGACATGCAGGGGGGCAGGCTTCATCAACACCTGCAGGGGCTCACACACCCGTGCCTAGGCACACTCACAGATACAACCTGTCCAGTGTATATCCCACCACAGCTGTGCCCTCATGTGTCCCTGACGGGCACACCCACCCGGAGGTACACCTGCCTGCCCCCGACACCGCCTCCTCCAAACACCTGCGCACAAACCCACCCACATTCTCAGAGACGCAGTAAACTCACTGCCACACGGAAACTCAAACCAGGACACCACAGAGAAGACCAGGAGGGTGGGAGGAGTGGAGAGACCACCCCCTAACTTGTCCCGCCACCCCCATGGGCACGGACGGGGCGGGGGGGGGGGGGGTCTTCTTCGTGAAGGGTGGGAGCAAGACTGCACTGGAGGGGGTATGTGTGGTGGGCAGTTGGGTTGCGGTGAGGGCAGCTCTGGTCTGAGTGTGGAGGAGGGGGGTAGGGTGTGATTTGCAGACTAACGAACGCCCACGAGCATAAACACACGTGTCATTTTATGCAGATCATTTAACTCCTTAGGGCCTCAGCAATAACGTCTGTAAAATGGGGATGATGAGAACCCCATTTAAACTTGGCTGTGAAGTTTAAATGAGATGACTGGCCCCGAGCAAACCCTAAACCAACATTTCTGTGGAGGAGACCCTTCCAATGCCCTGCCTCTGCGGGGTGGGTTTGCCTAAAAGAGCCGGCCCGGGGTGGGGGGGGGGGGTGGGGGGGGGGAGAAGCCGTCCTCATTCTGGGCCTTTCCTGACCACGTACTCACTTCGGTCTTTCTCCCTTTGCTGGGATCCGGCCCCCGCACGGTGGGTGATTGGGTGCTACTCCTGTTTGGCCTGGGGGCGGGGCCTGGGCGGGCCTGGCTACCTGCCCCGCCCCCACCGGGCTGACGCGCAGGTAGCTGAGTCCTGGCTTCCAGCCTCTAGAGGATGTGAGTCAGCCAGAGCCTCCCCAACCAGGCAAATGGTGTGCAGGGGATGGGAGCTTGGGTGGAGGGGCCTTCTAGGAACATTCCTGGAAAAGGACCTGGGAACAGGCGTTGCTACCGGGAGCCACCTCCTCAGCCTGCCGGCCTGTGCCCAGCTCAGCAAATACCCTTGTCCTTGCTTCTCGCAGCTCACCGTTTGGATTCATGAGGCAAGGCCCCGCTTGCCCACCCAGGCCAGCCCCAAGCACTTCTTCAGCCACAGCAGGGAGCCAGGCCTTACTGCCCTCCTCAGCAAGTCCATGGGGGGGTCTAAAGCCATGGGCACAGGGGCGCACACGCACACGCGCTCGCATACGCGTGCCTGCGGTCACATACGCACAACCGGAGGCACCACGTAGACAAGTCCTGGCACGCAGGTGCACACTCAGGCAGTGCTCCTTCACACAATACACACCCACACAGACACTCATGTATACTCCCATGCAAAGGTGCTGAGTCATGATCACTATGGTCGGTTGAACCGTGCCCCCCCAAAGATATGTTGGAAGTCCTAACCCCGGGACCTGGGAACTTGACCTTAGGTGGCAACAGGGTCTTCGTAGATGTAATCAAGTTAAGACGATATCTTCCTGGATTAGGGTGGACCCTAAATCCAATGACTAGTGTCCTTTTAGGGAGAGAGAAATTTGTAGACCCAGAGACGTGGGTCTACACACAAGGAAGAAGGCCGCGTGGAAATTGTAGAGATACAGCTACCAGCCAAGGAGCACCAAGGATTGCCTGCTGCCACCAGAAGGTAGGAGAGAGGGGATGGAAAACTCTCCCTCGGAGCCTCCAGAAAAAACAAACCCTGTCGGTACCTTGATTTGGGACCGTGGCCTCCTTAACTATGAGAGACTCAAATCCCTATTGTTGTAAGCCACCAAGTCCGTGGTACTTTGTTAAGGGAGCCCTAGGAAATGAATATAATCACACACACACGCACACACACACACACACACACACACACTAAATAAACTTAAAAAAAGTAGAAGAAAATTGTAGTTGAGATACAATGCTGTTTTAGTTTCAGGTATACAGCACAATTCTGATTCAACAATTCTGTATAGTACACGATGCTTACCAAGAGAAGTAGATGATAAGATAGTGGTAACCATCTGTCACCATCCAACTCTCCGGCAATATTATCAGCTATTGGCTGTATTCCCTATGCTGTGCTTTCTCATCCTCGTGACTTCCGTCTTTAATAACTGGGAGTTTGTACCTTTTAATCCCTTTCACCTTTTTTGCCCATCCCACCCACCCTAGTTTGTTCTCTGTATTTATGAGTCTGTTTCTCTTTGTTTGTTCATTTGTTTTTCATTTGTTGTTGTTGTTTTCAGATTCCACATCTAAGTGAAATCAAATGGTATCGGTTTTTGTCTGTCTGACTTAGTTCATGTAGCATAGTACCCTCTCGGTCCATCCAAGGAACTCAGTAATATCTGATCTCCCCTGTCCTCCCTGGAGTTCTTAATGATGCATCTGCCCCCAAATCTGCTCTCAGGAATGGGTTGCCATGTTTGTGTCACCGAAAGACGTGTCTAAGAATGCTCTGGCTGCTGTAATCATATTACATAAAAAGTGGCAACAACCCAAATGTCCATCAACAGCAGCACAGACAAATAAGTTGCGATATATTCAGTGGAAGTCTACTTGGCCACGAAAAAGGAAGAGCTGGTACCGTAGGGACAACACCCATGACCCTCGAAGACCTCAGGCTGAACAAACAGGGCCAGACATGAAGTGCGTGTTCTAGGAGTCCATTTGCGTGAAGTTCAAGGACAGGCAGAGCCAACCTGTGGGGATGCAAGTCAGAGTAGTGGTTACCTCTGGAGGAGGGGATTGACCGGATGGGGCTTAGAGAGGGCCTGCCGGGGTGCTGGAAATACTGTGCTTGATCTGGGTGGTGGTGACGCAGGCACATACAGATGCACACATTCACCAAGCTGTACCCTTCAGGTTTGTGCCATTTGATATGCAAATCTTACACCTCAATAAAAAGTAAATCTGAAAAACTGGTTTCCAGGAAGTCAGTGACCAGAAACCACAGGATAGCATCTTCTAGGGTGGATGGCCGCAGGGCCTGCCTTGTCCCATGCTGCGCCAGTGTCCTCAGGCCTGGGGCCGCTTGTGTGGCTGACTTTCCAGATATTTGTTGACCATAAACATCAAGGCTGGGGCTGACTGGGGACACCATGCCGTGTCAAGGCAGCCAGAGGTGACCCATGTTTGGGTGGGAGTGCTGGGCGGGCATACAGGGTGCTATTTCGACCTACTTGTCCCAAACACCAAAGATGATGATTTCTCCCACAAAAAGCCCCCACCGAAGAGGAACAGCTGACTTTTATTCAGGTTTTGCTGTCCGCCAGGCAGGCAGTAAGCACCTTTGAGGGAGGAGGCAGCCTTGCCATTTCATAGACAAGAAAATTAGACACTAAGACGTTGGGGATTTTGCGTGACAATTCCATCAAATGGGTTCCCTGAGGGCAAGGCTGTGTCTCCCCCTAGGTGTGGGCAGGGCGAGTACAGGGGTCGGATTTCAACACAGGGGCGATTTCGCCGAGGAGATTATCTTGATCCTGATTCTTCACAGCAACTTCCCAGGCAACTTCTCATCCTGGCTTCCACTCCTAAGTCTAGCTTTAGGGCTCTGCCCACAGGTGCACCATACCCTGGGACCGTGGATCTGGGGGTGAGAGAGGGAGGTGAGGGGCAGTGTGGATCAGAGGGACCAGTCCCTTTAGCGCCCATGCTGGGATCAGTGCTGGAGGCTCCTTCCCTTCCCGGCTGGGCCCACTAGGAGTCAGGACCACCCAGCTAGGCCAGGCACTTCCTGGGACCAGGCGCTTCTCAGTCTTTCACTCTGCCCACGCCTTGCTAGCAGGAGCTGGGTCATATGATGGGGGCGAGGTGTCAGGTGTAATAAGAGCCGACATCCTCCTCAGCCTACCCTGTGACTATATTAAGCTCTGTGCCCCCTCTCCCCTCTCCCCCACCCCCAGGACTTTCCCTCCTCCCTCAAGGGATCCTGCTCTTCAGGCGGGAGTCATTCCTCCCCCACCCCCCGCCCCTCCCATCCTGGGAAAGGGACAGGAGCCTAATGAGGTCAGAGCCAGCGGGTGGGGGAGCGGAGGCAGTAAATTCAGGCCTTGGGTGCTGATGAGTTACAGGAGGAAGCACCCCGGAGGGAGGCGTCCTGCTCCTGAGGCTTTAGCACCCCTCATGCTCGCTTGTCCCCACACTGCCACCGCCCACACAGCACCCAGGGCACTCACAGGACATGCTCACCGGCTCAGCTCACCGGTGGCTGGAACAGGGGGATCCCTGGGGCTGCAGAGGGGTGGAGACTGCAGTACAGGGCATTTATTCCTCGCCTAGATCTAAGGGCTCAGTGTCTGTCTCCCCACCCCCCCACCCCTGCAGTGGGACCCACTACCCCTGGGGTGAGGGGCCACGAGTCCCAGGAAGCCCTGCCTCCTCCCCAGGGCCAGAGCAAGAGGCAGGGCAGGGTTTATTAATAAGCTTGCTCCTGACTGGAAAGGCCTGTGCAGAAACCCCAACCTCAAGCCAATCAGAGCAGAGCTTTCCAGGAATGTTACCCCAAAGGGAGCCTTCCTCTGATTCCAAGATTATTTCCCACCCCTGACTTCATCCGCTTGGTGTGTGGGGCTCCCGCCAGGCTCCACTGGCTCTGCCCTGCGGGCCCGCTGTCCCTTGGCAGCTGCCATCTGCCTTGGCCGCT
This sequence comes from Prionailurus viverrinus, assembly GCF_022837055.1. Lineage (NCBI taxonomy): Eukaryota > Metazoa > Chordata > Mammalia > Carnivora > Felidae > Prionailurus > Prionailurus viverrinus. The sequence goes on along the minus strand of NC_062565.1, from coordinate 41,991,366 downwards.
GCCCAGAGAGGGTCACAGCGTGTCAGCGGTGGGGCCGGGATTAGAACTGCTGCCCCTGTCACCTAGTTCTGAGACTCCCCGATCCCCCAAACCGAGGAGGGCTGAGTCTGCTGGGTTGGGAGTGCAGAGCAGCTTCTCCCTTGCCGCCCCCACCACCCCCCATGGCCTCTTGACGCTCCCTGGCACCCCGCTCTGAAGGCAGAGAGCCCGAGCCGGCATACTGGCCTTGTGACCTTAGGCGTGCAGAATGTGACTTGTCTGTGGCTCCTTGTCATCGTTTATAAAACGAGGCTAACGATGCCCACCCCGAAGGCAGCTGTGAGGATTAGGAACAGTGTGCGGTGGCCGGTGGAAACTGTAAAGGGCTGTACTGGAGCGCAGAGGCAGTGGCATTTATGTTCTTGCCTCTGTCGCTAATGCCATCCCCAACTTCCTCATTGCTAGCACCCGCACCATCACCCCACCACCTCCTTCCCCCCTCACCCCCTCCCGGCACCGCCAGGCTGCCGTCCTTACGGGCACTTCTGTCACGACCACCATGTTAGCACTGCTCAATCACTCCAAGGACACTTGCTCGGTACCCACCATGTTCAATCAAGGTCACGGTGGCGGCCTTTGGAGATTCATCCTGCCCAAGATGTGACATACTGGGAATGGTCCGTATCTCTCACTTTAGGTCCTAACACGCAGCCCATCTCCGCCGGGAACGGCATCTCTTTCTCCATCTACCTCGCACTGTTGCAACAACTTCTACACACCTGCCCCCTCCCCGGTGTGTGTGTGTGTGTGTGTGTGCGCGCGTGCGTGCGTGTGTGCGCGCGCAGTCACCCTGACGCTGTTTACGCTGGTCTGTAAAGTCAATCTCCATCCAGACTCTATAGCATAGTGGCTCCAGATCCCAGTCCTGACTCCGACGTTTTCGAGCCTGTTGCCTTGGACAACTCACTTTACCTCTCTGTGCCTCCGTCTTCGCAACTGTAAATTAGGTTAATGGTGGAGTTCGTGATAGTCTCGTAGAGTTGTGTGGGTTCCCGGAGATGTTGTACATATAGCACTTAGAACGGAAGTGGGCACACAGCACGTGCTCAGTAAACATGAACTGTTATTGTTGGTGGTGGTGGTAGTAGTTAGTAGTTAGTAGGTAGTAATACCTGTGCCAATGCTTGACTCAGGACTTTGCGCTGCGGATGAGGGTTAACACGCTCATGGGGACACTCCAGCTTTCCCGCATACACATTTCAGGAGGTAAGAAGGGTTGATGAGCCCTCTGAGAACTGTGTGGACCCCTGCCTGCTCCTAGAAGATGACCGGACTCTCTGGGTAAAGGGCGGGCGGTGGGTTGAGAAGGACCGTGCAGGGAGATTGGAGCCACAGACCTGAGTTTAAATCCTGGCTTCCCCAGCTGAGCAACTGTAAGCCCCAGTTTCCTCATCTGTAAAGTGGATCAGTGTGCAGAGCCACTGGGAGGCCATCATTTCTGTTGACCTTGAATGCCGGCACCACAGGTCGCTGTGAGTGGGACTGGGGGCAGGTGTACCTTTGGGCCTCGACCTTCCCACGCAGATAATGGGCAGTCCCAGCCAGCCCAGCCTGCTTCACAGAGTAGATGTAGAAGACGCTGAGTGATAGGAAGGGCTCAGAAAAGTAAAACACCCAGGAAAAACTCAAGGGACAGCATTAACAATGATTGACTCAAGCAAAGCTTGGCTCCACCTGACTTGAGAAAATGCACTGAAGTCTGAGCTAGGGTCCTGGAGCAGGGCAGGGGCCGAAGGAGAGAAGGGCCGATGGGTCCCTCACCTCAGGCTTAGGGAGGCCACTCTGCTCAGACTCCCATGTGCACCAGCACATGGTCCCTGGGGAGGGGTAGCTGAGACGAGGCTGGAGGGGGTGGTCTGAGAGGCCTACAGGTTTTCCTGGGGTCCCCAGCACGTTGATATTCACACAGCTGCAACCACCTGAGGATTGCTTCCACCCTCCTCCCATGGTGGCGCCCCGACCATGAACCTTCAGGGAATAAACAGGGGCAGCCACCAGCTGACTGCTGTGTACTCCTGGCCCCCACAATGTAAACTCCTGGGGACGTGTTTATGTTGTCTGGGTCTGTCCCCAGCCCCTGCCCAACTCAGAGGGGTCACGCCACGCCAAATGTCACGTGCACAGGGGAGCTGGATTCTTCCACATGGTGGTGGTGGTGGGACAGAAAAAGGCCGGGGGATAATGGGGGACAGCGATCAAAGACAGCTGGAACTGGGTGGCCAGAGGGAGAGTGGCAAAGGGAGAAGGGACAGCAAATACTACCACTGAGTGTTCGGACAGTGCCCTGTTCCTAGAGTGTCAGATAGGGATCTTAGCATATTCCTGGCCTGGCCACCGAGCTGGGTCACTCTGTGGCCTTCTAGGGCCGGTCTTGGCCTCAGACTCCGGGGTCACGGAGCCTAGAGCTCTGCCCAACTCACAGCTGGCCTGAGAACTGGCCTACTAGGCTTCTCTTTGGTTTATCTTTTCACTGTCCTCTGCCAGGCACTACGCCAAGTCTCTTGTGCATACTATCTCATTTAAGCCCCCCCACCTGCCCGAGGCAGGAACTGCTTTCTGTTCCCCAGGACCCCGTGGGGTGTCAGAGGGGTAAGGAAGCAGCCCCAGGAGATGGGGCCTGGAAGAGCCTAGGCTGGAGTCGGAGCCTGGATCTGTGACCAGAGCATCTCTGCTCTGAGGAGGCATGCGAGGCAGGCCATTGCCCTTGGGGGCAAGGTGACACCAGAGTCACCCCTAGAACCCAGAGCTCTCAAGTCTTGGGTCAATGTTCTGCCCACTGTACTGGAAACAAGGTAGTGAGTAGGACCAGTCCGGCCCTCAGGGAGCATCAGTCTGAGAGGAGACACAGTTCTGCCCTCAGGGAACCCCAGTCTGAAGGGGGAGACACAGCCCTGCCCTCAGGGAGCCCCAGTCTGGGGCGGGGGGGGGGGGGTGGTACATAGCCCTGCCCTCAGGGAGCCCAGTTTGAGGTTGGAACATAGCTCTGATCTCCGGGAGCCCCTGTCCGAAGGGGAGCCCCAGACCACGGGAAATTGCAAACTGGGCACACCACTGGGGAGGCAGGTGGAGCCCGAGGGCTTCACACAGCTGGAGTCAGTGTGGGGAGGCTTCCTGAGGGAGGGGGCTGGCAGCCCCTTTAGGAAGGAGAAGTTGAGCAAGTAGCGGGCAGCTTTTGGTGGCCTGGAGGCCAGAGCCGCGTTCCCACACTGCCCTGATTAGGAAATAAGGCTCATCTTGGACTGCCCAGCCGTGTGACAAGCATTCATCTGGGACCTACGCACGTCTCAGGACTGACACCCAGGGAAGGCTATTTTAATCTGGGAAGTTGCCTGCTCCTTGGCCCGCCCCCAAATAACCTGGCTCCCGAAGGAACCTGCCATACTGTGGGCCTAGCGGAGCGCTCAGCCCTTGCACCCCCACTATGGCCAGCCTTTCTCCTCAGACGGGAACTCCCCTCTCGGACTGGAGCCTTCCCAAGCCGGGGCTCTGTCTCCTTCCTTAGCCTGGGGTCCTCCTCCGGGCAGAGGTTGTTTCTCGCATCAGATTAGGAGCTCCTGGAGGGCAAAGGTGGTATCTCTCCACTCAGACCGGGAGCTCCTCAGAACGTTTGGGTTCCGGAGCCTGATTCCCTGCAGAATGTAGGGGGGCAGTGGGGTCCAGGTAAATTTGTTCTGTTTCCAGCCTATATTAGGAGGATGCTTTTGTGGTGGAGAAACCAGATCCCTCCCCCCCCCTTGCCACTCCGTGGCCACGAGTGAATCTGGCTGGCAGGCTCAGGAGGGACCTAGGCTCTGCCCGGCTCTGCCAGGACGCCCTGCCCTGCTGCGGGCCACATGGCCCCTGACAGGAGAGTTCACATGTCCCACACCGGGCAGCCACCTGCTGCCTCCTACCTCCCAAAATAGGAAAGCGTTGGCCTTCTCCCGTTACCAGCTGCACACCCCACTGCCCTTGTCCTCGGGCTGGGGCTCTCCTTCCTCCCTGCCCTGTTCCTCTGGGGAGGATGTCAAGGGGGCCCACCCCCAGCCCTGACTGTCCTCAGAGCTGGATGACGACGTGGCCAGAGCAGGGTTGGGTTGCCCTGTTCCTGGGATAGGTACCAACTGGGGAGGGAGCCCACTAACCGGTGTGTCCGTGGGGCCTGTTAAGAGGGTCCCGGCTACCCACCAGCCTTCTTTCCTGCCCAGTATCCAGCGCAGCCCCTGGCGTGGAGTAGGGGGTTGAGGGTGTGGCTATTGACCCAAGTGATAACATTAACTGCTGCTTATTGAAGGCTGAGAAACCGAGGCTCAGGCTTCGAGAACGCGCTCCGTCCGCACACAGCCTTCTCTCCATTCATTTTGCGAGCAACCATTTGAAAAAATGTTTTTCTTATGTTTATTTACTTTTGAGACAGAGAGAAACAGAGCATGGGGCGGGGGGGAGCAGAGAGAGAGGGAGACACAGAATCAGAAGCAGGCTCCAGGCTCCGAGCTGTCAGCACAGAGCCCGACGCGGGGGTCGAACCCACCAACTGTGAGATCACGGCCTGAGTCGAAATCAAGAACCGGATGCTTAACCGACTCAGCCACCCAGGCGCCCCCACGAGCAGCTCTTTCTAACTGCACACTCACTATGTCCAAGGCACTATGCGAGGCACTCCCTATTAGTTACTTTGTTTAATCCTCACAGCACCCTACTGAGAGGGTGTATAGTTGTACTATTTAACTTTAGAGGGAATAGACACAGAGAAGTTGAGTGACTTGCCTAAGGTCACATAGCAAGGAAATGGTGGAGGTGGGTTTCAAGCCCATGATAGTACATTTGTTTTCTTCCCCCCTTTGTTTGACATTTTATTATGAAAAACTAAACGTTCAGACACATCGAATACTACAAAACACCTGCAAATATCCATGACAAAGATAGAACAATGAGCATTTTGCCAGATTTGCTTCTTTTTTTTGCGCTAAAATATTTCAAAGTCAATTATAGACGTCGTGACACTTGAGAATGTGTCTCTAAAAAAACAAACTCAATTTTCTATATAAACCAGCATGCCATTCCCACACTGAGCAAAACAAACAATTTCCTGCTATCATCTAATGCAAGGATCACGTTTAACTCCCCCAGACGGAACACGCTCTCGCCTGGATTCTTTTTTTTTTTCTTCAATTTTTTCTTAACGTTTATTTATTTTTTGAGACACAGAGCGTGAGCGGGGGAGGGGGCGGAGAGACAGAGGGAGTCACAGAATCCGAAGCAGGCTCCAGGCTCGGAGCTGTTGTCACAGAGCCCGATGTGGGGCTCGAACCCGCGAACCGCGAACCGCGAACCGCGAACCGCGAACCGCGAGATCATGACTTGAGCCGAAGTCGGACGCTTAACCGACTGAGCCACCCAGGCGCCCCTCTCCTGGATTCTTATTGCACCACTTCGCTGCTCCCAAGGAGCGAATGGACGGGGTTTGGAGGAGATCTTTTCCAGCCTCTCTCCCTAGGATCCCTGCGGGAGACAACCCCTTCCTTCCCTCTTACCCCTTTGGGGGCAAGTTTGCTAGACAGGAGAGTCCCAGGGACCTAAGGTGGATGGTGAAGCTGTGCGGGAGGCTCGGGGGAGCCCTTTGTCCTCGGGTGGTCGTCCCGAGGACCTGAGTAGAGCCATGTCCTGGTTGTAGGGACCTCAGCAGAGGCTCTGATGCCCTGGCCCTCCAGCCAGCGTGTGGGCTGTCCCAATCCAGGGGGGCCTTGACCCTAGGAGCCCCTCCCCTTGGAGGCTCCCTTGTCCACCCTGGGCCTGCAGACCAAACAGCCCGCTGGCCTGCCTCAGCCAAAACAGGAGCTAGAGGAAGGTCAGCTTATCAGGCCTCCCCTACTCCCTTACCCCACGGGCCTGCCTTTCACCACAATCAGTGTCTGGGGTGAGGGAAGGGTTGATGGCACAAGGTGAGGCCACTCTTGGGGTCCACTCCCGCCTGAAGAGGAATGCTTTTCAGCAGGACTCTGAGATAGCCCGGGGCCCCACGGGCAATAACAAAGGAGCTTGCCTGCCCGTGGCCAGTGAGGATAGGGGTCTCTAAGTTTTCTTCTGGCCCCCATGTCTGTACTGTCCTAATCTTTGGGATGGGTGGGAAGGACCTTGACCTAAGGCAGGAGGTGATAACCTCTTGGTCTTTGCTCCCTGAAGGGGATTAAAGTGTTCAAGGCCAGGTCAGACCAACCCTGAAGGAACAGGGTCTGGGTTTCCCTTCTCAGACTGGGGTCCCTGAGGCAGGGCTGTGCCTCCCCCTCAGACAGGGGCTCCCTGAGACGGGGTCAACACTAACCTTCCCTCGCCATTGTTACCTCTAGGTGCACCCCGCTATCCGCATACACTGAGTGTGGCTCCTGTGAGAGTGGAGCTCCTCCGAGGACCCCAGATCCTCATTGCTCAGGAGCCTGGAGCTGGGCTGAGGGTAGAAACGAGCTGGTTTCACTTTGCTGGAGAGAAGCAGAAGTGGGGTAAGCTGGTTGGAGAACCTGCTCCCTCTGACAGTTTGGGGCGCGACTGCCTGGTATGGGGACAGGAGAGGGAAGGGAGGGCCTCCTCCAGGGCCCCTCCTTCCTTCTCTAGCGTACTCCATGTAGCCTTTTTGTGGGACATTCCCAGGCTGTGAGGGGCTTCCAGGTGGGGAATGTTGGCGGCGGGGGGGGGGGGGGGGGGGGGGCTCAGGAGCAGGAGGCGGGTCCCGAAGGGCCCTCCGTGGGCTGTTGAGGAAGTTCCTTCCCCTGTTTTCCCCAGCGCCAGCCAGGACTTCGCTGGGCAGGGGCAGGAGGAGAGGTGGCTCAGCCTTGTGGGGGCTGAGTGGGGAGGGGAGGACAAGCTCCAGGAAAACAAGGACCAAGGCTGCCAGAGAGTGGGGGTGGGTGGGGGTGAGGGAGGGGCCTTCAGGGCTCTCCCCAGGGCCAAGGCTCCACTGCCTTCAACCTGACCCCAGAGACTGGTCCCATCAGGGTGTCCTGTGTGGAGGCTGCCTCCCTGGGGAGCCCGGTCCTACCTTCTCTCCCGGAGTCCTGGGTCTGTGCACCCCCTGCAGCACTCAGCACCCTACAGCGCCCAGGCTTGTCTCCCAGACACCACACGAAGGTCCTTTCCGTCTCTCCCAAAGCACCTGTCGCTGGGCTTTGCCTACAGCCGACACTTCAGCCAACTGACTCCCTCACGCTGAACCCTCTGATTCAAGGGTTCTCTGAGCCAAGTGCTCAGAGTAATGCCCCTTTATCAGCACTTCCTTCGTGCCCTGCCCTGCATCTCTGTCCATCAGGTCCGATCACCCTGTTCCCTTGGGTGGTCGGTCACTCAGTGGTGAGGGAATACAGCCGGAGAGGCTGATGCTTAGACCCCTGCATCCTGGGGGCTGAGAGGGAAAAGGAACCACAGTGTGAAGGGAAAACACTGTCCTGCCTTCAGGGACCCCCATTCTGAAGGGGAGACACAGCCCCGCCCTCAGGGACCCCAGTCTGAGGGCAAGACCCAGCCCTGCCTCAGGAAACCCCATTCTGAAGGGGAGACACAGTCTTGCTCTCAGAGAGCCCCAGGTTGAGGGAGGAGACACAGCCCTGCCTCATAGATCCACAGTTGGAGGGAGAGACACAGCCCTGATCTCAGGGAGCCCCAATCTGAGAGGGGGAAGCAGACCCCTTCTCAGAAAGTTCCAGTCTGAGGGGGCAGACACAGCCCTTACATCAGGGAGCTCACAGTCATTAAGGGGAAACCTATCCCTTCAGCTCCCATTCATCATCAAAACAACATTGAGAGTTTGGGGGGGTGGGGAGAGGAGAGTAATGGCCAAGGACTCCCACATTGACTTTTCTCAAGTTCCTGAAGTATTTCTGCTCTCAGCCAGGGTCAGGGTGAAGCGAACCCCCTGCTCAGACCCTTGCAGGCTCATCTTCACCACAAGGACCTAAGAGCAGGAATGCCTGGGACCTCTTTAGCTCTTGATGATTTTTTTCTTGTGGGAGAGCTGAGCCCCATGACTGGCCTATATAGGTGCTCATCACTGGTGGCCATTTGATTTATTCAGTCTTCTCCCATTAATGGCGTCCAGGGAATCTCATCCAGCCACATGTCACTATGCGTCCCCATTTTAATAGGTGATGAAACTGAGACTCAGAAACTTGAGAGGAAGCCCAAAGCCCCATAGCTAGGAAGTGACAGAGGCCCAGTTCTGCTTGGCCTCAAATTGTATGTTCTTTTTAGGAGCCGAGCTCGTCCTCTGTTCGTGTGGGGACAGAGCTCCATCCAGCTCCACAGACTCCGGATTATATAGTTCCACTGGTGAGTGTGAGGATTGGCTGTGGGGTTTCTGGAGGTCTGTGTCTTGGGGCCTTTGGGAAAATAACCTGTGGATACTTGGGGAGACCTCAGAGAGGGGTATGGGGCAGGGCAGGGAAGGGAGGAGAGGGAACTTCACTAGCCACCATTGTGCAATGGGTGCGGCCTGCCTGGAGGAACAAAAGGATACAATCTCAGCAAATAGCAACAGGTTCTGTGACCAAGGAGGCTCTGCAGACGCTGGTAGGCTCTGCAAACCCGCCAGGCTCTGCAAACCCCGATAGGCTCTGCAAACCCAGCGGGTTCTGCAAATGCTGACAGGCTCTGCAAACTCTGTCAGACACTATGCACTGACAGATCTCACAATGGCAATGGGAGGGAGGGATATCATGGAGGGGAATACCTTGTGATCCAGAGATGCTAAGGGAAGTTTCCACTTACCTTAGAAGTGAAGGCAGGTGGTTGGTTCCCAACAGTGGCTCTGCCTTTGTGAGGAAGTCATGGAGAAGGACGCCAAGTCCTCTGCCCTCCTTCTATAGCCTTCTTCAGTGCCTCTGCCTGGTAGTTTCCTCCATAGCAGGCCGCAGAGGTGCAGGGCAGGAGGACTATGACTGGGGGAGTCCGTGGGGAGCAGGCACGTGAGGCAGGGAGGTCCCCCAGGTGGAAGCCTGGGCAGCTGGGGGATGGGGTAGTCTGGTCCCAGGTAGCCATGGGGCAGGCTGGAAGCCCTGCCTACCCCCGCCTATGGCCCCTCTGGGCTCTAGAATGTCCCAGCCCTTCATACTCTGCCTTGGAAGCAGGGGAGGGAGTGGTCAGAGCAGCAAACTTTTCCGAATGGAAAATGATGAAATCGTTCTGGAAAGCTGACTTTCCCAGGCTCTCGTGGGTACAGCTGACAAGGGGAAACCTGAGCCCTGTGGGCAGGCAGGGGGTCCAGCGGCAGGGGATCAGAGGCGCCTCTCTATGACCGAGTCCTGGGAAGCCACTCCAGAGCCATCAAGGGCCTGTTGCCCAGGGGCTGCCCTCGTTGGGGCGGGGGGAGTGGGACGCTGAGTTACCACTCCAGCCCACGGTCCCTGACAGTCTACGCTCAACCCAGCAACTACAGTGATGCTGTGGCAACAAAGACAATTCCTGTCTCTCCTCAGCTCACTCCAAGTAAGGCCAAAGTCCTTACTGGGCATGGCCCCACGTGATCCCGCCCTTCTACCACTCTGCTCCTTACTCCCTCTGCCTCTTTGTTCCTCAGATGTGCTGACACACTTCTGCCTCAGGGCCTTTGCACTACCTGTTTCCCTCTGCCTGGATGCTCCACCCCCCCCTCCCCGCCCATGGACATCCACAAGGCTTACCCCCTCACTTCCTCGACAGCCTTGAATATCACCTTTTTAGCAAGGCTTTTCCTGACCACCCTATTCAACACTGCAACCTACCCTCCCCACCCCAGCCCTCGCACCGCCCCCCTCTTCTGTATTACCATGCTTTCTTTTTCTCCAGATAACCTCCAAACTATTTCTTTTCATAGTGGGTTAAAGGGTGCCCCTCCCCCGCTCAATGATATATCCACATCCAAACCCCTGGTACCTGTGAATACGACTGTAGTGGGTTGAACGTGTCCCTCTTCCAAAATTCAGGCCCACCCGGAACTTCAGAATGTGACCTTATTTGGAAGTAGGGTCTTTGCCGATGTGTTTAAGTTAAGGCTCTGGAGATGAGATCATCCTGGATTTAGGGTGAGCCCTAAATCCAACAACTAGTCAGAAGAGGAGACACGGAGGGATGCGGGAAGACACGGGGAGAAAGCCGTGTGAAGACGGAGCCAGAAACCCGAGGGGTGCGGCCTCAAGTCAAGGAACCCCAAGGATTGCCAGGAGCCACCAGAAGCTGGAAGAGGCACGATCCTCCCCTCTGGGAGCCTTTAGAGGAAGTATAGCCCTGCCAACACCTTGATTTTCAGACATTGAGCCTCCAGAACTGGAGGGAATAAATTTCTGTTGTTCTAAGCCACCAAGTTTGTGGTAATTTGTTATGGCAGCTATGGGAAACGAATACAACGCTCTGTCATTTACTCATCTATTTGTTTATTATCCATAAACACACTCCCCCTCCTCACATCTCAACTCCAAGAAGACAAGGGTTTTGGTTTATTTTGCTCACTGACGTATCCCCAAGCAACTAACGCAGTGCCTGGCACATAGCAGGTGCTCAATAAATATTTGTCAAATGGCTGAGTAAATAAGTTAGATGAGAGCAAGGAGTACAGAGATGGGGGGTGGGGGGTGGCTTTCAGGGGATCCACTTGGCTGCCCAGTTCCTGGGCCCGCCGAGTCCAGCTCAGTGTGGGGGGATCCCAGCACCTGTGCAGAGGACCACCTGGAAGAAGAGGAGAGTGAGACCTGGGGTCCCTTGGGATGAGCCTCCCTTGACAGGCGGCCTCAGTTCCGCTCACAGAGGGATGAGTGGAGCCTGCCCTGTCCCCACATTCAGCCTCCCCAGGCTTGGTCCCAGCTGGAGACTCTGTGGGATGGGCCTCTGCAGACAGGAGGTACCCTCCCTCCACATCCCGCAGCCAAGGGATCCACCCTGCACCCCAACTTCAGATGCCTCAACAGTTGGTACAGAGAGGACCCCAAGCCCTCCCCGAATCCCTGTGCAGACCCAGCCCTGTGCTGCTAGCCGGGCCTCCAGGGCCACGGTGTGCGGAGGACTGGGCAGGGTCTCGAGGCCGACGGGAGAGGATCCCAGGGGCAGAGGTGGGACGTCATCCACCTCTAAGTCCTCAAGTCTCCATCCGGACCTGGGCTCCTCCCTGACTCCTGACACTGGTGAAGCTGGCCCGTCCGTGGTGGCTTAGAGATAACTAGAGATTTCTTTGCCACTCCCTACCGTCAAGAGGTAGAGTCCACTTTCTCTCCCCTTGAATCTGGCTTGGCCCTGTGACTTGCTCTGAGGGGAAAAAAAATGCAGCAGAAGTGATACAGTGCCAGTTTCAGGCTTAGCACTTAAAGGGCCTGGTTGCTTCCCCACCCCTCCTCCCTTCCCCCACTCAAGCCTCCGCCATGCTGGAAGGCATTCTAGGTGATTCTGTCGCAGGAGAATGGAGGCCCAGCTGATCGTGGAGAGGCCTACAGTTCGTGGGTGAGGCCACTTGGACCTGTCAGCTGCATGCAGCTGATTTGGCGACCCGGCCCCAGATGAGACTTCCAGAACAACCAGGACAACCACCTCAAGTGTGAGAAATGAACAAACCATTGTTGCTTTAGGCCACTATCTTTGGGAGTGGTTTGTCTGCAGCCATAAAACCCTTAGAGGGCTGTATCTGAGAGGCCCTTTTGATTCCAACATGGTAGGATTTTTGAGAACTTAGCTTGAAGCTGGTTCCCTAGTGACTGTGGAGAGACACGTATCTCAGACTCTGCAGACACAAGGTCTTGAGCTGGAAGGACGTCACTGATTGTAGAATTCTGAGCAGCCAAGGAGGCCTTGCCCCGTCCCTTCTCAGCTTCCGGCCATATCACCGCCCATCAGAAAGTTCCCTCCACACTCACTGGCCTCTGCTCAGCTTCAGCTCCAGCCCTGGCCTCTGTGGTCTGGGCTGAGGGTAGGGGGCAGAGCCAGAAAAAAAAAGGTCTAGAATGACTGGCGGTCTTCCCCTTTCTCTGTGTGCTCTTTGCCAAAGTTAGCTGGCTAGGGAGGCCACTGGTAAAATGTCCTGTTCCAGATGTTGCCCAGAGGTGTCGGGGGATGCCATGATACCGAGGACAGCCAAGCCTGGCCGTGGGGAGCATGCTGGGAGCAGGGCATGCTTGTGTCCTGATCCAGAATGGTCCAGGGCTCTGCCTGGCAGCTGGGGACAGAGAAGGCTATGAGGCACGGACACTGGAGAAGACAGTGCTGATCTGACCCACATCACAGAGGATGATGGCCATATCTGCACCTGTTGTGGTTCTGTGTTTGGTGGCCTGGGCTCTTGGAAGGGGTGGAGAGACCAGGCGGTGAGGGCCTGGGCTGGACCCCTACATGCTGCCAACATCCACCCTAACTGTTCTAACTGTCCTGGGAGGTGCCCATGGGAGGGCCTCCCCGCTTCTGACCCATGTTCTCAGGGCAGTGGGAATGTTTGACAAGAGTGACGGGTGTGACCCCAGAGGTCCCTTTGGCCCCCCAGGAACTCAGATGCAGGGTTTCTGAGAAGCGTTGTGCCTGGCCTGCCTCCTGAGCTCTGATGGTCGTGCACGCCCACTTAGGCTGCCTGAGTTACCCTTTGGCCTCTGGAGACAAAGTGCTTGTGGCCCCTCCTGGGGGTTTCTGGGCCTCCGGGCCCTGCCGTGAATGTTGGCAAACAGCTCCTGCCTCCTCCACATGCGATTGGCCACCATCCCTTCCCCCACCTGGGAGCCCAGCCAGGGTAGTGGGCTGTCGCACGGGCAGGGGTAGGCAGCTGTGCCCTGTCTCTGGTGCATCGTGTGTCTGCTGGCCTCTCGCCGGGTGAGTCCAGGCTGAGAACCTTCCTTCTCTCCTCCAGTGGGTGTTTCTCAAGGTCGTGCTCTGCCCCTGCCCTTTCACCCCTCTGGGCGGCCCCACCCCACCCCAGGGTCCAAATCCCCAAGCCCCAGCTCGGTAGTGGGGGACTCTCCGTGTGGCCTGGAGCAATTCACTGCCCCATCTCCCAAGAGGAAGACTAGAAATGTTCTCAGGCCTGCCTCTGCCGTCTCCGCCACCCTAGGGTTCTCTGCGGAAGTGATGCTCCCCAGGACCTCTCCCCCTCCTTCCCCTCCCCCTCCTTTCCCTCCCCCACCCCCACCCTCCTTGCCCACCAACCTCCCCTCTTCTCCCCTCTCCTTATGTAAGCTAATGAACCTCTCTGAGCTTCGGTGTCCTCATCTATCAAATGGGAATCCTAACATGTCCCAGGGCCTGGAGAGGGAACCCACAACGGAGGAAGGACCGGACGTGCGAAGGCCTCATTTCTGCGAGTGGCAGGCCACCCGTGTGCCCTTGCTGAGCCTGTTCCGAGCCTTTGTGCCCATTCTGAGTCTGCAAGCTTGTTCCGTGCCTCGTATGCCTGTTTTCTGCACCTGCTGTGGGGGCCTGTTCGTGAGGTATGTGTTCGGCCTGCGTATGACACATAGGGGGCTGGACACGGACAGCGTGCAGGTGGGGCCTACGACCCTGAGTAAACATCCTCTCTCGGTAGCAGCATGGACTCAGATGGTCCTCCCTCATGCCATGGACAATGGTTACCTTGTGTAAGCAAGAAGGAAATGTGGGCACTTGTAATTGCTGATTTGGGCTGGGCCCCAACAGGCTTGGAGAGGGCCAAGCCACGGGGGGCCCGGGAAGCCGGTGCCAATGTCTGGGGCTGGACGCTGGGCAAGAGGGCCCTGGGGGTGAGGCCTAGACAGAGCTGAGACACTGAGCGGAGAGAAAGTGGAAGAGCCCGCATGAGCTTCTTGAGAAATGAAGTGAGGTTGACTGGGCAGGAAATAAATGCGTGCGGAGAGGCCGGGCGGGGCTCGACGCCGCCAGGCGCTTTGGGGAGGGCTCAGGCCATTCCAGGCAGAATGGACTCGCTTCCTTCCGGACCTAGGCCCCCTGGCGAGCCAAGCACTTAAAGAGAGAAGCCGAGCCGGTCCTTGAGCTGGACAAAGCCTAGCCGAGTCCTCAAACCCTGCTGCTTACTTACAGCTTGCCCACGCCCCTGCTGACGTCCAAGCTCCTGCCTTCTCGGGCTGTAGGAAGAGAGTGTTCACACCCTGAAAAGCCCCGCAGGAGGCTCCTGATGCTGCTGATGGTTCGGGGAAGGTGGCAAGGCGAAGACCTGGATTGGACACTTGAGTCCAAGTTCCTCGGTGCCGGCTGCTTCCTCCAGCCTCTGCTGCGGGAGCCAGTTCCACGCAGGCCCGTGGGGACACCTTTGCCCAGCAGAGGGATGGAAGCCAACAGATGTTTTCCCCGTTTGCCCTCCTGGGGGGACAGTTTTGAGTCATATTTCAAAAAGCTGTTAAATAGGCCCCTGAGGGGTCACCCGTCACCCACAGGGGCGGCTAATGCAATAAAACATCCCAGTATTCACCAACTCCCTTCCCTGTCTCACTCTGTCCCCTGCCCTCCTCCCTTACTCCCGCCCCCTGGGGTCGCTTCCCAAATAAACTCTCTGCACCCCGGTCCAAAGCCCACTCAAACCACTTGTAGGGGCAACAAGGCCAGGACAGAGGCATCCTATCTGAGAGAGTCTAACTCTTGGGGGTCAGGGCGGGTGGCAAGCGGGAGCACGGCCCATGGAGGAAAGCCACCTTTAGCTTTCCTCCAAGTTTAATATTTTATTTTATTATTTTATTTTCAGGTTGAATTTTATTTTTATTTATTTATTTACTTTTAATTTTTTTTTTTTTAACGTTTATTTATTTTTGAGACAGAGAGAGACAGAGCATGAACGGGGGAGGGGCAGAGAGAGAGGGAGACACAGAATGGGAAACAGGCTCCAGGCTCTGAGCCGTCAGCCCAGAGCCCGACGCGGGGCTCGAACTCACGGACCGCGAGATCGTGACCTGAGCTGAAGTCGGACGCTTAACCGACTGAGCCGCCCAGGCGCCCCTCAGGTTGAATTTTAAACCATGGCTCTAGGCTGGCTCCCTCCCTGCACAGAAGCCCCCAGCCATGTTGGCTTGGTATTTGCCTCCCTGCCCCCTTAGACTCCACTGGGCACAAGCTTTTCCCCAGACCCTGACAGCATGAGGAAGAACCTCATGGTGGCTGGGGCTTCCAACAATTCAGTGTATTTTGCGCCACGTAGCAGGTGCAAGCACACCCTCTCTCCCATGGGCCTTGTTTTGGGAATTTGCTGGTGGTGAGTCTGTCTGGCTTGGCTTCTGATTCATAAGTCCTGGAGGCAAGGACTGGCCCCCTCCATCTGGTTCCTCCTGCATACAGCGGAGGCTCAGACTGCTCTGCTCAGGGCACAAGCAGGTGTGAAAAGTCCATGAAGAGCCTGCCTGTGGACACCATCTTAGACGGGCAGGGGGGCTCTGAGACTTGCCTGCTTCCCTCTTCCGATGCCTCTGGGACAGCAGTGTTGGCGTCATGGGAGCCGGGCTGGGCTGACCTGCAGTTAGGACCCAGGACTACGGGAGTGTCGGGTGGGAAGCTGGATTGAGCCTGCGGCCTTGATCTTGACCCTATTCCGGGGATAGCCCATGTCTCCTTCTGACCTTTGGGGCATGAGGAAGCATTGGTTTCCTCCTCCGTGTAGACTCTGGCTGGCCCTGAGTCACCAGACCTCCTCCTTGTCCAAAAGCCTTCTTTCCCCACGTGCCCAGCTTCTGTCTGCACGATGAGGGGAAGTTTTGCCTTCAGCCTCGCAACCGCCACCCCGACTTCCTCTTACTCTTCTGTCAAACTTGACCTCCGCACGCCCCAAATCCCCCTCCCTACCCGCTGCACTTCTCAAGGTGTGGTGAGTGAAGGGACACACAGGAAAGAGGATGGGGAGTGAGAAGCCCCTGCCTGTGGGGGGCACCTGGGTGCAGGGGCAGATCTGGGCTAACACCTTCTGTAGAACCTGACTCCCATGTGGGATGACCTTGGAGTTGAACAGGCCGAACCCTCTGCTGCTGTGTCGCTGGAAAGACCTGGATCTGTTCCCCTGTGCCCTCCCAAGCCCCAGGCGTGCTCCTGGGGATAACAGAGAGGAGTCTGGCCCCGAGCCAATGGCTGATCCCCAGGGGTTTGAAGACGGTGTCCTTGGTGACTCCAAGGGCTCCTATCCTTAAGCTAAGGGAAGTGTGGGGTTTGGGCCCCAAGCTGGTAGGATACTGGTCTGAATCTGGTTTTACCACATTCTGGTAAAGTGGGCCTCTGAGCCTCAGTTTCCTCAGCTGTGGAATGGGCATACATGTGACCTTCACCAAGGTTGGTGTGAAGGGTTACTAAGGTAATGAGCATAAAAAGCCTTAATACAGGTCACACCTTCTCACCCCGGGTGGTGGGTGCCCGGCTTCCCGTCCCACTCCCCTCCACTGGCTACGCTCCAAGGGACCAGTCTCTGTTTTGGAGTATGCTGCTCGCTGGATACAGGGGGACCGTGACCTTGCTTGTCCCTTCCCATGCAGGTCCCACCTACCCTCAGTGTGGCAACCGGGTGTGCCTCACCCTAGAGAGGGGTATGGGCAGAAAGCTGGGGCTGCTGCTGCCCCCCTCTAATGGGGCTGACCGGAGTAAGGCAGGAAGAGGGGTCACTTGGGCCCTCAGATCTCCACTTGGACAGGCCTGGGCTGCTTGGGGAGGCTCAGGGGGGGGAGTGGACCTCGCTCTGGTATTTGTCCTTTGAGTGAAAGCCAGGTCTCTTGCTCCCCTCCGTTCCCATCATTACCTGTCACAGACCTGGCACCCGGGAAGGCACGATCTGTGCGTCACTGCTGTTGGAAAAATGGCGGTTCTGTTGCATCATGGCCTTGGGGGTGGCCTCCCCGAGTTGGGCCTCAATTTATCTTCTTCAATCCATCTGCTAACCAAAGTTTTGAGTGCTTCCTTTTGGGGGGGAGGGTAGGGGAGCCCAAGTGGGCTACTTTGGGCTCTGGAACCTGCCTGACCTTGAGCTGTTTGGGGGTCAGCAATGCCCTTTCTACTTGCCAGCCCAATGCCTCTGACTGCCCAGCAGCTCCAAAGCAGTGGGAAGGGCGGAATTTGACTGCCCCATTCCCCCCCTCCTCCCCACCCAGCCATCTCTGCTCTGCTGTCCATCCTCTCTCCATCCCAGGGGTTCATGGGCATAGCACCTCCTCCCTCTGCCCGTGTCCACAGCTCCCGGGGCCTCATCACCCCTGACAGCCTTAGTCTAGCCTCTGCTTCCCCAACTCCCTCCTGGAAGGGACAGCAGGACTGGGGGTGGGGGGATGAGTGGCAGATATTATTTTCCTAAATGGCCAAGACAAAATCTCCCGTCCTGCATGTTTTTCTAGAACCTTGCCACACCCCTGGCAAGAGGAGGAGTCCAATCCTCTTGGCCTTGAATGTGGGTGGGTCTGTGACTTGCTTGTATTCAATACAAGGCGGCAGAAGAGACTGCACGACTCTCAGGGCCAGGCCAGAAAAGACAACAAAACTTCCACCGTGCCGCCTGCGGTTCTCTTGCTGGAACCCGGAGGCTGCCATGCTGTGAGGAAGCCCAAACTAGTTCGTGTGGAGACACTGCCACCACAGGACAGAGCCTGAGCCAGAACCGCCTGCTGAGCCCTTCCCCAGCCCTTGACCCACAGGCTCCGGAGAGGCTGTGACAGGATTCTTGTTAGCCTCTCAGTTTGGCTCAGTTTTGAGGGGTCTGTTCCACAACAGGGGTGACCAGGGAGGGTGAGAGAAGCTTCACGTGGGGCGAGCAGGGTGGGGAGAGCACTGGCCTGGGGTCTCAGCATCTCTGCCACCAACTGGCCCTTGCACGACTCCTCCTATGCAGACCTCAATTTCTTCTCTTAACAGTGAAGGGCTCAGACTAGCCGCACCGTGAGACACGGTCAAGTCTGGATAATGAGCTTCTTACAGCTTATCACGTCCTCCATGTAAAACCTTGCTCCTGCCAGGGAGCCCAGTCCCCAAGGGACCACCTCCCTCACAGAGCTCCCTGCTTTCTCTCTAGCAGGGTGCCTAGAACACAGGCAGCTCAGCCCCTCTGCCTCTCCATGGTGCCCGGGTCTTCTGTCATAGTTATACGGCACTCGCTTTAGCTCCTCTGTATGGGTGGTGACATCCTGAATCTCGACGGCTGTCTTTCTCTGTTGCATTTTCCCCACAGCTTTGGAGACAGTGTCGGGGGCATAGCTGGCCATCCTCCCGTACCCGCCATTACAACTAGTTAGATGAATGAGTGAAGGTGTGAATGATACTGACTAGCACTCTGATTGTTATCAATGAGCACTTACTATGTGCCAGGCACTGTGCAGACCTCTTTGCAAGCATCAACTCACTGAATCTTCACAGCCTTGTGAGGTGGGTAGCATCTGCAGCCCCACTAACAGTTGAGGAAATGGAAGCCTGAGAAGGTGAAGTAACTTGTTCAAGGTCACACAGTAAGTGGTGTGGCAGAGCCAAGATGGGAGCCCAAGAAGTGTGCTCTTAACCGCCACGATATGGCTCATTTTATCCTCCCCGTTTTGTGGATGAGGAAACTGAGGCTTGAAGACCCTAAGCAGGCTGCCCCGTGACGTAGCTGCTAAGGGGCGGAGCTGAAATTTCCATTCGGATCTGTCTGCAAAGGGCTGTGGCCCTGACCTCCGGGCTCCCTTGTCCCATAGTGGGGATGCACGTTCTTCAAGAAATCCGTGTGGGTATGGTCAGCTCCTGCCGAGAGGGCAGGTGGGGGCATTGAGACAGAGTCACAGCCTGGAAAGGGGCTGTCGTCCCCTTTGATTTGATGGCAACAGTGCATTTAGGGGTCGTGGGGGCCCTGGGCCTGAGCGGCCCTTCTGTTCAGCTCCGGGCAGGGTTCCTTCTACAGGGAGGACCACTAGCAGCCAGCCATGACCTTGCTCTCAGCCTCTCCACCCTCTCGTACTCTCTCTGGCCAGATGTCAAACTTCTTATCTCACTGGGTGTGCATCTCCTCTGGGCTGTATGAGGACACTTTGGCCCAAGAGGGGCCGGTGACTCAACCAGGGTCTCTGGCGAGGCCTGCCAGGGCAGGGGCCTGCCTGGGGCTGCATTTCACTTCCCATTTTGCCAACTTGTCACCACGCTTGTTGTCATCGCATGCTCTGTGGTGCTCTAGGCTGGTGGGGGTGGGGTGGGGGGTGCTTTCCGGGACATGGCATTCTGAGTGCTTGGAGAGACGTCTTTGGGGCCAAAGCCCTGCCCGCAGCCGTGAGTGAGCCACCACTGTGGTCAGCGAGCTTCCTCAGAGCCAGTTCTGGATGTTGAAACTCCGGTAAGGCCAGAGCTGCTTGCGTGCTCTGACGTTCCCCGGGTGGGTGACAGGGGGGCTCATGGCCCCAGATCTGGGGCTGATGGCATTCAGATGGACCTTGGGTGAGTGCTGTGGGGGCAGTCAGTCAAAGCGCGGGCCCCAAGCAAACGGTTTTGTCAGGCTCCCGTTTCTCCTAGGTCAAAGAAACAAAATCCTTACGCTTTGGTTTATTGAAGCAGAATTGGGCTCAGAAGTGAATTATTGAACCGGGAGACTGGTATGAGCCTGGGCGGAATCACACGATGGCAAGAAGCTGGAAACTGTCCAAATGCCTGTGAGCCGCAGAGTGGAAGAAGGGACTGTGGCTGTGTGGTCACCTGTGAAATACTACGCAGCCGTCAAAACGTCAAAATGCGTGACCTGCTCTAACATGCACCCATATGCACGAATCTTGGCCACATAAAATTGAGATGAAAAAAGTCCCAAGAGATTACGTACCACATGACGCTCTTTAAAAAGTTAAAAACCATTGCAGTTTTTCAAAGTTCATTTCATGGAATCCGTATGGATATAATTAAACTCTGTAAAGTATTAAGCAAGGGAATGATGAAGAGGAGATTCAGATGACAGTGACCATAGGTCGCGGGATGGGGGAACGGGAGGCCATGGTGTGATGTGGTTATTGTCAAGGACTAGCTGTTGTTCTGGGTGGTGGATTTATGGATGTTTATTGCATTATTAAAACCAACTAACTAACCACATAAATCAAAGTGGGCTGTGAACAGACCATTAAGGAGCATCATGGACCATGGACGCTGAAAGCCTAAGATCGAAACAGAAAAACAAAGCAAAGCAAAGCTAGGCTAAGCAAAAGGCATGACCTGAGAGGGCCTTCGTGCCCCCCTAAAGAGGAGGGCATTAGGATATGTTTGAGTGGGGGCGCCTGGGTGCTTAGTCAGTTGAGCATCTGACTTGATTTCGGCTCAGGTCGTGATCCTAGGGTCGTGGGATCAAGCCTGGCATCCTGACTTGGAGCCTGCTTAGGATTCTTTCTTTCTCTCTCTCTCTCTCTCTCTGCCCCTCTCCCCTGCTCATGTTCTCTCTCTGCCTTAAAAAAATAAATAAAGGATATGCTTGAGTGGGTAAGAACAGGAGCTTGGCAGTCTGGGGACTCATGGGTTCCAGCTCTGGGACCCTGGAAGGGGTCCTGTATTAGTTTTCTAGTGCTGTGTAACAAATTGCCTCAAACTTAACCTGAACCCACAACTCCTTCTTATCTCACAGTTTTTGGAGGTCAGTAGTCTGATCTGGGCACAGCATGACTAGTTCTCTGCTCAAGGTCTGACCAGGCTGAACTCAAGGTGCTGGCTGGGGCTATGATCCTATCTGAGGCCCTCCTTTGTCAAGTTCCCTGTTGTTGTGGGACTGAGCGACTCAATTCAGATGTCACTGCTGTTTTCTGCTGTGGGACTCTCTCCACAACACGGCAGTTTGCTTCCTCAAGGTCAACAGAAGAGCACCTCTGCTGCTTTGAACCTCTCTGATGTCTTCCATCTAGACTGCAGACTCTAGACTCTATCTAGACTCTAATTTCAAAGGTATACCTGATCAGGTCAGACCCACCCAAGAAAATCTCCTGGGGGATTAACCAAAGTCATGTGATTGGGGACCTTAACTACATCTGCAAACTCACTTCATCTTTGCCATAGAATGTGATCTGATCACAGGAGTGATGCCCCAGGTCTTTCCCACACTCAAGGGAGAGGATTTTACAGGGGGTGTATGCCCAGGAGTGGGAATCTTGAGGGCCATCTTAGAATAACACCTACTACAGCTTCTTTCCAAGCCTTGGTTTTCTCCTTCACAAAGTAAGGAGTACAATCTCTCCCCTGGAGGCATTGTGGGAAGATTAAATGACATGACGTGTACAGAAATGCTGTCGTCCATTCAGGGATACCTAGTTCAGGCAGGCTGCTGGGAGCTCACTGAACACAGGGGTGTGCAGCATGGGGGACATGACCTTGTGGGGCTGACAATGGCATCCGGACAAGTAAAGAGCATAGTGTGATTGGTAGGTAGGATATGTATGCTGAAAACTACAGAATGCTAGCTCAAGAAATCAACAAAGACCCACACAAATGGAAAGATACTGTATCTAACTCAACACAGTCAAGATACCCATTTTCTCCAAGTGAGTTACACATTGGACACAACGCCAACCAAGATCCCTGCAGGAATTTTTGTGGGGGTGGGGTAGATATTAACAAGTGGGTTCTAAAATTGTACGAAAGGGTAAAGAACTAGAATAACTAAAATGATTTTGAAAAGAAAATGGGAGGGATCCACTCAATGTTAAGACCATATAAGATGACACTAATCAGGGTGGTGGCTTACTGGCAAAGAGATGGAAACAGATCAGTGAAACAGAATGGAATGTGCAGAAATTGATCCACACGGATGTGATCGATATGTGCAAAGGTCCCAAGACATGGTAATGTTGAGAGGTCAGTCTTTTCAACAAACGGTGTTGGAACAATGGGTCGCCCATGAGCAATACGACCTAATCATAAGCAATAACTCAAAATGGATCATAGATCTAAATGGAAAGCATGAAACTGTGAAAGGTTTCAAAGATAACATATGTGAAAATCTCCGTGACCTGGGGTTAGGTGAAGGGCTTTATCAATGATACCAAAAGCATGACCCATGAAAGGGAAACTTGCTAAATTGGACTTGATCAAAATGAAAAACTTTTGCTCTGCCCAAGACACTGTCAAGGGAATGAAGAGACAAGCTGCACACGGGGAGGCAGTGGGGAGAACCTCTGACCAAGGACTCCTACCTAAAATATATAAAGAACTCTCACAATTCAACAACAAGAAAAACAAGTCACCCAGTTAACAGGTAAAGGATTTGTACAGACAACCTCCCCAAAGAAGGCATGTGAACACATGAGAAGATACAGAGCTCTCAACGTCACCAGCGCGAGGGAAATGCAGAGAGAAACGTTGAGATACCACTACACATCTATTAGAATAAATGTACTAGAACATATTGACCAAAGTGCCGAGGAGAGCGCAGAGGAAACAGGTCTCTCGTATGCTGCTGGCGGGCACACGAAATGCTACAGACACTTTGAAAACGTGGTTTGTTAGTTTCTTGTAAACCTACACTTACAATATAAGCCGGCAATCCCACTCCTGCACGTTTACCCCAGAGAAATGAAGACTATTCTTCACCTGCAGACCTGTTCACGGATGTTCGCACAGCTTTGTTTGTAATAGCCCAAAGCTGGAAACAATCCAAATGTCCTTCACTGGGCGGGTGGTTTAATTAAGTGTGGTAGGTCCAGACATTGAAACACTACCCGGCAGTAAAAGGAGCAGCATTGATACATGCAAGAACCTGGGCAAATCGCAGACATTTCGACTAAATGAGAGAAGCTAGTCAAAAGGTTATATATGGAATGGCTCCCTTTATTTGACAGTCTCGAAAAGACAAAATTACAGTGGTGGAAAACAGATTAGTGGTTGCCCCGGTTATGGGTGTGGCGAGGGTGTAACTACAGAGGGATAGCATGAGGGATTTGGGGTGATGAGGAAACAGTCTATGGCCTGATTGTGGTAGCGATTACGCGGATCTACACGTAGGTTACATTTCATAGAACTGCACACTGGAAGGAAAAGAAAGCTTACTGTACGGTAATTAAGAAACAACTTAAGAGTGTGGACATGGGCTCTAAGAAAGAAATGCTTGGCTCTTGGGCAACAGGCTCCTATTCCAGAAAGGCCCGGGTAGTGTGAAGTTGGCACGGCGCATAGAACTTAATAAATGCTCAATGCGTAAACAATAGCAACAAGGAGATCAATTAACTATGAACTCAGTGAGTCGAGGAAGTGATGGCACCAAGAGACCAAGCATTAGATTCTTCTGGGAGGTGGATTCCTGAAGTGAAGGCAAGGTGACAGAAGACGCCCAGAAGCCAGACCTGCCCTGACACAGGTGGGAGATGGGAATGCCCCCACCTCCCCGGGGGAGATTTCTGGTGGCCTGCAGGCCTGGGAGGGCTGACTCCAGACCCGTCTCCGTCGATGGACCTTGCTCAGCGCTGCCCAGAGGGGCTGGGTCTTCTTGGATGAGGGAGGAAGCAGCTGGCTCTGAATGGAGATCCGGCTCCCTCTCACTCACCTCCCAGGTGGCCCTCAGCCATGACCTACTTTTCCTACCTGTCCATGCAGGTGAACTCCCCTGCCCACAGCTATTTTTATCCCAGAGGGATTCCCAGCTATTTTCACCATCCTGGTTTGTGGGAGAGTTGGACTGTGGGGCTGGGGTTCCTGCCCCTTGGGAGACCCTGATGGACATCCCCTCCCTCCCTTCTCCCAGTGAGGACCATTTTGGCTTCTCACGGCCACCCCTGCCCCAGGTGTCCATCTTGCTGCAAAACCGCAAGAGCTCCACATTGCCTACAGGATAAAGTTCAAACTCTTTAATTGGACATCCAAAGCTCTCTGTCTACCTGGAACCTAGCTTCCCTTTGGCCTCATGTCTCTCCACACCTCATGGCTGGCCCGCCCAAGGAGCTAGCCAACCCAGGCCCCTTGCCAGATGCTGACGAGGCCTCTCAATTTCCTGCCTGTGCACCTGCTGCCGGGAATGTCCTTTCCCTTCCATCTCCTGGCCGCCGCCTCCATGGAGCCCTCCTTGATTCCCTGGCTGGAAGGGATTGTGCCCTTTCCTGGGGAACTATTGTCCTGGGCACTCTTTGCTCCTCTGCTTCAGGGGACACCCACCCATGGATCTGTCTCTCTCTTCCTGGTTCTGGAGGACGGCCCTTCCCCACCTCTGCCCGTCCTCCCACAGAACATACGTGGAGGACGGCAAACATGTAGCTGTCTCCAGGCTGTCCCACACGCCTGGGCCCTGTGATGCCCGCTCTCCTCAGGCCCGGCCTACGGCTCCATCACCTCCTGACTACTAGACTCTGAGCCTCAGTGAATCAGCAAACCCTTCCCTGGGTCTGCGGCGGACTCAGCACTTTTCTGAGGACTCCGGGGAGGGTGTGGGGAGGAAGTCCAAGAGGCCACGCCTGTCAGAAGGGAACCTGGGCAGGACGACCTGAAGCTCCAAGGACTACTCCCATGGTGGCGGTAAGTGCGCCTGGGCCCCCAGGGGCACACTCCCCACTCCCCTGTAACTGCTGCACCAGCTTTCTCCTCTCCCTGGAGGATGCCTCACCACCTATGGCCTGCCTTCCTGGCCTCCTCACCCCACAGCCCAGCCCTGGCCCCTGCCCTCTGCACGTCCTGTGAGGACCTCCTGGGCATCAAATCTTCTGGGGGCCACCCGCTCCCTTGGGTGTCCTCCTCCACCTCCTTGAAGGGCTTCCGCTTCTGTCCCGGAGAGGCCAGAAGTCCTCAGGGCCATGACCGAGGCCTCCCTTGTCCCTGAACCTGCTAGGGCCTCAGCTGTCAACACTGGCCTCCAGACCCTTTCTTCTCGCTCAGGCCTCTCTCCCTGAGCTCCAGACCCCTGAAGTCCTCGCGGCCTTTCAAATTTAACATGATCTAAACTCTACCCATCCCTCTTTCCTACCCATTCCTCCTCTGCTACCCTCAGCGACCCCCCCTCATCGGGAGCCTCCTCCCTCTTCTTCCTGCCCCTGTTCCGTGCCTCCCGCCCTTCCCATTCCCACCCATCCTCCGCTGCCCCACTCCGCTGCCTGCACAAACGACCTTCCTTAAAATTCGCTGCTTGCAGGATGAAGTCCAAGAGTGTTAGGAAGGAGGCCGGCTGTGTGCCGTGTCCACGATGCCAGGCCCCAGGGTGCGTGTCCTGCCGGCTGTGGGACCCGGGCAAGTGACTCTCCCCTTTGGAGCCTCCATTTCCTTGCTTGTCGGCTTATCTCCGCCCTGGGCAGCTTCGAGAACCAAAGCCCACGGCGGTGTGGGGGGTGGGGAAGTACGCTGGTCTGGGCACCCTGAATACTCAGGCAGTAGTGTTCTCCACCCCCGCCCCCCTCCAGATCCTCTGCTTCAACCCTTGCCTCTTTTCCGCATGGCCTCTACACCTCCCGCCTTGCTTTTCTTTCCATGGGAGACGCCTTCCTCCCACCTGCCCACCTAGCCGATGACTTCTCCTACTTCAAGGTCCACTAGGAGTTCCGTCTGTTCTGTGCAGCAGCCCCCCACCCGCCGGGGCTTGCCTCGAGGGACCAGAACAACCCACCCAGCAAGAGTCCCTGAGCCCAAGGGGCGCCTGGGTGGCTCAGTCAGTTAAGCATCCGACTTCAGCTCAGGCCATGATCTCTCGGTTCGCAAGTTCGAGCCCCGCGTCGGGCTCTGTGCTGACAGCTCGGAACCTGGAGCCTGTTTCGGATTCTGTGTCTCCCTCTCCCTCTCTGCCCCTCCCCCATTCACATTGTGTGTGTGTCTCTCTCTGTCTCTGTCTCTCTCTCAAAAATAAACATTAAAAAAAAAAAAAAAAAAAAGAGTCCCTGAAGCCTGTGCCTGCCACTCTCTGGGGCTTCCAGCATACAGCACTGTTCCAGGTCCTGGGGGGCAGAGCAGGAGGGAGCAGGAGATCGTCAGAACACCCCAGCATAGACTTTCAGGGACTTCAGGCCCCAGGAGAGGGTGTGGCCCAGGAGCGATCCACCAGCCCGAGACCCTGGTGCAGGAGGGCTGTCCACACACGTCTCCACAGTGGGCTTCCTCCTGCAGAGGAAGCAGCACCTTGTCCCTGGTGTTATTTGACATTGCCAGCACTGAGAGGGCCAGGCCCCACGGGGACCTCATTGAGACCCCAAGGACCAGACCCAGCCCCTGCACCGGGCTGTTCCTGACTTCTAGGACAACTTCAGGCAGGCCAGGGAATATGGAGGCAGAGGTAGGCGATGGAACATGGACGCCTTCACCGGGGGGATGCGGGAGAAACAGAGAAACTTTCCTGGGAAGGCTGGGCTGGGAGTGGAGGAGACGGAGGGTGAGGGGACACATCTGGATGGCCCTTGTCCTGCCCAGTGGCCCGGCAGAGTCTGAGCACTGCACCGTCCAATACAGTAGCCACCAGCCCCGTGTGGCTAATTACATTCAAATTAAGCAAAATTAAACCCCAGTTCCCCAGCTGCATGAGTCATACCTCAAGTGCTTGAAAACCACACAGGACTGGTGGCTACCATGTTGGACAGCACAGATACAGAACATTTCCGTGACCATAGAGAGTTCTAGCTCAAGACTCCGCGCTGCTCTGGAGCCTGGCTGCTATGCTACCACTAAGCTTGGGTGGGTCACTGGATCTCTCTGTGCCTCGATTCCTCTCTAAATGGGGATAACAACAATCGGCACGAAAATTAGAGTTGACTGCGCGTATAAAGTATTCGCAGGAACACCTGGTACACGCAGAGGGCCTGGGAGTCTCTTCCCAGGTAGAGAAAGGCACAGCCCATACCGCGGCATTAAACATAAGATATTGCTTACATTGTTTTAAGTGTTTATTTTTTTATTTTTCTTTAAAAAAAATTTTTTTTAACGTTTATTTATTTTTGGGACAGAGAGAGACAGAGCATGAACGGGGGAGGGGCAGAGAGAGAGGGAGACACAGAATCAGAAGCAGGCTCCAGGCTCGGAGCCATCAGCCCAGAGCCCGACGCGGGGCTTGAACTCACGGACCGAGAGATCGTGACCTGAGCCGAAGTCGGACGCTTAACCGACTGAACCACCCAGGCGCCCCTTAAGTGTTTATTTTTGAGAGAGGAGAGAGAGAGAGAGTGAGCATGAGTGGGGGAGGGGCAGAGAGAGGGAGACACAGAATCCGAAGCAGGCTCCAGGCTCCGCGCTGTCAGCCCAGAGCCCGACGCGGGCCTTGAACACACAAACCGTGAGATCATGACCCGAACCAAAGTGAGACGCTTAACTGATTGAGCTACCCAGGCGCCCCGCTATCGCTTACATTTTTGAAGGGGCTACAAAATTCAAATCTATAGGGAAAAGCCACCTTTCACCCTCTCACTGGCAGCCCGAGCCTGCCTCGCTTGCCGGGACGGCAGCAGTAGCTCCCTTCTGCAGAAGAGAGGGAAAGGATCCGCTCAGGGCCAGCGAGGCACGAGAGGAGAACCCCGCTCTCTGGTCCCAGGCTCAGAGCTCCCCACCACCACCCCAGTTCCTTAAACATGCCCCATGGCACCCCTCCTTTGTTGATGTATGCCACCTGCCTTATCTAGCCCTTCACTCCTAGGTCCTCTCTCGGGTCTGACCTCAGTCCCAGCAGCTGCAGTGTGACCCCCTACATCTAAGGCTTCCCCCATGGAGACATCACGGGGGCAGAGGGGGTGGGGGTAGCGAGAGAGGGAGAAGGCTTTTGTATGATCTATTTCCAGAAACCACCCTCACTCGGGAAGACGGTTCATCCTGATGTCTAACCCTATTCCCGCCCACCGTGGGTAATGCCCGTTTCTTCTCGCCGTCCTTGGAAGACACAGGGCGTTTAATCCAGGGCTTCCACGTCTACCCTTGCCGTGCCTGACTTGCCCCTTGGTGGGGGAGGGGGGACTCTCATAGTTACATAAGGTGGGCTCACTGCCAGCCCAGGCACGAAGGCACATCCTAACCGTGGCTATCCAAGGAGGCAAGACCTCTATTGCACAGATGGGGAACTGGGTCCCAGGGCAAAAAACAGCTTTCCACAGGGCACATCAGCCAGAACTGAGGTTTCTTGATGTTCACGGCAATCCTCTCTCCAGGTCTCTAGGAAGGCAGTAGGGGCTTCTAGCATTTCAGAGATGGAGGAAAAGCAGGCTGAGTGACCTTTAGGACTCCAAAGCAAAAAGTTGCATCCTTCTTGTCTCCTGAAGGTCCAACATTGAGTTTAGGAGAGAAGCCAGAAAGAACTTGCTGCCAATGGGAAATGAGAGGCACTGAGGAATTCACTTTTCTGACGGCATTTAACCCATACAGGGGCAAGCAAGCCTGCCTAGCACAGTGGTGCAGGTTGCCTACTGTACAAGGGGCAAGGGGGAGGATGAGATGTCTCTAACGCAAACGAATATGCTCAAAAGTCTTGTGGGAAGTGGGTGCTTAGCCAAGGTCTAGCCTGGGAGGGAAGCAGTGGTGTCCTGGGGGCACCCCTACTCTTGCCTCCAGCCTTGTCTGTTCTGTGTTTCTCTCTCCTGCCCACCCTGACCGCCTCCAGTTTCCTGTGATTGAAATCTCCCTGCTGGTCTCAGAGCTGACCTGCCCGCCTTTAATTCAATCAGGAATCACAAGCCCTTTTAATTTAGGAAAGAAAAGGCTAGCTGCTGAGCCAGCTGCACCTGATTGACGGGACTGCAGGCACGGCCAGGCTGGCCTGGGGAGGGGGCACGGACCCATGACCTCAGCCAGCCTCTCTGGGCTAAGTACGCTCCCCAGAGGCCTGAGGGACAAAAGAGAACCACCCCTCTCCTGACCCTCAACAGGGGAGGGGCCAAGGCTGCATGGTAGGGGGGTGGCCACTGCCTGGCCCAGAGAAGCTATAGAATGTCAAGCTCTCACTGCAGCCTGGGGGACGTAGGGTAGACACAAGGGAGGACTTCCCAACCAAATCATTCTTCCCTTAGTCGTTATGTGACTCTGGGTTGATGTTCCAAAGAGCCCCAACAATATAGCTCTCCTTTCCAAGAAAGGAGAGGTGCCACAGGAATCGAAGCTAGCTTTTTAGGACTTCAGTTTCTCGTCTGTAGATGGGGATAATCATGAGACCCAGCCACGGGGCTGTTTTGCGGATTAAATGAGTTAATGAAATCTCCCTGGCATGTAATAGCCCCTCATTAAATTATAGCTAATATTATTCCTAATAATATTATTCTGCCCAAAGCACACAGAGGTCCCCACCTCTATTCTAAAGTGGCAGAAACTTGGGGGAGAGTGTCCGGGGCCCTGGGCCCTGTTGTTCCCCTCCCCTCCCAGAAGACAGCCAAGGGCACGTGCCCCCAGGGTCTAGCCCCCTATCCCGGTATCCCGGAGACACGGAACCCGGCAGTGGAACGTTGCTGGTTCAGGATTAGAATTCTAGTTGAGCACATTTTGAGCTATGTGACCTTGGCCAAGTCACCTCACTGCTCTGAGCCTCAGTTTCCTCCTTTGTGAAGTGGGCTAGTAGCACCTATTGGCAGGGTCGTTTTGATGCTGTGCGAAGTGCCTAGGCTGGAGCCTGGCCTGTGGAAGGTGCTCAGAATATGGTATCTTCCTCCCCCACACTCCGGTCAAATGCTCAGCGTGGCCTGTTTAAGTGGGAAGCCCTAGTTTCCTGTGGTCTTGAAGCTGAGCTCTAAGCACCCGCTGTGCTATTCCTATTCAACCACATTGCATAAACATCCCGATTCCACCAGGTTCCTGCCCAGATGCTGCCACTGTGGTCAGCCTCACCTTCTTCCTGAGCTGCTCCTGTGGAAGGAACCACCTAAGGCAGACCCAGATGGCCAGCTGCTCCCCGCATGCTCTGTGCCTGGCGCAGAAAAGATGCTCAGGGAGGCCTCTCCCCAAACTCTGGCCCACCCTCCTGGTCCAGGCGCACCGTAAAAACACGCACCATAAACTCATTCTTTGGTGTCTCAATAAGCAATCCCACCCCGCTCCTGTATAAAATGGGTTGGGAGTGGAAGATCCTAGTCACGATGACCATCCACTGAGCCCAGGCTCACGCCATCCCAGACTTGGGGCTGAGCGATCGGCCTTCCCACTGCATCGTGAGGTAGGAATGATTGCAGCGCACAGCTGAGGAGACGGAAGGAGATGGTGTGCCTTCTCCCACCTGACCCAGCGACGAAGCAGCAGCACTGGGATCTAAACCCAAGCCCCCTCCTGACTTGGCTGGACCGTTCAGAGAAGTCTCTCGCGTCCCTTGGAACATTTGCTCTCGCAGCAACGTTGGATTTAGGCCAAGCACATGGCTGTCATTATGATCCCATCCTACAGAAGAGGAAACAGAGGCTCCCGGGTCACCCAGTGACTCAAAAGGTAGGACAGGGACTTAGACTCTGACTCTGCCCTCAGGCCTTGACTCCAAGCATAGCCCCTCCTGTCACTGGATTTAAAAGCAGTCCCTTACTCCCAAAAGTCAGTGTTCCAACTGGATCACTCATTCGTTCATTCATTCATCCATTTGGCACATATTTACCAGGCACCTAACTATGTTCTAGGCCCTCTGTTGCAGGTCAGAGCTGAGCAAGCCAGACCCTAGCTCCTTCCTGAAGCTTATTACCATCTCTGTGGGCGAGAAAGGCTTGAAACAAATCACATACACACAAAAAGATAAAAATGGTGATAAGCTTTGTTCCCCAGGGTGAGGTGAGAGGTCAGGGAAGTTCTCCCCTCTGGAACACTGAGATCGGAAGGCAGATCAGGAGTTTGCCCTGGGAAGTGGTGTGGAGACTGGGAAGAGTGGCCTGGGCAGAGGAAACAGGTGCCCTAAGGCAGGAACGAACCGTACAAATAAGCCTGGGAAGGACTCAGAGGAAGAGCAGGAGGAAAGGTGCCAGCCAGAGCCTGCAGAACCTGATGGGTTTGCCTTCATCCTAACAGGGGGGCCTAGGGTTTGTTGCATGCCAGGTTGGTGGAGAGGAGATTGGAGGGTGCTGAGGGGGTGTGGGGACCCCAATCAGGAGGCAACCTTAGTGGTCCAGGCACAGGGCTGCAGTGGGGCTGGAAGGGAGGAAGAAGGAGGCAGGTCAGGCTAGCTCTACCCACAGCCCCTTCCATGACTCGTCTGGCTCTTTCCCAGGGGCTCATTATAGCGTCCAATGGCTCGGGGTATCCTGCCCCCCAGGCAGTGGTGTGCTGGTAGTTATTTAACAACTGGCTCTCTGGTGGGAGGGTTGGGCGGGGGGTTTATTTGTAGCATTTGTCAATGTCGGTGGTGTCAATACTCCCCCCATGGTTGATTTCAGTCTACCAATGAATGAGAAAGATGTTTGTAATTGCCCAAGCCAGAGCAAGTTGGCTCCCAATAGACGACTGGCCTCAGGTCTCATCTGTCTGCAATTCCTGTGTATGTGTTGGGAGGGAGAGGATGAAGGCTGGATGGGGAGGGGATGTGGGGGAAGCGGGGTGGGTAAGGAAGTAATAGTAATGCCACTCCCCACCCCCAGTCTTCCCAGTGACCGTAAGAGATTGGTACCATTATTATCCTCACTTCCTAGATAAAGAAACTGAGGCACAGAGAAGTCAAACAATTTGTCAAAGATACCACACTAAAGGGCAGAACGGGGAACTCAGAGCAGGTCAGCCCTGGGGTGGTGCCTGCAATCCTCCTGAATCTGTCCTGTTCTGCCAGTGAGCTGTTCAAAAGAGATGAGAGAGAGTTAGATGGGGATAATGAACAGAGGATGGGCTCGCTGGGAGGAAGGAAGAAGCTGTCATCTGGGGAGGCTGGGGTGCAGGGCATCCAAAATTCTCTGGCTGGAACCCTAACTTTCAGGAGGGCGGCCGCTAGATGTCAACTTGGGGTGGAAGTGATTTTTAGAGGGTGATCATGAGCTTACTCTGCAAATGCTCACTGAAGAAGGCACTGCAAGTTGGAATGGACAGAGGTCAGGTGCCTGGAACCCCTGCCCCCCACCACTCCCCGGTTCCGTGCAGGGTGGGGGCCTCAGGCCAGAGTCCATGCGGCTACAACTCTCTCCAGGCATGCAACGCAGGTGACTCTAGGGCCCCAGGTGGCTCAGCTAGGACCATTCACAGCCTGCTCTGTGCACCACCCACTCCCCTCAGCTCACTCCCTCTCTCTTCCTGTGCTGCTCAGAATGCCATTACACCTGTGATGTTTCCTTTTCAAAGTTCTTTGCAGCCGTGGAAACCTTGGGTCCTGCCAGTGTTCTGGAGTTAGTGTCTTCTCTCTAGACCTTAGTTTTCCTATCCACGCATTACAGGTAAGCTCTCATGAGACTCTGTGGACCTATGATGTAGTCTGCATATTGTATGTGTCTGGGATGGGGGAACACCATCCTTCAAACCTGCACGCTCGGTGCTAAGCACACAGTAGGTGCTTTATGGATTGGTTTGGTGAGCTGCCTTGCCTAGGAGTTGGGAATGAGGAATACTCCTAAGGGGCACTGGACCTGTGTCCAGTGTCACTCCCAGGCATGGGTTGGGAATGGACCCTCCCCAAGATCCTCTCCCCAGAGCCCCTGGTCCTCTGCTTAATTATAATTCCCATCATCCCCATTTTACAAACAGACAAAGGGAGCCCCAGAGAGCTTACATTTCTTCCCCAAGTTTATTCAGCTAGTAGGTGGCAGAGTTGAGATTTGAACCCAGGCAGCCTTGCTCCAGGGCCCACATCTCTAACCATTGGACCACTTGTTCTTCCTTGTAATTGAGTTTAGTGGTCTCCAAAGTTGGAAGGGTTCAGGAAGAAATTACTAGAAATGAAGTTATATTTATTTTATCTCATCCTTTAAAATTTCTATATTTTTTGTCAATGTATATTTTACAAGCAGTACATGTACACCATTTTATTTCTTATTTTTAAAGTTTATTTATTTTGAGAGAGAGTGTGTGCCCGTGTGCATGGGCGGGGGAGGGGCAGAGATCGAGGAAGAGGGAATCTCAAGTAGGCTCCCCACTATCAGCACAAAGCCCAATGTGGGGCTCCAACCGATGAACCGTGAAATCATGACCTGAGCTGAAATCAAGAGTCGGACACTTAACCAACTGAGCCATCCAAGTGCCCCCAATTCAAATACTTTTAAATTTGCCTTGTGATTTCCATGAGTTCTTTTGCAATATGTTGTTTAATTCTTAAATATTTGGTGATTTCCCTTATTTTCTTCTGTTGTTGATTTCTAATTTAATTCTTATGTTTTGGGAGAACATTATTTGTACAATTTTAATCCTTTTCAATTTACTTGAAAAGAATGTGTATTCCTGCTATTGTTCGGTAGGGTGTTCTATACCTGGTAGATTAAATTGTTTGATAGTGTTGTTCAAGTCTCATATATCCTTGCTGATTTCCTCTCGGGTTGTTCTAAACATTATTGAAATGGGTGTGCTGAAATCTCCAACTCTTGTTGAATTTTCTATTTCTCCCTTCCATTCTGTCAGTTTTTGTTTTGTGTATTTTGGAGCTCTGTTGTTAGGTGCATATGTGTTCATTACTATGTCATTCTGATGTATTGACCTTTTTATCATTATAAATTGTCTCTGTCTCTCGTATCATTTTTGTCTCAGAGTCTATTTTATCTGATATTGGCATAGATATTCTATTTCTGTTATGGTTATTCTCTATTACTCTATATGGTTATTCTCTTATGGTTGTTTGCATGGCATATATTTTTCCATTCTTTTGCTTTCAACCTATTTATGTCTTTGGATCAAAAATGTCTCTTGTAGGCAGCATATAATTGGATCTTGTTTTATTAATCCAGTCTGATATTGTTTAAACCATTCACATTTAGTCTGAATGTTTAAGTCATTTACTTTTATTTAGTGTAATTATTGGTATGGTTGGATTTGTCATTGCAATTTTGCTATTTTTTCTATATTTCATGTCATTTTTTTTGTTCCTCTGTTTTTCCTTTACTACCATCTTTTGTGTTAAATACATATTTTTCTAATGTACCTTTTAATTCCTCTGTTGTCATTTCTTTATTATATTTTTGAGTTATTATCTTAATTGTTCTAAGGATTATAGTGTGTAATTTATCACAGTCTACTTTAGATTAATACTAACTCAGTTCTATAAATTGTCAAGACTTTGCTCCATGTAACTGCATTTCCTCCCCCACCCTTTGTGCTAATATTGTCATGTATATTATATCCATGTGTCTTATAAATCCAATAATAGTGTTATAATTATTTGTTATGCTATCTTATGTCTTTTTAAAATAAAAAAAATTTTTAATGTTTGTTTATTTGAGAGAGAGAGAGTGAGTAGGGGAGGAGCAGAGAGAGAGGGAGACACAGAATCCGAAGCAGGCTCCAGGCTCCGAACTGTTAGCACACGGCCCTACGTGAGGCTCAAACCCACGAACCACGAGATTACGACCTGAGCTGAAGTCAGACGCTTAACCGACTGAGCCACCCAGACACCCCTCTTTTTAAATTTTTAAGAGAAGAAAGGAGAAAAAAACATATTTATAGGATCTTTTCTATTACTCTGCATATTTATCATTTCTGGTGCTCTTAATTTTCTTCTGTGGATTCAAGTTACCAGCTGGTGTCATTCCCTTGCTCCAGTGTAACTCTGTTCTCTCCTGCTCTTTGTGCTATATGGATTTGTTATATATAATGTTTTTTTGTATGTTATAAGCCCAACAATATAGCTTCATAATTCTTATTTTATGCAATTGTCTTTTAAATCAGTTAAAAGAAGAAAAGAGAAAAATATATTTGTAGTGTCATTTATACTTACCTAAATGATTACCTTTCTTGGTCCTCTATTTCTTCATATGGATTTGAGTTACTGTGTAGTGTCGTTTCCTTTCACTCTGAAGGATTTCCTTTAGTATTTTTTTAGGGGGCATGCCTGTTAGTAACAAATTCTCACTTGTCTGGGAGTGTCTTCAGTTCACCTTAATTTTTGAAGGATACTTTTATTGGATACAGATTTCTTGTTTGACTTTCTGTTTTCTTTCCACACTTTGAGTATGCCGCCCCACTCCTTCTGGCCTCCATTGTTTCTGATGTGAAATCAGCTGTTGATTTCAAGGTGGCTTCAATAGCTTTACTATAATGTCTATGGATCTTTTTGTGTTTCTACTATTTGGACTTTATTTGGATGTGTAAATGTCTTTCATCAAATTTGGAAACTTTTGGACCATTATATCTTCAAATATATTTTTCTGGCTCTTTCTCTCTCTCTTATCTTTCTGGAAATCCCATTAAGTGTATATGGATATGTTTGGTGATATTCCATAGGTATTTGAACCTCTGTTCATTTTTTCATCATTCTTTTTTTTTCTTTCTGTTCTTTAGATTGGATAATCTCAATGGATCTATCTTCAAGTTTGCTGATTCTTTATTCTTCTAGCTCAAAGGTGCTTTTGAAACCCTCTGGTGAATTATTCATTTCAGTTATTATACTTTTCAAGTCCAGAATTTCCATTTGGTCCTTTAAAAATATATATATAAATATAAATGTAATATAAATATATAAATATATATAAATATATAAATATATAAATATATATTATATAAATATATAAATATTTATAAATATATAAATATATATTATATAAATATAAATATTTATAAATATATAAATATATTATATAAATATAAATATTTATAAATATATAAATATATTATATAAATATATAAATATAATGTATTTATATAAATACATTATATTTATATTATATATATAAATATATATTTATATAAACATATATTTATATATAATGTAAATATATATAAATATATATAAATATAATGTATTTATAGTTTCTATCTCTACTGATATTCTCTATTTGATGAGCCATTTGATGAGTCTTTCCTTAATTCTTTATACATGGTTTCCTTTAGTTTCTTTGAAGACATTAGCTTCTTTGAAGTCTTTGTCTGCCAAATGCAACATATGGACCACCTCAGAGGCAGTTTCTACTGACTGCTTCCCCCCACCCCCCACCCCCAAATGGATCACATCTACCTGTTTCTTAGAATGTCTTGTAATTTTTGGTTGAAAACTGGACATTTTAGATAATACATTGTAGCAACTCTAAATTCTGACTCCCCATGACCAACACCAGTGTTATTGCTGTGTTTGTTGTTTGTTTGTTTAGTGACTTGCCTAGACTAATTCTACACAGTCTGTCTTCCCCACAGTGTCTGATGTTTCTGCTCCGTTTGTTTCTTAAATTCTTCTTTTTATTTCTAAGCCTGGTGTCCTAGGAATTGCCCTGGATTAGCATAGCCTAATGTTCTGCTGATGACTGGTCAGAAAGTGTGTTTAACTACCTTGATCCACTTAGGCGTGTATCCTCTGCCAGGGCATCTATGTGTGGGTTGGGCTGGAAACACGTTCACGATTTAGACAGTTTACAAATCTTCCCCAACTCTTTCTGGGTGCTAAGCCAGGAATCAGTAGATAGCTAAGGCCCTCTCCAGTCTCCTCTTAGTGTGCACACAACCTTCCACATCCCCAGGGATGTGTGGGAGCTTATCAAGGCTCACTACGGCTTTCTTGTTCCTGGGTATCCCCTTTAAATGTTTTGCTGTTCTCTCGATTTGTTACTTGCTCCGTCTAGTATTACACCTCAGGCTAAGGCTGCAATGTTGGCCTCAGGGTGCATAGTTTTAAAGAAATATACCTATACTGAGTGCAGGCATACATCAAATTTCCTGATAAGTGTGCACAATGAAACATGTTTGGCAACTGCCGGTCTAGTTTTGGGCGTCTGACTGGTCTGCCCTGGCTGGGAGCTATCTCTGGATGCTGAGCTCTGGACCTGGCATCCCTTGGGCTGGGGTCTAGGGGGGGCACTTGAGAAGAGCTGTTGCAGCAACAGGATTCTCCAGGAGGCAGCTTAGGGGCAAGGGATGGTCACCCAGGGTGGTTGAACTTGCCTCCCCAGGACAGCCGGCCCTGCCCATCCTGGCTGGGCCTTTGTTCCCACAGGGATGCAGGGCTGGCTGCTCTGTCAGCAGGCTTGGGGTGGGGAGCCAGGTGCCCTCTACCCTGGCTTCCAGTCACCGGAAGCCTGCCAGGCACTCAGGAGGAAGGTCTAACAGAGCCAAGAGAAGGATCAATTCCCTCAGGGTAGGGCTGCCAGCAGGGGGTGGTCACCCAGGAAGCAGCTGGCTCTTGCCCCAAGAAGCCCAGGCTAGAAGGCCTGGGGCCTGTGGTTTCCTCCGCCCCTTGTACTCACTTAGAAGACAAAGACTCAGAGAGCAGCCTCCTTCCTACTGGGTACCGCCCTGTCCTTGGGGTGCACACGCGGAGAGGCCTGTGTCCGTGAGCTGAAGGTCAGCGTGCTCGGCAGGCACTGCGGGTAGGAGGGGTGGCGGGCAGAGCGGAAAACTGGGCTGACAGTCACGTACGCTGACGTCACTGGTCACCCCGCCTCCCCGAGGTATCACTTTCCTCATGGTCAAGCCTGCAGCTGAGTTCAGGGGGGCAGTCACGTCCCATCCCTGGCACAGCTCTTAGGCTGCTCACTGCACCACCTCTGGGGCTGCTGAGGTCAGGGTGGCGCTTTCCAGCACTGCCTAGTGTCAGCTCAGCTCCATCCGTGGGGAGGGGGAGCCCAGGGAATGGGGAGAGTGGCAGGGACAGGTGCCTGGGGGGCTGGGAGCGGCCAGGCTGCAGAGAAGGTGTCCCGGGGCACCTGAGGGGCCAAGCTGAGCTCATATCACAGGTGAGCAGCAGCACGACTCAGGAGCTCCCAGTCTGAAGGGGGAGACAGCCCTTGCCCACAGGCAGCTCCCAGTCTGAGGGAGAGGACACAGCCCCTGTCTGCAGACACAGCAACTGTGTCTGAGCTGACCGTGGTGGTTGTGGTAGTTGGAACCACTCCCCCGCCATTTTCTCCTCCTTACAAGGCTACCAGGTGACCCAGAACAGATCCTTTGGAGAATGCCTCCCCTAGACCCTGGGAGGACCCAGCAGGCTCCCTGCTTGTCACAGCCCACATGTAGTAGGGAGGGGCTGCCGGAGCTTAAGTGTGGACAGACAGCGGCGTCCCTGTGTCTGAGCTCGTCCTCAGGGCTGGGTCCAGCAGAGGGAGCTGGCAGCCAGCAGGAGCTGAGACAAGCCGTCCCTGACCCTTGAGATGGCCTTGAGGAGCTCCCGCTGCCCACCCAGCGTGGGGGACTCGCCCCATGGCTGGAGCTGGAGTGTTGGCAACATAGCTGGGGGCCCAGGCCTCTTCAGCCCACCCCGACACCCAGTGCTGCCCCACAGAGACTCCTGTGCAGGATCACAAATTCTACACTCTTCCAGTTGGATCTATGGAGGCCTTCCCTCTGTCCCTGGGATAGGTAGCGATGCAAGGGATTGGAGCCTTGGATGTGAAGTCTGCTCCCTGACCTACTAGTTCTGTGACTCTAGGCAAGTTATGTAATCTCTCTGGGCCTTGGTTTCTTCACCTGTGAAATGGGCTGCTATCAAGGGGAAACGCATGAAACACACAGGAGGTGCCCAGTTAGGGCAACTTCTTGCCTCTTCACTCCATCCCTCATCGCTTCGCTTTGAGCCCTGGCCAAATGGCTGGGGGTGGGCGAAGCGGGCTGGGGTGGAAGCCAGCCATGGCCGGGTAGTACGGACCAGGGCAGGCTTCTTTTGGAGACAAGGTTTGAATTGGTTTGTGGAGATGCTTCTTCTCGGCCTCTAACACAGACACGTCAAACTGCAGCCAGGACGAGATGGCACTGGGGCGGGGGGTGGGGCAAGTGGCATGACCCCGCTGGCTCTTCCCTGAGCACTTTGCTTAGCAACCCGTCTATTCACGTGCTCCTGGCTGCAGGTCGGTCACCAGTAGGACTTACTGGCCTCTTACCACCTCCATCAGTGCCGAGGTATGTAGCTCTCTTGAGTGTTCCCTCCCTTTCCTGCTCAATGTATTTACTGAGCACTTACTATGTGCCAGACCCTGTTCTAGGCACTAGGGGAACAGCAGTGAGCAAGACTGACCATGGTCCCTGACCCCATGGAGTTGGCATTCTAGTGGAGAGTGAAAACATGCAACGAAACGAGTATACGAGAGGGTGATGAGTGTCTAGAGACAAATAAAGAAGGGTTGAGGGCTGGGAGGGTAGGTGTAAGGGGGTGATGCAATTTCAACAGAAAGATCAGGGAAGGCCACGAGGAGAAGATGATACCGGTGTAAAGATCTGAAAAGAGAAGCTATTTTTGCAACTAGAGGAAAACATTCCATGAGAGGGAATAACTAGTGCAAAGGCCCTGGGGCAACCCATTCAGCTCCAGAGTTGGCTTGTGTGAGAAACAGCAGAGGGGCCAGCACGACATGAGTGTGAGGGGAAGTAGCGGGCAAGTGAGGTGAGAGAGGTAGGGGGGATCAGATCCTGTAGGGGCTGGTAGACCATTGTTAGGACTTTGGCCACAGAGCAAACATGGATGCAGAGAAGGAACAAGGACACTCCCTTTTCCCTGGTGGCCAACGGATCAGAAAGGAAATGCCACCTGCTTAAATAAAGATGAGCCCCAGAACTTCAAGACTGGTGCTGGAAATACACTCCCGACTGAGAGGGGCAGCTTGGTCTGTGAGGCTTTGCCCCCCATGGGTCTCTCACCAGTTTCTGGTGCCATCCCACATTCGTCTTGGGGAGAGGGATGCGGGCTGCTCCAGGAAGCGTCAAGAGCAACCTGGGGACAGGGGTATCTTGCTGATCCTACTTCCTCGGTGCCTGGACTTACAACCTAGTTGAGGAAGGAAGGGGTGAATGAATGAATGATGGACGCAGGCCCTGTCCCTTAATTCCCCATGGCAGCAGCAGAGATCAAGCTGGAGTGTTTCACATGCTGAGGGCAATACACCCAGAGAGAACCAGGCCTCTGAGATATGTGGCCAAGGCCTCACCCACCCTTTTGCACTTGGGGTCTCCTGCAGGGTGTCTCTCTGCTGGCTCCTGGGTGGCATTTCTGTGGCCAAGCTGCTTTAACCGCCCCCGGCCCCGGTGTATACAGGGATGTACACGTCTCAGACACTCAGCGCCTTTGGAGGTTGAACTGTGTGTCGAGCTTCCCACCTTCTGAAATCCAGCATGTTGCCTGAGGTCCTCTTTCCTCTCTGAGCCGTATCAGAGGGGCCACCCCTTAGGGGGAGCTGCGGGACACCCCCACACAGAGCAGTGGCCTCGTGGACCTCAACCAAATGGCCCCAACCTTGGGGCGTGGCCTGGAGCCAAGTAATAATACTAATGATGACAATGGCGGCAAGTCACATTTATCAGGCACTGACCACATGGCCGACTCGGTCCTACACATGTCACCTGCATTATCTCATTTAGCTTCAGAGGCCTCCATGTGTCAGTCAAAGGGACTGGGGCTCTAAGAGGTCAAGAGACTTGTCTGGGGGCATTTCCAGGTGCCCTTCCTCGATGGGGGGTGGGAGGCCTGCAGGGCCCTGGCCGAGAGCTATCCCTTCCTGCCACTGCCCTGAAGCAGCCAAGCAGAGGGGTTCATCTCGAGGCACCCCCATCTCCTGTGAGACCCGAGCTTAGTATGTCAAACTCCAGCCCTGCCCTTCAGAGGGAAGGCTGGGGTCTTGGGGTTGAGGGCCACATGAGCTGGGAGAGCTGGGGCAGGCCTGAAGGGCCCCTCCCATCCCTGGCTGGGCTGGGGGAGTGGAGGTAGCTGTCAGGGCTTGGGCCACCACCAGAATTTGCTGCTGACCTTTCACCTCTGGGCCAGCCGGGTCCCCTGGGAGACGGGCTGTAAGCAGGGCTGGGCCCAGCCTCCCTACCTGGGCTGAAAGTGGGTTTCCTGCCTGCAGAGAGCGGGCCCGGGGGACCCACATGTACAGAAGAGCCTGTCAGAGCTCATGCCTCCTGCCCTGGAAGGGGAGGCCGATCCAGGGACGCTGCCTCCCCGCCTAGCCTGCTCCTCGGAGGTGAGCAGATCGGGTGCAGGAAAGCTGCCAAGAAGCAAAGTGCTCTGCAAATAGGGGTTCCGCACGATTGCACCAGCTTTCATAGCCGGGTGGCCACTCTCCTCTGCACTTGAATGTCCAGGAGCCATACCTCTCACCCGGACACAGCTCACCTTCCCCTTGACTGATAGTCATTCATGCACATTTCTAATCCCCCAAGCACAGAGATCAGACAAGGGGAAGCGGGAACTGGGTCTGAGTCTGCTCAGCACAGGGCTTGATACGGAGCTAGCTCCTCTTTCCCATCTCCCTTCCAGAGAACAGCAGGATGGAAGTGGGTGAGGGGTGGGGAGGAAAACGGGGTGAGAGTTACTTATGGGACAACAGAAACCTGGGCTGGGGGAGCCTGAAGACCCGGGTTTGTGTCCTGACTCTGCCTAACAGATCCCACCTCTCTTTAAAACGTTTGAAAAAAGGGGCGCCTGGGTGGCTCAGTCGGTTGAGCGTTCGACTTGAGGTCAGGTCACGATCTCGCGGTCGGTGAGTTCGAGCCCCGCGTCGGGCTCTGGGCTGATGGTTCCGAGCCTGGGGCCTGCTTCCGGTTCTGTGTCTCCCTCTCTCTCTGCCCCTCCCCCGTTCATGCTCTGTCTCTCTCTGTCCCAAAAATAAATAAACGTTAAAAAAAAAAAAATGTTTGAAAAGAGGGCACCTGGGTGGCTCAGTCGGGTAAGCTCTGGTCATGATCTCACATTCGTGAATTCGAGCCCCACATCGGGTTCCCTGCTGTCAGTGTGGAACCCGCTAGGAAACCTCTGTCTCCCTCTCTCTGCCCTTTTGGGCACGTGCGCGTGCGCTCCCTCTCAAAATAAATAAACACTAAAATAATAACAACAACAAAAAATAAAATGTTTGAAAACAGAAGTGGTGTCTTTGGGAACACAGGCTCAGGTCGCCCCGTCAGGGGTGGGATGGGATGATACACTCCTGGTCAGGGCTGTGAAACTGGCAGAGAGAAAACCTACAGAAGCAGCCAGCCCCATGGCCACCTGCAGCAGCCTGGTCCCCAACCCATCATGGCGGCCAATGGCGACCAGGTTTTCCTGTGGTTCCTCCAGGGCAAGGGCTGGGCATGTTCCCTTGCGTTCCCAGTGCCTAGAGCAGGGTCCGGCTCACAGCATGCTCCTTACACTTGATTGCCGAATCTGTTTGACTGAGGCAAATGCGGTCCTTGCTCACGGGAGCATCAGTGGAAATGCCAGTGGCTTTATCATCGTGAATACTTGCTCAGCAGCGAGCCCAAGGAAGGGGACCTCTGGCTGGGCATCCTGGAAAGGAAGGAACCCGTGGCTTTACACTTTGGAGGGCATCGATCGCCAGGAGGGATGCAAGACTGGCAAGGGAACCCCTTCCCAAATCATCATGACTGGGCGCAGGGGTGGGGGTGGGGGAGGGCCGAGGGCGCAGCTCAGGCAGCATCACAGTGGAGACCGTGATCAAATTCCATTTTGAAAATCCGTGTTCAAACCCTGGTAAGATGAGCTCTTGGCCAAATAGCAGTGCATGGCTCACCCTGCAGAGAGTGAGGCCACCATGGCGGGAGGGGCTGAGATCCCAGGGATCAAGACCTTGGATGCGTTCTTCCTTCTCGCTCTGTGGGAGCAAGAAACTGGTCCAACGCCCCCTGCTAAGGGAAACAGGC
Source organism: Prionailurus viverrinus (assembly GCF_022837055.1). Lineage (NCBI taxonomy): Eukaryota > Metazoa > Chordata > Mammalia > Carnivora > Felidae > Prionailurus > Prionailurus viverrinus. Next base: position 41,948,919 of record NC_062565.1, on the reverse strand, counting down.
AAAAGCACAGAAGAGTGAGTCTGGGTCAGTCCCGGAAAAGAGAAGGGATGGTAGGATGGAACTGGCCATATCTGTGGTGCTCAAGTTTTCTGCACCTGCTTGTGAGCCCAGAGTCTCAGCTCTGGGGGAAGGGTGGAACCCCAGAGCGGGGCTGACATTGAAAAGCAGGGAAGGGTCTCTTTGGGAGCTGATACACTTCTGAGTTTGAAGCCAATCCCCACTGAAAATCTGGGAGTTGATTCCTTGGCATGAGAATTCATAGATGAGGAAGACAGCCTGGCGGGACAGAGAGAACAGATAGCAGCAGAAACCCTACTGCAGACAAATAAGTTCATATATCCTCACAACACGGGGAGGTGAGTTTTGTTACCACCGCTTGGCAGCTGAAAACACTGAGGCTTCTGGAGGTTAAGTAATTTGCCCAAAGCCACATTGCTAGAAACAGGCAGGTCAGGGTCCCAGCTCTGCTGACCACAAAGGTCAGGAGCTTCCCCTCCAGACCTTCTAGTCGGCTCTACTCGGAACAAACGAGGCTGCTCGAGGCAGCCTCAGCTTGTTCTCACGAGGACGGAAAACGCAGGGCTGCTGGAAGTGGGGGTGCTGGCTATCCGCCAGCGGGGTGGCAGATCCTGCCGGGATACTCTAGTGAGGCTGGCTCCCATGACAACAGCGGGGACACGCCTGTGGCGACAGCTGATGAACGGACACCTGGAATTCCCCAGGGCTCGTCCCAGGGCCCTCGTTCTTGGCCCCATTGCACTGAACATTTTTATCAATGGCTTGAGTGGAGGCCCGAGTGGCTGCCTCCCCCTGCTTGCAGATGACCCTCCGCTAAGAGAAACGGGCCCAGAGGCACAAGGAAGATTCAGTCTCCCCGACAGCGCCCGGAACAACAGGCAGGACCAATGACAGAGATCAGCAGCAGGCAGAAATGGCAAAGGTCTGCTCTAGGATGGAAACAAAACCCAAGTGAAAAGGCACATGGGTACTGAGCCCACAGAGAAGCTGGTGCACGTGTGGACTGGCTTGTGTGCAAAGGTAGTCGGGGCAGTATGGCGTTGAAGCTGCAAAGGACTGGAAACAATGTAAATGTCCGCCAGTGGGCGTGCGGGGGAGGGGGGGGGTCAGTTAAAAGCTTTGGGTAGGTCTGGGCAATGGAAGCCACAGGTCTGATACAAAAAATGAGGCAAGGAGTTATAAGTTACTGATAAGAAAGGTTACGCAACATGCCTGGTTAAGTAAAAAGGCAAGGTACATGACGTGCACACTGACACTGTAGACTATGCTTCTCTTTGTGTCATCAAAAATGTGTATATATATTTGTGTACGCACAGATCGTCTCCAGAGGATACATGAGAAACCAACTAGGCAGCTAGGGTCTTACTTTATACTGCATGTCTTTTGTGCTTTTAGTTTGTGCCATATAGGGGTGTGTGTGTGTGTGTGTGTGTGTGTGTGTGTGTATAAGAGGAATGGATGGAGAAATTCTATTGAAAAAGATCTGGAAGTTTGGCTGACCATAAACTCACTAAAAATGGCTTAAAAAAGAAACCTTATAATCTGAGGTTATATTAATAGGAGCATAGCAGCCTGGCTGAAGGAGGTGTATATTTTGCTACACTATGTGCTGATCAGGCTGCACCCAGAATGTGGGGCCTCTCTGAGGGAGCCATGTTTGAAGAGAAACCCTAAGAACTAGATCAGACCTGAGGGGACAACTTGGCTAGAGTAGAGGTGGAGTGGAGGGAGGGAAGCCTGACAGGCACAGAGATATCAAAGAGATCGAGGGTCACTGAAGGGCTGGCATGTGGAATTAGGAGAGGCCTGATTTTTTTAAACTTGTTCCAAAGAACAGAACTTGGATCAATGGTTTGGAAGGCATAGGGAGACAAATTTTGACCTCTGGAAGACCTTTCTAATCATTAGAATTGAATTATATAATAAAAATATAATAATATAAGAAGAATATGTAATGCATTATATAATTTAACAATCTAATGTAATAAAAGTACTTTCTAATAATTAGTACCGGAATGAGCTCCACATCACTGGATGTAATCAAGAAGCCCCTGATGGCATCTCTCTAGGATGTTGCGGAAGGCATCAACAAAATCACTGAACCCATATTTTTTGGGCTCACCGCTGGCCTAGTGAAGCTGAATCTCTGGAGATGAAATCTAAAAATCTGCTTTTACTGGTTTATTTTTACCACAGATGCAGACAACTGGACTAATTACACTCCTCAGTTCATCGTGTACTATTGACATTGGTCTGTTCAAAGTCCCTTCTAATGCTACTTTTCATTTTATTTTTCTCCTTCACCCCTGGTCTCCACCTCCGTTTTCCACCATTCCCAACCCCCTGCTTCCAGACCCTCATTTTATGTACTTGCTATAGGCCTTGAAACATGTATCTTCTTTGTATACTGAGTTGTATGGTTTTCTGCACGTTTTATAATTAATATAAATGGTGTTACGCTAGGGACGCCTGGGTGGCTCAGTTTGGTTAAGCGTCTGACTCTTGATTTAGGCTCAGGTCATGATCTCACAGTTTGTGAGTTTGAGCCCCGCATCCGGCTCTGCACGGACAGCATGGAGCCTGCTTGGGTTCTCTCCCTCCTTTTCTCTCTGCCCCTCTGCTGCCTGTGCCCTCTAAATCTCCCTCTCTCTCTCAAAATAAGTAAACATTAAAAAAAATAAATGGTGTTACACTGTAATTCTCTTCTGTTTCTTGCTTTTTTCTTTCAACACTGCTGTCCTTATGCATTCTTGCATTTGGCTTGTTTCTGACCGTCGCTTGGCCTCTGACTTATCCACTCCCCCAGAGGTGGACCCTTCAGCTGCCTCCAGCTCCCCACTAGCCCTAGTTTTGCTGTCATGAGCAGCCGGTGCATGTCCTTTCTCCTCCCTGTGTAGTCATTGTTCCAGGCTCTATACTCACTTGTGGGATTCCGGGATACAGGGTGATTCAGACTTCATTTCACTAAATACAGCCAGATGGCTGCTCTTAGAATGGATGTATCCGTTTATCCTCTTGCGTGCAAGGCACAAGGGTCTCATCTCCCCACCCTGGGTATAATTCACCTTTCTAATTTGTGCCGCTCAGTTGGGTGTGGACGGGTGCACTGCTGTTTGAAGTCCGCATCTTTCCGATGGCTAGTGAACTTGCACATCCCTTCATATACTTGGCCGTTGCACTTACTTTTTGTGGTGTGCCTATTCATATATATATATATATTTTTTTTTTGCTTATTTTTTTTCTATCGGATTCCCCGCCTTTCTTCTTCTTGATTAACAGGAGTTCCCCGACTGTTTTAGATTTTAATCCCAGGCAAGTTCTGAAGTTGCAAATATCTTCTCCCAGTCTGAGACTCTTCCATCTTAGCAGGTGTTTTGAGGACCGTTCAGGTTGGGGAAGCCCCAGGGTAGGTATATATGCCGCTTGAGACATTTTGTTACCTGGGCCACTGCAGGCTTTTAAGATTCATGGGCTTTCTGACGAGTTTCCTTGCCACCCCTGTGGGGAAAACAGAAGCCACAGGAGGGGTGAGGATAAGGTGAGTCATTGCAAATGTAAATGTAGAGCTGGGGCGCCCCCAGTGCCGTCTCTGGCAGCGTGTTGCATCGTGAAGATGTTCATGTGATGTGACCCAGACAAGCTTTTGAGATCCTCCTGGGAGATGATACACAGTTCATTTGGGTAAGTCTAGAATAGCTCATTGTTCAGAAGAGGTCATCAATCTACTGGAATTTTCTCAACAACGGAAGCTAACTCTTTTATCTGTGGAGGTTTTAAAATTTGATGGCAAATGTTGAACACTCCTCTCACTGAGAGGTGGTGGAGGGAGGTCTGTGTTTCCTCCCCTTGAAACTGGGCTGGCCCTAGTCACTGCTTTGCGCCCAATAGAATTTTGCAGAAGTGATGCTGTATGACTTCTGAGGGTAGGTCAGAGAAGACGCTGTCTCTTTGCCTAGCCCTTTTGGGACTCTCGCTGTAGAGGAAGCCAACTGCCCTGTAAGACATCCAGCTACCCTGAGACTGCCATGCTGGAGAGGCCAGGCCCAGGTGCTTGGGTCAACAACACGAGCCAGGGCCCCAGCCAGTGTCCAGCACCAACCGCCAGCCATGTGAGCGAGCTGTCTTGGATGACCAGCCCTCTCTGACATCTGACAGCAGCTGTGTGACAGACCCCAAGGGAGAACTGCCCAGCAGAGCCCTTTCTGAATTCCCAACACGCAAAACCGTCAGACAACAAAATTGTTGCTGTTTATACCACTAAGTTCTGGGGTACTCTGTAATGCAGCAGTAATAACCACAACGACCTCCTGGAACATAGCAAGCATCGTTACTTCAAATCTTTGCTGATAACTCCAATACGTGTAGCCCTTATGGGTCTGTTTCTATTGTCTGCTGTTCTGATGTTTTACAATTATGTTGTCTCCGGGGCGCCTGGGTGGCTCCGTTGGTTAAGCATCCACTCTTGGTTTGGGCTCAGGTCACGATCTCTCGGTGTGTGAGTTGGAGCCCCTCATCGGGTTCTGTCCTGTCAGTGGGAAGCTTGCTTGGGATTCTCTCTCTCTCTCTCCCTCTCTTTCTGGCCCTCCCCTGCTTGTACTCTCTCTTTCAAAATAAATAAGTAAACTTAAAAAAATAAAAAATAAATAAAATTATGTTGTCTGACTCTGTGTGTGGGTATTTTCAATTATGTGTTAGACATTGTATTTACGGACTTACTTGTAGAAATCACCTGGGGCCTCGAATGATCTGATCTTCCTTCAGAAAGGATTTACCTTTGTGTCTGCCAGGTACCTGGGACACTAATAATACAAAATTACCTACTTTAAGTTTAAGGGCTGTGTGATTGGAAACTGAATTGTCTACTTTGGGTCTACCCTTAACTCCCAGGATATAGCCCTTTTGGGGTGCCTGCCTAAAGAGAGAGGGCTCACTAAGTCCCACCCTTTGGTAAGCCTAGGACTCCAGTTCATGCTCTCTTATTCTCACTAGGCCATTAGAATTGTTGTTCAGCTTCTTAGAATCTGAGCTGACCCCTCCTGAATGGGCATATACCCTCAGGGGAAAAATGGCCCTAAGTGCCACTCTTTCTTCTCTGGGTCTCAGTCATGGCCCAGAAATTCATCCTATCTTGTTAGCTCCTCAGTGCTTCAAGTAGATTTTTTAAATATTTTGTCCAGCTGTTCTAGTTGTCCTCAGTGGGACATGGGTCTAAATCACTTAGTCTGCTATTATTAAATCTTACTTACTTACTTCTTTAAATGTCAAAAACATAAAGAAATATGAAATCATGTCTTTTGAAAGCCCTCGTTAAAAAAAAAAAAATGTATCGCATGGTCCCAAACCTTCTTAAACAGAGATTCACCATAATCCAATTTTCCACGGAAGCCTCAGGATCCTCATTAAGAGTAACTGCTACTGTAGTTAAAGCCTGGTGATGCCCCCAGGGACTGAGATATGTCATTTTCTTTGCTCCTACGCTGAATAACTCAAGATTGTTTTAGTTTTGTTAGTTCTTGGGTCTCTTTTTATTGTTTATGTCTTTGCCACCTGACACCTTTTGCTATCAATGAGAATAGCTTTAATGGCCTTTTCCCCACTCTGATTTTATTCTTGCAATACTTACATCAATTGGATAACCGTGCATACTAGAATAGTGGGTAAGGTAAGAGCAGAAAGGCTGCGATTCAGGTAGGGGAAAAAAATTGATGAGTGAAGCTCCAAAGTTTAATTGTCAGACTCTAGTCAGACAATTGTCTTTAGTTTGTTTGGAAGTCTGGTCAGGTCTCCATCTGAATGGTAGAAGTCATCGAGGGTGTGGGCTCCGGAAAAGTGAAGTGTTGCCACAGTTGCCCTGACTTTGGTGCCCCGACTAGAAGCAGGGAGTTTGGGGGTACAAGCAGTGCCCTAAGGCAACTCAGGGACTGTGACCGGCCCTAGGCTGCCTTCTCATTGTTTCCGAGGCCCCACCCTGTCTCCTGGCCAAGGAGACTGAAGAAATCTTGGCAGAGAATGCTATTCCCTGCTGCCCTGCGGAGATGACCACTTCACAGAGAGCGGAGGGAGGAAGGAGGAGAAAAGCGAAGAGAAAGGTTCTCTTTCAGGCTTAAGACGATGTGGAGTGGCTGCTCCATGGCCTGCCAAGAGCTGACTCACCGGGCTGGGACAAGGCATTACAGGTGCACTCAGGCCAGAAGACAATAGGCGCCTGTTGCAAACAGCCCCACACCCGAGACAGACCACCGGGGTCAGGTGGAGACAGTCCCTGAGGGAGTGTGGGGGCTGGAAGGGCAGGCGAGAGAAGGCTTGGCCTGGGAAGCTGTTCTTGTGCAGCCTTCCCAGGGCCTGGCTCTGATCACTCACAGCCGTGGGGACCCTGTGATTTCATGGCCAAGGGACAGGAGCACTGGACCAGGGGCCAGAGACCCGGGGCGGCCTCTATGGTGGGCCTCATTCCTCATTTGCCAGGTCTAAAGTTCTAGTTCTAATGGCCACTAGCATGCTCTGTAATGTGGGGAAAGGCACCCACACTTTCCAAACCTCATTCTATCCCCCTCTGGGTGAATCCTTACCTGCATCATCTCTTTAAATCTCTACTGTCCTCTGAAGTAGGTACCATTGCTCCTCCCTTTTTACAGACGTGGAAACGGAGGCACAGATGGCCCGATGAGGCACAGCCTGGTTTCAAAGCCAGAGCTGCGTGGTCTGGAGCCCATGCTAAGCCCTGCGTTGCCACCTGAGTAGACCAGGACCCAACACCCTGAATCTTGGCAAATACAGGGGGTCTGGCAAGGCAATAGGGGTAAGATGGTCAGGAAGCTTCCTGGAGGAGGGGGGGTTTTTAGCAGCTCCCGGCATGGGGACATACAACACGGGAAGTGAAGGCTGGTGGGGATGGGGAGCTGAGGCTTAGATTCTTTCTTTTTTTAAATTTTTTTAAAAATATTCATTTAGTTTTGAGAGAGAGAGAGACAGAGCACGAGCAGGGGAGGGGCAGAGAGAGACACACAGAACCCGAAGCAGGCTGCAGGCTCTGAGCGGTCAGCACAGAGCCCGACGCGGGGCTCAAACTCACGAACTGTGAGATCATGACCTGAGCTGAAGTCGGACGCTCAACCGACTGAGCCACCCAGGCACCCCGCTCCCCACCCTGTTTTAATGTTTATTTATTTTGAGAGAGAGAGCACTTGCATGAGGAGGGGGAGGGGCAGAGAGAGAGAAGGAGAGAGAGAGAGAATCCTAAGCAGGCTCCACACTGTCAGTGCAGAGCCCGACTCAGGGCTCCAGCTCACGAGTCCACGAGATCATGACCTGAGCCAAAATCAAGAGTCAACACTTCACTGCCTGAGCCACCTAGGCACCCCTGAGACTTAGATTCTTAGCTGACTCCTGCACTCAGCAGATTGGAGGTTAGGGTGGAAGCATGGGGAGGGAGACGTACTCCCGCCTCTCCTAAGCCCTGGGGGAGTGACCTGGGACCCCCTTCAGGGCTGGAGGCCCGGGGCAGGCTGTTCGCTGCTCTGTCCACTGCCAGCGGTGTGAACTTGGACAAGTTCTGGAGACTTCCTAGATTCAGTTTCTCATCTGTAAAATCGTAGGGACCCTACGAGGTCGTTAGCCTAATGAGACTTGGTGAACGAAGGGATTCATTTAGAGGCCCCTCAGCCCTCAGTGAGCTTTCCTGTCTGCAAAGCAAGGTTGTTTGGGGGCTACTCCCACAGGGGCTCAGGGTGAGCCAGCAAGGGTGGCTCCATGACTCCAGCCCGTGGCTGCACTCCCTGGGGAGGCAGGGGCTGATGGGGCCTGACAGGCAAGGATGGAGGGAGAGCCGCCCTCCCTTCCTCCTCTGGCTGCTCTCCCTTCCACCCTCCCCCTGCCCAGAAGCCTCCCAGGGTCCTTTCCCTGAAAAAGAAACCATCCGGCCTGCCTCTTTGGAGGACAGGGCCTCGATAAGGAATTAGGTGAGCAAATCCAGCCTGCATGTTAATCCTTGCCTGCTTTAAGCTGGCCAGAGAGATGGGCAGTATGAGGGGCTGGCCCCAGGAGTAGTCATGTCCAGACCTCCCGCTATCAAGGCAGCAGACGATTAGCCAATTAGCCCGGAGGAAACCAGGTCTGGCTCCTTGGGGGCTCTGGGCTGCATCTCCCTGGAGAGCAGGGGCTTCTGGGAGGGCTGGTTTATGGAAGAGGGGCAGCTGGGGGCCTTGCCCAGAGCCCACAGGATATCCAGAGGGCGGGGCCTTCTTGGCTGCCATTTACAAGGGAAAGGACAACAGGGGTGGGGCTCTGCACTGAGTACCCCAGCCTGGCCTCTGGGGTGTGGGTCCCACGATGGCAGAGAGGACTTGGTGCACAGCCAGTGCCAGTTTACGGTCAGCCCTGCCGTTATTATTAGTGCTGTTATGTTTCCACCATGTGCCGAGTATCTACGATACGACATTGTCTCTGAGAAGTCATATTATTAACTCCAGGGCGGATGGGCGGAAATTGAGCGGAAATTCAAACTCAGGCCTCCCAAACCTGACATCTCAGATATTATGCTTTGCTGTATTTGTGTCACTCTGGGTCATCAGGGGCACTTAGTTGCAAAAGCAGATTTCCTAATCCATCCAAGGCCTGCTCAGTCAGGGTTTCTTAGGGGTAGGGAAAATCGCAGGCATCTGTGGTCTCAACGAGCCCCCTACCAGCACATCACAACTGCCTCTGATGCAAGAGTCCTGCGGTCTGACTCAGAGAAACTCAGACCTAGGAGCCCCTCACCCTCTGAGCTGGGTGGAGCAGCGGCGTCCCACTCCTCCGAGGTGGGGAGAGCGTCTCTCAGCCATTTCCTCCTTCGTCCACTGAGGAGCCATCGTGCCTCTGGAGGCCTTCCAGAAGCATGGCAATGGTGGAGGGGCAGGCAGGTGCACCTCTGGCAGAGGGGCTCACCAGCCTCATCTCCAGCAAGCCTGGAAGCCCTAGCCTCATGGATTGCTTCTCTGCATCCATGATGGCGAAGGCCCAGAGAGGACCCTCTGCTGATCTGAAGCCCCGTGGATCTCAGGAGAGGGCAAACCCGCAGGCCCGTGGGTTCCTGCAGTTTGGCCACTGGCGCCCACGGGCATGTCAGTCAAGCCTGTTTCTCATCAGCCTCTCTGGGCCTTGAAATCAAGGCTTGAGGCTGGCGAGTGGCCTTGTGGTTTAGAAGGAAGGGGAGGCCAAGTCCTCGAGCTCTCAGGGCCTCCGCTCTCATAAGCCTGCCCAGGCACACATGTGCACGTGCACACACACACGCACGCGTGCGTGTGAGTTGGAGACAGACGTGCAGCGTGCAAACACCCACCTGCTCATGTGCTCGGGGCGCAGGGCTGCAGGCCCAAGGGAGCCCTGGGCTCTGGGGTGGCCCGGTATGGACCTTGGCAGCCGGGGAGACAGGAAGGCCTGACCTAAGAAGGCCTCACTCTGGCCAGTCCTGGCTTCTCCCAGCTCCGTCCCTTTCTCCTCAGGCTGCTGGGCTCCAGCACAGGGGAGACCATCAGCTCCGGCAGGTTCTTCTTTTCCTCTACCTGACCTAGAAGGGCTCCTAGCCTTATGCGGGAGCATATGAGGTACGAGGAACCTCCATGGTGAAGCCTCCTCTGCCCTCTGTCCCCAGACAGTGAAGAACAAGACTGGTGCCCAAGGAGCACTTGTGTGGCCAGTGTGGGTCTTGCTGGGTGGGGGCCAGGCAGGCATCGGTCAGACCCTGACCTCAGACCTGAACGACCCCTGACCGGTGCCTCCTCTGTGTTAACTTCAAGGTTAACCCCACAACAAGGCAGGGGCTGGGGTCCCACTGTCCTGGGCTAGAAAGTGGGGCCATCAGGGGCCAAGGGCCTTGGACACTGACCTGGTCATCTGGCCCTGCCTCTGTGGGGGGTGAGCCGGGCTGACTCAGGGGTGGGTCATCTCACCGCAGCCCCCCCCTTCCCTATTTGGATTTGGGGGCCCTGGGCTACCACTAGCTACAGTCCACTTTACGAGCTCCTTCAAGGCTGGGGCTTCGATTCTCACGTTGTACACCCAGGGCCAGTGTGGGACCAGGTGCACAGTCAGTGCTCCAGACGCGCCAGGTAGGGAAACGCCCCCTTCTGCTCCCCATTCCTTTCTTACTATGTGCTCAGTTTCTTCCTTCCTTCCTTCCTTCCCCGCTTCCTTCCTTCCGTCCTTCTCTTCTCTTTCCCTTCCCTTCCCTTCCCTTCCCTTCCCTTCCCTTCCTTTCCCTTCTCTTCCCTTTTCTTTCTTCCTTCTCTCTCTCTTCCTTTTCTCCCTCCCTCCTTCTTCCTTCCTCCCTTCCTCCCTTCCTTCCTTCCTTCCTTCCTCTCTTTCTCTCTTTCTTTCTTTCTTTCCCATCCTATGTCTCAGACCTGGAGCATCCCCCCCACACTGCTGAGCCTGCTTAGGACCCCCAGAGAGGGCATAACTTGATCTTCCAGAAGCTTCCCATCAGGGGCCAAATCCAGCCTCTCTGCACCTTGAGGAAACTGAGGCTTGAGGCTAGCCAGCAGGATCTTTTCTTCTGGAGATACGATTCCTCAGGGGCGGCCTACAAGACCACTTGGAGATTGGCACTTCCCTCATGGTCATTATGGGCAGGGCCCCTGTGCCGGCCCCTCTCAGCATTGGCACTTATGCCAGCTCTCCTCACCTGCCCTCCTCCTGGTCTGAGGGCTGCCCTCCTCAGCCAACTTAACGAGTCCTGCACTGGGCCCACCCTGGGCTCGACGCTGAGGGGGTTACAGGCCATGCCTGGCAGGGGCTGACAGTCTGGCTTGGAGATGCCCACTCTCCTGCGAGAGATGGGCCACAAGCAGTCAGTCAAGGCTCAGGAGCAAGGACCAAATGCAAGTCCCTTTGGTCAGAGATGGCTTACTCAGTCCTGGGCAAGGAGCTGGGACAGGTGGGACTGTGAGGGACATATGAGGGGCAGGGTAGGCACCTGAGGGTCTATAGAAACATCCCTAGGCTGTGAGGCAAGCAGCTGTGGGTTTGAGAGCTCAGCCTCTGGCCCAGACTGTCTGGATTTGCATTCAGGTCTCACCCTCATGAGCAAACAGGACCTCTGTGACATAGCCGTACTTGGTAGAGCTGTTTCCAGAATTGAGGGAGTTTCTCGATTTAAAACACTGAAATAGAATAGTACTTGGCACCTAGTAAGCCCTCAACTGACATTCGATATTATTGTCATAGCCTGGAGGAAAACCAAACCCACCCTAAAGAGCTTTAATTGACTGTTGACGTTTGGTTTCCTCCACTGGGCTCCGAGCTCCCCAGGCCCTTTATCTCCTATGCCTGGCACATCTCAGAGACTCAAAAACGTGTGTTGAAAGGATGCACACGGGAATGAGCGAATCAGGGAGAGGGGCATCAAGAGAGACTTCCTGGAAGAGGCAGCGCCAGTGGCAAGGGTCCCACAGAGGTGGGGACGGTAGCCTAAGGGAAGGCCCGGAGGTTTCTGGCCGGGCTGGTGCCAGGGGAGGCTCTCAAGGAGAGGAGCCCAGCCAGGCCTGAGGGAGGCAGCGGGGAGGAGGGAGGTTGGAGGGAGACCGAGCTGGCCAAAGCCCACGGCAGAGGCTGGACAGCCGCGTCCCCTGCCCTGGGTCACAGGGGCCTGGGGCTGGGGGAAGGCTGCCCTGAGGTGAGGACGGACAGGGAGAGGCAGGGAGAGACAGGGAGAGGCAGCGGCGCCCTTCGGCTCAACCCCGTCTTCCTCCTCCGCCCAGGCACCAGCACCGGCGGGCCGTTTATGGAGCCTGCAATTCTCTTGTCACCGGGAGAAAAACCAGCCTCGCTCCACAGACCCCTCCACCAGTGGAGAAGCAAGTGATGAAGATAAGAGGAGTTTAAACAAATGCACTCCCATACAGACTTACGAAGGGAGCTTTCTCTCCCCTTTCTCTTTTTCTTTCCTTCCTTCCTTCTCTCCCTCCCCCCTCCCTGCCATCTTCCTTCTTTCCTTCATTTTTTTTATTCTGCCCTTATTAACAACCTATCCCACAGGGCAACAAAACACAACACTAAAGCAACGCCCCATCACGGTGTCATCCCCTACGAAACACTGAGGATCTGTAAAAGGTTTTATTGACCCAGAGCCAATTAAAGGGTCGTCCTGTTCATTCCTCTGCCTCCAGATATGCCAACTGCATATAGATCCCTACAGAGGTTGCCCTGTTTGCCTCAGAGGTGCCCTGTGGCCCCTTCTTCTGTCCAGCCCACGAGCAGAACTCTAGGGAATGATTCTTGGGCAGCAGAAGGCCCAGTCTAGACCCAGTACTGACTACCACCCGTGGAGCAGGTGAGGCTGTGTTGGGCACAGCTCAGGCTGGATGGTGGGGAAAGTGTCTCTGAGGGGGAGACACAGCCCTGCCCTCAGGGAGCCCCAGTCTGAGGGGAGATAGTCCTGCCCTCAGGGAACCCCAGTCTGAGGTGGGGGAGACACAGTCTTACCCTCAGGGAGCCCCAGTGTGAGGGGAGACACAATCCTGCCCTCAGGGAGCCCAGAGTCTGAGAGGGAGACAGCCCTTCTCTCTGGGAGCCCCAGTCTGAGAAGAGATACAGCCCTGCCTCGGGGAGCCTCAGTCTGAGGGGGAGACACAGCTTATGCTCTAGGAAACCCCTGGTGTAAGGCAGTCGAGAACTGCACCACAGATATTAACTGGTTTTTTCACTTTTGATGCAAGGTGACAAGACGTTATGTGGGGCGGGCCCCCCAAATCTTTATCACACAAGGGCTGAGTGAGCACGTGTGCAAAGTTGTGACAGGTTAAGAGGCGACGGGAAAAAGTATCCTCTCTTAGTTCCTCGACCCCTTTTCTGTCCCCAGCCTGACTGACCAACAGGGAGGGTCACTGGAATCCAGGGTTCCCTTGAGGCAGGGGAGAGTCGGGGCTAGAGAAGCAAGAGGTTGGGAGAGGCCCGCGGAGTGGCTCTCTGGAGTCTGGCAGGCGAGTGACCACAGGAGATAAGCCCCGGTGATAAGGGGCAATCAAGCCACCTCATTTAGTGGAGAGCCTGTCGGTGACAAGCCGAGCCCTGCACGGCCCCGGGATGTGTGTGGTGGGGGAGTGGGCACGATTCAGGAGCCCTCCGCTGGAGGTCAGGGCAAGAGGCTTTCCAAGGCAGCCCCCTGCGCTTGCTTCCTGTCTCTGCCCAGGTAGAAACATTCCCATTCCCTGACAGGGGAGTATCTCCAGCGGGACCTCATTAAGATGGAGACGGTGGGGATGGAATGTTGGCGGGGGGGGGGGCTTCCTGGATTCCCAGCAGCTTCTCGGCTCCTCCCTTGGTCCCATCATAACAAGTGCGAGCAGACCGGCAGCAGGCGCGTCCACTGAAGTTCCTATGACCTAGAGGCCAGAGGGAGGATTCCGGGGAGGGAGAGCGTGAGCCTCAGGGTTGGCCGTGGCCTTTTCAGAACAGAAGAGTCCCCTCTGGGGCTTGGGTGATAAGCTGGGGCTGCCTGCAAAAGCCAACACTGGGAAGACTTTTAGGTTCAGAACAGGAAGCTGAGGCTCACGGAGGGGAAAGGTCTTGCCTAGGGCCACCCAGCCCGCCCCAGAACCGCAGTCAGACTTCCACTCTGCTCCGTGCACAGGCGTGGATGCTGTGGGCTGTGTTCTGTAGGCCCAGCGGCTGCAGTGGGGCCCTGGAAGGGGTCCCAAGCCCAGATCTGGCCCACGACCATGGACAGCCAAGGCGACCCACATGGGATGGCCCCCAGACTTCCCGGCGACGCTCACTCATCACTCCATTAGCTGCTCTCCTGCGGACAGTCCACAGACGGTTCTCATTCTGGCCTGGCACTCCCTAGACCCAGTAAGAGCACTAGGACACACTCAGTTTACAAGTCCCCAAGGACCTCTGCGTTCACTTCAGTTTCAACCAGAGCACAGTGTGGTCAGGCAGGCAGATTAGCTCTCAGGAAAATAGCCTTCAACCTTTACCAGGTAATGCCACAGAGAAATGCTAAGATTGTGTGCAGCTGGGCATGGTTCCCTGCCCTGTCTTCCCTTCCAGAAGGGGGAGCAAAAGGCATGGGGACGGCCCGCTGTGGGGAGGGGAGCAATGGCATAAATCAAAATGCCTGAAATGAATATGGATGGGAGAATGCTTTATGCAAACATATGCAAATAGGCATGCAAATCTACCCCAGAGGATGGGGAGGTGAGGAGGACATGTGCAAATCTGGGCTCCAGAAAGTCTTGACAGTGAGAGTCTCTGTTCTAGCGACCAAAAACCAGGGGTCCCCAAATATATTTGTGCACAGAGTTTGGGTCTTTCTGCCCGACTAGAGTCCCAACTCTGTCGCTCCATTTCCTCCCTCTGCTTGTATCATGTGGTCACTCAGGGGCTGGGGCAGAGCACGGTAGGGCCCACATGGAGCCTCCCATAGGGCACAGCTTTACCCAGGCCACACTGCTAAATGCCCTCTAGCTCCTAACCACTGACCCCTCTGAATGGCTGGAAAGGGTCTGTGGCTGCCCATTTCCTGTGACTGCAGTCTTCACCCCATGTTTGGCCTGTCCCCCAACAAGAGGTCAAGAGAGTGGTCTTCCCAGGAAAGATGGTGTCCCCCATGGGCCCTCCTGCTATTTCCAGCAACGCCCAGCACGCAAAAGATGCTCAACAACAGATGAATGATGGAATAGATGAATGCACAAACACAAATTCAAATGCACGGTCCCTTCCTTCTGGGGCCCACCATGCTCCCCTTCTGCTTCTGAGTATTTCTCCCAGCTGCATGTGTATCTGAGCTGGAACATTTGTGCTCTTCCTTCATGTCCTCGACCAGCCTGAACTCACCATGGGCAGGAATGTCTCCTGGTCATCGTTCTGGTCCTGCATCTTCCCTGGAGGCTCTCAAATGTTGACTGACTCAATGAACACACCGACATGTGGTTTGTAAGTGTCTGCCTGCTTCCCTCTCCCCCTTGCTGGGTCTTGAGAGCCTGGAGGATGAGAACAGGCTCACTTGTCTGTGGAACTCGGGGCTTGGCACATAATAGGCACTCACTGCATGTGGGACAGATAGATGGGTGAATGGGGACCTCTGGGAGTCCTAACCAGCTGACAGGTCTCTTTCCCATTAGATCTCCAGAGTCTTGGCTCTTGGGCAAGTAAAGGATGAAGTGAAGGGATAAACAAGTGAATGAAATGGCTGAGTCCTGCAGGGCATCTGAAGATACTGTTGCCTGCTGCACAGTGTCACTGTCCCCAGCCCAGGTGACTTAGCACACACATGTGTCCTGTGCTCAGATCTGAGCGCCTCTCCTGATTTCTCCCCTGAGGCCTGTTCCAGCCTGCAGGCCTTTGCTCTTATGCCCTCCCACAGCCTTGATACCCATGGTTCTTCCTGTGGCCTTGAACCTCCCCCCCTCCATCACCCCATCCACCTGTTTGACCCAGAGCCCCACGGCCTCTGGGTGGCTTTTTCCTTCTTTCTTTGAGGTTGCTAGGTCAAGTTCAGCTCTGAAGCCAGCTAGACTTTCTGGGCTTGAGTCTGTCTGCCTTCTGCTATCTGCCAAAGTGCAAGAGACTGAATCTTCTCCAGCCTCAGTTTTGACCTCTGTAAAATGGAGATAATACTGGCTGTTAAGAGGCTTAAATGAGGCTACAAACTGACTCCTGGAATGGAGTCAACTGCTTGCTCAAGTATTTGGTACTCAGGTCTTTCTTTCCCTCCCTGCACCTGCCAATGTCCCTATAGCCCCTTGTGAGGCCACTGTCTGCCCAGGAGAACCCTCCTGCTTTCTAGCAGCAGGAGTAAAGGACTCACCTCTATAAGAAGTGGGGTTCTGGAGCTGGCTCAGGTGGAGCCCCCCACGAGGAGCCGAGAAGGAATTGGGCCCATTAAGCCAGAAAAGAGGAGGTGCCCTAGAGAGAAATAGAACTGGAACCCATGTATGAAGCATTCCAAAGAAACAGCTAAAACTGGACCGAGAGAGAGTTTGAGGTTAGGTACAAGAAAGGACTTCCCATAAGGAAGGTTGAGGAAGAAGCACACTGTCAGAGACAGAAGCCAAAGCTCTCCTGCCTGAAGTTTAGGGGGCTTTCGAGAAAAAAAAAAAAAAAAACATTTGAATTTATCTTCTGCTTCCAAGTTATCAGAGTGTTGGCCTAATCCTTATCTTATTCCATACCCATAATAAGCCCTTAATACATGCCAACAGTATACAGCCATCCCCCCCCCCCCTTATTCGCGGTTTCGCTTTCCACGGTTTCAGTTACCCGCGGTCAACCTCGGTCTGGAAGCAGAGGAGCCTCCTTCTGACATCCTCAGAAGGTCAGAAGTAGCCTGCTGCCATGTCACAATGCCTGTGTCATTCCCCTCACCTCCTCACGTGGGCATTTATCATCTCAACACGAGAAGAGGTGGTGAAGACAGTAGAATAAGTTATTCTGAGAGAGAGAGAGAGGCCACATTCACATAACTTTTATTCTAGTCTGCTGTTATAAGTGTTCTACTTTATTACTAGTTATTGCTGTTAACCTCTTACTGTGTCTCAGTTATAAATTAAACTTTATCATAGGGATGTATGTGTAGGAAGAAACATGATATATATATATCACAATATGTATATAAATAAATTTGTGTTTATATTTATATTAGGGTTTGGTACTATTCATGGTTTCAGGCATCCATGAGGGGTCTTGGAACATAACCCCTGTGGCTGGGGGGAGGGGGGGTCCTGTAGTTTATAAAACAGTTGGGACAAGCATCGTGATTCCCCTGTCACACAGGGAGGGAAGAAGGTTCTGAGAGGTCACGAAACTGGCCCAAGGTTGGCCAGCAGAGGGTCAGGGAACTGGGCTGAGATCTCCCTCACGAGTGAGCCCAGTTTGTTGGCTTTCTCTCACCCTTTCCGGGGTTTGGTGAGTCTGGCATGTTCTTCGAAGCTGAGGTTTAACGCTGGTTTCTTTTGGTGAAGGAAAATAATAGGAAGTGGAGGGTGGAGGAGGTTTTCCCAATGGCTGGAGTACAGTGGGGCCTGAGTCTGTCCCTTTACATCTGGAGCTGGGCTGGGACCTGTGTGGAGGTCAGTGAGGAAGACTGTCCCTGAGGTAAAAAAGGGAACATCAGGGCAGGGAGGAGGGGTTGGGCCTCTGAGTTTCCATCAAAGGCAGACGCCTCTTTGACCCCATCTGGGCGGCCCGCCTTTCACCCGCCTGTGTGGCCAGCCACCCCCATTCCCACCCCAGCCCGGCCCATCTCCGCCTTGCCCCAAACCTGCAAACAATGCGTTGTTGACAATCCACGGGGGCTAAACACTCGATAACACGGTCCCCACCACGCCAGACATCCTAACAGCGGGCCGGGGGGTGGGGGCTCTGTGCTGTGACGGGAAGATGCTTTGAATACATCATCCTGTCAACCGAGTTTATTATTCTTTCGGTCAAGATAAACCGCAGCCGCCATCGAGGGGCTGTATAAATTCCAGGCTCAGAAGTCAAGCAGGCCCCACTCCTTGTTAAACACTCACTCACACACACACGCACACACACGCACATGACATAAATCCTGCTGAGAAAATACTACCCCTCTTGGCCCCACAGGGCTGTCAGGGGCTCAGTAGTAGCCTCTGTCTCCTGGGGTGGTCCTAGGAGCAGCTGCAGACGTTGGGGACCCAAGGCTTGGGCCTACCCTTGGGCCACTTTCCTTGCCAAGACTGAGCGGACTCATCATGGGGGCTGAGGAAGGGCTCCCCATGGGAGCCAGCTGTCCTTCCGTCAAGCCCAGCCTCTTGACTCCTGGACTTCTGTCTGTCCAAGGCCACAGCCCTGTGTGGGTGGCCAGAGCACCCACATGGCTGTGTCGGGAAGGGCAGAAGCTTTCAGACTCTGGAGCTGACAGCCAGGCCCTCAGAGAAAGCGGACCCCTATGAGGCCTCCAAAAGCAGCCGGATTCTAGTCTGGGGGTGGAGGAAGGGGACCCCATGGAGCATCCCCTCTCCCCACCCCGCACACATAGAAGAAATGCTGGGGAATCCATGTCACTTCCACGTGCTGGCCAGAGAGGGGGACCTCTGCTCTCAGTTACAAACTCAGGCCTTTCCTCCCAAGGCCCCCGGGTATTTGCAACTGGAAGGGAGGGGCTCTGCAGGCTTCATTTCGGTCTTGCCCTGTGTCACCTGGGGACTTGAAATCAAATCAAAACAAAGCAAAACCACATGCTGGATGCAGGGACAACAATAGGCGGGCAGCCAGATGTGGTGGAAAGAACACGAGCGTTGGTGAGCGATCTGGCTAGATTTGGTGCTCCAACCTTCAGGCTCCTTCTCAGTAAAAAGGGGAGGATCGTATCTATTATACGGTATTATCATAAGGATTGGAGCCAAAATGGAGCACGTAGTAGGGTCCTGTGTCAATTCCCTCCATTCACAATGCCCTCTTCCTATTCTCAACCAGGCCAGGGAGGTAATAGTATCATCCCATTCTATGGATGAGGAGGCTAAATCTCCAAATAGAGCCCAAGGCATCTCAGGCAGGAAACCCATTTCTCTTCTAACGCCAGAGCGAGCGAGCGAGCGAGCGTATGACAAATTCTTATATCTCACTTGCTGTGTGCAGGGGACTGTGCTGGAGAGTGAAGGAACGAATAGAAGGACCTCGATCGGAGGTTGTCTTCCTCTACGGTGCTAGCTGTGTCATGTCAGGGATCTGTCTTCTGCAGGGCACGTCTCACCCTGCGCAGGAGGACTCCAGCTCTCGCAGGCGAGGCTCTAGATCTGAGGTCCGAGGGCTGGTCCCACCACCTTGGTGAGCCACGTGATTCCAGGCAGATGTTTTGATCTCTCTAAGCCTCATTTTCCTCCTCTGTGAAATGGATGTCACAGGATGTGGTCTCGGGAAGGACTGTTGAGGAAGGACCTGGCCAAGTCCAGGGGCCTGCTCAGGTGGAGGCATTCTTACTATCCCAAGGCAAAGGAGGAGGGCAATCCCAGATGCGAGAGGCCCAGCTCGTGTAGAAGCAAATTGCTGTCCCCACCACCTGGACGGCTGCCACCTCCTAAACCGTTCCCAACAACTGGTCTGAGGATCACGCCGAGCATTTGGGACATGCCACCTCCCCCTGCCAGCAAGGACAGCAAGTACGCAGAGGAAACTAGCAAGCTAAAAGGGGCTGTGTGCCCGGCCCCATGGACGTCTCCACCCACCCCCTGCCCCGTTATCTGCACCCAGGCCTCCCCAGGACTCAGTACCAGCGTTTGGAGCGGGCTCCTTGGAGTGCTCATGAAACAGGATGTACACAGCCCATGCCAGGGAATTTGGCCCCTTCCAGGGGACACTGGTTTGGGAAGAGGACCCAGCATGGAGATCCAGAACGCAAAGCATCTGGCCATGTGCCTATGCTTTCCAGAGACTGGAGCTCAGGGAATCAATGGTGCTTTCGAGGTTGCCAAGGGGATAATGGCCTGAACCTCACCCCCCAATAAACCTTCTTTGACCTGGTTGGTATCTTGGGCTCCACCTAAGACCTGACTGAATGGAGAATTCTACTGCTCAAAAGCTAGCAGGGAATTCACCGATCGAGTTCACCCCTCTCATTTCGCAGATGAAGAGACTGAGGTTCAGAGAGACTGCAGCCACGCAGAGATTAGAGACAAGCTGAGGTTAGGCTCCTGACCCAGCGCTCACTCCTCTGCTCCAGCCTGCCCACAGCCATTGCCCAACAGCTCACCAAAGCTGGGGTCATGAGGATTCTGTCAGAATCGCCCGGGCAGCTTGTTAAAATTAGGAACCTGGTGATCTGGATTCTTTACAAGCTCCCCGGGTGATTCTCATTCATACCCAGGACTTTGGGCCATGAAAGACGCTCGTAAATCATCAGTACGGAGGTACATGTCTGCTGTGTGACTTTAGGCAGATTACTTTCCTTCTCTGTACCTCAGGTTCCTCATCAGCTAAAGGGAATAACAATGATACCTGGTGCCCAGCCTGGTTGTAATGTTAAATGAGTTAACTCACACAACATCTCATCCTTTTCACCCTCTACTTCCCTCACTCTGCTCCAGCCTCCTAGCTCTTCCTTGAACACACCATTCCTGTTCCTGCCCCCAGGGACTTTGTACTTACTATTCCTTCACCCCAGAGAGTCCCACGCTCCCTCTCTCAGCGTCTTCAGGAGTTTGCTCACATGTCACCAAATCAAAAGCCTTTGCTGGTCAGCCCTTCTCCTGATTTACTCTTCACCACCCTAGATTATTTTCAGTTTACTCACGTGGCTAATTCTGTTTTTCCCACTAGAATGTGAGCTCCCTCGGGGCAAGGGAGCCTTGCTTGATGCCATATCTCCAAGGTCTAGAACAGTGACTGGCACCCAGTGAATTTTTTTTCCTATTTATTTATTTAAAAATTTTTATTTAAATCCAATTTAGCTACCATGGTGTAATATTGATTTCGGGAGGAGAATTTAGTGATTGATCACTTACGGATAACATCCAGGGGTCATCCCAACAAGTGCCCTCCTTAATGTCCATCATCCGTCTAGCCCATCGTCCCACCCACCTCTCCTCCAGCAACCCTCAGTTTGTTCTCTGTATTTAAGAGTCTCTTATGGTTTGCCTCCCTCTTTGGTTTTATCTTATTTTTTCCTTACCTTTCCCTATGTTCATCTGTTGTGTCTCTTAAATTCCACATATCAGAGAAATCATATGATACTTTTCTCTGATTGACTTATTTTGCTTAGCATAATACATTCTAGTTCCATCCATATTGTTGCAAATGGCAAGATTTCATTCTTTTTGATTGCTGAGTAATATTCCATTATATATATAATTATAAATTATATACATACATATGTGTGTGTGTATATACCTACACCACATCTCCTTTTTTTTAAATGTTTTTTTCATTTATTCATTTTGAGAGACAGCCAAGCAGGAGAAGGGCAGACACACACACACACACACACACACACACACACACGCACACGCACACACACAGAATCGGAAGCAGGCTCCAGGCTCTGAGCTGTCAGCACAGAGCCCGACACAGGGCTCGAACCCATGAACCACGAGATCACGACCTGAGCCGAAGTCAGACGCTTAACCGACTGAGCCACTCAGGTGCCCCCACATCTTCTTTATCCGTTCATCAGTTGATGGACATGTGGGCTCTTTCCGTAATTTGGCTATTGTTGATTGTGCTGCTATAAACATTGGGGTGCATATGCCCCTTCGAATCAGCATTTTTGGGTCCTCTTGGATAAATACCTAGTACAATTGCTGGGCCGTAGGGTAGCTCTATTTTTGATTTTTTGAGGAACCTCCCTATCAGTAAATGTTATTGATTGAATGGATGAAAATAAAATCCTTGAAACTGTGCTGGGTACATAGCAGGTGCCTAATAGATGCAGTTACTACGCTCGTTCACATCTCTACCAACATTGGACATGATAAAGGCCAAATATGACACATGGCTCAAGCCCCCACGGGTGGGGAAAGAAGGAAAGAATGCATTTTCCAGGCTTAACTAGGCCCAGGTGAGCTGTGTAACCTCAGGTAGGGGTGTCAATGTCTCTGAATCCCAGTTTCCTCTCAGAGCAAATGCGGATGCCATACCTGTTCTGTGTTTGGCATTTCTGGGAAGGGTATCCAGGTGCTATGTCTCTGCTGATATTTTGGCTCTCAGCTAAGAAGCACACAGGACCCAAGGACAGATGCCTGAGTGAGGTCACGACTTAGGGATCTCATGTCACCCTGACATGGGAGCAGACTTGTCACCTGCCTAGGTGATGCAGATACAAGGACGGTTGCCTCACCAACAGAGGGACGTGCTGGGAGCTCCTGACAGGTGGGAAGAGACCTCCAGATGGCCCCCTCCCTGTCACCACCTCCTCACACCCAGCTTCTTTGGACTGAGGGAGACGGGGAGATGGCTGCCGATACGGTACAGGCCCTGCTGGGTGGGCTAAGCCCACAGGACAGTCTCACCGTCGCCACTGTCCCCCCGGGGGGCTCCCCACCCTGGGTCCGCCCACACTGGGGGACAGCTTTAAGAACAGTTCTCTCCCTGAGTTCGGGGGCTCGTGTAGAGCCTGAAAGTGACCTCAGGGATGTGTTCAAAACGGATAGGTCTGGTACTTCTCCCACTGCTGGCTCACAACATGTATTCCGATCACACAAATGAATAAGTGAATGAATGAATGAATGATGAGCAAGTTTTTCAGACTTTACTCCCCAGGCCGGGGCCTCAGGCTACATCTGCTTCTTCCCCATTGTGGGAAAATGTAGCAGTTCAACAAAGAAGATACTTCTACGGTATGTTTTTTGTTTCGTTTTGAGAGACAGAGACAGAACATGAACTGGGGAGGGTGATGGAGAGGAGGGGGGAGGAGGAGAGGGAGAGAGGGGAGGAGTGGAGAGAGAGAGGGAGACACAGAATCGGAAGCAGGCTCCAGGCTCCGAGCTGTCATCCCAGAGCCTGATGCGGGGCTCAAACCCACAAACCGTGAGATCATGACCTGAGCCAAAGTTGGATGCTTAACCGACGGAGCCCCAAGTGCCCCAACAAAGAAGACACTTCTGAGCGCTGCCTGTATGCAGGTAGGGCCCTGAGTGTGGGACACCCACTTCCTCCCCGTGGGAGCTCACCATCTAGTGAGGACCCAGCACAGAGACTGCTTTTCACCCGGACCAGCATTTGCAAAGAAGGTAGAGCTTTTCTCAGGTGGGGAAGCACGGAAGGGGCACTTGGGGGAAGGGGTGGCATGAGAGTTCCCAAAGGCTGAATCGAAACTGCTCGACTGAACAAAGGGAAGGGTAATCTGGAAAGTGGGAACAGCTTGTGCAAAGGCGTGGAGGTGGGAATTAGCCCAGGGTGTGCTGGGAAGGGACCCAAGACTCAGAGTAACTTGGGTTACACACAGAAGGAAGCAGCTGGAGAGGAAAGGAGGGCCCGGACCTGGGACTCTGGGGAAGGGTGACTTTGGAGGGGGGGGGGCGTTAAGAAGGGGCAGAGTGTGTTCAGAGTGACAAGTTTTAGCAAGGTCCTGCACAGTGGCAGAGGGATCTGGGGGCCAAGGGCGGCGGCCTGTGCAACAGCCAGAGGGGGCGGTACTCAGGTCTGAGTAAAAGCAGTGCACGCTGGGATTCCAGCCCAGTCTCCACCTGCTTGTCAAGAGGACCTATTCCTCTGCATCAGTTCAGAGTTGAGGAAACTGAGGCCCTGAGAGAAGACACGGAAGCCTGGAGTGGCTGAGGGCCACAGTCCAGGGGGCGGGCGGCTGCAATATCCCTTCCACACTGAGACTACGACTCTGCCGGGCCCAGGCCTGGTTCAAAGAAAGTTTCCCATAGAGCAATTGCCTGCACTCTGTGGTTTTCCTTTCAGGAGAGAACGAGTTCATTGAACTTAAGGGCAAATCTATACTCTCGTCCTTCCTCTGCAGAGATAATAAAGTTAATGGGATTATTTCCTATGCCTGAGAATAGGGCTGCTAAGAAAATATTGTGGAGGGAAGGATGTTTGCAAAGGCCGGACCGAAAGGACAAATCTTTGCCACCAGGAGGAAGTAAAGGGTGCGTGTCCACAGGCTCTGGAGGAACCGTGCCACGGCGGCCTCGCCTTGCCCAAGCCTGCTGCGTGCCTGTGTCCTGACTTCCCTCTGCCTCACTGGGCTCGGATTCACACAGATGGCCAGATGGCAGAGCCGCCAGTCCCATCTTCCGGGTCTCCAGCCTGCCGATTAACTGGCTAATTGGTTAGATTTTAGGAAAAATGTTCACCCGAGACCAAGAGAAGGCCCAAGCCGGACCCGGAAGATTGTCTGGGTCACCGCTGCTTGGTAACGGGGGAGACTGACGTCCTCATTTACGCTGAGGTGAGCTTGTTACAGGTCGTGTGGCCATTCTGGCAAGGCCGGGTAGGGAAACTAAGGCACGGAGATAGGAAATGACTCGCCCTGGTCCTGTGGCCAGCTGATGGATTGTAGTGGGGGGAAATAGGCTCAGAGAGGAGAAATGCCTTGTCCAGGCTCCCACAGACTGCTGGTGGAAAGCCTGGGGTTGATCCAGGGCCCTGACCCCCAGAACGGAGCTGGCTCTGTCATCAACCCTGGGTTCCATCCCCGCCCCCCACGCCCCCACCCATCCGCAGAGAGAAGCTTCAGAGGATCACTGCAGCCCCTCTCTGTTTGCTGAGTCTCAGTCATCCCTGACGGTGTCTCTAAACCCCCTGCTCAGTCCCTTTAGATCTTATCGACCCAGCCCCTCTGAGGGCTCCCCACCTGGACCATCCTCAAATAGCATCCGTGTGCACAGGTGCACGGGTGGGCGGCATGCTGGGCATTCCAGCAGGGGGTAGACAATGGCTGGGTTAAGAGGGTCATCTTCTTTTCGCACCTCCTGATTCCTCGAGTTTGTAAATCATTATCCCGGGCTGCACAAAGCAGGCATTGAGCAAGCCTTGTCGCTGCCCCTTGACATGGCAGGCAGAGGCTCCTGGGGTCTCTGAGTGGCTGGGGGGTGGCCCCCGGCCCCCACCCCCCTCCCGGGCACCGGGATTGGGTTACCCATATAATCCCTGCCCCTCCATCCTCCCTCTTTGTGCCCGTTGTAATTTATAATCGAGGGGCATGATGCAACCCGCTAATTACATTGCTCGATTTTGAACACATCCCGGCTTCCGTGACTCAGGCGGCAGAGGGAGGAGGGGAGCAGCCGGCTCCGCTCTGTGGCTTATCAGGGCTGGGTTATTCTGCTCACACCCGCTCACGCCTCCCGGCCCTCAGCCTTTGTTAACCAGAGCTTGCATCACCTCCTGCTTTCCATTTCTCCCGGAATTTTTTTAACGGCCCTTTTTTATGAGCCACTCTATCTTGTTAGCTAATGAATGATTGCGGGGCGGCGATGGGGATCACTTTGTGTTGTGTCTCTATTAAATGTTACATGATTGCAATTATGAGTTAACAAGGGACAGCTAATAAAAAATCATCTATTTTGCAGCCTGGGGCAGACATGGGACTCACTGCCTGATTCCCAGGCTGAACAATTCTGAGCCCTGGGGACCACAGGCTGGATGAGGAGTCTGCTGAGGGAAGGAGGGATGCTCCCGGGCCATGGGGGTGCAGCTGACGATAGGGCAAGGGCTGTGTCTCCAAACCCCTTCGGAGGGCTCCCTGCCCATCCAGAGGGGTCAGGCTCCCCTAGGCAGGTGTTCGGACTATTGTGGTTCCTTCTTGTCAGCCCTTCCCGTGTCTGCCGTTGCCCCCACAGCCCCTCTCCGCACCCCAGCAGAGGGAGCTTCTAAAGATGAGGCCAGCCGTGTCACTGCCCTGCCCAAACTCCCTTTAGGGGCTTCCAGACTCTCCCTTTATCACTGGACCCTCATTTCAACTCTCTGCTTTCATTTAGCCATTCCCATGGCGTGCCTGTCCTCCCCAAATCCTGTTCAGGGTGGGCTGGGCCCCTGGAAGACGAGTGGCCTCAAAAGATGGGCAGGAGGAAAATCTGAGTATTGGAAGGGGTGGTGGGCACCGAGGACCGGTAGCCAGCCATCATTTTCCCGTGGAGGAGTCCCAGACTCACCCGGTGGTGCCCAGGACCACGGGGCTTGGAAACGGAGTGACGTTGGCCTCTTTGTCACTGCTCCAAGGAGGCAAAAGGCAGGCTGGGGTCGTCCCCTGGGGGCTGCTGTGGTGTGTCCCAAGAACGGCCACGGAGCGTCTGCGGGTGCTGGACACACAGGAGATTCTCAGTAAATCATGTTGGGCAGGGAGGGGGAGGGGCACAGATGATGTCCGCAACCCATCAAGAAGAGCACAACTCGCGCCCGGAACACAGCCCGTTCACCTGGCTCACAGCTGCCAGGCAGCGGGACCGGTGTCTCTTCTGCACAACCAGAGACACGGCGGAGCCTGTCAGCGAGGAGTGTCCGGTGGGCAGAGAGACAAGACCGCTGGGTCCGGGTCCGGGCAAGTCACATCCTCTCCCTGGGCCCGGGTTTCCCCTCCATTCCAGCTCCCACCCTAGGATTCTGTTCAGCTGTTGTCACTTCTGCCTCCAGCCACCCAGCCCCACGGCACTTAGGGAGCTCACGCGGTAGGGGCTGTCCTCGGCCGGCTTGGCTTTTAAGAGGCACTCACTACATGCCGAGCTAATAAGCGGCTGAGATGAAATGCTCTCCTCGCACCCACTCTGTGCCAGGCTTCCTCCCCGTGCTCCCTGTGTGTCACCAGGGATCCTCCCAACAGTGCTACTGGGGAAACGTCTCCATCCTCACTTTCCAGCTGAGGCAAGTGAGGTTGAGAGAGCTTAGGGCTGGTGTCCGTCGGGGTGGGGCTGGTGTTGAGCCGTCCACACGCATGGGCTCTGGGCCAGAAGCTGAGGACGGACCGAGGGCCTCCCTTCCCGGCTTCTTATGGCCTGGGCGGCAGCAGGCAAGCAACCGTGGGGTGGGAGCTGGCAGGGGCGACCGCAGGCTGGGCGACAGAAGGAACACAGTCTGAGGACACCGCTGAAGTGCATCTTCAAACACTGTGGCCGCGCTGTGGGCACCGGGAAACCACAGCCGCCCACAGCTCAGCAGCCGGGGCCAGCCCAGGGCAGGAGGCCGAGCTGGCAGCGACAGGGCGGCTGAGGGGCATGCAGAGCGCCAGGAAGGCAGGGAGCGGGCAGGGCTATGCCAGGCGCACCCACAGAAAGCCTCAGCCAGTGGCAGGGTTGGCTACATAATTTTCTGGTCCCTTGTTCAAAACTAGTTAAGAATTTCAAGATGGCAACATCAGCGCTTTAAACTGACCTTGGGGCCCTGGTAAGTCCTGGCCAACAGGGGGTTTGCCGGGCTCTCAGCTCCTGGTCTGTCTTGCATGGCACTTGGGTGATAGATACCATGTCAAAGGTCCGGCCCCTCGTTGTCTAGCAGGGCCCATGTAACCCAAAGTACAGGGCGTGGCAGGGTGACAGAAGGTCCAGGCATCAGGAAGACCCGTGCTGTGGACTTTTTCAGAAGCCGTGTGGACAAGGCCAGGCCAGCCCACTGCTGGGACGGCAGGCAGGCAGGCAGGCAGTGTCAGACCTGCTTGGTGACTCATATCCACCTGGCTGCTCTGAGATCCTGTGCTCCTGCTTCCACTATGAAGATGAGGGGAGAGGTTCTGGGCCCTGCCCGAGGTATCCAGAGTCCCCGGCCGGGCTGCCTACAGACCTGAAGCCTGCAGGAAAGCCCAATGTCCTGTGGATGCCCAGAACTGGGCAGGTAGCTTGGCCTCCAGTGGCCAGTATGCCGTCACCAGAGAGGAGCTTGGAGCCTGCCTCCCCCAGGCTTGGGCAACAGGAATGACTGTGTCTTCTGGCTCACGGCCCACCTCTACCCTGCATTCGGTGTCCCTATGGGCCTAGGCTGAGCCCCAGTTTGTGTCCACCACCACAGTCCCCAGCAGAAGGCCCAGCATACAATGAGTGCTCAGGAAATATGGTTGAGTGGACGTACGAAATAAGAGGACATCCACGCCTGTCTCATTGGTCTCAAGGCTGACACTTAGCTGGAAGGTCAAAGAAAGGAAGTATGTGCTTGGTTGGGAAAGCGGCAGGACCTCCTCCATGCACACATGGGCCATGCGCACATCTGCATGTACGCGAGTCCTCGCGGGAAGGCCTGTGTGAGGAACATACGTGCATGAGGCGAACTCATCACATACACAGGGTGAAGATACAGCTATGTATGCACGTAGGTGTGTGCTTGCACACACACACGTGAGATGTACACATGTGGGGGGGGCACGGTGCACGAGATGCATGCACATATGCGTGTTTTCGGGTGGGAGCCTCCCGTGCCCACTTGGCGAGCGCCTGTATGCACAAAGGCGCTCCTCTGAGGGTTGGACTTCGTCTCTAAGCTGCTCACCCCCCAGGCCCCATCCAGGAGCCAGACTTGCTCACGGCCTGGGGAAGGCGGAGAAGTGGGGTGGCTGGGAGTTCAGGCTGCCCGGTTAAGTCTGGACTCGGCCCCCTCACTCACTGTGTGTCTTTGGGCAAGTTGCATAAACTCTCCTTGCCTCAGTTTTATTATCTGTAAAAGGGGCTCATGACAGCACTTCCTTCATAAGCTACAAGGCAGGAAAATTGGTGCCTGGCACCTGGTAAGGACTCAACAGAGGTCAGTGATAATTAGTACCTTGGCGGGGGCCTGCTGCTACATCAGGCACCAGGACTAGGACTGAGAACTGAGAACAGGGTGGGGGCCTGTATCCATCCATCTCCATGAATGTGATGGGCAAGTTCTAAACACTGGCTGCCCTGGCCTGAGGAGAGGAGGGGAAGGGATGGCCCCTGACAGTTCCCTTCAGACTCCACAGAAGACCTGGGGAGGCTGCTAAGGAATCCCCAGATTGGGAACACACACACACACACACACACACACACACACACACGGCAGGGCACGGCAAGGTAGGGGCAGCTTTTTAAAAACAGCCCTCCTGGGACAGTGGAACTGGGCCCCAGGGGCCACCCACCCACTGCAGGGACTGGTGGCCAGCTAGGGACGAGGTAAATCACCCGCGATTGCCCTCTGGAATGCGGTCGCTGTGAAAGGTAACACGCATATTACTGCTACATAAACACAGTTAAACTATTTACCATGGCCTGGGCCTGGCGGCCCCGGGAAGACCCTGCCATGCGGGGGTGGGTGGGCCCGCCTCAGCTCTGCAGGCCACGATGGTTGGGAGCAGGATTTATTTTGGCAAGATCCAGATCCTCAGCGCTTTCCTGCTGCCACCCAACCGACGGCCTGGCATGGCCCGAGGGAGGCATCTGCTCACAGGCCAGAAAAAACGTGTTTTGAAATTATGGAAAGTAGAAGAACAAAATCTCCTCTTTGTTGTATTTTAGTGCTCATCCTTTGACCCACTTTGTGGAGGTCACTTTTTCAAGTAAGCAGAAGCTTTTGCCCCAAAACCCAAGAATGCACTGGGGGCAGATCTCCATGCAAGATCCTGAGAAAGAGGATTGAGACCTGCTCCCGAGGGCCCCCCCAGCATGCGGGAAAGAAGCAGCCCCTGCCCGCAGCAGCCTCCAGTCTGAAGGTGGAGCCCCAGCTCCTGTCCTCAGCCCCCTCCCTGCTCTTGCCTAGTCTAAGAGTGGAGGCACAGTTCTGTTTGTTCCTGAGA
Organism: Prionailurus viverrinus; assembly: GCF_022837055.1. NCBI lineage: Eukaryota > Metazoa > Chordata > Mammalia > Carnivora > Felidae > Prionailurus > Prionailurus viverrinus. Next base: position 41,919,782 of record NC_062565.1, on the reverse strand, counting down.
ATGGGGAGCCCCTCCCCATGTGAAGGGTGGACTGGACCACCTGAGGCTCAAGGCCTCAGATAGACTCAGGGAACAGGCTCTCCTGCGGGGCACAGTGGCTGTGGCCACTCAGGCCCTCCCAGCGGAAACATCCCTGCGTTGTTCCTTAGATTCATTCTGAGCAGGGGCCCTCTTCTGCCTCTGGTGCGGGTTCCGGCCTTGGTCCATTTTCTTTCTCCAAATGAGCCATCGCCTCCCTTTTTTTGTTGTTGTTTAAAAGCTTCCAGGGTCACGAAAGAGGTCACTGAAGCTGACAAACGCTAGAGGGATTTACTACCAGGGTGTGGAGGCTCAGCCCACCGCAGAGCCTCCTCCCTGGCCCCTCCAGGTCTTCCCCTGCTCCTGGGGCTGCCCCTCCATCCGCTTTCTGTGTTTGTTCCTGTAGCTTCTGCACGTGGAGTGCACCCCCCAACCTTCCCGCCCAGTCACCATGGCCTTCTGTCTCCCATCGTCTACACAGCCCAATCCAGTCCATCCAGATTAATCTGCTTGTCCTCCAGCAATTCCACTAGTAGTCACCATCATTAATTGAAGGCCTTTGCCACGCCTGACGCTGGCCTCGTTGGCTCACGCACATACATTCTCTCCAGTTTCCCACCACCACCGGGTAGGTGGGAATTTCTGGCCCCGTTACAGCGATGAGGCATCTGAGGCGGAGAGATGCTGTATTCTCCCAGGTCACACAGCTGGCGGGTGGGACGGGGGTCTGACGGCCGTGCTCGACATGTCCACTGCACCACCTCGCCTGCTCGACCCCACGCCCCACGGAACACGGAGCAACCCGTTCTCTCTTAGGTGGGGTCAGAAAGGGTTCCAGGGGGATTTTGTTTTAGTAAGTGAGTGGAGTTATCATTCAAAAAGTTTACCTCAGAAGAGAGCATTGACTCCGATCATGCTGCTTGTTCAGTGCATTTTGTTCTCGTCTTGGATCTACATGTTACTTATTTCTCTAAAAAAAAAAAATTTTTTTTAATGCTTATTTATTTTTGAAAGAGAGAGACAGAGTATGAGGAGGGGAGGAGCAGACGGAGAGGGAGACACAGACTCTGAAGCAGGCTCAAGACTCCGAGCTGTCAGCCCAGAGCCCGATGGGGGGCTCGAACTCGCCAACCGTGAGATCATGACCTGAGCCGAAGTCGGATGCCCAACTGAGCCACCCAGGCACTCCTATATTTTATTTTATTAACAGGTACAAAGTGGAAAAGGCCAGAAAGCCAGTGTTTGTCTCTCCCCTGCCTCAGTGCCCTTCTTTCCAGTGGCATCAGCTGTGGTGAATCTATGCAGAAGCATCCCCTGCCTCTAGAGCATTCTTGCCCAGCTTCCTGTGGTTTTATTCACTCACGTGCACTTTTAGAGTCAATTAAACTCATCGTATCAGAATCAAACTTCTTTTTTACCCAATTTAATCCAAGTATTCTTTCAACTTGGTTTCAAATAACATTTTTAAGATAAACTCTTTGCTTTAGAATAGTTTTAGATGTATAGAAAAATTGCAGGCAATGTGAAATTCCCATACACTCCACACCCACGTTCCTCTATAATAGACATTTTAAAATTTTTATTTGTTTATTTTGAGAGAGACAGAGACAGTGTGAGCAGGGGAGGGGCAGAGAGAGAGGGAGAGAGAGAGAATCCCAAGCAGGCCTCATGCTATCAGCACAGAGCCTGACGCGGGGCTCGAACCCACGAACCGTGGGATCATAACCTGAGCTGAAGTCAGACACTTAACTGACTGAGCCACCCAGGCACCCCAGTACATTATTATTAACTCAAGTCCATACTTGTTTCATATTTACTAATATCTTTTTTTCTTTTGCACGATCCCATCCAGGACACTGCTTTACATAGAGTTGTTGTGTTTCTTTAGGCTCCTCTTGGCTGTGACAGTTCCTCATTTCCTTGTTTTTGATGACCTTGACGGTTTTGAGGAGTACTGGTCAGGTATTTCTGTAGAATGTCCTCAGTTAGGAGTTGTCTGCTGTTTTTCTCATGGTTAGGCTTGAGTTACGAGTTTATGAAGGAAGAATACAGAGATAAAGCACCATTTTCGTCACATCATATCAAGGATACAAACTACCAACATAACTTATCACTGTGGATATTGACCTTGATCATCTGGCTGAGGTGGTGTTTGTCAGTTTGCTCCCCCTGCCCTTTCTATAATGTTCTCTTTGGAAGGAAGCCACTACAGTTAACATTGAAAGAGTGAGGAGCCGTGTTCTCCCTCCTTGAGAGTGAAACATCTACATCATTATTTGGAATTCAGTTCTGCACAGATTTGTCTTTTCTTTCCCATTTATTTATTCCATCATTTATTTATATCAATATGGACTCGTGGACATTTATTTTATACTTTGGGTTATACTCCAAACTACTTTATTTCATTTCTCAAACTGTTCCGTCTTTGACCACTGGGAGTCTTTTTAGTTGGCTCCTTTGGGGGTTGGGGGGGGCCCTTCTTTCACTTTCTGACACCACAAGATTCTCTGGCCTCATCTTGTATGTTTCCTGCCCCAGTCCCAGAATCAGCCCCTACTCCAAGAAGTCCTGGATTGTAGAAACCAAAATCTGAGCACTAGGTGTGCTTAGCGTTATTGGGGTATAGTTGCTTATAGACCTTCCCAGCTGACAGAGAAAGGAAACATATGTGTGTATACTAACCCATGTTTATACACATTTCTGTATTTCTTATGTAACCATCCGCATCTATATTAAGTTAAACATGAGTTCATACTGATGCTCCCAACTCTGTTACCACACGGATGGTTCTACCCTGCTTCCCTTAGCTTGTCTGTAATGTTTCATTCCAACAGTGGAAGACCTGGCTCCCAGCATCTGCTATCCATTTACTTAATTGCTCAGCTCCAGTACACATGCATGTCATTTCGGATTGTTAACCTATATTTCTACGGGAAACAACTTGATCAACTAGAATACAGTGCTTATGCGCTATTCCTTTGTCTTTGATCTTACCGACTCCACTCATTTCCAGAGTGACTTAGCATCTTTTCTCCCATCCCCTTCAGTGAGGTGGTTTTAAACTTTTGTAATAGATTCTTTTGTCACGTTCTGCATTCTGTCCTGAGATGCCCGAACCTCCTAAGTGATTTTTTTAAATTGACATACATTAAAGCTCAGTCTTTGTGCTATAAAGTTCTGTGGGTTTTGACAATCACTGTATCTTGTATTCACCATTTTGGTATCACACAGATAATCCTGCCATTCTAAAATATTTCTTGTGCTTCATCAATTCAACTCTTCTCCCACTACTGATGTATTTACCATCTCTATAATTTCCCCTTTTCCAGAATGTCATATAATGGAATTATACAGTACGTAGTTTTTTCAGACTGGCTTCTTTCACTCAGCAATACTCATTTAAGAATTATCCACGTCTCTTTGTGTGGCTTGATAGCTCATTTCTTTTTTATTGTTAAATATTGTTAAATTGAGTCAATACACCACAGCTTATCTATTCACCTATTAAATGACATCTTGGTTACTTTGACAATGATATTTTTGTCAATTCTGAACAAATTGCTTCTATAAATGTTTACGTGCTGGTTTTTGTGTGGACATAAATTTTAAAATCAGACGAGTAAATACCTAGAAGTGCAATTGTTTGATCATATGGCAAGAGTATTTTTTGTTTTACAAGAAACTGCCAAACTCTTTTCCAAAGGCTGTACCATTTTGCATTTCCATCAGTGATGAATGAGAGTTCCTGTTGCTCCGCATCCTCCCCAGCAGCTGGTATCGTCAATCATTTTTGTGGGTTTTAGCCATTTGATTAAGTATTTTGTGGTTTCTTGTTATTGTTTTAATTTGCATTTCTCTAATGATAAATGACATTGAGCATCTTTTCATATGGTTGTTTCCTGTCTATATACCTCCTTTGATGAGCTGTCTGTTCAGACCTTTTGCTCATTTTTAAATTGGGTTGTCAAATAACTTTCTGATTGTCTAAAAAAAAAATCAAATCCACCTCTGAGAGAGGAGGGTCCAACTTAACTGAGCACTGTCAGCATTTAGGTGAGCTACCTAAGAAATGTTTGTGGAATGACATTCCATGGAGACCTGGAAGCCCAGAGCTAAAAGACACCTCAGAGTTCTTTTATAGGAGAGGAAAATGGGGTTTTGAGAGGGGACGTGGTGGAGTGGCAGAGGCATTTACTACTCACCACATACCCACATTTTCCCCGCCACTCCCCAGGTCCCTCACCGCTACGTGGGACTAGGAGTAGTCCTTAGGCTGTGAATGGAGATACTTCTGGGCCAAAGCACTGAAGAGCCAGTATATAGCTAACCTGCTCTTTTCTGTCCCTCCTGGCACAATCAGGGAAGCCATGTGTTGAAATTTGGGTCCCTAATCAACCCTGTAGAGCAGAGCCCCTGCCAATCTTCCGTGGTTCAGTCATGTGAGCAAGAAAGAAACCTTTGTAGCGTAAATCCAAGATTTCAGAGTTAATTTGTTACTGCAGCACCGCATGGCCTATCCTGACTCACACAGCCAATTATTGGGTCATGCTTTTGGCATAATGCTTATACAATCAGAGTCCCCCAAACCTGGTGGTGTGCTGGCCCTGGGGGGAAAGCTGCTTAAAGAAGAGCGATTATTTAAGTGAACTAACATCCACTGAGACCTACCACGTGCCTGGCCCCGCGTGGGCCCTGAACCTTCATTATCTCAGGTCTGTCCAGGGAGAAGGTCCACCTCTTTGCTAAACTGTCTACTCTTGCCATTCACTCGGCCTTATCTCCCAGATGACACACAGGGGTTGACATATCATTGGAGCCAAACTTCTCAATAATACAACAATCCTTATGGGATACGAAGGTAGATCTTCCCACCTTCAAGCCCTCAAAAGTCCCAGAAACCGCATATCCCCCAAAAGTTTCATCTAATAGGAAGCAAGTCTCTGAAGTTCTGTTCTACCTTCTGCTACAACTTTTTTTTTTTTTTTTTTTTTTTTTTTTTTTTTTTTTCAAATTCAGAACTGGCTTTCTGCTAATCCCATCCTTTCTAGAGAGGAAAGACATTCTCATCCCCTGGTCCAGAGGACCAGCACCCACCAGCATTTCACAACCCTCTCCTCCAACCCTGCCCTGCCTGAAGCAATTTGCCCTGGGCTGGGCCTCTGATAGCAGGCCACAGGGCTCTGCTGAAACATCCACACTATCCTAGTCTTCTAATCACACTATCTGGAGGCAGGATGCAGCCCACAGGGCTGGGACCGAGCCTTTCTCCGTGTGAAGTGAAGTGATGCTCACACGACTCAAAATCAAGACCTTGACCTCATTAGTGCAATGTTCTGGTCAGCAGGCTTGCGGAAATGTGATGATGCTAATTAGGTGCTGATTTATTTAATCCCTGTTCTTGTGAAATGCATGCATTTGCCTTCCCCTCCTTTCCCCAGGGGCTATAAACTCCTGGGGGTGGGGCACAGCAGGGGGTAGAGCAGGAGGGGGAAAGGACCAGACTGGGGTCCCCCAGACCTGGATTCGATTCACTTCCTGACTGCTGTGACCCTGGGTAACCTTCCTGAGCCTGGGATTGGGTAAAGATTATAGGCTTGGCACTGTGCCTGGCACGTAGGAAGCTCTCAGTAAATTATAGCCATTATTATCATACTGTTAATTATTGTTTTATTCTATCAACTGAAGAATGATTTTCCATTGCTCCCTCTTGATTCTTCAGAGGCAGTAATTTGTAGACCAGTATTGTCCAAAAGAACTTTCTGCCACCATGGAAATGGTTCATATCTGCACTGTCCAATATGGCAGCCGCCAGGCACTTGTGGCTACTGAGCACCTGACAGGTGGCTCATGCAACTGAGGAACTGAGTTTTTAACTGGACTGAATTTTATTGCAAAGTGAAATGCAGAAGTCCCTGATTTATGATGGTTCAACTTATGATTTTTTGACCTTACACAGGTGCAAAAGTGATTGCATTCAGTAGAAACCAGACTTCGAATTCTGAACTTGGATCTTTTCCCAGGCTAGCGATATGCGGTACAATAATCTCTTATGATGTTGGGCAGTGGCAGCCCCAGCTCCCAGGAGCCAGCCATGCTATCACGAGAGTAAACAACCCATAGGCTTACAATGAGTCTGTCCCCAACCAGTCTGTGTTTCACTTTCGGTACACTCTTCAGTAAATTACGTGAGACGTTCAACACTTTATTATAAAACAGCCTTCGTGTTATTAGATGATTTCGCCCAACAGTAGGCTAATGTAAGTGTTCTGAGCACAGTGAAAGTGGGCTAGGTGAAGTGATGCTACTCAGGACGTATTACGATACTTAGGTGTATTAAATGCATTTCCTACTCACAATATTTTCAATTCACAAAGGATTTATGGGTTATAACCCATAAATAAATCACAAAGGATTTATCGGGTTATAACCCCCTTAAGCCTAGGAAGATCTCTAGTCCCGTGAGTTTAAATATTTTTTTAAGTTTATTTATTTTACTTTGAGAGACAGAGAGAGAAAGAGAGAATCCCACCCAGGCTCTGTGCTGTCAGTGCAGAGCCCAACACGGGGCTTGAATTCATGAAATGTGAGATCATAACCTGAGGTGAAATCAAGAGTCAGACGCTCAACTGACTGAGGCACCCAGGTGCCCCTCTAGTCCCATGAGTTTAGTGGCTACTGTATAAGGCACTTCAGGTGTAGAGGGTAAGAGTACAGGCTCTGGGGTAAACCAACTGGATTCCTATCCCACTTCCTTCCTGTCAGACTTTGAACCAGTTACTTGGCTCTCAGTTTCCTCATGGGAAAATGTGGATATCATGACAGAGCAATTTCTTCCTCATCCACAGTTTGCTTTCTGCAGTTTCAGTTATCCGGGGTCAACCACGGTCCAGAAGCAGCTGACCCTCCCTCTGACACGGGACCAGGTTGGTAGCGGCCTCACGCTACATCACACTGCCTGTGTCACTCCCCTCAGCTCAGCTCATCCCCTGGGCATGTTATCATCTCACCTCAACACAAAGAAGAGCGAATGTGCTACTGTGAGATATTTTGAGAGAGAGGGAAAGGGACCTCATTCACGTAACTTTGTTTTTTCACGTAACTTTGATAACAGTATGCTGTTGCGGTTGTTCTATTTTATTGTTAGTTATTGTTGTTCATCGCATACTGTGCCTAATTTATAATTTAAACTTTGCCATGGGGATGTATGCGGAGGAAGAAACATAGTGTATATAGGCTTCAGTGCTATCTGTGGTTTCAGGCATCCACTGGGGACCTTGGAAGGTATCCCCCATGGATAAGGGGGGCCCACTGTACTGATTTCCTAGGGTGGTTGTGAGGATTAAATGGGCTGATCTATATAAAGTGCCCTATTTTGTGCCTGGGTGGCTCAGTCAGTTAAGCGTCCCACTTCGGCTCAGGTCGTGATCTCGAGGTTCATGAGTTCGAGCCCTGCGTCGGGGTCTGTGCTGATGGCTCAGAGTCTGGAGCCCGCTTCGGATTCTGTGTCTCCCTCCCTCTCTCTCTCTGCCCCTGCCCTGCTCATGCTCTCTCTCTCTCTCTTTCTCTTTCAAAAATAAATAGACATTAAAGAAAATAATAAAATAAAGCAGCCTATTTTGGAGGTGCTTAAGGAACATTAGCTCTTATTATTGTTGCTGTCTTGGGCACTGATGCCTGGCCTGTAGCCCACGGACATGACTGTGTCTCCCATCCTGAGGGCCTCTGTCTGCTCCTGCTCTGAATTTCTCACAGGCCCCAGGCCAGGGCAGAGAAAATCTGGATCCACTGACCAGGGAGGGAAGGGGACTCTGGAATGCCTAGAGGAAGAGGAGGATGGGCAGGCATTCCTCCCCCTACAGTGGTGGTAGGCTTGTCACCTTCTGCAGGTGGGGATGCCTGCAGGGAGCGGGCTCATCTTCTAGTCCTGGGGCACTGAGGGCAAGGGAGTCTGATAAAGGCACTTCCGTGGGCTCAGGGGAGAGGGGCTTTCTCTATCCCAATCCCCCAGGCTAAGCAGCCCTAGAAGCTGAACTGTGTCCCCTCCACGCCATCTCCAAACATGGACATGAGCTGGCCCCCCTGCCAAACTCAGTCAGAGGAGACCAGAAGTCAGGAGGGCTCCCCTGGAAAGCTTCTAAGAAACAGAAGATCTGGGTCCAGTGCCAGAGTCCGGGAGCAGGGTCTTTGGAATCCCTCCTTCCTTGTCACCCAGATGAGGGACTAATTTCCTCCATTTCAGGGAATGGGTGCAAGCCTGTGTCCCTTCCCTTCAATTTCTTCCTCCACAGGGGTACAAGAGTCACATGGGGAATTCCAGATCCTGGGATTTCTTGGTGTCCCCGGAGGTATAGCCTCCTGTTCCCCCAAAGAATTAATCAGCGTCAGAAGCCAAGGACCCTCTGAGGGTCCCACCTTCACCCTGGTTTGTTCCTCACCTGTCCCATGCTCAGCAGGAAATGGAAGGGTCTGGAGGCACAGCCAAGCCTCCTGTGTGAGGTGGCCCGAGAGAAGACCTCCTCCTTGTTCCCCAGGGTCTGGGACTCCTCCTCCTGCGGCCAGAAGCAATCCACACTTCAGAGCCACAGAGGGATGCCACAGTCCTATGGGACACGGTCTCTAAAGACAGGGCATGGGGCAGGGACCATCTTTGTTCCACTTTCCCTGATTTCAAGATAAGAGACAGCAGAAGGCACCTAGGTTAGGCTCCACGAAGGACTTCCTGGTGTGGGAAATAGGAGACAGTGGGTTGTAGGAGCCAGATATATTCAACCCTCTATGGGGGAGGGCTCTGGCAGAGTGGGCTGATGAGAAATCTGGGATTTAAAATACACAGGTGACTTGGCTGATAGGATCTCCCAGCTGGAGTTGGAGTCAGATAGACTGAGGTTTAAATCCTAGCTGTGTCACCAACAGGCTGTGTGACCTTGGGCTAATTGTTTAATGATGCTTTTATTCAGCTTCCTCATCTGTAAAATGGAGATAAAGAGATTCACCACCCAGATTGTACTGAGGAGGGAGGGAGGCCTCTAGGTGAATGGCCCCCAGCCCAGGACCTGGCATATACTGGGTTACAGAGAGGTGGCCAAGTGTGCTCAGGCTGGGGGTTTAGGGTGCAGTGGTAGGGGAGGGCCCACAGGAAGGTAGGCTGGGGGTGGAGAGACCAGTCACCGCAGCCAGAGACAGCCTTGGGGTCCTTGCAGACCAAGGGATGGGCCCTCCTCCCTGTGCTAGGTTGAGAATCTCTGTTGCCCAGCCCTTTCCCAACACCCCACTTCCAAGCAATCGTAGGGGGACAGTGAGAGAACTGGGACCCCCCCCCCTCCCCGGAGATCTCTGTTCCTCCAGCAGGCCCCTTATCCCACCTCGATCTGGGAACCTTCATTTGCTCACTCAGGAAGCCCTTCGTGGGGCCACCCAGAGAGATAAGTAGTTTCCTGCAATTTTACTCCTTCCCGTGAGACCCTCAGGGAGTCCTGAGAAAGAGCCTGGGCTGGGAGCCAGCCTGCTTCAGACCAGTGCTGTTGAGCAGCAGGGCAGGGAGGCCTTTGGTGACGTGGAGAGCGGCTGGTGGGCAGGTTTGCAGGGGACCCACGTCCCACCAGACTCAAGCATAAATTGAAAGCCCATCTGGATCTCTCAGCAGGGACAGGAAGGAAGCTGGCTTTGCTCGGCTGGTACAGTTGCATCAACAGGCTCTAGCCTGAGCACCTTTGAGGGTCTCCCTCTCCTGCGCTCCCCGCTCCCCCCCCCCCCCATGACAGAGTGAGAAGGACTCTGGCCACTGGCCTGTAAACAGCCTCATAAAGCCAGATTCCCCACTGCCAGGGAGGGAAACCAAGAGATGGTGAGGTCTTGGAAAGCCCAGAGCCGTGCGACCCAGTGGGTGTCTTTAATTCAGGTTTAGGTTCTTGGATATAATGGGACAAAACGCTTGTCAGAAGTGAAGACGGCCTCCACTCCTTAGACCGGGGGTTCCCTGGGATCGGGGCTGTGTTCTCCATCAGCCGGTGTTGGCAGGCGGGGCCAATCAGCTTTGAATTACTCCCACCCTCTAAATAAGAACACGGTGTCTCCAGAAGGGAGAAATCTCTAACTTGTAGTGTCCAGGATCTGAGAGTGATTCATTACCACTGAGACTAACTCTTTCCTGAAAAGCTATGGACTTCTGGAAGCTTTCCTGGTCTTCCCTAGATCTCTTTCTTCCCCTTACCTCTGCCTGTCCTTCCAGGAAGAGGAGAGCCAGGGGCTGGGCTGGGCCCACCGTGGGACCAGGTATGCGACTGAGGTATAGCCTGCGGCCCCGCTCCAGGCCCCTCCTGTTCTCCCTCTCCCCCCCCACTTGCTCCCAAGCCAGCCCCTCTGGCCTCTCTGCAGCCCTGCCTTGCCCAGGGCTGCCCCAGCTGGGCACTCCCCCCCCCTCTTTTGCCCACAGGGGAGGGCCCCCAGCTGCCCACTGCCAGGTACGGAGGATAAAAATACCCAGTGGAAAAACACGTGGCTCCAGGTCAAACATTAACCTGAAAGGCCTGGCATTCCAGCCACGGTGTCCCTTCCGAGGCTACCTGGCCACCTACATGCAGCTGTTGACAGTGTTCTTTCCCTCTGGCCATCATTGTGATTCTCAGACCTTTACCCACACACTTCCAGCAGGAAGCCCCCACCTGAGGACCCCAAGGGCACGGATCTGGCCAGCCTGCCCAGACTGGTAACTGCAGGGGGGTGATCCTCCCTCCGCTCGCTCGCTCGCTCGCCCGCCCGCCCAGCCCAGCTCCCAGGTGCAAACAGTGGTTCTGACCCTCTGTGGGAGGAGCCCAGCTCAGAGATCTTAGTTCCTCAGGTTTCCCATCTGTTGCAAAGCCAAGTTCACTCCAAATCCGGAAGGAATAATGACTGGTGAAGGGGAGGGAGTGGGGAGAGGAAAGAGTCTAGCCAATGAGGGCACTCACAGCGCAGGACGCTGGGAGGCCACCCGAAGGAGGTGTCGGGAGAGGCAGGCAGGTGAGAAGTTCCAGCCCTGTCCCTAACTTACCCTGTGTGTCCAGCTCTGGTGTTTTCAGGGGCTGGGGAGACCAGAGGGACCGTTGTGCCCGCCGTGGGCCCAAGTGACCGTCAACACACCTCAGGACCACCTGCTATTACCAGGCAGGTGCTACTGGCCAGCATCCCCACAGCTGCCTGAGGCTCAGCAGGCCGACAGCCTGCCCTCTGCCCCCTGCTCCTCACACCTCTGGGTCTGATGCCCAGTGGTTCTAAGAAATGCCTGTGCCGCAACCTTGAGCCTGAGCCAAATGCCCCATTTTCGGTCAAGGAAGCTTGACTGTGTACAATTTAGAGAGAGTAAAGTCCATCTGGGCACAGCACGGCTGCCCCATCTTTCTGTCTGGAGTCCAGTGGGCCCACGTGGAGCCCAAAAAGGATTTAGGGGCCCCGAGACCAGGGAAGCCCTCCGGCCACTTTGATGTCCACGGCGGAATCGGAGTGGCACGGCGGAGAGTGTGTAAATATTAACTTTTAAGGGGAAGCCGAAGGTCTGAGTGGAGATCAGTGGGGCCTTGCCCTCCCCTCTTGGGGCAGGTGGAGAGCTGCCCCTCTGGGGACTGGCCTCTGCGGGCCCTGCCCCCGGATCCAGAGTCCAGCACTGGACAGAGAATCGGGAGGCCTGATGTCTGGCCTCTGAGGAACAGTCAGGCTCGCCCAGGCACAGGAATTCCAGCCCAGAACTGTCCCCCAGGCTCCAGGAGATTTTTCCCACCAGGGTGGCTGTCACTGTGCCAGTGCAGGGCTCCGGGGATAGTGCTCGAGTGACCCAGCTGGGCCACACAGGAGACCCCATGGGCTTTGGAAGCCTGGTTTAGAGTCCGGTTCTGCCACTGAAGTTGTCGTGTGGTGTTGCGTGAGCTACGAAGCCTCTCTGAGCCTCAGTTACCTCATCTCTGCCATGGGGACAATTATGTCCGGCTCTCAAAATTTTCCAAAGATGAAGTTAGCCTCTTACTTTGTTAGTGCCCTGACAAATGAAATGATACCACAGGCGGTTTTGTTCTGGTTAGATTCTCTCTCCAGCCTGGGCCTCGGTTTCCTCATCTGTGAAATGAAAATAACCATGCCCCACTCACAGGACTAAGTGAGCTGGTCTTTACATTGTTGCCTACGGACACTGGTCTGTATTATCAGCACAACTGTCATCTGCTCCCTTCTCTGCACCTCAGTCTCCTCACTGGATTTGGTCAGCTCTAAGGACCCCCACCAGAGGTCCAGGGCCCTCACCACCTGCTCCCTGCACCCAGTCACACACCCTACTCTTCCCCCTCCCCCCTTCTTGCCGGGGCCAGAACTGCATCATATCGCCCTCATTATCATGCTGACATTTGCTTTGGCTCACAGAGCAATTACCTGTTAAATTGAACAAAGGCCGAGAGAGAGAGAGAGAGAGAGAGAGAGAGAGAGGCAGATAACAGGTCTGCCAGAAGCCCAGGCTTTGGAGAGAGAAGGAGGCAGAGGTGTTAGCCCAAGCCCTGACCTCGAGACCAAGAAACAAAGCTAGTGATGCGGGGAGGTGAGTGTGAGGTGGGGTCAGGATTAATTTCCCGCGCCTGAGGAGCCAGGGCTGGGGGGGAAGGAGGGATGTTTGCATCTGGATGCCATCTGGATGAGGGCAAACAACGAGGGGCCACTCGAGGAAATGCCTGAGCGGCAAATCAAATCCTGCAAAGAAATTGCCGAGCCCTTGAAATGATTGCGGGAGAGGAATGTGTCTGGGAGTGCTGGTGGTGGCGGGGAGACTAGGTTGGGGAAGGAAGCCAAGGGAGAGAGCAAGGGACCGAGCCTAGGGGCCTCAGGGTGGGGATGGGGTGCTCCCTGCGGCGGTGGCCCCCGGCAGGCACCGAGGCTGGACCTCTGGGCTGGGGGTGATGCAGGCAGGGTCTCCAAACACACAGAGGGTCTACAAGGCCTCAGAATTCTGGGACTGATTCCCTGCAGCATCCCAGCCACTTGCCAGACCCAGGCCCTAGAGTGCTGCTACCCTTCCGATCCCTGACCTTGTCCACTTCACGCACACCGATACAGCACCTACTGTGTGCGTAGCCGCAGGCGTAGAAAGCCTAGACTCTCAGGTGTGGATCAGCATAGTGTGGTGGCTTTGGGTTCTGACAGACTCACGGTCAAATCCCCTCTCTTCTTAACCTGGCTGTCACAAAGTTTAGCCCTCCTGGGCAAGCCTCCATTTTCTCCTCTGTAAAAGAGTAAAAGGGCCTCCCCTGGGAGTATGGCCAGTGCTAACCCTAAGGGGGTCTCCAGAGCAAGGCAGGAGGTCTGGGGGACCCTCAACCCTCCATGGGCTAGGGACTGCATCCTCCCCTTAACCCCCAGCCCCCACTGATGGAACAAGGCTGGCACTGCCCCAGCCCTGCCCAAGGACGGTACCCTATGATGCAACCCTGAGGGGGGCGGGGTCAGGAAACACACTTACCCCAAGTCAGCTGACAGCTACAGGACCTAGACGCACGGGCCTTCTCCCATCGGCCCATGGTAGACCAGGCCAGGAGGGCACACACAGGTCCACACATGATACACAGACATGTCAATTGTCCACAGATACATTATATCCACAAACATATGTTAACACGGAAACGCCTTATACAAATACATCCGTTATTTACAGATACAAACCAGTGTATTGTATGTTCACACATATACAGACTCACATATACACATATTGTACATAAAAAACACATAAACATGTAACTATGTGTATGCACACATAAACATACAGCCCACATTTGCATAACACACTAACACATAGTCACGCAAACATACGCACATATTCCCCACACATTAAAGCATACAGGCATTTGCACACAATACACAAAACACATACAAATAAACATACACAAAGGGGCACGTGGGCGGCTCAGTGGGTGAAACATCGGACTTCGGCTCAGGTCATGGTCTCGCGGTCCATGAGTTCGAGCCCTGTGTTGGGTTCTGTGCTAACAGCTCAGAGCCTGGAGCCTGCTTCAGATTTTGTGCCTCCCTCTCCTTCTGTCCCTCCCCCACTCATGCTGACTCTCTCTCTCTCTCTCTGTCTCTCAAAATTAAAAAATAAAACACACACACACACACACATAAGATACATGTGCAAACATATATACGCACATGTGTGCATCCACAGGTGTAAAGACATGCACAAATATACACGCACACACACATGCATATGCACGCACACACTTGTGTGTACCCTCCTGGCCTGGTCTACCATGGGCCAATGGGAGAAGGCCCATGTGTCTAGAAATGCAAGCATGTCTGTCTGTATGTGTATATTATATGCTCGTGTGGAAGTAAAATGTGTGTGTAATTAGCATATGTGAATAAAGTATCCTTATGTTTGCGTATTTCTCTAAGTTTATCTATTTATTTTGAGATGGACAGAGACAACATGAGTGGGGGAGGGGCAGAGGGAGAGGAAGAGAGAGAATCCCAAGCAGGCTCCACTCTGTCAATGCAGAGCCAAGCCTGGGGCTTGAACTCACGAAACCATGAGATCACGACCTGAGCCGACACCAGGGGTCGGACGTTTATTTATTTATTTTTTTAACATTTATTTTATGTTTCAGAGAGAGAGAGAGAGAGAGAGAGAGAGAGAGGCAGAGTGTGAGCAGGGGCGGGGGAGGGGCAGAGAGAGAGGGAGACACAGAACCCGAAGCAGGCTCCAGGCTCCAAGCTGTCAGCACAGAGCCCGACACGAGCTTGAACTCAGGAGCTGTGAGATCACGGCCTGAGCCGAAGTCAGACGTTTAACCAACTGAGCCCCCCTGGCGCCCGCATATGTTTGTATATTTGTATGTGTAACATGTATGATACGTATGTGCCCGTGTCTGGAGGAGGCAGCCTAGCACATTAGGAACAGCCCTGGACTGGCAGCCAGAGGGGGTCCAGACCCGAGGAACCTGGCGGTGAGGTCTTGAGACACTTTTTTGGCCTTTCTGAGCCTCTGTAGGCCCAGCTGTGACCACACCAGCTGCGCTCCTGTCCTGCCTCCCACCTGTAAGGCCTGGGGCAGAACAGGTGAACGAGTAGGCAGCCGGAGGGCAGGCTTGTCCTGGAAAGCAGAGGAAGATCTGCTGGGTGAGCCCTGCTCCTAGGATTGCAGAAGAGCAGGACACGGGGCCTGCCCTCACCTAGCTGACAGTCTGGCTGTAGGGACAGAAAACAGCAAGAGGACAAGGGCCTGGAGGAGACTGGCATGCAGATATGCTGCCCGGTGCCAGGAGGGGCCAGGTGGGCACAGACCCTGCAGTGGTAAGAGCCAGGGTTCAAATCTGCCACTTACTTGCTCTGGGATTGCGGGCAAATCCCTTCACCTCTCTGCACCTCAATTTCTTCCTCTGTAAAACAAGATCCTAATGGGGCACACCTCTGAGGGCTATAGTAAGGACTGGTTCGTACATGGAAAGTACTTAGCGTGCCTGCCACATAGGAAGTGCTTGACAGTTGCTAGTTGTTGCTATAAAGCGAGAAGCCGCTGAATTCCTTCTACGTACATAGGAAATTAAGCGAACAACAGAAAGGACCATCGTCAATTCCAGGGAGAGTAAAATGTCATGCAAAGATTACAAAAAAAAAAAAAAAAAAATCGCAGTTTGTTAAACGGCTCAACCCTGGATGTCCATGCTTTTACAAGGTCACGGTCCATTCTCCTCTAACCAGAATGACATGGGGCTTATGGGTGGGGGGGAGGGGAGAAAGGGAAGGCTGCGCATAGGCGGTGGGGCTAGAGGCACCAGAAGAACCTGTCAGGGCCACCTCGGCTGAGTGAGACAGTTGTCTGTACCTTATGGAACCTTAGAGAGCTGAGTGACTCTTACGTGACTCATAAACAACTTGGATAAAGACTTTTCAAAATCCTTTGCGATACACCAAGTAGAAGCCTGGGCCTGCGGTCAGGGGTAACTGAGCTCTAGTACTGAACGGGGTGGTGCTGGTGATCAGTCTCAGCAGAGGGTAAGACAACGCCAGCATGGAATCTCCAGGGCGAGGGTTGCGGGCGGTAGGGTCTCTCCCAACCCCCGCCCCCGACTGAGGTTGACTTTCAGGAAGAGCAAAGGGGTGTCCTGGCAGCTCCTGTCTGGTTTTTCAGTGATGCTGACCGTGGGCCAGTGTTACTTTGGCCGCTCTGCTGACCTCTCCCCTCCCTTTCACTGCCTATCTAGCTATCAATCCAAATACACGGGTAAGAAGAGAGGCAGGAATACTCACAAGAACTTCTATGCTGTGTGAGATGTACCACTGTTCTAAGCCCTCTACGTGTCGTAACTCATTTAATCCCTCACACCCACCCTGACGATAATCTGTTTTGATTTCCATTTTAACGATGAAGAAGCGAGGCACAGTAGCATGCCCAAGGCCACATAAACAGCCAGGATCTCCGGAGTTCGTGCTCTCAACCACTAAATATTCTAGAAGGCCTGGAGAGGCAGGGTGGGGAAAGAGACCATATACTTGGCCCCGGGCCTTGGGAGCAGCTGGCAGCCGGGCCACACTGTGTGACTCTGATGGACATGGCAGGGAGAGGCCAGGTTCCCATGGGGGCAAGGGTTACCAGGCAGAGCATCCCTACCAGCACCCTAGCGACTGAGTCCTGTTTGTGTCACCTGTGCAGGGCCCGGGTGAGTGCTGGGGCAAGGAGGAGCCAGGGCCAAGAGGCCTTCAGATACCAAGCTGCTGATGTCAGCCCCAGATCAGTCCAGAAAGCCAGGCCTGGCCCCCTTGGCCTCTCCCCACGGTGTGCCTGCACGCCTGTCCCTCAGTTACTCCGCAAATGCCCACTGAGTACTTACGCTGTGCTATAGAAAGTGGGTTCCGGATCCAGGGCACTGGAGTTTGAATCCTGTCAACCTCCCAGTTGCGTGACAGCAGATTGAGACAAGTCAATCTACGGCTCCGTGCCTCAGTTTCCCCTCTGTACATGATGGTTTCTCAGCGTTGTCTTGAGGATTAAATGAGTTAATAGCTGTGGAGTGCTTAGCACGGTGCCTCACCCATTGTATGTGCTTAATTAATTTAGCTACTGTTTTGTCCTTGGCCTTTGGGGATATTGATAATAACGGCAGTTGCGTTGGAGCTTCGCCCGCTTAATCCCTAGGAATGGTAATGAGTCAGAGCTCGCCCATCTGCCCTCACAGGATTTTCGGTCTATTCAGGGGAACTTGGACAGAAAAACAGGCACAAACGAGGTAATTGTGCCTGAAGTTGGGCACCTAACTATCTCTGGGCCTGCAGAACTAGCCCGTGGGCAGCGGGCTCAGGGAGGCCCAGCACTTGCTCCTCTGGCTTCAAGAGAGCTTTTCAGGAGAGCAAAGCAGACGGGCTGACGGAGTACCTAGAGGGATTGGAGGGCCCCAAGGGGCTGGCCAGGCCTCACAAGGAGGCGCCCCGGAGGCATGGTGGCAGCTGTTCCGAGGCCTGGGAGCAGGGCCCATGGCCAGAAGCACACAGCCTATACTTCGCTTGTTCTGTTCCCCCCTAGGCCAAATCCAGGGGTTCTTGAATCCCAGAGCCCTCGTCCACCACCTGGCCAAGGAGACTCCCCAGCCCTGGCGGCCGTGTTTTCTCCTGGATGTGAAGGACGTGGCTTCAGGTTGTGTTCAGCCTCCTGAGGGCCTGCTTCTCCGTGGGAGGGGTGTGCTGATGGCGGGGACCAGCGCGTGCCTGGCCTGGGCGGCAGGCCCACTTCCCAGCCCTAATGAATACCTGGATAGTCTAGGGTCTTCCTCACGCTGTGATTACCCTGGGCAGCCTGGAGGAGGAGGGCCAGGACCAGCCAGAACCCCTGTGCCCCCTGCCAGATGTGCCAGTAGACCCTCGCCAGCGGCCGAGGCGGAGGCGGAAGCCGCGCAGCTCTACCCGCCGGCCTCCCTTCGGCCCCACTTTCATTCCGTTGTTCAATCTGTAAATGTCTGTTGCGTGTTGGCTTCGCCCCAGACCACCTCGCGGACTTTCTTGTGAGCCAGGAGTCACCCCCGTTTTACAGGTAAAGAAAAGGAGGCTCTGAGAGGCTAATAAGAGAGCTAGAAAGATGCAGAGTGGGGACTGGATGCCAAGCTGTCTAACTGCCGAGCCTGGGCGCTGCTTTCGAGCCCTCCTTGGCCTTCCCTCTGAGACTCGAACGGTAGGAGCCATCAGGAGAACACTCGCGATCACTCGCTCTGTTCCTGCTCTGTGCCAGGGCAATACCTGACAGCCCTACAGGTCTCAACTCCTCCCATCCTCACATCAGAGAGATTAAGAGTTTGCCCCAGGTCACACAGCTAAATGCGGAAGAGCTGGGCTTTGAACCCAGGATATCTGGCTCCAGAATAGCTCACGTTCACACCACTCCCAGGGAAATGCTGTGCCATTCTCCACGCACTGCTGAGGAATGCTAACAGATCTCCCAGATAGACTGGAAGGGAAAAAGCCAAGGAGCAGAAGAGTGTGGTGAAGAAGCCACTGTTTGTATAGACTTGGCTGACCATGGAGGCCGAGGGCAGGCTCAGGTGTGTGTGGTGGCAAGGTGCGAAAGCAGGTGTGACCTCTGACCTTTAGCAGGGTCACAGGACACAGGGCTGCATCCTCGGGTGGTGTTGGCTGATTGGCAGGTCTGGGGCTCATGATATCTGGCTGGAAAATGTCCTTAGGGAGACATCGATGTGCTGATAGCACAGACATCTGGGCTGATAGCAGAGAGCCTGACGCAGGGCTTGAACTCACAAACTGTGAGATCATGACCTGAGCGGAAGTCAGATGCTTAACAGACTGAGCCACCCAGGCACCCCTAGGGTGCTTTTGAAAATACAGCTTCCCAAGACCCAACCCTTGGAGATACTGATTTATAGGAAGGCCAGCAATGGGGCCTTGGAATCTATAGTTTTGTTTGATTTAAAAATTATTTTCATGTATTTTTGAAAAAGTGAAAAGAATAGAGGAAGGAAGGAAGCAAGGAAGGAAGGAAGAAGAGGGAGGGAGGGAGGAGAGGGAGGGAGGAAGGAAGGAAGGAGAGGAAGGAAGGAAGGAAGGAAGGAAGGAAGGAAGGAAAGGAGGGAGAGAAGAAGGGAGAATGGAAGGATGGAAGGAAGGAGGGAGGGTGGAAGGAAGGAGGGAGGGTGGAAGGAAGGAGGGAGGGTGGAAGGAAGGAAGGAAGGAGGAAGGAAGGAAAGGGAGGGAGGGAAGAAGGAAGGAAGGAAGGGAAATGGGGAGGGAGGAGGGGAAGGAAGGAGAGGGAGGAAGAATCAACCAGTACTGAAGAGAATACAGTGACAAGCAAGTCTCCCTCCTGTGTTCCTTCCAGGGGACTGTCCCCCAGTGCCAGCAATGGCTAGCTATCTGCCTTCTCTCTGGAGATGTCCTAGGCACACATAACACCATATTGATACGTAGAGAACAGCCTCATACTTCTTTATGACTTTGTTGTAAAGAAGACGTACTTGTAAAAAGCTTCTCAGCAAATTTTGATAAACAGCTAGCTTCGGAAAAGGCTGGTTTGGGAACTTTTCTGGAGCTGACAGCTCTGGATTCCAATCTTGATTCTGACATTTACAAGTTTAAGTGACCTTGGGCAGGATGTATGACCTCTCCAAGCTCCAAGCCTTAGCTCTCCCATGCACAGAAGGCGGGTAGTAATGGTAGAGTTTTCATGGAGAGTAGAAATAATTTATGGCGGGTGCCTGGTGCATACTAGGAGTGAATAATAATGGGAGATGAGACGTTTACAAACACATGCAGTAACGTGAGACCGATCACAATGTTTCAGCACGTACAAAGGGTTCAGAGACAGGCAGCCTCCAGGATGAGTCCCTTCAGCTCTGCCACACAAGACTCCCAAAAAGAGCAAGGTGGGAGAGTGAACTCCCCACCCCCAAGTTCACCAGCAGTGCGGGAGGGGTTGGGGGTAACTTTCCGGGAAGAACCCCCAAGGCCAGCATGCGCTCGGCTTTGGAGGATAATCCTTTGTTGGTCTGCATGACAGGTGTCACTAAGTCAGGGCTGGCAGACCCAGCGTTTGCTGGAAACCACAGCCATGGGGAGACTGGGTCAACTGTCACAAGGCTCAGTGCTCTGCTGTCCCTTGGCCTGGTGGCTGCGGGGACTGGAACTTCTCGGGCACACTCTCTCCAGTGCTGGGCACACACAGGAGCTAACCAAATCCTCGTGGAATGACCTCTGGGATCACAAAACTAATTGGAAATAAATAATTCCATGGGATTCAGACAAAAAAGTTCAGGGGATGAGTTGAGTCAAGAGTGGCTTCAAGTCTTGGCTCTACAATTTCCTGGAGGTGTAAATTCAGCTGTGCTATGCAAACTTCCCAAGCCCCATTCTTGTTTGTAAACCAGGGCCTTCCTTCAGAGGATTAAGTGATATACTGTCTGTAGATCAACAAGCATAGGGCTTGCAACGCAGCAGTAACAATAGTCTAAATTCATTGTTTTCCCCTTTCAAAATAGACACTGTTGGAATTCAATTAACTATGTTTGCAAGTGAATTTGGTATTCCCTGCCATAAAGCAGTTGTCACTCAACTGGGGAAAGTTTTATCACGGAGATTTTCTTGATAGGAGATGAGCTCTAAGTTAGTGTTGAAAGGGAAAATGGATTCTAATTAATTCAGCAGTTATTTATCGAGCACCTACCATGTGCCAGGCCCGGGGGCGGGAGGGGAGTGAAACAGTGTACAAGATAAATCCAAATCCTTGCCCTTGTAGGGTTTACATTCTCTCCTAGGACTAAAGCTCCCAGTCTGTCAAGGAGACCTTTCCAGACCCAAATAAGCCCCTTTCCTGGTCTTTCTCCCACTAAGAGAGTCAGTAAAGCTCCTTTACCCGGGGTTGGGGGGGAGGGGGAACGGCCTGGCTAGTACTATAAGGACACTTTGCTGACCCTGTAGACGCCCACTCTGGGCATGGCCTGTAAGACTCATGTGAGGTAAGGGGCTGGCACTGCGTAGCAAGAGGCTCCAGGCAACGGTAGAGCACCCACCCCATGCTGGTCTCTGTCCACACTCAGAATGGCTCCCTCCAGATGGCTAGCTGAGGAGCCCTCGGGCTTCTCTGGACAAGTAATGAAGTGGATGGGGAAGGATAGACCCTGTTTCCCATAGGCCCAGCCTATTTGGTGCTTCTCTGTTTTGAGTCTCTGGGCTGTGTCTCCTCCTCCTTCAGGTTAGAGCTCCCCAAGGACAGGGCTGTATCTCTCTCCTCAGACTGGGGCTCTCTGAGGTCAGAGCTGTGTCTCCCTCCTCAGACTGGGACTCCCTGAGGCAGGGCTATGTCTCCAGTCAGAGTGGAGACTTTGTCCTTTTCCTCCTCTTCCAGGCCACCTCTGGGGAGAAGGGATGGCCCTCCCAACTCCTGAGGTGATATCTTACAAATTAAAGGCTAACAAGCTCCAGGGTCACCTCTGCCCTGTCTGTTCACAAAGTCGTCATGAGACCTGGCTGCCCTGCTAACTGCTTTCCCACCCCGGGAAAAGGGGCAGTCTGAGGGCTGGTACTTTTTTTTTAATGTTTATTTATTACTGAGACACAGAGAGAGACAGAGCATGAGCATGGGAGGGGCAGAGAGAGGAGGAGACACAGAATCCGAAGCAGGCTTCAGGCTCTGAGCTGTCAGCACAGAGCCCGATGCAGGGCTTGAACCCACGAACCACGAGACCATGACCTGAGCCGAAGTTGGGCGCTCAACCGACTGAGCCACCCAGGTGCCCAGGGCTGGTACTTTAGATTCTCTCTCCTCCCTGGGAAGCTATTAGGCAAGTGAGGCATTTACTTTTCTGAGGCGCTCAGTATTTAGCTACAGGATTAGTTCTAGTTCATTTACTCACCAAGTCCACTGGCCAAACACTGGGACCAGAAAAGCCCATCTCCCTTGCATAATCAATGTTTAATAACGGCAATCGGGATTGACCAGAAAATGCCCCGGTTGACAAGTATGAAGCCACCCGGCTCCAGGGAGCGATTAAAGTTCAGCTCCACTGCCCCCTTGTACCTAATCTGCTTGCCTCCAGGCTCTTGGGGACACCAGACAGCCTTCCTGCCTGCCTCCTCTGCCACCTGCCCACCCATGACAATAGCCACTCCAATGTCCTCTGCTGGGTTTTTTTACAATCCTGCCTCCTCCTTCAGCCTGGGGGCTTCCCCTCAAACTGGGGCTCCCTGAGGACAGGGCTGTGTCTCCTCTCTCAGACTGGGCTCCCTGAGGCAGAGCTATGCCTCCCCACTTCAGACTGGGGTTTCCTGAGGACAGGGCTGTGCCTCCTGCTCAGACGAGGGCAGAGCTATGTCTCCCCCTCAACCCCCAACTGCAACCTAGCCTGGGATCAACTTTCTTCACGTCTTCCCATGCAGCCCAGCATAAAGCTAGTTCCACCTGCGGCTGCCATGTGCCCAGGCCCCAGGTTCATTTGCAAACAAAGACCAGGTCTGTGTGACTGCTGGCAGATGTTAAAGATAACCCCACTTGGCCCTTTAGGAATTAGTCTAAAATATACGATTGTATTTCAGGAGCCTTAAGGGTGTTTCTGAAACCTTGGGGCCCAAGACAGTTATAACATATGTCCATTTTAGACTTTGGAAAATAGGGCGCTATAATTGGAAAAGTTAGCGAAGCGCTAAGTACAGGGAGCCGGTCTCTTTACATCTCAAATACCAGGTATTTAGGTGGCTTTCTTGGAACCTGGCATTAGGGACACGTGTGAATGGGCCAGACTCATTTCTGAGGAGTGAGTGGGAGCAGCCCGTAAGGTGCTGGGGCAGGGCGGGTAGCACCATCTCCGGGCCCAGGGCCAGTGTCCCTGCTGCATGGCACACGGACCCCAGACCCACCTCCCTTTTCCTTCCTCTTCCCTTCCGACCTGGGCTTTCCGAGGTCCCCAGGAGCACTTCGTAGACTCAGGGCTGGCGCTTGTGGCCCAGCGCCTTCCAGAAGGCCCTGGCCTTTTCTCCAAGGGTGGAAGATGGGAGTCCTATTGTTCGGCAGAGTGCGGGGGCTATGCCCTTGGGTGCTGGTGCCAGACTGTCTGAGTTCAAATCCTCCCATCACCACTTGGGCAGGTTACCTAACCTCTCTGGGCCTCGATTTCCTCATCTATAAAACGAGATGAAAGGTACGATGCTTACCTTCCAGGGTTGTTGAGATGATTAATGCAATAACTTACAGAAGGCATTTTGCACAGTGCCTGGCACATGGGAAGAACACAGTAATGTGAGCTACTATAATTATATGTTAAGAGGGTTAACATGTTTCCAAAGCAATCTTTCATTAGACCTAGACTCTCTGGTGACCCTGCCCTTCCTGGAGACCCTTCTATACCTCTCAGCTTGACCTCTTTGTGTAATCCAAATAAATTACCTTTTGTAACAATTCATTCATTTCTTCGTTCGTTCATTTGTTCCTCCAGCACTTCCTCAGGTGGGCACTAGCAAGGTCGTGGTTGATATAAGCAGCTTTTAGCTGCCAAATACGGCCCAGTTCTTCTATAAGAGATGTGGCACGTCAGCAGCTGTATGAGGAAGCAGGGATGGTCCATGGAACCCATCCCCGTTGAAGAAGCTACAAATCCAATCAAGAAGGCAGAGGCTACACATCTGGCCGGGGGTGAGGGAAGAGCGTGGCCTTCTGGAGGGAAAAGGAGCCACACTTACGTATTTCCAGAGCAGCAGCAATTCCCCATGTCGTGTTTTTACTTTCAAGGTGTAAGGAAGACACATTTGGCATTTGGGTATAGAGGGAAGCATGGTTGATTTAGTTTTTCAGACAGTACAGAGGGCCCTGGGCCATCCATACGTGTTTCAGTCACCTAGTGCTGTGTAACAAGCTGCCCCAGAAGTTAATGGCCTAAGGCAGCAATTATTTATTTGATCCCAATTGTGCAGTTTGGACAGGGTATGGCAGGGACAGCTCATGTCTGTCTTTCTTTCTTTCTTTCTTTCTTTTTCTTTCTCTCGATGTTTATTCATATATTTTGAGAGAGAGAGTGTGCACATGAGTGGAGGAGGGGCAGAGAGAGAGAGAGAATCCCAAGCAGCTCCTCACGGTCAGTGCAGAGCCCAACGTGGGGCTCAGTCCCACAAACTGTGAGATCGTTACCTGAGTCGAATCAAGAGTCAGACACCACCAACTGAGCCACCCAGGCGTCCCAGAGACATCTCATTTCTGCTCCATGCCTCAGACTGTTCCAGAGTGGCCTCACTCACAGGCTGACAAATTGGTGCAGGATTAGCTGGGGCTGAGGGCGGCACCTCAGGTCTCCTCCATGTGGCCTTTCCTTATGGCTATGTTGGGCTTCTCAAGATGGGCAGCTGGGCTTGGAGAAGGAACCTCTCAAGAGTTAGTATTCCAAGAAGACAAGCCCCGCTATGCAAGTGCTTCCCAAGTCTTTGCTTATATCACACTTGCTAAGGTCCCATTGGCCAAAGCAAGTCACATGGCCACGTCTAGAGTCATTGTGAGCAGAGATCACATAAGGGTGTGAATACCGGGAAGGATGATCTCTTGGGGACCACCGAAATAATAGTCTACTAAAATGTGGGGTCCCCAGCCTCACCAGTGACCAGACACATCCAGATGCGGCCATTCCACTAAGGGACGACAATAGTGAGTATATACATTCAGCTGCTGGGACAAAGAAACCCCCAAGTACAGAGGCTTAAATAGAATAAAAGTTGATCTGGGGCGCCTGGGTGGCTCAGTCGGTTCAGCATCCGACTTCGGCTCAGGTCATGTTCTCGAGGTTCATGAGTTCGAGCCCTGTGTCGGGCTCTGTGCTAACAGCTCAGAGCCTGGAGCCTGCTTTCGATTCTGTGTCTCCCTCTCTCTCTGGCCCTCCCCCACTCATGTTCTGTCTCACCCTCTCTCTCAAAAATAAATAAACACTAAAAAAAAAAAGAATAAAAGGGGGCGCCTGGGTGGCGCAGTCGGTTAAGCGTCCGACTTCAGCCAGGTCACGATCTCGCGGTCCGTGAGTTCGAGCCCCGCGTCGGGCTCTGGGCTGATGGCTCAGAGCCTGGAGCCTGTTTCCGATTCTGTGTCTCCCTCTCTCTGCCCCTCCCCCG
Source organism: Prionailurus viverrinus (assembly GCF_022837055.1). NCBI lineage: Eukaryota > Metazoa > Chordata > Mammalia > Carnivora > Felidae > Prionailurus > Prionailurus viverrinus. The sequence continues at coordinate 41,894,678 of NC_062565.1, read as the reverse complement.
TTCATGCTCTGTCTCTCTCTGTCCCAAAAATAAATAAACGTTGAAAAAAAAAATTAAAAAAAAAAAAAAAAAAGAATAAAAGTTGATCTGTCCTGCACATAAACATCCAACTAGGTAGTCCATGGGTGATTGGTAGCTTAATCGTCTCAGGTGCACAGCTTCCTTCCATCTTGTTGTTCTGCCTTCCCCAATGCGCAGCTTTCTTCATGTGGTCCAAAATGAGTGCTCCAGTTCCTGCCATCACATTTGCATTCCAACCAGGGGTAAATGGAAAGATGAAAGAGAGTGCTCCTTCCTTGCCATCTCATTGGCCCGGACCTAGTCGTAAGTCATATCTAAACTGCAAGGGTAGCAGGAAAATGTAGCCTTTGGTGGAGAGCTTTGTACTCAACTAAAAGAGGGAACCGGTATAAAGGAATAATTGACGATGTCAACCATAAGAAACAAATGACCAACCCCAGGACGTTCTATCTACCAGTCGTGTGAATTAGAAGGGACCATATTCCTGACATCAGAAGCAGAGATTTTAAAAATGACCCAGGAGTGCCTGGGTGTCTCAGTCGGTTAAGCGTCTGACTTCAGCTCAGGTCATAATCTCGCAGTTCATGAGTTCAAGCCCCGCATGGTGCTCTGTGCTGACAGCTCGGAGCCTGGAGCCTGCTTTGGATTCTGGGTCTCCCTCTCTCTCTGCCCCTCCCCCTCCTCTCTCTCAAAAATAAGTAAACATTTTTTTAAAAACTTTTTTTTTTTAAATGATCCTGAACTATGGCTCATGATAGAAGGAGAAGGGTGGCCCGTGGGTGATCGGCGGCCTGGGCTTTGCACAATCGGGAGCCATCTGACCTCTTGGGAGCCCCGGTTCCTGTTGGTTCTGTCAACTTCACTGCCCATGGGCGGCTTTTGGACATCTCCAAGGCATGGCAGAGGAGGGTTCACTGAGAGACCACTCACAGTTCCAAAGAGGACTCCACGGACTGTCCACCACAGCCCTGAGCCCAGAACTGGCTCCAAAGGGCCGGGATGGAGCTCTGGGCTGCAGGGGCCACGGTCACAGGTGGGATCCCACAAGTAAACCTGAATCCCTGGCGTCAGAGAGGAACTCTCGTGACGCCACCGCCCCAGCTAGCACAGTTGTAAACAGCTAGCAAGAGCAGTTCGTCTAGCTGCTGATTAAGGCTGATCTGAGAATTACCCACTCTCCCCGCCCCCAGGGGCTTCTCCTGCCTCAAAACCGCAGCGACCTAGCCGTTTGATTCTCACTAGGCCTGGAGCCCTCACTGGCTGTGTCAGCTGCATAGTTTTCTTCGTAGCATGCCACCTCCCAGGCCTAGCCCCCCTTTGCTTCAGAGCCACAGCCCTGGGCACTTTGTCACCCACAGGGTCTGAGGACAGAGAGCGGGAGAGGACCCTTAGCATCTTGTAAGTACGATGGCACATTTGACGAGTACAGTGGTGCAGATACAGAAACTCTTTCCCTAGGGCTTGGAAGCAAAAGCACATAGCCCAGAATCGGGGCAAGGCAAAAGCCCAGTAAAAGCTGATGTAAGATGCAACGCCAGGACAAGTCCCGCAGTACGAGCAGCAAATTGGTTGAGCCCCTGAAAACTTCCGGAAGTCAATTCGTTCAGGAGAAGGTGCCAGAAAGGAGAGAGCGAATGCAGAGAGCCTCCTGGCTGGACAGGTGCCTGTTAAAGATCGTCTAGTCCAAGTAACATGCCAGGTGGGGAGGGAGAAGGTGGTTTCTCAGGAACACTGATTAGGAAGCCGGCCCAGCTCACTAGGCCTTCTGGACAAAGGAAGAGTCATTTAGTAAGAAAGCATCCTCACTCCTCCTGCAACCCTCTGGGCACATGGTTGCTCTGTGTGGCATTCGTATCTGTAAGAATGAAGCATGACCAGGATAGAACGGTGTGGACAGCACACATGGAAGGAAAGGAACATATGGAAACATGTTCAGCCTTATAAATAACCAGTGAAAGGCAAATGCAAACAAGTTAGCATTTACACCAATTACATTCCTTTTTTTTTTTTTTTTTTTTTTTTTGAGACAGAGAGAGACAGAGCACGAGCAGGGGAGGGGCAGAGAGAGAGGGAGACATAGAATCTGAAGCAGGTTCCAGGCTCTGAGCTGTCAGCACAGAGCCCGACGCGGGGCTTGAACTCACAGAGTGTGAGATCATGACCTGAGCTGAAGTCGGACGCTTAACTGACTGAGCCACCCAGGTGCCCCATTTTTTAATAGTTTTTAACAAAGTCTAATGGTGGGACGTCAGAATCGTCTGTCCACCTGCTCTCATGGCCCAGTTTACTCTTCAGCATCTCCTGCCTGACCCCGCCGCCATCACAGGGGATTGGACTTTGACTTACAGGGTTCCAATCCATAGGTTGGGCTAAGCCAATCAGATTCTTCCTTTTCAGAATTATAACGCAGAGACACAGAAATACTAGGCTGTTGGTGGTTGATTTGTGGCCTCTATGTTCCCAGGGAGACTGGTATCACTGTCTTCAGTACATTAAAAAAAATTTTTTTTAACGTTTATTCATGTTTAAGAGAGAGAGAGAGAGAGAGAGAGAGAGAGAACACAAACAGGGGTGGGGCAGAGAGAGAGGGAGACACAGAATCCCAAGCAGGCTCCAGGCTCCGAGCTGTCAGCACGGAGCCCGATGCAGGGCTCGAACTCAGGAACCATGACATCGTGACCTGAGCCAAAGTCAGATGCTTAACCCACTGAGCCATCCAGGTGCCCCCTGAGTACCTTTTTGAAGTGAGATAGGCCAGTGAGGCGGGGCCTGCTCACACCAGTTACTGAATGCATCTTTGAGCAAGTTGCTTAGTTTTTCCATGCTTCAGTTTCTTCATCTGCAAAATGGGGATTATTATAATCCCTACACCAAAGGGTGGTTGTGAAAATTAAGATAATCAATACAGATGATTGGTACAGTGCCTGGGACAAAGTACACCCTCAGAACATGTGTACAGTCACTTACAAAATGATATGTGCTCAGAGTGGATAGCTCCGCCAGGTTAAAAAAAAAAAAAAAAAGTTGGCTGGAGAAGGAAAGATCTGGAACAAGGAAAGCAGAGAGGTGGGGACAGGCAAGCCCCGGGAGCTGTAGGCAGCAGCTGGGACTCCTGTTGGCTCTCAGCTTCAGTTTCGCTGAAGCCTGACTGTACTTGGCTTCCAACGTGGAATTGCATCCTTACATTAGACCTCCTTCATTTACTTTTGGGAAGCAGTTTGGCAAGCCACATCAAACAGCACAAAAGGCGGTCTTGCCCGCTGACCTGGGCACTTCTCTTATAGAAATAATTAACGAGAAGAAAAAAGCCGCATGCACAAAGATGTCCAAAGCAACGTTATTTATAATAATGGAAAACCGGAAGCCGCCACATTGCCCGATGATCAGGGAATAGAAAGGTCCCCCGGACGGAATATTATGCAGCCATTAAGAATGAGAGCTATTAAGAGCACAGAGCAACATAAAACGGTTATGAAAGAATAAGTGAAAAAGAACAGAACACAAAATTGTAGCGGATTCTGATTACGTTGGGGGCAAAATAAATATGTGTGTAGACAGGGCTGGCTGGAGTTGTCGAAATTGACAAAAACCAAACTTATTCTTGGGCTATCTAGAAGGAAAGGTCCTCTGATAGGAAGGGTCTCCTTCCCAGTCACCCCCAGCACCCCAGCCCTGGGAAGGAGAAGATGGATGTCTTTGGAACTGCCGGTCCCCACAGCCTGCTCCTTGCCAGCCCCCACGTCACCTCTCTAGGGAGAAGATGCTCAGAGCTTGGGCTGCTGGTATTTTTAGCCAGGCTTTTTGCAGTCCAGTGTTCTAGGGTAAAAATAGCTGGGGTGGAGGGCACAGCACTTACTTTGCTGCGTTCTGGCTGCCCCCCTCCCCTGGACCAGGCGCCTCTTGGACTTGGAGTTATGGCTTTCTGTTGCTTTCCTCTGGCTTCATCCCATCTCTTGAGGCCTCAGTGGCCAGGGAGGAATGTTCTGGTCTGGTGCATCATGGAACCTTGGAGCTCATGGAGGCTGTGTGTTCCATTTTATGGATAAGGCAACTGAGGCCCAGGGAGGAGCCAAGACAAGCCAGGAAGGAGGTGGCCAAAGTAGTCTCATCCTCACCCACACCCCTTCTTTCTTGTTTCCGCCACCCCTCCTTGCTGCTCGCACTTACTTGAAGGAAGAAGATCCGCGTGGCAGCCACAGGATTTGTGCATTGGACTCCCGGCTCTTCTGTTAGCGGTGGGATTGGGGAAGGTCACTTTCTACCCCAGATGTCAACGTCTCTGCCTGTGAAATAAAAGAATTAGACAAGACCAGCGTTTGAATCAATAAGCTGTATTCCCCATCCCAGGCTGGAGATCAGACCTGCCCGCATTATCTAACATCTTCCCGGGACCTGCCAGGGGCTGTGAATTCTGTTACTCAGATGGATGGTCCAGCTCAAGGATCACCTGTGACTGTCACTGCCTCTCAGGTCAGCTTCTCCTAGCTCCAGGCACACATCTGAGGTCCTTCCACCTGTTGGAGTAGCTTCCTAAGGAACGAACACTAATTCTAACACTAGCTGGAGCCAAATCTAATCAGGGAGGTAAATCTGCCAGCAAAAACAAATCCTACAAGTGTAATTTAAGCAACACGCATGAGACTTGAAAACAGTCAGCTGCTGGAAGCCTGGAACTCCTTGCCAGTCCCTCAGAGCTTAGAGTTATCATGGCAACAAAGTACCTGAACATACCGACCACACCAGAGACTATCCCAATGTGATGTGCCTTCCACACAGCCCCCACCCGCAGCACGCGTCCTGCACAGCTTGGGCTGGGATTTCAGTCCACAGGTCTTTCTCCTCACTAGATGGTTGGTCCCTGCACATGGCCCAGCTCACAGTTTATGGGACGGGTTTAACGGGAACAGCGCCAAGTGAGAAATCGCAACGCCTGGAGCCAGGGGACGAACTGAGCCTGAGGGACCAGGGTGACAAGCCCAGTCATCCCAGGCCCAATCTGCTGGTTCTTCTGGGGCGTGTGCGCTAACATGAGTGTATGTGCATGTGTGTGTGCCTGTGTAACAGCGTATGTGTGTGTGTGTGTGTGTGTGTCTGGAGCTCCAGGATCGCTCTAAGTGTCCCCAGCATGGGCGCCCAAAACCTAGGGAGACAGAGACTGTGATGATAGGAAGGACCACCCCTAAGCTCTTTCTCGTACTGCAAGCATTGACCTGGAAGTCCTACCAGTTCCTTGATTCAGTCACCAGCAGCTTCTAACTCAAAGATTTCTGCCCTTAGCCAGCATTTTATCAGCACAGCAACACGGGAAACCCTGATCATTTCAGGAGCCGGCATCCCTCATTAATAAAATGGGGAAATGGATCAAGGCATGATAAAGTGGCATATATTGTAGAAACAATATGGAACCCCGGCAGGGGCACTAATCCTGAAGTCCTGGGGCTGAGAGAGGGAGGCCGGGAGGGAGAGAGGGAGTCCTAGATCAAGGACGCTGGAGGATTCTGTGTTAGGATTTGCAGGTCCGGAGAGCCAAGGTGGCTGCAGAGAGGTCTGCACATTGCAGTGAGTCCTCAGACCACAGGTGAGACACTGTTCATTGTCTGAAGGGAAGGTGGGGTCGGGCTGGGGTGGTCTGTGGGAAGCTCTCCCCTCCGGGCAGCCAGAGGCAGAGACTTGTACTCAGCGTGGCATGCAGAGGAGGGAGGAAAACGGACAGGGGTGTCCTCCTCCAGCCCATCTCCCAACCCCAAGTCCACAGTGAACAGGACCAGTGGCCTATCCTCCGGGCAGGGTCACATGGGCACATCTGGGATCCCCATATCATTGAGCTCTAACCCAGTGAGTCACCTGGCCGGCCCCCCTGGCACAGCCCTGATGGGACTTCCGAACCCTCTCTGAAAGCCTGGTGTCTCCTGATATGTGTCTGCCACATGGAAGTCAGGAGGGTGGTCCAGACATTATGGTTCCCTAAGCCTGGAAGCTCAGGTTTTCATCTGGACTCCGCCTCAGTTTCCCCATTTATAAAACGTGAATGACAGACAGGCTCTGGGTTTCTTACCAATCCCGCTTGCTAACTGACCTTGGGCAAGTTACTTGACCCCTTTGAACCTGTTTCTTTGCTTTTAAAATGAGGGCGCTGATCCATGCCTTGCCTTCTTCACTGGGCAGGTCAAGGATCCAGTGAAAATCAGAGGCTCCTCGTCACCACAAGGGGAGCATTGTTATGACCCGGGCATCCCACTCGGGTCAGGCTCTGACGCCATAAGGGAGAGTGAAGGTGTGGCCCTGCCCTTTTTCACCCTCTGGTGTGTGTGCTAGAGATGGAAATGACCAGCATCAACTCTGATATGGAGGGTGAGCGAGGCGTCTAGCACTGAAGGGGTTCGGGGGCTGAGAAACCCTGGGGACCGGGGCTACCCTAGGAGACTCCTGGAGGAGAGGAGTCACCTTGAGGACATGAAGGTAAGCCACGGCAGGCGTGCCTGGGTGGCTCCGTCAGTTAAGCGTCCAACTTTGGCCCAGGTCATGATCTCGTGGTTCGTGAGCTCTCTAGTGGTTCATGGGTTTGAGCCCTGCCTCCGGCTCTGTGTTGACAGCTCAGAGCCTGGAGCCTGCTTCGGATTCTTTGTCTCCCAATCTCTCTGCCCCTCCCCTGCTTGCTCTCTCTCTCTCAAGAATAAATAAACACTAAAAAAAAATGTTTAAAAATTAAAAAAGAAATAAAAAAGCCATGGCGGTCACTTAAGGAGGGCGTGGCTCTGCTCCTGGCCACACCAAACCCCTCAAAGTCCCTTTACTGGTTTTTTTTTTTGTTACAACACATCATCTTATTTGATCTTGAAAACTGCCCGTTTGGTTATTATAGATGCCCGTTGAAAGAGAAGTCCCCCGCCAAGAAGGCACAGAGGTGGGTCTCTAACGCAGGGCTCAAGAGCCCTGAAATGGCCCTTCTGAGCATCCCCCAGATGTCTGTTGCCCTCCCCCTTTCTCTCCCTGGCCCTCCCCCACTCCACTACCTGTAAGAAACACAAATGCAGATGGATCCTTTTATGTCTCTAGGGATCAAAGGGTTGGCTTTGGAAGAAAGACAGGCTGCTTGAAAGCCAAGTGGAGCCAGTCTGCACAAAAGGCCTTTCCCGCTTCCTTTCGCCTGCTCGGGAGAAGAGTCCCTCCCGGAGGGCCACGGTGGGCACCCACGCCCGGGCCAGCCCCAGGGTCTCCCCTCCCTCCACAACTCGCACAGCAGAGCCAAAGGGTCAGGCACCTAACAAGCTTCCCCTCCGAGCACAGTCTCATCACCTTCGCTGGGTAATGCGCCTTGTGGGATGTGTTGTCCCTGCTGGGCCAGTCACTGTCCTGTTGGGAGGGGGAGAAAGACAAAGAGTGCCCGGGAAGGACTGAGAGACAGCTGGTGCAGGAGAAGAAGAAGCCCTGGGAGATAGGAAGCAGGAGACAAACAGGAGGACAGAGCGAGAGGAAGGACAGACAGCAGGAGCCTCTCCGGACAGACAGAGGAGATACAGAGATGGCACGGGTGCAGAGAAACAGGGAGAGGGGAACAGAGCGAAGACAAGAATGGGGAGGAGAGATTGGCAAAAAAAAAAAAAAAAAAGAAAGAAAGAAAGAAAGAAAGAGAGAGAGAGAGATGGATTTTTTTTTTTTTAAGTCAGGCCAAAAATGAAGAGGGAAGAGCAAAGAGGAGAAAAGAAACAGACAGCCCTCGCCATGTGGAGATGGGCCAGCAGGGCAAGAGAGGGCGTCCCAGCCTGGGGCAGAGGCTGCAGGCAGGGCCCTGAGCATTCTCACTCCAACCCGGACCAGGGTTCTGTCAGCCTCGATCCCCACGCTGAGCTCACCCCCACACACAAGGTTAGCCCCTACCCCCTGGCCCCACGGCTCCCAGCCCAGATGAAGCTTCCAGACAGCGTCTGGGACAAGATGGCTTGCAGGGGAGGGACGAGGGCCTGAAAGCTAGCAAACCCCCAGGGGGACCGGTGGGGTGCACCTTGTCAGGCATCCCTGTACCCCCTCCCCACCATGGAATCAAGTCTACGACCCCAGCCCGGTGCTGAAAGCGCCCCGGGGCTGAAAGCCAGAGAGGAGCCGCGACAGGAAATCAGGTAGTTCTAGGGCGGGTACCTGCCAGCCTTCCTTCTGACCCGCCTGCAGACATCGGAACCAATCTCTGCGGCTGACCCTGACCTACACCTTGCCTGGCCCTTCACCCCCGCTGGGGAGGAAGAGCCTAGACTTTCTGAAGCCAGGACCTCTGGATCCTTCGTTCCCACCCTGTCAGTGACTGGCTGGGTGACCTTGAACCTGTCACTTCTTCCCCCTGAGCCTCATTTTCCTTATCTGTGAAATGGGGGGAAAAAAAATCACAGTGCCTGCTTCCTAGGATGGCTGTGAGGATTAGATAAGATTAAGGTGACCACGTGCTCAGCACAGCGCCTGGCACGGAGCAGCACACCGATGACGGGGTCCCTGCCGTGGCTGTGGCCAGCAGCCGCTGCTGTGGCCATGCTGTTGGTGTGGGGTAGGAATTCTAGCCCTGCCTGACTCGTGGAGACTTTGTGAGGCTCGGGAGAGCGAAGGGATGGGCAAGGCGTCCCAGCCAGGGATGGCTGAGCTCCTGGTCCCTGATGCCTCCTCCCCTTGCGCGGAGCACAGAGCTAGCCCGTCAGACATTTGGGGGCCCGTGAAAATGTTTTAATTTATTTTAAAATGAAAGGAGAGGGGCGCCTGGGTGGCTCAGTCGGTTAAGCGTCCGACTTCAGCTCAGGTCATGATCTCGCGGTCCGTGAGTTCGAGCCCCGCGTCGGGCTCTGGGCTGACGGCTCGGAGCCTGGAGCCTGCTTCCGATTCTGTGTCTCCCTCTCTCTGACCCTCCCCCGTTCATGCTCTGTGTCTCTCTTTCTCAAAAATAAATAAACGTTAAAAAAAAAATTAAATAAAATAAAATGAAAGGAGAAGAGGATCTTTTAAATCAAAAAATGTCTTCATATATAACCGGAATGCATTTGTCTTTATTCCAATACAGTTATCAGAAATAGTTTTTGGGTTTTGTGGAGGAAGGAGCTCACAGAGACACAAGTGCCTGTGGCCCAGAAAAGTCATAATGCGTGCCACTGGCCAGTGTGGCCTCTCAGTGAGGAGTAGGATGAGGGAATGCTTGTTGGCCCTAATGGATAGTCCTGACCAGAGGGAGTACATCTGTGCCAAAGCCCTCTTGGGGATGGAGGCCCCTGAACTGTGGGAAAGGAAGAAAGAAAAGGGTGCAGACACATGAAATAAGAACCCTTCAGCCTCTGCTCTTGGAGAGGCCAGGCTGAGGGACAGAAATAGCCCTATACCTTCGAAGACCCCTGATCTGAGGGAAAAGCCCATTCTCTGCCCTCAGGGAGCCCCAGTCTGAGGGGAGACGCAGCCCTGCCTTTGGGGAGCTCACAGTCTTCCAGAAAAGACAAAATACAAACATTTAAAACACGACAAGCAACTGGGAGGAAAAACTCTTAAAGAAAGGCTGTATCGTAATGAGCCTTATGGCCATCAGAGAAGCCTGGAGAGAGCTTCCAGATGGCTGGAGGACAGTAGCCATCCCCTCAGAGACAGAGGCCCCGGCCTAGAGGCAAGGAGAGACGCGGAGGCAGTGAGGAAGGAGATGCTGGCATACTGTTGTCAAGGGAATGAGCCGAACGGAGCAGGGAGAATTGTGGGTCTGGGTGCAGAAGGGTCTCGATGTCCAGCCAAGACCCTCCACAACCGTGTCCACACCTGGGGCCTCCACACACCATGGCTAGCCCGGGGGCATCTGTGTCCAGAGCTGCACAGGGACGCTGGAGTCACTCGTGGTGCGGTCAGGTAACCGCACGCCCCAGGTCCCCCCCCCCCCCCCCCCAGCCAGGCGCCCTGCAGAATTAAATTACCATATTGGAAATAGCAAAGTAAACATCAATAGGTAAAGTGCAAATTAAAGCCGTTCCTCCCAGATACCTTATTTATAGACCTGAGCTCAGTGACCGCGCCCTCCTGGGCAGGAGCCACAGGAGCAGAGCAGGGCACCTGCCCCATGCCAGATTGTTCCCAGGACACTGGGCTTCTTCCTGGCAGGGGTGAGGGCAAGACCTGAGGCCTGTCCGCCCCCTACACCTGGCCTCCCGGGGGGTGGGGTGGGGCCGTGTCTGTGACCTGGGCTTCAACAGTACGAGAGCCTTGGGGCCAGTGACGGTTTGACTTGCTATGAGGGAGGCCAGAGCTGAGGGGTACAGCGGCCACGGAGCAGGTGTTGGGGACTGAGATACTACAATGATGACCAGAGCTAACACTTACATAGTACTTACTGTGCTAAGTGCTTCCAAGCCTTAGCTTAGTTCATCCTCAATGCAGAAGTCTAGGACTATTTCCATTTTATAGCTGGGGACACTGAGGCACAGAGTCGTTACCTAACTCCACTGCTACTAGGCGTCCCATCAGAGATTTGAACCTCCCAGTCTGTTCTCTTAACCCTCACACTCTGCCACTCCACCGCCTCTCCGGAGGCCACCCCAGCCAATTCAGAAGACTGACTCAGTGGCCTTGTGCCTGCCCGCCTGGCACTTTCTTGGTCTCCAGGGTTCTCCCACCAACATACGTGCCATCCGTCATGTAGAAAAGTGCCTGGCTCCCTGCCTTGCCCGTTGACGGGCAGGTAGACCAGCTCAGTCAGCCCTCCCCGGGCTGGGGGCACAGAGACGTCCACACTCTCACAGACCCACCGCCTTCCTCAGGCCTGACCCCCGTCCCTGCTGCATAGGTGAGGGTGGCAGGCTGAAGCCATGGGACAGAGCACACCTCCCTGCGATACCGGCCTGGTTGGGGTAAAGCGTGACCTTGGCCTCATTGGCACGGTGCTCTAACCCACGGAGCACGAGGCCATGGAAGGTTAGCCACAGGTTTATTAGCGGAGGGAAGATGCCGGGCCAGGGCCAGGAAACCACACTTTGCCCAATTTGCTCATCCCACCAGACCTGGGAAAGCTGTCACCATCTTGGCGGCGGGGAGCCAGGAACAGAAGCTGTGGGCTTGGCAAGAGGGCGGACGGGAAGGAGAGACGGCCACATGTTGTAAAGAAGGGAAAAGGCTCGCCAAAGCCTCATGCTCTCGGCCAATCAGCTGCACATCCGAGAGCTGTTTCCAGTGTTAGAAACCAAAGGACACCAGCAGACTGACCCTTTGTAAATATCCCCCAGGGCCCAGCAAACACCACATGCTAAAAATAGCCCCTGTCCTGAGTGGGCTGGTCGGAGGCACCCGCCAAGGGGGCAGGCAGGCCCAGGGGGCGAGCTCAGCCCGGCTCGCACTGGACACACACCTGTCAAGGTCCCCGCCAGTGGGAGCCCCTTATCTGTTTGGTGAGGGGCAGGGATAGGATCAAGACGCAGCGGGTAAGCGAGGACGTGCTCCACGAGGCCCGGGGTTCTGCCAGCTCCAGCTGTGTAGCCTTGGAAAGGTCCCCTCCCCCGTTCAGGACTCGGCTTCTCCATCCGCACAGAGGGGACAACAATCCCGCCTCATCAGAGACCAGGGGCCGTGTGCAGACGGCCAAGGTTGCCGTGCTGCACCAGACGCTGCCAGAATAACAACACCGACTCTGATCCAGTGCTGGGCACTTTACCTGTACCAACTTTTCTAACCCTCGTGATGCCCTATGGAGAAGTATGAGCCCAGTTCCATCTTACAACTGAGGAAACTGAGGTACAAAGGGGCTAGTACAAGGTGGCTGATGAGGGCTCGAAGGAGGACTAGAACCCAGGCAGTCTGGCTCCCGAGCCTGGGTTTTGACCCACTAGACACTACAGGAGGCGGGCGTCATTGTGAGGGTAGAATTAGAAAGGGGGTGTGTGTGTGAATCATCCCTGGGACCCCAAGAACCCACCTCTCCTCAAGGAGACCTTCTAGAAGCCAGAGGCCAGGAGGAAGAGGCGAAAGACCCCTCACATGCCCTCCATCTCTGCTTCTCCCCTTGGGGGGCCAGACAGAGCTGGGAAAGTCACTGCCGAGCCAGCAGGCTGACCAGCGTGTGAAACGTGCCCCGGTCAGAGGGCCTGGGTGGGGTGGGGGTGGCGGGCAGCTAGCCATGTGGTCCCCAGCCCACGCACTGTCTGGCTGACTGGGGGGTGGCATGGGGGGCCCATAAATAGCAGGCCTCTCACCGGCGTTGGGAATAGAAACCCAATCCAAACAGTGTGGTGAGTCGGGGCTTTCCAGAGTAGCCACAACCCCCAGGGGCCTGGAGGCAGCTGCGAGGGCCCCCTTCTCCGCAGGAGTCTCCTAAAGGATCGGGTCATCTTGAGGAGAAGGCCTACCTGGCCCCAAGCCCAGAATCCTTCATAGCTCAGGAAGGAATGTCAAAAGGTGACAGGGAACCAACAGGTGATATTTACTGAGCACCTACTTGGTGCCTGGCCTGTTCTAAGTGCTTTATGTGGATTTATCCCAGTTAACTTCACCACAAATCTTATGACACAGACCTATTATTTTGTCCATTTTATGGAAGAGGAAATTGAGGCACAGAAGGGTGAAGCATGTGATTCAGGTCACACAGTTAGAGAGCGGTGGACGGGGGTGCCTGGGCGGCTCAGTCAGTTAAACGTCTGACTCTTGGTTTCAGCTCAGGTCATGATGTCACAGTTTTGTGAGTTCGAGCCCTGCGTTGGGCTCTGAGCTGATAGTGCAGAGCCTGCTTGGGATTCTCTCTCTCTCTCCCCCTCGCTCCGTGCCTCCTCCGCTTGTGCTGTCTCTGTCTCTCTCAAAGTAAGTAAATAAACTTAAAAGAAAAGAAGAAAAGAAGAAAAGAAAAGAAAAGAAAAGAAAGCAGTACGTATAAGATGTAAACTCCGGCCATTGGCTGCTGATTGTATCTCCTGTGCCTGGGCCTGGGGACACACACCAGTCACGCTGGGTCCTACCCTTAAGGTCATCTTGGTCAGGGGGTCCCAACATCCAAAGAGAAGACAGTAATGGCATGCACTGAAGGCCCACCAGACAGGGCTGGGGCCTCCGAAATTCTTGGGCTAGACTGCCACATGGAACTTAAAACACATCCTTCGACAGAACAGAGGCTGAGGAGGCAGGGCCCCCGGGGTGTCCCCGGAAGGGCTATCCTGCTGAATGCCGGCTCAGCCTCAAAGGTGAGGTCCCTGCTCCTGGAAGAAGGGGTGGGGGAGGAAACCCCCAGGCCACTGAGAGGAGTACCTTGAACCCCAAGGCGATGGGTCAAGAGGTTCTGCCCTCCTGCCACCCCCTCAGGGGCCCTTCTAGGATTCCGAGGCCCGGAGAAGAAGCTCATGGTCAACAGCTGATGCCCTTCTGAGGTTTTATCAGGTCCAGATACCCCTCCTGCCGTACGGACCCCACCAGACCCGGGACTCTGTGTGTGTGTTTGCCTATTTGGAGTAGCTACCTCTCCCTCAGGGTCCCTCCTCGGGACACTCGTGACGCTGATTTGCTGGCCTGGTAAAGGCCTTCATTTCTCTTCTTCCAGGATGTGTTGCCAGAAGCCAGCAAAGATGTGGGAAAAACTGGACAGAAGCCCAGTGTCTCTGAGTTCTTGGAATGAGGAAGCCTGCGCACACGTGGGGTGGAGTGGGTGACAGCCTGTGGCCTGGGTTCCAAGAGCACAGGTAAAGTTGCCCAGCCCCCTCCTGGGGAGACACGGGTGGGTGGGGGGAAATCACACCCCTGCCGTGGCTCCTGGGCCTTCTCAGAGGAGGTGCCCTGGGCAGGCACTAGGCATTCTGGGGGGAAAGGAGGTCAACCTCTGGGGGCAGGGGGAGGCAAGAGAGGGAAGGCTTTCTCAGAATTGGGTTCAAGGAAGAGGACGCAGGCTGGCAGGACTCCCTCAAATCAAATGCCCAGCTTGCGCTCCCTCCTCCGAAAGGCTGGCTCTCTACCCAGCTGACCCAATAAGCTGTCTCTCTCTCATAAGGGGGTGGGGTGGGGTGGGGCTGCTTCTGGGGCTCCCTCTCCTGCTCCCACATTCTTGGCAGGAAAGTGGGGTAGAGAGAGGAGAGCTCTAGACCCCGCCTTAGCACCCCAAGCCCCTTCTGCTTCAGCTGCCCGTTATACGGCCTCCTGGGCCAGGTTGGGCTGACAGTGACCCAGAGAACTGGGAACTGGGTCTTTCTCCCCATTGTCTGCGTTCCTGGCACACAGAAGATGCTCGGTAAGGATTATTCTGAGTGAACAAGTTTTCAGATGATCCAGGAGGCCTTTCGGAGGAAATTCTAGACATGGAGTTTAGAGTCTGCCAGGCTCCTCTGGACTTAAAAACTCGGGGAGGATCCAAGACTGAAAGAGAAAGGGCAGTGTTTCCCCCAGGCCTCAGAGTCAAGAGGAAGGAAGTGAGGGAGAGCCGGCCAAGGACGGAGCCGCCCAGAAAAAGAGGCTGCACAGAGCCCGAAGCTGGCCACTCGTGGTCACACGGAACTGAACAGGGCACAGGAGGCGGGGTGCCTGGGTCACACTCTCCTGAAGATCACTGTCCTCTGTTCCCTTTGGCTGTAAGATAAAGGAAGCCTGCACAGAACCACAGACCCCAGGGCTCAGCAGGGCCTCGTCAGCCACTCTCCACCAACCCCGAGATGCCGGATGCTTGGAGTTTTGAGTTCAAGTCTTGGCGCATCATTCTGCACATGTTTTTTGAGCACCGACTCCACGTCGAACTGATGGAGGACCTGATCTAGCAGTGAGCAAAAGGCAGATCGCTGCCATCACGGGGCTTGCATTTTAGTTAAGGGAGATGGGCAATACACAAATCAATATATAAGGGCTGCTAAAAACTAATAATAATAAAGCAGAGTAAAGGAAATAGAGAGTGCAGGTAGGGGGTCAGGAGGTAACACTGGAGCAGAGACCCAAAGCAAGTGACAAGGAGTCATAGCAGCCGGAGGAAGAGCCTGTCAGGCAGAGGGGGCAGCCAGTGCAAGGGCCCTGAGGCAGGAGCTAGTGTGGTACAGTTGACCAGCCAAGAGGCAGCTGGTGGGCTGGAGTGGGGCCAATGAGGGGATGGATGGTAGGAGGGAAGGTTGGGGCCACTGGGTAGCCAGGTCAGGCAAAGGTGGAGGCCCATGAGGGGCCGTGAGCTCTTACCCCACGTGAGCGGAAGCCACCACGGAGTCCAGAGAGCGAGAGGCCACGGGCTGACTGAGTCTGCCAGTCTGAAACTTTGCCTCCCTGAGCTCTAGTCCTCTTTTGTAAAAGGAACACCTGGGAGCAGTGACCTCACAGAGCTGTGGCAAGTTTTAAATAAAATGGTACCTACAAAGGGATCCGTTTGAAACCTAGGGATGACTCAGCACGTGGTAGGTGATAACAGGTTATTCTCGTGATCCTCAGTGTGGAGTTCCTTCTAGAGTCACCCCCAGCAGGCAGCCTTCCTGCCTCTGCCTCCCTGGCCCTGGGAACTTTCCAGGAGGGGCTGGGCTTTTCACAAAGCCCGTTGTGCTGGGCCTGCAATGTTCTCCAATATTCCCTCTGATACGCAGGCAGGCATCTCCCCGGGAAGTCCTGCAGGGCCAGGCCCTGGCCAGAGCTGGCCTGGGCTGTGGGGCCCAGGGACACCGAGGGCAGGACTGCCCACGTGAGTGTGATGGACGGCAGGAACCGGGCAGAGGCCAGGACAGAGGTGGCAGGTGCAGGGTGTCCAGGGTGGCATAGGCGGTTGTCACAACTGTCACAGCTTTTCCCTCCTTCCCAGCACCAGCATCCCAGGGCAGATCCAGGGAAGCCTGCCTGCCCCGGCTGGCAATGCTGACCATCCACCACCTCGCTCAGGCACCCAGAGTAGAAAGGCTCTTCTCACTGGCTTCTTGATCAGAGATGAAGTCACTGTCCTATACAAACAGACGAGGTCTGGGCCTGGCTGGACCCTCTCAAACCCTAGGGTAACGCTGGCCTTCGACCGAAAGCAGCCTATGGTTGGTGAGGCAGACGCGACGCCGGGCCACACACAGGCCTGCCACGTATTTGTCCTTCGTAGTAGCTCTCAGTGGAGGAGACTATGGGTGCTACCCTCAGAGCCTCCAGGCTCCCCCGGATCTCTATATCAGGCCTGGCCACCTAGCCTGCCTTCTGTGGCTTTCTCTTCTGTTCACTCTTCCTCAGGTGACTGCCCCAGGTTACAGGAGCTGTTTGCCTACAGAACAGGAAGTAACTGGAAGTTTACACCCCCTTAGCCAATGACTAGGGTGCAGGAGAGCGAGGTCCCAACTCCCTTATCTCTGACGGGGAGGACTCTGAAATGTAACCTATACTCCAGAGTCCCCTGTGGGTCAGGCTAAAGCCATCCTCGGCACTCTTGCTGGCCTCTTCCTCTCCCATCCTGTTCCTGCTTCCCCAGGTCCCTCTCCAGTCTCCTCCCCAGTCCCCCAGGAGCACTGCCTTAGCAAATCACTGAGCCGGGGATATCCTCTCAGGATCTGCTTCTGGGGATCTTGACCTAAGACACCTTCTAAGGTGATAGGAGGAGGAGGAGTAACAGCTAAAATTTGTTGAGTGCCTACTCTGTGCAAAATATCGTCTTAAGTGTTTTCCAGTGTTAACCTCACAACAACCCAGGGAAGCCGTCACTCCCATTATCCCCATTTCGCAGATGAGGAAACCAAGGTACGGGGAGAAGAAGTCAGTTGCCACAGAGATGCTATGGTTATCCTCGTACAGGTAAGTGGCAGAGTCAAGATTCTTAGGCGGTACCCTTTCTAGTAAGGCAGGGGTCCACACAGACACACACACTTTGGTGACGGGGCATTCAGGGCTAAGGGACCAAATCACAGCAGACACGGTGTGTGCCACTGGATAGGCATTTGGAGAATGTCCTGAGACACGGCATGGCTACAGACCCAGGACAGATCACCCCACCAGGTCATGAGTTATCTGTCCTTATGGGTTCATCAAGGGCAATCTTGGGGATATCTTGTCCAATCCTTTCTTCACAGTCATGGGGACCGGGCCCAGGGTGGCCGATCGCGTGAGGACCGCCCCCTTGGGTCTCCAGATGTTCCACCATTGCTTGACACATCCCATGCTCATAAAAAGCCTGCTGAATAAATACACGAATTACTTCAGGACTAAAGGTGGGGCCACAAACCGAGGCTCCACAAAGCCAGATTTTTGGTGGAGGAAACCAAATATTCACATACAAATGCACATTAAATTGAATCAACCAAAAATGCTGTTCCCAATAATGTCTGAACAAACACAATCGTAATCAAATCCAGAACCATGAGCACTAGGGCCCCCACCCTCGGCTACTTGCTTTGCCAGAAGGCACGGGGGGCCCCCAGACAGGCAGGACAGAGAGACCCTCTAGCGACACAGTCTGCCTGGGCTGGGGTCTTGAGGAGGCCCGGGGAACGTCCTGACCATCGGGATCCCAGGAGGAGGGAGTGTTCAGCAAAGGGCAGTTGCATTTTACATTCTCAACTAAACAACCAAATGCCCTCTGTAAGCCAGCTCCACTCCACCCCCTCCCGGGCCCCCGCCCCAGCTCGACTGGTCACGGGGCCACAGACATGACCAAGGCGAGGGCCCTTTCAGTCCCAGAATCAGAAAGGAGGAGAACCCAGCCAGGCCCACTAGTGAAAGAGTATTGCTCTCTATCTGGATCCCTATTGCCACCTCCCGAGGTCTCCCAAAGGGGCTTCCCCTGTGTATGCGTGCAGGCGGCCCTCCTTCATTCAATGTACCCTTTGTCACAGCCCCTTTCAAAAGCAAGCTATTCAGACAGGGCGGCAAACTTTGGGACGATTCATTACCAGGCTGGGCAGCAGCTGGCCGGCCGACTCCCTCCTCTCCCCATCTCCATGCTTCCTCACAGTGGGAGTGGCCTGTGGGGCCGGCCTGAGTGGGACCCCCCCCCCCAGGGCTTCCTGCCAGTGGGGGGACAAGACTCAAGCTGGGCACGACTGACAGGGCTCTCAGGGCTTCGAGTGGTGTTGCTGCCACGCCACGCACTCTGAAAAGTGTGCCTCCCAGGCACCAGGGAGCGAGGCAAGGGCAGATACTCACTGCCCAGAGAACAGGCAGGATCCATTTCCTTGGGGCTGCAGAAGTCTATGAGGGCCTGCTACCCATCACTCTGATTCCCCTTCCTAGGGCAGCCGGAAGAGAAGAGGGGCCTGTGCCCAGCACAATGCCAGGCACACAATGGTTCTTCAACAGATATTACCGAGTATCTGAGTGGGTGGCCTCTACCCACTGACACTGGCCCCCCGGGAGAGCGACTCGGACCAGAGGCTCCAGGATAGGAAAACCCATCTGTGCTCAGGGGCCCCAGCCAGAGGCCGGAAGCGACCCTCCCTCCCCTCTTGATGTGCCCTCCTGAGTCCTCTCCCCACATCCTGGGCCCTGGTCTATGACTGCACTTCCGTTCCACATCACCCCCCCCCCCACCGGCCCCCAGCCACCCCACCCCATCCTCTTCTTGTTTTTCTTTCTGATTCCGCATTCCTTCTGTCTCTTCTCCCTGCTATCCACTCAACAGACACTGTCTGCACTCATACACAGTGCTGGGCCCTGTGGGAACAGAAGGAAAAGGCCATGGTCGCTGTCCCACCCCCCCACCCCCAGGCAAGCAAGTGGCAGGCAATCGCCATATGCTACAGTTAAGGTGCCGCGGGTTCCAGAGACCTTTCGTGACTGGGAAAGGGAGAAGGCTTCCCAGAAGAAGGGCCATTGTGATGAGTCTTACAAAAATGGGGGGGGGGGGGAGGGTTGAAATGGAGAAGGTGAGGTGGGGGGAGGTATTGCTGCTAGAAAGACAAAGGCCTAGAAATAAGACGGAGCATGGCAGGGTGGGGAGGGCGCTCAGGGATCCAGAGTGGCTGAAGCGGAGTTACAACTGGGCTCTCGTCACCTCTGCCTGCCCAGGACCCATTTCTCCCTCCTTTTCCCCAAGGCCTGTAGCAGAATAGCTTTCGGGATGGAGTCAGCAGGAGGGCTCTGGATTGGGGTGTTTGGAGTCAGTGCCTGGCTCCACACCTGTAGGGGGTGTTCCCAGTCTCTCTGCCCAGCCGCTCCACCCCTTCTCTAGGGGCGTCAGCACCACCCCCCCTCCCCAGCCGCTTGTGGTTCTGGCAGAACGGCCAATTGCTGTCCCCATGCTCCTGGCCGCAGGGAAGGCCTGGGATCGGAGATGGCCGATCACAGAATGCCATCTCCTTGGCCGGAATGATCGGTCCCAGGATGGGCACATGATTCGGGGCCTTGCCTGCATTTTACCTACAGCCACCAGGGAATGGGGATAGATGCTCTGTGAGGCTCAGCAAAGAGCTATAATAGTTTGCGTTGAAAATTAAGTGAGGTTGCAATACATGTGATATAAAGTGTTTCATTCAGTGCCTCCGTAAGTGCTCAGTTAATGCTACCTTTTGTTGCCATGTTCTTTTCCCTTCCCAACCCACACCTCCCCCAAACCCCAGGCTAGTCCAGGCCCCTTCCTGGTACACAGGGGGACACCGAGGCCTGGAGAGAGGCTGTGATTTGCTCTCTCCCTAAGTCTTCCGTGCAGCTCCGCAGGGAGAGGCGGCTTTCCCACGGTGACAGGCTGTGACTCTTTTCCGTGCAAACGGAGGCTCCGAAGACCCCTGGGCCGTCAGCTTTGTTATGGCCGAGAAGAGAGGCCGAGGGAAGGCCCCTCAGTGCCTCCCAGCTCACAGTCCTCCCGCACGCCTCTCCCCCGACCCTGCTCCGCGGGCCCTGGCTGCCTTCTGTGGGCTTGCTCTGTGCGAGCGCTCTGCCGCAGCCTGGCACAGGAGAGGCCACGGGCCGTGCCGGGCCTCTGGGATCATTCTGCCCAAACCACTGCATGTGTCAGAGTGAGCTCTGCTGTTCTCGTGGGAGTGGGACAACCAGGAAAAGGCCTCGAAAACCAACCTGGAAGGTTTTTCAAACAAAAGAGTGTGATTTCCTTCAAGGGAGGGAAGGAAAAGGAAAAAAATACCCCCCACGGTCTTCCTTGCCTCCAAGTGCCTCGGTCACTGTCTTGGGTGCATTTAGTGGTTTGGCGACTGTGGGCGTATTTTAAAATCTGCTGTCCCGGCAGAGAGACAAAGGATGCTGGTGTGGGGCCAGGGGAGACCTCAGAGGACAGGGGTATTCATCTTGTTAAAAATAGCCCACCCGTTGCTATTTCTATTGAGCTTGGCAAACGGAGCTGTATGATTTTCCCTTTTTTCGGCCATGCTTCGCCTGGACCATCTGATAAAAATAGTAGATAACAAGCTTAAAAAAAGCTGGGATATTTTTACATGTAAGCCCCACTTGGAGTGGGCCTGGAGCGGGGTGGCCGGTGAGCAGGGAAGTGGACCAGAAGGGGAAAAGCCTGGGTGGTTGGCTGGGGGCAGGGCCGGGGACCGCAGAGGACCAGGGAAGGGAGGAGGACAGAACTCAGCCTGGGAGGAGACGCAAAAAGGGATGGGGTGCTTTCTCCTATGTCCACAGCTCAGGGTCAACAAACAGAGGCTGGGCCCTCCTGACCCACCGTGGACTTTGCAGTTTCCCAGGCCCTCCCGGCCCCAGCCCTGACCTTCAGCACTATTCCCACCACTCTCCCCAGCACTGGGAGGCTGGGCTGGATACGAAGCAGGTGCCGGGCATATCTCTGGGCTAGGTTGGCTGTGCCAGAAGGCTCTGGCAGGGAGAAGAGACTTCCGGGGTACTACCTGAGGCCTGAAGCCACACGGAGGCGAGACACTGAGGCAGCTGGGGAAGGGTCAGGCCGCCCGGGCTGGACACCTGGCACATGCGGGTGGTGGCAGGTGGCTGGATACACAGTTCTGAGCAGGCAGGGACTTGCGAGAGGCCGGTGTGTGTGTGTGAGGGTGGCCATGCACGCTGCTGCCTAGGCGGCACTCCCCTAGGGCGATAGTCTCATGGAGGTCACTTCTGGTTCCCACCTAAGCCCCCCACGCTGACTACAGAAGCGGTAATGAAGGACTGAGGCTAGATAGAACCATGCACCTACCTGTAGCCGCGTGGGGACCAGAGGTATGAAGACACAGCAGAGGTGGCTCACACTGTGGGAGGCTCCAGGGCAGAAGGGGGCTGGCCATCTGGTGGGAAGGGGCTGAGAGACCCCACGTGGGTCAGCCTCCATGGCCAGAAGCAGAGGCCTCTACCCTTTCGAGCTGGAGATTAGGGCAGGCACCTAGCTCCCACAGGTACCTAGCACCTGGAGTACCATGGGACCAGTGGGGCCTATAGAACGATTGGATGAACTCTTCATAATTTAAGCCCTTGGGTTTATGAGCCTGGGGACACCCTGTCGGCAGAAGTTGTGTCTCCCCAACCAGACTCCCCAAGGGCAGGGTGGGTCTCCCCACAACACCCAGTACCCACAGCCACAGACTTCCCAGAAGTGACAGGCTTATTAGCTGACAAGCCAGACGCCCAGCACAGGAACCAGGAACTCACTTGCTTTGATCCACACCGCTTCGGTTTGGGGGGAAGCCGAGGCGGGGAGTGGGGACTTTAGAAAAACATGTTCACGCTCTTCACGGTGACCTTGACAGATTGGCAGGGAAACCCATTCCCCGCTTAAAAACTGATCCAGGGAGATGACCCTGAGTAGGCTGAAGCCACATGGCATGCCAGAGGCCCTGCCGCTCCCGGGCTGGTCCAGGACCACCCCCACCCCCCACCGTCCCTGCCCTCCACAGCCCCCCAGCCTGGAGCCATTCATTACTCTGGTTCCTGTGGCCCCAGACTGGGCACAGACCCCTGCCCTCTCCCAGATAACCAGGCAGACATAGATGCACTGAGGAGGGAGCTCTCAGGGACGGGCACACTGCTAGCCTCTGCCACCCAAGAGGTTGCCAAAACAGAGGGGTGCTTACTGGTCTGAGCCCTGCATGGGAGTCAGGAGTCCTCTGAGGGCTTTGCGGAACTTACTATGTGACCTTGGAAAAGTCACTTCCTCTCTCTCCTCTCCCTGTTTTTTGTGGGAAGAGCATTTTTAAGCCCAGGCCCAGGCCCACGACAGGCTTCAGTATTTTGAATAAATAGATGAAAGAGGGAGTCAATGCAAGGGTGCAGCAGGGCTGGACCAATCCCTTCTGGGTCTGTCACTTCAGGCTTCCAGGCCAATGTCCTCCAAGAGAGACAAATGTTCTCAGCTGTCCCCAGAGCCATTCCTTGTCTAGCATAGCCAAGGCCGGTCCACCACCTGGACAGCAGTCCTGCAAGGCCCCAGAGCCACCAGCACCTGCCCAGAGACCCGAGTTTCCTCCCTGGTCCTCCCCCTTCCCTGGTTCTGTTCTCCTCCATTCCCTCCAACAGCCATTCCCCCCCCCCCCCCCCCCCCCGTGTCACGTGCTTACTGGGGAGCGGGCTGTCAGACTCCCAGCTGTCCCCTCCCCCTTCATTGTTCCTGGGCACTGTTGACTTTGCAGGAACAGCTGGAAGCCCATTGGGGGGAGGGGTTGCTGGGCCCAGCAACTGGTGGGGCCGGTTTCTCAGCTGAAACTTCCACGCAGGTAAAAGGCAAACAAATAAACAAGAGGCCAAGGGCACCTCTGCCCAGGGGCATGGGAGGCAGGCAGCACGGGGAAGACAGTAGCCAGCTGAGCCTAAGACCCTGGGATTTCGGCATTTAAAGCTCTCTCCCCCCACTGAGCCAACTGACCCCTCAGATCTCCTGTTTTCTGGGCTCAGTTAATATTCCACCATGAATATGCGGTTCCCAGTGCAAAGGGTTCCCAAAGGTTACTAATGGCTAAGAGTTGTCCCTGAGTGAGCAGCAAATGTGTGCCTGTCACTGTGCTTGTGTCTCATGCAGCCATCACAAAAATCCCACCAGGTGTGTCTTTGAATATCTTTAATAGCCTTGTTTTCTACATGAAAAAATTGAGGCTCAGAGAGGTTAAGTAATCTGCCCAGGGGCACACAACTAGAAAGTTGTAGAGCTGGGATCCGGCTGCTTTCTGTCCACTACATGGCCACTGCTATACCCTATCTAAAGCACCATCAAGTCTTGCCTGGACTGCTGCGGGACCTCCTCAGTGGTCCCCTGCTTCCCCTCACACCTTGTCTCGTACAGTGAATTTTCCACCCGTCAGTCACAGTAGGCCTGTAGAAGTATAGGTGAGATCATGTCCTCCCTCTGCCCACCTCAATCATGGCTGTATTACAACTGACAAGGCCCCGTATGGCCTGCTCCCCTGTTACTTCCCTGAACTCAGACCCCTCATTTGCCCCCTCATCCTACTCCAGCCTCCCTGGCCTCAGCCTTGTTTCTTCAACACAACAAACACCTGACCCAGGGCCTTTGCACTTACTGTTCCTGCTGCCTAAAATGCTCTTCCCCGTATATCCATATGACTCATTCCAGCAGGTCTCTGCTCAAATGTCACTTTTTTTCAGACAACATTACCTGCCCCTCCTGCATAAAATAGTCTACCATCTCCTACCTATTCCCCACCCTGCCTTGCCCTGCTTTATGTTTCTTCGGAGCAATTCTGGCTACTGACTTGTGTATGCGTGTGTTTATCTGGTTTTTTTTACTATTTCCACCTACCAGAATGTGTACTCTGTGAAGGAAGCGGGTTTAATCCGTTTTGTTCATTGCTGTATCCCCAGAGCCTAGACTGGTGCTTGACATACAGTCGGTGCTTAATAAGTAGCCGTTGAACAAATGCATTAAAGAACGAGCAATTCTCGAGCTGGAGTTCTTATGCACTCTGCTGTTTTTACCACTGTGTTTTCTAATCTCAGATTCTTCTGTGAGTGCAGGTTATGTCATTCCCCCTCCTGCAGACTAGGAGCTCCTAAGGCTGAGGGCGAACTATACTTCCTGATTATTCCGCTACCTACCCCACCCACACAGAGCCCCCCTCCCTTTGCCGCACCAAGTATTGCCCTAAGCCTATAGAGGGATGATCAAGAAAAGCCCATGGAACCATAAGACGTTGCATATCCAGCTTATTCCCTCACTAATAACCATCTGCCGAGCAGGGGAATCCATTCTAGACATTCTGGGTGATTATCCAGCAATGGCTGGCTGCACCCCACTCCATCAGGCACTGCTTTGGACACTGGCTCAGACTCCGGTGAGAAACGGTGCTCAAAAAAGCTGTACGGCCTTATCCACGTGGATGAGGGTGCACTGACCCAAACTGGACTGTCAGATAACCAGATGTCTGGCCAACCCCCCCCCCCCCCCCCCCCGGGCAGGCTGCCTTTATCTACCCCGCTCTCACACGACAGCACAGTCCCCTACTTTTCCACTCCCTGCTCTTGCCTGCCAGGGCATAGGGTCCATCTCATCTCCAGCTCCTACCCAGGGGCACAGGCCTCCTCTCTGCTCAGACTCTACCCGAATCAGCAAGGCGCTTGGCCCCTCAAGACATTGGTTTCCTGGTCTGTAAAAAGCGGGGCCCAAGGCAAGTTTTTGCTTCCCTTTATGCAAATCTAGATTTGTACAAAGTTTCCCTCCAGGAATTCTCGCCCCAATTTATAAAGGGATTCACCACAAATCTCTTTAAATAACCAATGGCCCCGTGGCTTAGAATACAGGATAATTTACAAAATAAAATTCTGATAGAGGGCTCGGCCACACCCACTCCTGCTCTCCTGGGTAGGTCCCCGGGAGACTGTGGGGAGAAGGCCAGTGTATTAATAGAAAAACGTTGGCAGTTTCCTTGTGTGAAACTGAAATGACCTGGTCCCCCTCAGGCCACCTGTCTGTGCCTTGGGGGCTGTGGGGCTCAGTCTGGGCCCAGCATGCTCTGGGCATTGCTACGTTTCCTGGGGGCTGGGATACAAGGGATTGAGAGTGCTAGGCTGAGGCCAGGGTGGCTTAGGTGGGTGCTTCTCCTGGACCCTGGCAAAGATGTTCCTCTGTCAACCCCGGCTGCTCTCCTGGAACTCCCAGGACAGGGGAAGGTCAGGCCTCCAGACTAGGAAAAGGAAAGGAGGTCTCTTGGCGTAAGGTCTGACATTTGGGCAGTGCTTCTTGGTTTCTTCACCTAGTGAGCCTTTATAGAACACCATCTATGCCAGGGGTGGTGCCACGAGCTAGTAGTAAAATGCAGACCCAGTCCTGCCCTGGCGGGGCTCACAGTCTGGAAGAGGCAGATGTGAGGCCTTGGTATAGGGCTTGGTAAGGCCACACGGAAGGCACACAGGGCCTCAAAGGGCTTTTATAGACCTCGCTCCCATGCCAAGACATTGGAATTGTCATGCTCATTCTACAGACGAGGAAATGGAGGCCCGGACAGGTGTTTTTATAACAGAACCAAATCCCAAACCTAGCTTTACTGGCTCCAGACTAATGTTCCTACCACCCCTTAAAGCTGGTCCTTTGGAGTCTTCCTTCCCCCTTGCCTCTATGCTAAACCTTGAACTTGTACTTTTAGGAAAGGCAGTAAACTTTCTCTAGGACTTCCATTTTGTCTCCTGGATCCTTTGTTCCAACAGAAGTGACCTACAAGAAGATGAATGGGAGTTGGAGGTTCATACCACAGTGAGAAAACGGAGCCACTCTAGAAAAGCGATATAGAGCTGTGGTTCAGAGCACAGACTCTGGAGCCAGACCAGGTAGGCTTAGATCCCAGCTCTGCTACCTGTCAGCTGTGTGACACTCTTTTACCTTTCTGTGTCTCAGTTTTCTGTTCTGTAACATGGAGTGATGATAGTACCGATCGCCTAGGGATATGAGGGAAAGAGAATTCTTTTAAAAAATTTTTTAAAATTTTTTTTACATTTATTTATTTTTGGGAGACAGAGAGAGACAGAGAACGAGCAGGGGAGGAACAGAGAGATGGGGGAGACACAGAATCCAAAGCAGGCTCCAGGCTCTGAGCTGTCCGCACAGGGCCCGGCACGGGGCTCGAACTCACAAACCACGAGATCATGACCTGAGCCGCAATCAGTCGCTCAACCGACTGAGCCACCCAGGTGCCCCGGGAAAGAGAATTCTTATGCCTGAACACCTAAGATATATACCAGGCACTCACTGCTAGATGCTTTCTATAGTTGGTTTCATTTCTTGTCCACAGTGACACAGAGTGGTGATAGACTTACCCCTTTATAAGGTGAAGAAACTGGGGGTCAAAGAGGTAAGAGACTCAGGAAGCCAGAAATCAAACCCACTCAGTATTTATCACACTGTGTGTAGTTCTCAGTTTCATGTCTGCCTCCCCTGCAGGGCTGATAGCTTTCAGGAATTGTTAACCCAGGCTGGCGACGTAAGCCGTTTGCTGAGTGAGGTGATGGGTTCTGTTCATCACTCGTCAGGAAGATCTTTGCTCCCAGAAAGGTTACGAACTCTCCTTTCCCACTTCTTCAGACCCCCCAGGGCCGACCCAGCAAGAGGCCAAGTACTTGTCAGGTACTCAGGTGCATTTATTTATCGAATGAGCAAACGAATGAACTAAGGAACAAAGGAAGGAACACACAAGGCAAACGCTGAGGGAGAAACGGATTGAACCAATAAGTGAATCTGAAGCAAATGGGATCCTTGTCTTGATTCTTACTCTGGAGGAAAACCAACAGCCAAGGAGGTGGACCCCTCGCTGCAGGGGGGCTGCCTGCGGAGGGTAAGCGTGAGCTCTGTTTTTGTTTGCCTTCCACCATGCCACGCTAGTGGGGAGCAAGCCGCGTTCAGACTCCTCCCCGTCCCCTAATAAAGCCTCACCCCCTGGGGCCCACTCCTCCACGCCTGGCCCCTCTCAGAGGAGGCCTCTCTCTGCATCACTGGAGCGGGGGTGAGGGCCCCTTTCCCTGGGATGCCTGCCCTCAAGCCTGGGAGGGCTGGGGAAAGGGCTAGGGAGGAGGCCTGGGGGGATCTGTTGGGGCCTTTCTGGTTTCTTCCTCCCCTTGCCCTCTGAGGGCCAGTGGGAGCCCGGCAAAGGGTAGGTACTCAGTAGATGGCTGAGAATGGCAGGGGCTCAGCCCAACTTTCAGCCCCAGTGGCCCCGAGGGGCCCCAAGCCCCCGGGCCCCAGGAGGAGCTCCCTCTCTATGTCACACTACAGTCTGCCAGCTTCTCTGTGCCCTAGAAGTCAATGGTCCCCATCAGCACGGGCTTTTCCCAGGTCCTGAGCCCATGCCTATAAACCACTCTCCTGGGAGTCACTCCCCCCCCCCCCCCCCCAGTACTGGAAGCTCTGGCTTTCCCATCAAAGGCCCCAAGGGGAAAATGACCAGTGGGATAGGGAGTAGAGGCCAGAGCCTTGGTCACTCTGCCTGTGGCCGGCGTCCCGTGGGGTGCCGGCTGGCAAAGGGCACCTCCCTCTTCCCCACACAGAGCTGGCAGGACAGCCGGTTCATCCTTCTTCAGCCACAGCCTGCAAAAAGCATGTTCCCCTGGAGCCTCGGGCCACTGGCCAGTCCACTGGGGACATCCCTCAGAGAAGGGAGGGGCAGGAGGGGCAGGGCGGGCACCCAGGCTGGCGCACTGTGGCCGGCCACCCTGTCCCACTGACTAGCGGTTTTCGCGTCTGGCTCCCTGTGGCCCAGACGGCCCCAACACGTCACTGGGGGATGAGCGGGCTCCTGCCCAAACTCGAACTCACAGCTCAGGCCTTCAGAGGCTCCGAGCCAGGGCCCAAAAGGGAGGGGCAGGGGGAGAACACAGGCCGCTGGAGGCTGAGCAGGGCTCCCAGGTGTGGCTCCGTCCTGGGCCGAGGGGGCAGGACACTACGCTTGGTGGGTGCCGAGCCAGGGGGCCCAGCAACACGGACAGGGCAGGTCAGTCACGGGACTCTGGGGGCAGAAATGGGAAGAGAAGCTGGAGGAAAAGAGAGGGAAAGACTGTGTACAGAGGAAAACAGAGGCATTTAGAGCACCTCCAACCCCTTCCCCTTGTCTCCTGACCCTCCCCTGTCCCTCAGGGCTTTTGCTCCCGCCCTTCCTTGACGGAGAAGTGTTTTTCCCAGCCCCTCCTCATGACTTCACCCTTCAAGGCCAGCTCCAAGTTAGCCCTCTGAAAGTCTTCCCTGAGTCTCCTTGCCTGGAAGCAATGTCTTCCTCTGAACTCTCAGAGCACACGGTCTACACGTCCCACTCTTTCTGTCTTTGCCTCCCACACATTCATTCATTCACGCAGGCAAACAGCACACATTATGGAAACAGCCACTGCATCGGGTGCTAGGGGGATACTGAGCAGAGTTAGACTTGGTGCCTGCTCTCAAGGAGGTGGTGATCTTGGGGCCTGAGCCACCTGAGCCAATAAGCGGTCTACAGAGGCACAGGTGCTAGAATTCAACTCAACAAGCATTGAAACGAGCACCTACCACAAAGAGGGCAGGAAATGAGCACTTTGGAAACACAGTCCTGACCCTCAGGGTGAGTGAAGAGACAGGGACAATGAGAGCCAAGTGCCTGACGAGGGTGAGCCCAGAAGACCTTGGGACCACCAACTTCGGACCTGGGGTCAGAGGCACTACCATAGCTGAAGGCCCAAGGATGAGCAGGTCTCAGCAACACAGGAGGTAGGAAGGGGCTCGGGGAACAGCACTGCAAAAATATAGGCTTGGCAAGTTGGGGCGCTGCGGGCTCAGGGGTCCACTGGAGGCCCAGAGGGTGTGAGAGGCATGGTACTGGGAGGTGGCTGGGGCCAGAGTGTCAAGGCAACCCCACCTGGAGCTGGGGCCCACAGGAGCTGTTCTCCCCAGGTCCATTCTCCACCCTTCTCTGTTTGGGGAGGTCAGCTCCCACGGGCTGCCTCACCCCAGCTCCCCCGTCCTCTGGCTTCTGGTTGAATTGAGCCAATGGTAGGCACCAGCTGGTATTCTCAGGATGGGAAGAGACAGAGGGCCCCTAGGAGTCTTGCTAGACCACAGTTCGGCAAGGGGTTGTATCCTCTGTCTATGGCCACAGATCCTGGCAGGTGACCCCTCTCCTGAAGCAACAACTGCCTCCCTGGTCCCTTCAGGCTGAGGGGTGTCTCCATCCCATGTTGGTTCCCTCAGCTCTGTTCACATGCCTGTAAATAGCCCTGTATCCAACTCCCTTCCGTTACCCCTTTAAGATGGTCTCGGAGGCCCGCTGGGACCTTGACCCATCGGGACTTGGTTCTGGAGGTCTTGGAGGACCACTGTAGGGTTTTAGGACAAAGAAAGATCCTGAGGAAGTGATGGAGGTCCCACTGAATCTGCACTTTGTGGGTTGGAGAAGTGGAGGATTGTATTCTAAGCAGAGGAAAAACCTCCTACCGTATGGCACAGAGGTAGGAAAATGTGAGGAGTACGGGCCATAGTGGGAACTGTCGGAGCTTCCTAGAGTATGACACAACGTGCATTTTAAGCAACTCATCTGTGACCTGTTGAGAACAGATTCGGGGGAGGCTTGGGGGGACTGGATGGGATGCCAGAGAACCCATGAGGAGCCAGATAGAGGAGGCAGCAGCTCTGGGGAGGAAGAAGAAAGCCCGGGAGGACCCGGGAGGTTTGGAAGGCAGAGCTGACGGAGACTTGTCTATGACCGCTGTCTGGGGATGGGGCTCAGGAATCGTGGCCGGGCCAACTTCAGGGGCGAGCAAGGAAGTCAGAGGAGGAGCAGGTTTCGCTGGGGGAAGGAGAGGAGAGGTGAGAGCTGGAGACAGCTGCAGGTGAAGGTGGTGCAGGGACCAAAGAGGTAGATGAGATCCTGTGCCCTGGCTCTCTGGACTAGGCAGAGGAAAAAGTCAAGGAAGTCAGAAAGCACAGGGTGTGCCGGGAGCAGAGGGAAGGACATCCAGCTAGTGTAGAAAGGAGTCAGTGGTCTGTAGGGCAGGCATCCCACCACGCCCTGGGGCAAAAGTACCACATACCCTGGGTCAAACATCCACCATGCCCTGGGGCAAACATCCCACCATGCCCTGGGACAGACGTCTCACTGTGCTTCGGAGCAAGCCAGCTCATTGGGACAGGTTCCATTTCTATGCACTACAGAATTTCCAAGACCCTTTTGGGAGAATGAGACAAACATTTCTTGAATTACCGTCTTATTGAACCCTGACGGCCACTGCCCTGGAGAGACATAACTTGCCCACACAGCCGGCGACGTGAGGCCGGGGCGCACGCCCGGCAGCATGGCAGCGTGGCTGCGCGGGCTCTTAAATACCGCCTCTGCTCTGGAGTAACCGGCCTCGTGGTGACACACGCCTCAGCTGCTCTCTCTCCATGTTGGGGACCTTGCTTCCTTCCAGGGCAGACCTCTTCCAGCTACCGAGCTGGGGCCCTGGGGTGTCTTATCTTGGTGGCTCTCCCCCGCTGGTCTTCATCCTGCCAGTTGGGGTGACCCTGCAGAAACCCAGTCTGGCCTCCACAGGGAGTCTCTCCCGGGTTTGAAGGCTGCTCCCACAGATCCTCTTGTCTTCATCCTCATCTTGAGCCGGGGTTTTGGGGTCCCTCTCCAGCCATGGTCCCCAAGCCTCAGGTTCTGAAAGACCGAACGCAAGACAAAACCTCACGGAAACGGAGAAGCAGGCTCCGCTTCAGATACATTTCACGTAGGAGGGGGCGCCTGGCTGGCTCAGCGGGCTAAGTGTCTGACTCCTGATTTCAGCTCAGACCATGATCTCACAGTTGGTGAGTTCGAGCCCCGCATCAGGCTCTGGGCTTGTGGCGCAGAGCCTGCTCGGGATTCTGTCTCTCCCCCTCTCTCTTTGCCCCTCCCTAACACACATGCTCTCTCTCTCTCTCTCTCTCTCTCTCTCTCTCTCTCTCTCCCTTTCTCTCTCTTTCTCAAAATAAATAATGATTAAAAAAAATACATTTCGTATGTGAAAAGTGAGACCAGTAGTGACCAATGGTGACTTCCCCTCTCTCCTCCCCCCAACTTTCTAAAGTTGCCCGTTATAGCCCGGGGCCTGGCAGCATGATGAAGCCTGGGGTCCCTCCCAGCCCTGAGATTCTGTGGTTCCAGAGACCCCTCTGCAAGGCTCTCACCCTCCCCAGGGCCGTGAGACCTCCTCTTGAGATAGTTGCCAGGCCATCCCCCTTCCTAGTCCAGCAGACCCCCTACTCCCTGCCCCTGCATGGGAAGCAGTGTGGCCAGCCCCCAGGCCAGATGCACCCCCACGCACAGACACCCCCTGCATCCCACAGCTGCAGCCCTAATCCTAGACTTGTTTAAAACTGAATTATGAGCCTGTCGCGCGGTAGCTGAGAGGCCGAGGCGGAAAAGGATTTACTGGCCGCATTAAATCATGTGCTTATTGTTAAGTGAGCCGGGCCGGGAGGTGCTCGTGAGCTCCCCGTCCCGCCCCCTCCTCCCCGGGTCCCACCAAAGTGCCCACCCTCTCGGCCACAAAGACCACCTCTGGGGCCCTGGCAGCTTCTTCCAGAGCCCACATCAGTCTGCCTGACCCCACTCCCCTCGCAGAAGTTTTCTACCCCCATTTCACAGATAAAGAGACCTGAGGTCTTCGAGAGAGGAGGCAATTTGCCTTCGGTTGTACTGCCAGGAGGCAGCAGTGGAACGAACAGCCTTCTTAACCTGGTGACATTGAGCCCCTAATTCTACAAGCACATGTAAGTTCTCCGGGCCCTTTTCTGGGAAGAGCTCCTTAGCCTTAGATAGGAAGGGCCCAGGATCCACAGCAGGCCCAGAGCCCAGCTCTCCCTGTTAAGATCTCAGGCTACTCAGGTATGACTTTTGAGAAAGCACAGAGGCCTGGCTGGTGGGGTCAGGGGAAGAACCCCAGCACCACCACCCCCATTCTTCATGCTGGTGAAATGCTGGTGAATCACAGCCTGGGTGCTGGGGGACAGTCTATCCCGAGAACCCATCCCTCAGCCCCTGCCCTCACCTCCAGTGACTGCCAGCCAGTGCTCTGAGCCAGTGCCCCCCACCTGCCCCCACATCCGCATCCACGTTCCTGCTGGTTCCACTGTTTGCTCTCACACCCTGTTCTCCCTGCTCACATTCCTGGCCAGGTCCCTCCCAACCCACTGTTTCCAGGCAGCCCCCATTCACACACACACACACACACACCCACCACCCCAGGTGCCCCTGGACAGGACAGGCCCTGAACCTCGGCTGGATGCTATGAGATTCCTGCCAAGCCAGCTGCCCAAGGGAGCAGGCTGCTGTGAACCTGCTGAGCGCAGGGGCCTTGACCAGGGTGCCCGGGCAGCCGGCAGGCTCTCCGTGTTGGTATTGGCAGGACCTGCTGCCTCGGGCTGCCCTTGAAAAGAATTCTGAGGCATCCCTGGCTCCGTTTAACTGGCGTTTTTACAGCTTAAGGCTAGGGCAAGGACAGGGCCAGTGAAGCATGGCCCTCAGCATTGGCAACCCTTCTGCCTACCTAGAATGTGCCGTGGTCTAGCCTGAACCCCACAGCCCTGTCCAAGTTCCCACGGGGAACCCCAGTTCCCTCCGAATGGCACTGCGGGCATTTGAAAGTGTTTCTTATTCATAGTCTTATGAGATGCCCATAACCTACCATGTTGGCTAGACATGGTGGGGGTGGGGGAGCTGGTTATTCAACCATTTTACAGGAAAGGAGACGGAAGCTCAGAGAGCAGATCTGAGGCCAAAGTTGGAGCAGAGGCACAGCTGGGGCAGGGATGCAGAAGTCCCCATCCCCATCTGGGGTGATCACCCACATCCAGGCTGGACAGAGAAGGGAAGACTGCCCCCATTCCGCAGAGCCCTGGCAGACAGACCTTGACCCCACTGACCTTACAGAACCACTTTCTGTTCTTCTAGAGATTCCTGTCACAGCGGCACCACCCCCACCCCCCACCCCCCCGCCCCCCAGTCCCTGCCATCCAATAGGACCAAGCTGCAGAGTTGAGAGGGGAGCAAATTTCCCTAGGGAAGTTTTTGAGCCACCTCCCCTAGGACATCCTGGGGCTTGTTGATCTGTGCATTTGTCTTTCTGGACTCAGCTTCTCAAGGGCATTGAGAAAGGGCTTCAGGGTCCCTACCAGCTTTCAAGAGCCACTGGCTGGATGAAGTGAGTCTTCCTGGGAAAAGGAAGCCAGAGAAAGGGGGAGGAAGTGTCTCTGGGTCTCCTTGTCTCCTCTGGGTGGGACAGGGATGACGTGAGAGGCTGTTAGGGAGAGCTGTCGACCCCCAGTCCTCCCCCCAACCCTGTGTTGCTCAGTATCCCTCCTACTCAAGCTAGGACAGGGCTGGGAGTGGTGGGGGAGTTGACAAAGTTGGGCCAAGAGTTCAGATATTTCCAAAAGAGGTGGTCAATCACGAGGGAGTGGCCAGAAGGGAAGGAGGGAGAAGAAGTGAGCAGAAAAGAGCCTGGCAGGAAATTGAGAGGGGAGGAACACATCAAGTGAGCATCATGTCTGTGAGGGGCGCTGCAACAGGCATTTTGTATATCTGATTGTAATGGCAGGCTTGAAGGAAGGTAGGAACATTCCCATTCTAGAGACGACAATACTGGAGCTCAGAGAGGTTACGTGACTTTCGATCAGCGTTGTACAAAAACAAATGACCCTCTACGCTGGAACTCAGACCCAGACTCTGTGATCCCAAGTCTCAAGCTCTCTTCCCCACCAGACTGGAAGCTGCTTGAGAGCTCTGCCCACTCAGTCCTTCATCATATTGAGTACTGAGCTCAGGGCTTAATAATATAATAAGTGTTCAATAAATACTGTTGCCCTAATGACTTGTCGGGGTTCCAGTTTCCCCGTTTGCAAAACCAAGCTAATAATTCCTTAGGTAGACATGCCTGGAGGTGGTGTTTAGACCAGGGCTTTGGAGGCCTCCTCCAGCCGCCCCCCACCCCGCCAGTCTTTGATCTGGGCCTCCTTGGAGGCCCCAGGAGTCACCTTGGAGCCAGCAAAGCTCGAGAAACCCTTGATGTGTCCATCCATATCTTTTTTTTTTAAGATTTATTTTTTATTTTTTTATTAAAAAAATTTTTTTAATGTTTACTTATGTTTGAGAGAGAGAAATGGAGCACGAGTCGGGTAAGGGCAGAAAGAGAGGGAGACACAGAATCCAAAGCAGGCTCCAGGCTCCGAGCTGTTAGCACAGAGCCCGACGGAGGGCTCAAACTCACGAACCACGAGATCATGACCTGAGCTGAAGTCAGATGCTTAAGCGACTGAGCCACCCAGGTGCCCCGTCCCCATCTCTGTCTATGGGAAGACAAGAAGGCCACCCAGATTCCTCCCAGAGTTGGAGTCCATGACCCAAATCTGTGGCTGGGGAGCACATCGTCCACCTTCCACCCCAGGACTTCTCCAGGTATCTCAGGAGATTTAAGGAAAAGTTCCGTGGAAACACATGGTATCTACTCTATGTTATGTTTTGGGAGGAGGGCCCACAAATAAATGACAGAGACCATGTAGTGAGTCACAGAGAAGGGGCCTGAAAGATCCAAGTCTCAGCCCCACTCCTCCCTAGTCACATGACCAAGGGCAAACCTCTCCTCTCTCAGCCTCAGTTTCCACATCAGTGAAATGGGGAAAACTGTACCTGTCCTGCTAGCCTTACAGGGCTTTTGTGAGCCTCAGATGACTAAAGGATGTGAAAGACACCTTTGCTAGCAGGGAAAAGGTGTGCAAAGGTTATTTGCATTTGCATTTTAATTATTGTCATTTCCCTTTGTTATCGTAACGCCCAAAAGGCTTGGGAGGCATTTCTCTGACTGATGAGTTCATGGGAGGCCCCTACTCCCTCAAGCTTCGAAAAAGTTTTTCGTCGATTCAGGTGACTGTAGGAAGTTGAATTGCTTAAAACAGTGTTTCACGGCTCATAAAATAGTGGTTCAGAGCATGAAGGGAGGAAGCAATGAGCACTGTGCACGGGGATTGCTGCGTCCTGTGCTAGATATCAAGGCAGTAACACGTGAGTGGGACTCCTTTTATGCCCCCTGGGTCAGCAAATTAAAGTTCCTGAAATGAAGATGTTGAATTTGATTCTGATATAAGGTTCACTGTGGGGCAGAAAGGGCCACAAAGACTCAAGCCTTTAAGAATTTTTAACCATTTCGGGGAAACAATTCAGATAGCTCTAGGCAAAGAGTGTGTCTGATGAAGGGTGAGGGGCAACCCTGAAATTGGGGTCAGTCACCATACCACCCCCATCGCTCTCTCCCACTCCCTCCTCCCCCTCCCCTTCCCTGGTCGTGCTCCCTGCCCCCAACACCCTCTGGAGTAGCCAGAACCTGGCCTTGTGTTGGGGACAGTGGGGGAAGCCGTGGGAAAAACAATCAAACCTTGGTCAGCCGGATAATTAGCTGTTCCTCTGTGACCATGGCCTCTCTGTCCTCTCCCCGTTGCCACCCCGCCACCCCCGCCCGGACGAGGGTTTCCGAACACCCGGGCGACATCACCTCATTAATGTTAATGGCAAATCCGGACATGAGCCCGGATGGTCATAAATTGCCCTGTGGGAGAAAGGGTCAAAGAGTTTGTATCTGTGTGTGCTGCGTACGTGAGCGTGTGACACAAGCGTGTGATGTACGTGCAAGGGTGTACCTCCTGGGGAGGTATTGCACAAGAGGAAATGTACGCATGGGAACTGAACGCGTATACTGTACATATGTGGGTGTGCCTATGTGTGCGCCCGAAAATAGCTCTGTGACAATTTGTGCCTTTGTAATACACATGCGTAGGCTTATATCAAAGTCTGCACTGTGTAATATTTACATGCCTACATGTACATGTCCTACACACGTGTGAGTACACGCGTGGGACGTGCATACATATACTGCGGGTGCTGTGGCCGTGTTTTTGTGCAACTCTGTGGAATATGAAGTATTTACCACTCAGTAAGTGTTGGTTATTTTTAGCATTAATAATTAAGATGTATTTACACATGTAACCTTGTGCATGCCAGGGGGCCTACTCAGGGTAAGCATGTGGGTGTGTGAACGTCCATATCCAAGCGGGTGCTGTGAATCTCTCTGTGGGTCTACGGGTATGGGTACGCATAGGTACCGTACGAGTCTGGGTGGGGTTGTGTCCCTTCCGTCCACGCATACCCGTTCACGGGCACACTGACCATGGAGAACAGCTGGGCAGCCGCGAGCTGGTCCCACACTCCCGCCTCATGGGGCTGCTTTGAGGAGGGACGCTGCCTCCAGTACCCACACCCCCATGTCCTGCTGTCGGGGGTACGCGATGCACGGGTGCATGCCGTCCACCGGCACCATTGGCCACCCCAAGGCGCGGGCTGGGAACCCGGAGCCCCCTCTCCTCCTCCCTTTCCTTACAAATCCCACCAACCTCCAAATTCTGTCAACTCCCACCCTACATCTCTCAATTTGTCCATATTCCCCTCTCTGTCCCCTCTCACGACAGCAATAGCCTCTTGTCCTCCTAATCCACTCTCCACACAGCAGCGAAAGTGATCTTTTAGAAATGCAAATCTCATCACCTCGCTCACTCGGCTGCTTAAAACCCCTTAATAGCTTTGCATTGCTCTCGGGATAAGGTCTACAATCCCCTCCGCAGCCTTTGAGGCCCGCCTGCCCACCCTGGCCACAACTCCCACCCTCTCCCGCCGCCCCCAGCTTCCATGCATAGCCTGCCTGGCCCTCTCAGGGCCCCCACGCCCTCTGTTCCCTCTGCCTGGCAGGCTCTTCTCCTCCTGTCCTTTCCCCCTTCAGATCTCGAACCTTCTACTTACAGATTCCGCCTGTTTTACCCTTTCTCCTCATCACCCTGTTAAGTCTCCCCACTGCCTTCACCACACAGGTGATTCAGTGGTTGTGCAGCTATGTCGTCCTTGTCCCCCTGAGCACTGGGAGCTGGCGAGGGGTCCTCGTGGCAGTGCACCCAGGTGCCACAGCCGAGCCCAGGTCCTGTGTGGCCCAGGTGCCGTGCCCCAGCTCTCTAGAAGCTGACAGTCTCTTGGGAGAAAGAGACACAGGCCGAGAGAAGACTGTTAGCCTAGTAAGTGCACCGAGAGACGTTAGGAGAGGAAGGCAGGGGGCTTCCAGGAGGTAGACGGAGCTGGGCCTCGACAAATGAAAAGCAAGCCAGGAAAGGGAATAGCAGAGGGTGGGAGCAGCAGGAGCAGAGAGAGCACGATGTGTGCAGCTTGCTGTTGCTGCCACGTACGTTGTCACATGGGAGGTAGGGAGAAGTGAAACCGGGAAGGCCAAGGGGGGACCGGATCGTGGAACCCCGAACACTTTCTCATTT
The DNA here is from genome assembly GCF_022837055.1 of Prionailurus viverrinus. Classification (NCBI taxonomy): domain Eukaryota; kingdom Metazoa; phylum Chordata; class Mammalia; order Carnivora; family Felidae; genus Prionailurus; species Prionailurus viverrinus. The sequence continues at coordinate 41,857,579 of NC_062565.1, read as the reverse complement.
TTTAAATTAATCAGACACCCATCAGCCCGAGATTTCAAAGCCCCTCTGTACTGCGGATGTTCCGGCCTATCAGGCACCATGTGGCTGAGAGGTGTCTACCCCGACGCCTGTTGGAACCATCTCACGGACCCCCGGCACGGCCACGGGGTCCACAGCCTCAGATTCCCACTTTATCAGCAGGAAGGAGAGGCCCAGAGAGGAGCAGTGATCTCCCTTCAAACCCAAAGCTCAGCCAAGTGTCTGAGTTCAGCCCAAATTGGGCCACCCAGCCTGCTCAGAGCCTGTGCCCCAAGGGTCAGGGGTCAGGGGTCAGGGGTCAGGCAGCGCCTTCCCCAGGAAGGCTCTGGTCCCCTCTAAGTGGAGGGGACCAGCCCCTCTCGCAGGCCCCAGGCAGGAACTTGGGCAAGGCAGCAGATTAGCTCTGTGACGAGGCCCAGGCAGGGACTAAGGGGGTGGGGGCCTCTGTGAGAGGGCCAGGAGCTTTAATTCCCCCCTTTCAGTTGCTGCTGCTAATTCAGGTCCCAAGGGGCTTGCTGAGTTTGTCCTGGACCCAGCCACTTAATCTTATAATACCTCCCAGCAAAGTCCCTTTGTTCTCCCTCTTGCATAAGGTGGTAGAACCGTGGGGGCCTCCTCCCCCTCGCCACCTCCTTCATCACTCAGCCTGGAGCCTCGGCTGGTGCCTGTGGCTGCACCTCCAGTCCCTTCTGGAGGTCCCTAAGAACTTTCCATGGGGGATGTTTAAGACAGCTAGTTGCTAATAAAGATACACCTCTGGATCTGTCTCCACCGCCCCCCCCCCCCCCGCCACCCGCCACCTGTGGAAAGCCTGGCATTGCACCCCACGGTGCAGGAGCGATCCCCAAATGGTGGCTTTTACTGATCTTGGAAATCTTGCTGGCTCAGAGACATATCCGGCGGTGAGGCGCGCATCCTCTGATCTCCCAGGAGCCATCTGGCGGGGGTCCCCCTCTCCGCCTTCCACTTTCCTAGGGTTCAGACAAGCTCTGTGGACATGGGAGTTGTGCCTTTGTACCAGGGCCCATGTTCAGAAGGGCCGCACACTCAGTGATCTGCTGTCACCATCTTGCAATTCTTAATAATGTTTGAACGTTATTAAGTGGCATGGCGTTTTCATTCTGCGGTAGACCTCACAAACGATGCAGCTGGTCCCGCCTGGAATTTTGGAGCCAGCCCAAGAGGCATCCAGCCTGGGAAGCTGCAGGAACCTGGGTTCTGGTCCTAGCTCAGCCCTGGCTGGCTGGCTGAGCCTAGGCAAGTCCTTGTCTTCCCTCTGGGACTCAGTTTCCCCACGAGAAAATCAGGTCAGCTGACGTTGGCTTGGAACACTAAACCCGTTTCATTAGCTTGACTACTAAACGTACTGTCTGGAATTACCCAGAAAGCCAAGCTTAACAGGGGTCTAAGCAAAATGGAGACTGTTGAAAGGTAAGTGGCAGGGAATAGACAAAAAAGAAGGAGTCTGTCAGTGTTTGTCCTTTTGAACTCTGGCCAGAGTCCGAGGCAGGAAGTTTGGGGGAAGCAAAGCAAGGCACCTCTCCTCTACCTACCTCCCTTCCCTGGGAGTCTGGAAGGCCAGGAGGGAGAGGAGATGGCCAAGTTGGCCAAGGTGTAGAGGGAGGGCAGGCAGGGCCCAGGTGCCCATCACCCCTGTGGAAGGTCATTCTTCTGTGGGCCACGCCCCTCATGAGTGGGCCTATTCTCTGATACCGTCCTCGCTTTTGCTAGGTGCAAGGGCAGGCCTGTGCTTGTGAGAACATCAGGGGGTCAGCTGTTCATGTGGCTCAAGGCAGCCCCTCTCCACCTTCCCAAGTTCTAGAAGGACCCAGAGTCTTCCCCAGAGCGTGACCACTTCCACAGACAGGACCGCCAGACCCAAAGGGCTATGTGGGCATGTGCTCTTTTCCAGCCTCTATTCCCCAACCCCTTCGTACCAAACACTGTATTATCCATAAGCAGGAGGAGCAGCCCAGAGAAATGCTCCTTGCTCCTTGGGAGCTGCAGGCTGCCCTCGCCCAGAACCCTCCAGGGCAGGGCCTGGTTTTGCACCTGCTGACACGTGGCTTCAGTGGGTCCCTGTGGGGGTGACTGGAGCCTCCAGAAGTAAAGGCTGGGTATCAGCGCAGCATGGGGGCTTCCTGGAGCAGAGACCGATTTGTTCTCTCCTCCAATTCCCTTTCAGTGGTTAGGATAGGGCTCTACACGATTAGGACAGAGGTCCTACACAATTAGGATAGAGGTCCATGATAAGGACAAGGTCCCAACGGGTCTCAGGGTTCTCAGGGCTTACTCTCCAGATATTACACATGGGCCTGCTGTATTCAAGCTTCTCAGGAAAAATAGGCCAGGCCAGTCCACAAGCTCCAGTAAGGACTAGGACCCTGTCCATCTAGTTCACCAGTAGATCCCAGGTCCCAGCACAGGGTCTGGCACAGAATAGGTGCCCCTTAATATTGTTAACCAAATGAATGAAGAAGAATGAATGAATGCATTCTTCAATTTCATTGAATGAAAGAATGCATTGAATAATGAATGAGGCAGCATCTGGAAGCTTCCAGAAACAGATCCAAGAAGTTCCTCCTCCTTCTTATACAGGTCACGTGTGACCAGAGTTCTTCTCTTGTCTGTGGTTTGCTCTTTGGAGTTGGAGCTGATAAGGAATAAATGAGGAGGGGTGGCGTGCCCTTGCCCAGAGTCTGGGGAGTCTTTCCAAGGGCTTAGGTCACAGCAAATTCAAACTCTCAGCACACCAGGATGGAAGGTGCCCTGGATCATCACCACCAAACTCCTGAGGCTCAGCCAAAGTGACTAAGGCCCAGAGAGGAGAAGGAACTTACCGAGGTCACACAGTGAGTTGGTGGGAGAGTTAGGATTAGAAATTAGAACCCCTAACTCCCTGCCCAGAACCCTTTCAATTCCACCGGGGACCCAGCTCTGCCAGACCCAGACACTGTGAGAGTAGGTTCATCCTAGGTCAGACGGACCTGGCCTGTGACCTGGAGCCCTGGCTGTCCCAAGGAGTGGCAGCCTGGCCGCCTGCTGGCCAGAATGCTTGGAATTGCCAGGGAGGTGGTAGGTTTATAGTTTGTTTGGAATCGGACAGCCTTGCGTAACTGTGAAGCCTGCCGGATGCTGGGCAGACCCTTCTCTTCTCCACCCTTGCTCTGGGGCCAGAGGGCTGGTGGGCCACAGGGCACACAGGGCCGAGGTACCAGATCAGGAGGAAAAACCCAGGGCCTGACTGTTTATGGTGGGGATAACGCCCCAGGCTCTGTTATCAGACCTCACGCAAGGAGGGACGGTGCAGAGAGCTGCTCGGGCAGCAATGGAGATGGTGGCCAAAGGCCCGGGAGACCAGGCTCTGGCCCCCTCAGTTATAGTCTTGGAATGAGCTCCAGCCCCCACTCCCCTGGGTTCCATTCCCTGACAGTTTCCAGTAGAGGCTCTCTCACTCTCTCACTGCCCCTTGGCTATCAGTATTGGATTGTTCCCATTCTACAGATGAGGCGGCTGAGGTTGAGGTAGGTTCAGTACCTTGGCAGAGCTCAAATAGTGAGGGGTCCAAATCCAGGTTTCTCTGGCTTGAAAGACTTCTCCCTCCCCTAGATTTTGCAGCTGAGTGGCTCCTGACCCTGCCCAGTTCTTACGGCAGCCCAGCTTCCCAGAGCTGTTAAGAACCCACAGGCACAGAAAAGAGACATCGGGTGCCGTTAATGGACATTGCCAAATGGACAGACCTCACCAGCTCATTCTCTTGCAGTTGAAACCTTCCATGCTTTCCACTACCCTACCCTCCAGGGTGAGGCCCTGGCCCCCCACACTCTACTGTGATCTTGCCCCTGGAGGCTTTCCCGCCTTAGCCCCATACTCTCTCTGCTTTGAACCTCAAAACGCAACCCCTAGAAGGTGACTTGGAATTTTTTTTTTAATGTTTATTCATTTTTGAGAGAGAGAGAGCGTGAGTGGGGAAGGGGCAGAGAGAGAGAGGGAGACACAGAAGCCAAAGCAGGCTCCAGGCTCTGCGCTGTCAGAGCCCCTCTCCCCCGACATGGGGCTCGAACCCACGAACCATGAGATCATGACCTGAGCTGAAGTCAGACGCTTAACCGACTGAGCCGCCCCGGTGCCCCTAGATGGTGGCTTTGAAAGCATCCCTGGCGGCGCTGTTTCCAGATTCCGGGTTTATGCTGAGGCTGTTCTCTCTGCCTGGACAACCCCAGTCCACTCCTCCCTTCTCATAATTTGAGAGTCAGATAAAGCGTTATTTCCCTCATGAAGACTTCCTTGTCTTCCACATGCCCTCCACGTCCCCATAATCCCTTGACATACTTACACCACACTAGAGAGAAATGATCTGCTTCTGTCTACGCTGTGACCATGCCTCTACCTCTGGATCTCAGTGCCTAGCACTGTACAGGGAGTCTCACGGCTGTTCAGTGAAAGCTTGTTTGAACGAATGAATGAATGAATGAATGAATGAATGAAATGGAGCGATGCCCTGGGGAGGTGTGACTCAGAAGGTTGGGAGTGTCCAGAGGTCTGGGAAAGTCACTGGCCCGCCGGAAGAACCAGAGGAATCCCATACCACTCTGGAAACCCTGGCCTGAAACCAACAAGGTGAAGTTTAACTAGGATAAATGAAAAATCTCCCCGGTAGTGTCCAAGAAGGCTGTGACCAGGTGGCCTGCAGCCCAGCCTAGGGGAATGGAAGGTCACCTCCTGCCCTCCCCACAGGAAGGTCTGGATTCCCAGGACCAGACTGGGAGGGTGTAGCCTCCAGGAGCTCCTGGGACTCCGTCCAGCCCTCTCTCCCCCTCTGAGCAGCACAATACCTTAAGTTCCTGCCCCACAGGCAGGCCCGGAAGTCCATTCACTCTCAGAGGGAAGAGTGGAAACCTTAAATAAAGAAAGTTTATGTAACCTTGCAGAAGCATGCCACATGGCTGTGAGCCGCAGACAGGAGCGGGGGTGGGGGGTGTCATACTGTCCAGGCTCCCTGCCTTCAGCAACGTCCTCAAGATGACCGAACACTTCAGCCCCAGGGTTCTTGCTCAAGGGGCAGGTTGGGGAGAGAGAAATGTGCTGTCTGCAGAAGCATAATCAATATTTTAATTTAATATTTGGAAAAGGAAAACATACACCCTGTGGTTTCCATATACCAACTGCAGGCAGAGCTCTCGGCTGGCGGCACTTTGCAGGGGAGAGCGGGACAAAGCACAGGGCCACGGTTTAAACAAGGTTGGTCTTCCCTGCTTGAACAGTGTTTTTCAGGACGGCTGTTTATAAACAATTGGTAAGTTATTAATAATAACAGCTGTCACGCATTGCTTCCTCCCTCCGCACTGTACTTGGACAGCACTTTCTTATGCATTGTTTTACTTTGCCTCATTTAATGCATTAATTATGCTCTGCTTTATACTCCTATGCTCAACACTAATCAGGTGTAAGTCTGTCTAATTCTCCTATCTCGCCAAGCACATGAAAATGCTTTGGGATAAACAGTTAAGTTTTATACACCTCTTGCAATAAGACAAGTACAGTTTTCACTTAGCGGTGGTCAGAAAGCAGGGAGAGGGGCGCCTGGGTGGCACAGTCGGTTAAGCGTCCGACTTCAGCCAGGTCACGATCTCGCGGTCCGTGAGTTCGAGCCCCGCGTCGGGCTCTGGGCTGATGGCTCGGAGCCTGGAGCCTGTTTCCGATTCTGTGTCTCCCTCTCTCTCTGCCCCTCCCCCGTTCATGCTCTGTCTCTCTCTGTCCCAAAAATAAATGTTGAAAAAAAAAATTAAAAAAAAAAAAAGAAAGCAGGGAGAAATTCACTGTTACATCCTTGCAGGGCTCTCTTGGGTCTTCTCTGAAAGCAGTCATGGACACCCTTTTCTCTGGGAAATCCTTAGTAGCATCAACCCACTGACCTCACCAGACAGCATTATGGGTGATGAGCCTCTGGAGGACAGGTACCAAAAGTATGGTTTTAATTAAAACCACCGCAGTGGTTGATTCAAAATGCAGATTCCTGGGAAGCCCCCAGCACTTTTTTGCTCCAAAGCCCCTGGGGTGGGACCTGGGAAATCAGCCTTTTCCAAGTTTCCTGGGTGATCCTTCTGTGCACTCAAGTCTGAGAACCCCTGGCCTAAAGCACGGTAGGTATTCAGGAAATGTTTGCAGAATGAGCTGTTGGTAAATGAGTTTCAAGAAGTACAGTGTAAATAGAAGTGCCATCTGTGGAGTTGCTGTGTTCTCTTCCCGGCCAGCCGGCCGTGCCATTGGGCAACGTTGCTTCTGAGTCACTCGCTGGACCTCACCCGAGTACTGTTCTCCATCCCCACTGGGCTTAGGCCGGTGGTGCCAGTGACTTTTCAAGTTGAAGCTTTCTCTGTGAGTGATGAGGCTCCCCGCTCTGTCCCTAGGAACTCCCATAGGTGGGTACCCAGAATGGATGGCTAAGGAATCAGCAAACACTCTCTCCACCAAACTGCAAACTGTATTCTCTGCCTTCTATGACCAGATAGGCCAGGATCACCTTCTGTGGCCAAGTCATAGGTTCAGTTCCAGTGTAAAACATGCACTCACCCCTGGGTGCCCGTTAACCCCTAATTCTGTGTATCGACGACTCTGTTCCTAGGTATAGGCTGATCCTTGACCTGTGTGCTGACTCCTAATCTTTTTTTTTTTTTAATTAACTAATTTACTTAAGTGAGCTCTATGCCCAGTGTGGGGCTTGAACTCACGATCCTGAGATCAAGACCACACGCTCTACTGATTGAGCCAGCCAGGTAACCCCTGAACTGACTCCTAATCCTAAACATGAATTGATCCTTAAGTCCTAAATATAGCCTGGGTCCTGGGTACAGACTGAGTCCTAATCCTAAAAATAGATTGACTTCTTACCTCTGGATATATACTTAACCCTGGTCCTGGGTGTAGACTGACTCCTAATCCCAGGTATAAACTGATCCTTAATCCTGGGTACAGTCTGACCCTTGATCCTACCTACACCGATCCTAAACTCTGATCTCAGTCACCCTAATTCTATCCACACAGTGGCCCATCTCTGCACAGATTACCCATAACCCTGACCACAGACTGGCCTCCTTGGGCTGAACTAGGAGTATAAGGGAGTTGGAAAGGAATGTCCTTCCAGTAGAGGCAAGAGAGCCATATCTTTAAAAAAGGGGTGGGGTCTGGCCAGTTTTGACATCTTGTGTCTTCCCTACCAGAGCCAGCGCCTTGGTAGAAACTGAGGGCGCTAGAACCTTGAGAATAAGCCAGGCATCTGTTCTCCACCTCTCCACTCCACCTCCCCCTGCCCTGGGGCCCCGGCCCAGCCCCCACCCCATCCACGGGCTGTCATGTTTGGGACAGAGCCAAACATGAAAGGGAAGATGACTGGCCCCGATACAGGTCCCAGGAATGTGCAGGTATCATTAGTGGACAGAGAGCTGCACGCCATGGCCTGTTTGCTCCCAACCCCTCTCCAGGGTGGACCCCAGGCTACAGGCAGAAGAAGCAAGCCCCAAGTACGGTGCCAGCCAGGCCAAGTGGATTATCCAGATGAGTAATGGAGGCATGGTTTTTCCTTGCCTCACAAAGGTAAGAGCCTCAAGTGTCCTGTGAATAGGATTCGGGGCAAAGACTGTTCATAGGCTGGTCCATGAGGTTCAGCTGGCCCCTAAAGGCTCCCCACTCTCCAGGGAGGTTTGAGGGCAATTCAGCCTTGGACCTAGAGGATGGAGACTGCATCTTGTAGTGCCGGCTTCAGCAGCCGCCCCATCCTGGCCATGGGAGGCATTTGGGTGGAGGGTGGTACAGCCCTCCCTCCAGGTGGCTTCCACTCGAGGGGGGCTTCAGAGCCTCAGTCCTTAAGAAATTCCAAGCCTGAAGGGAACACAGAAACCCTGGCCTCAGGGGGCTCCCAGTCTAAAGAGAGACACAGAGGCCCTGCTTCAAGCCAAAAAACAGCCCTCCCCACTCCCTGTAATGAAGATACATGTTCACGGAGCCGCCGGCCAAGTCAGAGGGAAGACTGACCTGGGTTAGTGGGACAGACCAGTCTATCCTGGTGGCCTCCTTGGAGATGATCCCCAGGGAGGAAGACTAGCCCGCCCCTCACATATATACCCACTCACTGGCCCTGAGAGCCCCTGCCCCAGGAACGTTAGGGCCCAAACCATTTTCCCTCTCTGCTGCCCAGTGGCGGGAAGCCTGTGCGCGCTTTCCCGTGGGGAGTTGAGGAGGGGTGGGGGGCAGGAACAAGCCTCCTAGGCATTCCTCCTGCATTCCTGGGGCCATGCCCTCCTTCCTCCCTGCCTCAGCCTGGCCATAAACTATTTCAGGCTTGCAAAATCTGGTCTGTTGCTCTCTTGCTCACAGCCCCCAGTGAGGCTGGGGCCTGGGCCCTGGCCAGGAAACCCGCAGCACCCCAGAGCCCAGAGGGTTCTGGTCAACTGGACAGAGGAGACTGGGCGACCTCTTGGGCCACCAACCATAGAGGGGTTGCAGAGCAGAGAGAGTGGGGCGTGACCCACTCCATGGGGCAGAGCCCCCAGACCCCCACTCACCAGAGACTGTGCCCAGGGAATAGGGAGAAGTGGTTACAAGGCCAGGCGTGTCTGGGGGTCCAGCAGTGGGAAAGGGCGTTCAGACAGAACCTTTCCTACAAGGCTCATCTCCCCTCACACCCAGAGTTGGGTCATCATCACCATTTTACAGAAGAGAAAACTGAGCCTCCAATCGACCAAAGCTCTTCTTTAGGTTTGAGTAACGTCTTCCCATCTGACCATATGCGTTGCAGGGGCTGGAATCTGGTCTTCTTTCTCTCTGCCCTAGTCCCCACTCTCCAGCCCACCCAAACGCCAGTGAATGTCGGTGCCCTTCCTCCTCCATCCCTGTCCCTCTGCAGCCTACCTGACACCCAGTGCCCAGACCTTCCACAGTACCACATTCACCCTCTCCCCCAGGGTCACCCTCCGTGCTCCCGCTCCTACCCTTCACAGGTTTCCACCTTCCTTTTCCCCTTCCTCTGGTCACAAGCTGTGTCTATACCGCCAGTCTTCTCTGTACCTGGTAGGCTTCTCTGCCCCTACTCTGGGATGTGATCCAGTTCTCAATTCTCAGGAAAGACTCCGAACACCTGGCCCCCTGCCCCTCCCTCCCCAAGGGTGGCTGACCTTCCAGTGTCCTGGCCATGGTAGCTAGGCAAGCTGATCCTTTCCACCTTCAGGTAGCTAGGGTCTTGGGAGAAGGGACCTCTGTGGGACAGACGCCAGCTCAGACTCCTCTCCATGTCATCAGGTTCCAGAATGGAGAGAGGTGGCCAATGAATGAATGAATGAATGAATCCCACAATTCCTTATTGAGCAACTATGTGTTCTCAGTGTTTATCATGTGGCAATATGGCAGGGCGCCTGGGTGGCTCAGTCGGTTGAGCATCCGACTTCGGCTCAGGTCATGAGCTCGCAGTCCGTGAGTTCGACCCCTGCTTCGGGCTCTGTGCTGACAGCTCAGAGCCTGGAGTCTGCTTCGGATTCTGTGTCTCCCTCTCTCTCTCTCTCTCTGCCCCTCCCCCACTCATGCTCTGTCTCTCTCTCTGTCAAAAATAAACAGTAAAAAAATTTTTTAAAGATTAAAAAAAATAATACTGTGGCAATATGGCAAATTCTTGCCCTCATGGAGCTTCATTATAGTGGGGGGAGGGGGCAGAAGATAAACAACAAAATACATAATGTCAGGTGCTGTTATGAAGCAAAATAAAGCCAGAGGTGCTTAGGGAGGGTGGGCTGGGTGTGCATGAAGGATGCTCACCAAATAAATGCTTCTGTGCATATGAAGTCAAAGAATGAATATGGAAGATGCTGGACCAGGTTCTGACCCCACACTATCACTAACTGTATAATCTTTTTTTTTTTTTTAATTTTTTTTTCAACGTTTATTTATTTTTGGGACAGAGAGAGACAGAGCATGAACAGGGGAGGGGCAGAGAGAGAGGGAGACAAGAATCGGAAACAGGCTCCAGGCTCTGAGCCATCAGCCCAGAGCCCGACGTGGGGCTCGAACTCACGGACCGCGAGATCGCGACCTGGCTGAAGTCGGACGCTTAACCGACTGCGCCACCCAGGCGCCCCACTAACTGTATAATCTTGAGCAAGTCATGTCTCCTCTCTGGATCTCAGTTTCCTTATCTGTAAAGTAAGATGATTGCGCTGGAAAGCCATCGAGGTCTGACTTCAACTTTGACCTTCAAGGACTGCAACACATCACGCTTCTGTGAATGCAATGGGGGAAATTATAGGCAATTTAGAAGCTGTTCTGAGGGAGACCTTTCCGGGCCCCAGCAATTCCCCAGGCTCCAGTGTTTCTGTTGATGTCACAAAATCTGCACGTTGGAGAGTGGATTTGCATCCTAGGTCCCCAAGTTCCTGGATGGCGTGTTATGCAAATGTCAGTAACCAGCACAAATAACTAGATTCCTATTCAAGCTTCTTCCCAGAGCAAGCGGAGGGAGGCAGGGTCATACCTGGCTACAAGGAAAGTGGAACTTCCTGGAGGCCTGGGGGGTTAGGCTTACCTCCTTTCTTCTCTTCTGGTGCCTTCAAGCCCATTCTCCAACCCCTAGTCAGACACCCCCACTGGGCTGTTCTACAAATGCCCACAGGGACCCCTTTGGGACTGACTCCCCAGTCCTGACAGTTCTAGCAGTGGGACCTGTCTTCCCAAAGGAGGCTGGGGGACAAACTCACCTAAGCCCCTAGGATGGGCTGCCCAACTTCAAGACCAGCCCTGCCCTGCTCTGCCCCGCCAGCTCCTAGGGCAGCAGCCTTTGGGGGTTGTAGCAGCCTGGGGGGTCCTGGAGCCCCTCCCTCTCCAGGCACCCCCCCTGCCACCATCCACCATGCCAGACCAATCCTAGAGACTCCAACCTCTAATGCCTCCCAAGATCAGTAAACATTGTGGCTTCCCCTTGCTGGGGTTTCCTGGCCAGGATTTGTGAATCTCAGGTCTCTCTCTCTCTCTCTCTCTCTCTCTCTCACACACACACACACACACACACACACACTCATCCAGAGTCTTGTACATGCTCTCACACGCACAGCAGCACACACACACAAACACACACTGAGGGACACAGAGAACTCCCACCCGGAAGTAAGAATTCACGGAGGGGAGAAAACGAACATTCAGAAGGAGCTTTACTTATGCCCGTCTCATTGGATCCTCCCCCGACCCTAGGAGCAATATTTGAGCACTCCTACTACACAGAAGAAGAAACTGAGGCCCCCACGGCCACCCACCCTCAAGTGAATGGCAGACCCAGGAGTCCACCTGGTTCTGTCTGACTCCCGCTCCGTGGGCCCACGGCTCCACACTCCACACCTGTGCACAAAAGGAGGGGCCGGTGCAAACGGTTCAGAGCCACGGGTCTGGACACTGACGTGCTGAGTCTGGTTCTACCACTGCCTGTCCAGGGGACCCTGGGCACAACTCTTCCCCTCCCGAGGCCTCAGTGTCCTCATCTAGGAAATGGGAATCATAACACCTCCCTTTTCTCTGCATGGAAGTGATCCAGATGGCCCTTCAAGGGCCCTTCTGATTTCCATGTCCAGGTTTCTCTGACTCCAAGCTGGAGCCTCAGGCCACCCAAGGTTGCACACCTACTCCATGGACCTGGCCGACGCCTCCCGAGATGGCCTCTTGCCTTGCCCTCCCCCTTAGGGGTGGGGGTCAGAGGAGGCCATGCCAGGCAGGGCCCTTTCTTCCATTGGGCCCCCGAGCACAACCCCCATTAGTGCTGACTTACAGCTTTGCCTGCTGCTGACATCAGCACCCATCTGTTTGTGGTGGGAAAAGAGGCCTCCTAGGGAAACAGGTTTGCTAAATCTCCGCCAGGAAGGACCTCCCAGCTGTGCTGTTAGAGCAGGTTTGGTAAATACCCCAGGCAGGCACCTCTGGAGAGGGAAAGCCATGCCTCCTCCAGGGAACCCTCCCCTCTCCCCAGCCACCCCAAACCATGATCCAATTCCCATCCCTGGCTTTGGACCTTCCAGCCAGTTCCCTGAGCTATTCCGCCTACCCTCCCAATAACCATCCTTCCTCAAACACCCCATCTCCTGTACCACCAAACCCCCACCACCACCATCGTCACCCTCTTGTGTCACCTCCAACCATCAAAACCCCACTATCCCATTCCTCCCCCATTTTCGTCCTCACCCCTGCCACCAGCGCTCATCCACCCCAACCCAAGAGCTCACCATCCAATCCATAACTGGTCTTCCCCCCTGTCTGAAATCGTTCCAGAGTGATAATTGGCGGGAACGATATTCATAACACAAACCTGGGACCCCTACCACAGTCCCAGGAGGCAACGGCATCCTGTATGCTGCTCGCCTGGCGTGCCCCCCAGCAGGGCCTATGCATACGACCGTGTGCAAATACTCAGAGGATGTGGACACTTCCCTTACTTAATAACCATCTGTCCCGGGGAGAGCTGAGGGGGCCCAGCTGACACAGCGCCATCTCTAATCCCCCTGAGCAAGCACTAAGCACCGCCCTTGGTTGTTTAAGCACACATCACCCAGGTGCCAAAGAACAATTAAAAGTGATCACGGTGGATCAGCGTCCCTGATCGATCTTACCTGTCTTAAGCCCAGATAAACCTATAGGAGAATCCGTTTCCAAATGTGTCGTTTCTGACAGCGGGTATGCTGGATTTCACCTCGTAAAGCCCGCTGGGGTCGATGGGGTTCACACACACGAGTTATAGAAGAGCTTGCCTTACTCTTCATTCAGCCTGACGCGTCCACGATTTGGCTAGAAATTATTCAGGAGAATCTCATTTAACATGCGGTATTAAAAAAAAAAAAAAGGCAACACCGCCTCACTTTGGGGTTTAAAGTCTGAGGTAGCGTAAAAAACAACAAAAAAAGACTTGTGTCGGAATCCTGAATCTGCCATTTGATTGTTATGCCTCAGTTTCTTTATCTGTAAAATGAGAAGGAGAATATCTGCCCCAGGGGACTGGGTTTGAGGGGTGAGTATGCTTAAGGACCTTTTTTTTTAGGCCCAGCTTGGCCGCAAGATTGAGCTGAACAATCATTCTAGAATGCGGTCAGAAAAATTGCACTTACTGTCTTGCCTGACCCATGTCATTTTGAGTTCTTTTTACCGGGGTCACTTCCAAAGTCAAAACGAAGCTTATTACTGACACTGCAGTTAAAATTAGATGGTGAGTGCTGATGATCTCTTTTATGAAACTGCTTACTAACTTTAATACTCAGACACTCCCGCTTTGATCTGTTTTTGACTTTACGATATGCTGGCCACAAGAGGTTGTATCTGCCCTTCTCTGTGGAAGTCTTGCCATGCCCTTTGGCCAAAGGCAAGTCCAGTGTGAACTTCCTTACAGTCACCATCACAGTCACTAAAATCCAAATGTTTCTTGGGACTTGCACAGAGAGGAAAACAGAAGCCTCTCCCCTGCCTGCCCTCCCCCAGCTGCCACCAGGCAGGAGGAGGATCCAAGCTGAGCCCTTGGAGAGCCCAAAGCTTTAGAGCAGGAATCTTCAAAGACTGGCCTCTGGCCCAGCAGTAAGAGCATCACCTGGGAGCTTGCTAGACATGCAAAGTTGTCATATGCTGAACTGAGAACCCACTCCTGCACTGGAACATGGGTTACTCAAGTATGAGAACCATCACGTTCTAGAACCTCAGGCACAACATGCGTGGACAGTGGAGCTGTTAAGGCACATTCAGGTCTGAGGATGTCATTTTAGCGGGGACAAGAAGGGGGGCAGGGACATCACTGGCTCAGGCCTGGGAGTCTGTGCCCTCAGCACTCCCGGAAGCATGCAGAGAGGGTGGCCTGGGGTCTGGAGTAACATGAGGGATCATGGAAATTACAGGCTGAAAGGGAGGTGGGAAGGGAGCAGCGTGCCTGGCTGTCGCTCGGGCCTCTCACCCGCTGGGGGTCCCAGCAACCTCTCCCAGCGGCCTTCACCTCTGTTGGCAGGAGCCTCCTTGCTCCCCAGGCTCACTAGGAACTCATTTGTGATGCTGACACTCCCGGCTGTGGTTTGGCACCAAACTCTGGTGGCCCCCAGACCCGGCCCAGGGCCATTACCTAATGGGGGTCTCACCAGAGGGCCTGAGTTTGGGGTGCTCAGGCCTTGATGGTATAAGTCCCCACCCCCACCCCCGAATGCCCTGTCCACTGTTCTCCCTCCCTGTGTGCCTGACGCTCTACTGGGCTTGGAGATACAGCGAAAAGTCACGAAAGCCACGATTCCCGCCCTCAAAGAGCCTACCCAGCACTGAAGGCCACTGTTTCCCAAGTCCTAAACCATGTTCCGGGGCGCTGAGCTCTCTGAACTTTGCAGGACTTAATGAGACAGTCAGCCATGAAACAGATACCAACCCAGGGCAATGAACTGTGAATACCCGAGGAGGGCGGCTGGCCAGGTATGCAGAGTTCAGAGAGAGATAGTTGAGCACAGGATGATCGGGAATTTTCCCAACAGGGAGGAGGCCCAGTGCTGATCTGGACAGGAGATGTGGAAGCAACAAGAATACGGCCTTCTCTGTCTCTAACTCTCTTTGTCTCTGTCTCTGACTCTCTCTGCCGTTTTCTTCTTCCCATAAATGGGTAAGGTCTCCTTATGAGAGACTGCAATCCTGTCATTAAAACCCTACTGGGGCAATTAACGGGAGAATGGATGAACAAATCGTGTTATATCCACACGTCTGAATACTACTCAGCAATAAGAAAGAACTCGTATCTTGGAGTATCCTGGCGGCAACATGGATGAATATCAAAAAAAGCATTATGCCTGGGGCACCTGGGTGACTCATTCGGTGAAGCGCCTGATCCTTGGTTTTGGCTCAGGTCATGATCTCACGGCTTTGTGGGTTCGAGCCCCACGTCGGGCTCGGCCCTGGCAGCATGGAGCCTGCTTGGGATTCTCTCTCTCCCCCCTCTCTCTCTGCCCTTTCCCCACTTGTGCTCTGCCTCTCTCAAAATAAATAAATGAACTTCAAAAAAAGAATATAAACACATCTTAGAAAAAGCATTATGCTTAATGAAAGAAGCCAGACAGAGAAGACCACATAATACATGATTCATTTATATGAAATTTCTGGAAAAAGTAAAACTACATAGAGAAAAAGCAGATAATAGATTAGCAGTTGCCTGAGGTTGGGTGCCGGGGTAGGAACTAAGCACAGGGAACTCTCTGTCAAGTGACAGAAATATTCTAAAACCGGATCTGCTGATGGTTGCACAACTGCCCAAATTTACTTGAAGCACTGAGTGTATTCTTGAAGTGCGTAAATGTGATGGTATGCGAATTTCACCTTCCTAAAGAAGCATGACAATTAAAAAAAGAAGATAGTTCACAGATGGATAGATAGACGGTTGGACACGTGGAAAAAAATGATCCTTACCAAATGCTGATTGTGTGATTAGATGCTGTGATTGTGTTGATATGGATCCTCACTGTTTAACTTTTCTGTACGTCGGAAAGCTTTCACAGTAAAATGTTGGGGGCATTTTTAAAAGCAGGAAGGTGATCAGAAGATCTGTGGTTCAGAAAGGTCATTTTGACCACGGGAATGGTAAAATGGAAACCACTGACGGTGTGGGCAAGGACGTGGAGGAGCTGGACGGAACGACAGACACGCGGGGAAAAGCACTTGCAAAAATGGCCCTATCTGCCCTGTGGCACAGTAATTCCTCCCCTAGGTACCTAAGAAGTACGCACACTTGTATACCACAAGGCATAGATAAGAGTGTTTACAGCCGCATTATTCACCATAGCCCTGAACTGGAAGCAGCCCAATGGCTATCAGTGGAACAGATTAAACATCGTATATTCACTGGATAGGATACTACAGAGCTATGAGAATAAATGAACCGCACGCACGCCCTGGTGAATTCACGACATGTGAATTTCACAATGTTGAGCAAAAGGAATCAGACGCAATCGAGTACACGCGATGTGATTCCATGCATATGATGTTCCAAAGCCAGGCGATGCTAACTGTCAGGAACGGAAGACGGAAGAGTGCCTGCCTCTCATGGGGAGACAGCTGGCGGGGGTGGGGGGTGTGGGTGGGTGGGGGGGACATTGAGCAAGAGTTGTGGGAAGCTGGTAGCACTCACTTTCTTGATCTGAATGAACAATTGCATATAAAACTCATGAGATGCAAGTTAAAAAAAAAATCACCGAGCTCTGTACTTATGATCTGTGCACTTTTCTGCATGTGTATTGTCATGAGGTAAAGACAAAATTTATTAAACAGCTGACCTTCACTCAAGGGCACCCTCACCTTAAACCTGACCCCCCGAGGGGCTTCTGGAGAAGCAGCCAACTTGCTTCCACCACTTTGAGCAGCCTGGGACAGACTCTATACCAGATCTAGCGTAGGCGAAGTCCTTGGCATTTGTCAGATCTGCAAGGTCACTGGAGGGAAAAGAGGCATCAGAGGCTTTGATGCCAGACTGGGCCAGGGAGCCCACAAAAAGTCCTAGGAAGTTTGGCACACCAGCCTAAGTCAGAGTGAGTCATAAAGGAGCACTCCAGCCCGGGCCTGTGGAGATCAGGGTACATGCAAGCCGTGGGCAAGGAGAATGTTTCAGGTCACTGAGAGATACAACAGGCCTGCTCTCCTGCCCCAAGCTGCCACCCTCAAATGATCCTCTACCTGTCTTAATCCTCTAAAAGTAAAAACCTACTAAAATTAACTCAGTAGAAACTGTTTTGTAAAGAAATACTCACCCTTTAGATATATTTTGTATTGGTGACGTTTCAGTGTTCAGATGACAGGTTTCTCGATGCAAGGTCTGCTTTTCTTTCTTTCTTTCTTCTTCTTCTTCTTCTTCTTCTTTTTTTTTTTTTTATAATTGACTCCAATTTTCCATGAAGAGAAGGCAGAGAGGTTGGTTTATAGGTTATCCACACCAGGAAGTCTAACTCCAGGTAGAATGATCAGGCCTCCCCCATGATCACAGCTAATTGTGTACTGGCATTGTCTGTGTGCCTTCGTATGTGTGATAAAATGTTAAAAATGTGATTAGAAGTTGCAAGTCCCGGCTCAGAAACGAAATGGCGACAGCAAGCACAATCTAAAGTATTATTAGATTGAACCAACCGTTGTGATGTGCTCACGGGCCCAGAAAAAAAACAGCCATCACCAACGTATAAACGTGTGGTGAGCCCTATAAGGGCTCTACCCGTGTGTAGAACGGGTGCCTGTGCGTGAGTCTTGGCAAAGCCGGCCTGAAGAGACTTTTGCAAGCTGTAGACCATGCCGGCCTTCATCGTGAGTTGGCTTCTCCCAGCAAGTACCCTCACAGACTTGAGTGGCTGGTGAGGGGAGAGGGCTCGAAGGCCAAGCGATCCCCCACGAAGCTCTGTAACAGGCTTCTGTGCCCCAATAGATTTGAGACGGGCTGTGTTCAAGTGAAACACAGTTGTGTTGGCAAGGCTCTTGGGGAAAGAGGCTCAAACGCAGCCGGTGGTAGTGGGGCTGGGACCCCCTACGGAGGACAACCTGGCAGTGCCTTTCCAAATTAAAAAATGCACGCGGCCTTTGACCCAGCAACTCCACTCCCTGACACCTTCCCTACAGATTCAGCCCTGCAGTTGCCAAGTGGTGTGCCGGCAAGGATATTCGTGTGAGGCATTGTTTATCGTAATAAAAGCCTGGAAACAGCCCCACTCTCTCAAACGGGGTCTGGCAAAATTACCTCGGGAGTAGTAGCGAACGTTTATTGAGTGCTTACTGCATACCAGGCCGAGTCCTAAGCCCTCTGCAAGTATTATCCCATTGAATGTGCACAAAATGCTCTGCGGTAGACGCCGTTAGTGACCCCCCGGTCCACAAGGGAGGAAACTGAGTCACCAAGAGATTAACTCACTGGCTCAGCAACAGTCAAACTGGTTGGTAGCCGAGCAGGGATCTAAACTCCAAAGTTTACGATCTTTCCCTCTTCATGAGACGGTATCTTCCCAATGAAAATTTGAACCAGCGGGTCAAGGGAACACACTAGAGCCATAAAAAAAGACAAAACAGCTCTATGTGTACGAACATCATGTAGTTCCCAGATAGCTTGTTAAGTGAAAGAGCCAAAATGCAGAGCAGTGTGTGGCGGGGGGGGATGCCATCATTTGTACGGAGGGAAAAAAGGTTATGAATGTATCTTGGACTATCTTTAGAAAGCTGTACAGGAAACCGGTAACTTGGGGGCCTCCAAGAAAGGGAACTAAGTAGTAGCCGGAGGAAAAGATGGGAGAGAGGCTTACATTTCTGTGTGAATTTGGTGTTAGCTTTTTATTTTATTTTGAAGTCATTTCAAGCTTGTAGAAAAGTTGCAAAGAACTGCCTATACCCTTCACCTAGATTCACCGTGACTGTACTTGAATTTTTTTGTCTCACCGTGTCCGTATCGTACCTCTGTGCGATAAAAATGAACAAGACCAAGGGTTTGGGGAGTTTTTTTTAATTTTTTTTATTTTTATTTTTTCGATGTTTATTTACTTTTCAGAGAGAGACAGAGTGTGAGTCAGGGAGGGGCAGAAAGAGAGGGAGACACAGAAGCCAGCTTAACCAACTGAGCCACCCAGGCACCCCAACAAGATCAAGTTAAACAAGCATTTTCTATCTCAGGAATTCTAGAGACTACAAGATGCCAGGTGTTCCAGTCTCTTAGAAGGAAGCCAACTGCATAGCTTTTTCAGGAAGTCAACCTTGAAACACTCATCCCCTGGAACAGATGCTTCCTCACCCAGAAGAATGTGCCTGAGCCTAGGACTGTAGAGGAGGAGCCTAAGGAAGCTTCCAGAACTGTAGAGCTGAGGCCAGAAGCAGCTGCGCCTTTGGGTAGGACAGGGCAGGGGGCAGGGCGGGACCACAGCAGATGGGGACGAAATGAAGGTATGCCAGGTGCCCAGGCAATACCAGCAAACCCTCCCAATCCTGTTTAGTCCCTTTTATCATCTACTCAGGCCCTGGCGCCACTGAGTTCAGGGCCTGAGATGGACTGAGGTCCCTTATCCCGTGAGCCAGATGCCTGGGGGAAAATACCAGGTAGAGACACAGGGAGGGCAGGGGTTTCCTGCCACTTTTAAAGGCATTGCCTCCCCTGAGTACTTGCTACTTAGCCCCAGAGGCTGTTACTTGCTCCCTTGCAGCCCAGTTGCTGGGGCTCAGCTACCCTATAATCATCTGCCCTGACTTTACCCAGAGTTTTTCAAGGGTCATCAGCCTGTTCCTCAGGCGTGCGTCATTCTTTCCTGCCCCCACCCTCACCTGGGATTTTTGTGAAGCCAGGACTGTCTCCAATTCAGATGGGCTCCCTAAGGCCATGTCTACGTCTGACCCTCAGATTGGGATTTTTGAGGCCATGGCTGTGTCCCACCCCCCGCTCCGACTCTAACTGACAATACTTGAGAGGAGGGCTGTGTCTCCCCCCTCGGACTAGGGTTCCTCAAGTCCGAGACCTTGGGGAGCCGTAGACTGGAGACTGTCCCCCTCCCACATCCGTCCTTTTTGGCTCCAAAGCCAAGGCTCTGCTCAGGCCCCTATTTCACACACCTCCAAGTCTCGGTGCATGCAACCCCCGAGGCCTTTCGCCTGCCTGAAAGGCCTGTAGCTGACCCCAGCAGGCCAGTGGTGGGGCCGTTGCATAACAGCCGCCTGGCCACAGATTTCCGATGATTCAGCACTATGGCCTGCACAGGACCTCTGTGGGGCTGGACCCAGGACACAGCTCCTCGGAATCAAGGGACAGGAAGCCCAAGGGGTCTGGCTCACCTGGGACTCTACACTGTAGCCCTGACACACTGGGAAAGGGACATACTTCCTGGGCCCCTCCCGGCTGCCCTGGGCCTGGGTGCAAGGACCTGGGCCTGGGTAGGGGTTTCAGTCTTGTTTCTGGGCAGGACAACCTCATTGCCATGGAGAGCCCATTGTTGGGGGTGTAAACCCCTCCAGCAGGGTGTGGCCCAGGGGAAGAGGGGCTTGGCGGCCAGCAAAGGGACGCCCCCCAAGGGCCAGCCTGGGCCTGGGGGGCCAGCTTGGCAGTTCTTTCTCAAACCACTAGATGTCACTTCCATTTCAAAGGAACCCACTGGTTGGAATTTTCCCCAGTCAGGTGCCCCCATCCTTCTCCAAGTCTTAAAGGCACACAGGCCACAGGAGAAAACTCCACTTTCCCTGAGGACCAAGATTCTGGAAACCTGGCCAGGAGCTGCCTCTACACCTGAGCTGAAGCTTCCGGGAGCTCCATAACATCCTACCCTAGCCCTGCAGAGAGTGAGAAGAGGCAGAACGCTGTCTCCTCAACCCCCACTCGCCCTACAGGTTATTATAGGGATGGTATTCCCTGAAATAAAAAAAAAAAAAAACCACACGGTCAAAGTAATGTGAGTATATTTAAGGGGACAATATGTGAAACGGATTACATACCCCCCCCAAAGATCCTATTCAGGGCCAGGAGATTCTGGGTTCACCAGGGCCATGTTGCCCATGCCCCTGGCTTCAGACTATCAATAAATCGGCCATGAATTTCTAGTAAGGAGAGATCTGGGTTCCAGGGTTCCCTGCCTTTCTCCACACACATCCCCAATATTCAGTCAACATCTCTCAGCTGGCTGGTACCAATTATTACAACTTACCGTGTGCTTTATCCCACTTCAGTCCCCCAACAACTGCCATAAGGTTAATATAATTTTAAGCCCATTGTACGGATTGAGAAACAGAGGCATGGAGAAGGCTAAGTTAGAAAGCTCTTCCTGGAGTCTCTTGCTGCTCTCACCTTACCTCCCTCGGTCAGACATCTGCCAGGACGGGGCCTGGGGCCAGCTGGTGGGTTTTACCCACACCTCAGGTGGCTGCTTAAAGACTCATTCTCTTTAGCTCATTAATTAGGACGGGCTTTTACCCAGGGGTTTCCAAACTTGGTTGCGCATTAGAATCACCTAGGGAGCTTCCAAAACTCCTGCTGCCCAGGTCACCCCCACACCAGTTAATTCAAAATATAGGAGGGCTGGAGTGAGAGCGACAATCAGATGATTTAAAAAAAATTTTTTAATGTTTGTTTACTTTTGAGAGAGAGAGTGTGTGTGTGTGTGTGTGTGTGAGCCGGTGGGGGGGGGGGGGGTGGGGGGAGCGAGGGGAGAGCAGAGAGAGAGCCAGACACAGAATCCGGAGCAGGCTCCAGGCTCTGAACTGTCAGCACAGAGCCCGACATAGGGCTCGAACTCACAGATCACGAGATCATGACCTGAGCCGAAGTCAGACTCGGCTGAACCGACTGAACACCAGGGCGCCCCTGAGCTTATATAAGAGGATGCTCAGTAACAAAGAACTGACCCTCTAGGTAGGCAGATAGTGTTACTTTCCTACAGAGGCAGGACAGAAGCTCAGAGAAGTAAGGCCACTTGCCTGGGACTTGGCTCCTAAGTTAGCAGAGCTAACACCAAAACCCAGGTCTATAGAGTTTCTCCTACAAATTCTGGGCTCCTCTGGAGTTCTCTTAAACAGAGGCTCTGGTCTCTGAGGATAATGCCTCTGAGACAAGGTCAGCTTCTTCCAGAGCCGTTAGCTTAACACAAAGAAAACAGTCCCTCGCCAGCATCTGACCCCTCACCCTGGCCACTGACCGACAGCCAGCCATAACCACGACTGACCCTTTATCTCAGCCACAGGCTCACTCCACCCTGGACACAGCTTGACCCCTAACCCTGACCACCACTGACCCCTAATTGAGACCACAGGCTGTCCTAACGCCAGCCACTGTTCTACTCATGTTCAGCGCTGGTCAGAACGTCCAGTGCTCTGGCGACCCAGTCACAACAGCAGTAAATAGCTCTGTGTCGTATTATAATTACTAACAATAATAAGATAAACACATGGAGGCCTATGTTCCAGACAGGAGGTTGGGCTTTTTGTATTCGTGATTTCTTAACAGGATCTGGAATACCACTCTCTTCTCCATCAGGTCAGTTATAAAGAAAAGGCTTCCCCAAAGCTAGAAAACCTCCAGTCAATCCTCCCACCTCCCACTCGCTTTCTACCTGGTACCCAAGGCTCACGCTTCCCCACTGTCCCACCAAATGAACACACACACACACACACACACACACACACACACGCACACGAACTGTCATACTCACATATGCTCCTGCTGTCCCCAGGCTGGAGTGCCTGCCTTTCCTCCTCCCCACACCCATTCTCCAAGATCCTCCCAAGGCCTTGCAGCCCCAGGAAACCTCCAAGGCCCCCAAGATCCCATGATGTCCATGCTTCCTGACCCCGTCAGGAAGTGGCACCAGGCCCAAGAGAGCAAACGGCACCCGGCTGGATGGAGCATCTTCACCGGGTGAGGGTGGTCAGGGCCCACACAGCCTTGGAAGTGAAGGTCAGATGGCGAGGGCACTTGTCTACACATGCACTCACATATGCACACATTCACCAAGTGTGTTTATAGAGTTCTGAGCAACTGTAAACTTGGCTTGCTCTGGCTGCCCCCAGGAGAGGGAAAACCATAAACGCCTCCTGCTCCAGCCAGTTCTTCCAAGGCGAGTTACCCCACAGGATTGGGACACCTTACCATCTCAGGGAACAGGCTGTACCTATCCACTTTCTACCTAGTCTCCTGTCCCCAACCCAGGGGAAGGGCTTCCTCCCAGGATCCTGCTCGTGGTCCTCCTGGGTCTTTGCCCCAGCTATTCCTGCCCTTGGGAACGCCTCACCCCTCTCTTCTTCCACCCAGCCTTGCCACCCTGAAAGGCTCGTGGTAAGCCTTACCTCCTCTAACACACTTCCACTGATCTCTATTACACATAGTAAGTACTTTCCAGAAGGGGCTTTAGGACAAAAAGAAGCATCTGTGGAATAAACCCTAATACTTCACTCTTGGAAATCCATTCCTTTGGCTTAAGAATTGTTCTCTCTTGGGGCGCCTGGGTGGCTCAGTCGGTTAAGTGTCCGACTTCAGCTCAGGTCACGATCTCTCGGTCCGTGAGTTCGAGCCCCGTGTCGGGCTCTGGGCTGATGGCTCAGAGCCTGGAGCCTGCTTCCGATTCTGTGTCTCCCTCTTTCTCTGACCCTCCCCCGTTCATGCTCTGTCTCTCTCTGTCTCAAAAATAAATAAACTTAAAAAAAAATTAAAAAAAAAAAAAAGAATTGCTCTCTCTTCAGGAGGGATCCCTGGATATTTATTGTAGATGTGCCCCATCAGAAGCCGTCAGTGCATAGACAGGCACCAGCTTGGACCACGTGTTCTGGCTCAAACTCTGTCACTACCCACTTGGGGCGGGGCGGGGAGGGGGAGGGATCATGGTCCTCTCTAAATGCACAGGGAGGGGGGTGGGCCTGCAAATCTTCAGGGTCTCTCAGCTCCAGTAGATGGTGACTCCCCGTTTTTCATCGGGAAATCACACATTTGCCCTCGCCACCTTGAAATGTCGCTATAACTTTATTTATTTATTTAAAAAAAATTTTTTTTTCAATGTTTATTTATTTTTGGGACAGAGAGAGACAGAGCATGAACGGGGGAGGGGCAGAGAGAGAGGGAGACACAGAATCGGAAACAGGCTCCAGGCTCTGAGCCATCAGCCCAGAGCCCGACGCGGGGCTTGAACTCCCGGACCGCAAGATCGTGACCTGGCTGAAGTCGGACGCTTAACCGACTGCACCACCCAGGCACCACCCAGGCACCCCTGTCGCTATAACTTTAAAGTGGGGAGAGAAATCCTACTAAGTCGAACCTAAAGCAGGATACAATCAGGTTAGCTGTAAGGAAGAACTTCCAGGTTGTGCATTACAAGGCTTAGGGGATTGTAAAGCAAAACCACAGGATGTCTCCTCTGGAAACCTTTAAAATGCAAGAAAGATGCTCCTGGAAGGCGGAGTCTGACTTTGCTGGATGTGGCCCTTTTATTATTACTATTAAAAAGAGAGAGTGTGTGACCTCTCTTCCAGCAAGGAAGGGGGGAGCAGGCGATGATGGAGTTTCCAGTGCCGAATGATAGAGAGCTGAATGCACCCAGGGCCTCACCCCCACCTCCTCCATTGTCCCCCGTTCTCCTTAATGAAGGCTCAAACCAGAGCAGCCAATGAGGCTTGGAAAATCTGCCTGTTGTGTGAGAGGATTTTCCATAAATCTCCCTCATTCAGGCGGCGACAGCCCCGTGCCCTGTGGAGGGAGGGCGGCCTGGCTCTTGGGGACCCTCATTAAGAACAGGTGCTTTCTGGCCAGCTCCCTGCTCCTCCGGGCCCCTCAACTGCTGGGGGGGTCCTTGAGGTTGGGGGAGGAAACCCCCCAGCCTCCTCGGAGGCTTCTCCAAAGAAAATGACCTTGGACCCCTTCAGGCCTTCCAGGGCAACCAGAGGGGTTCTCACTCACCAATGGCAAGGCAGCTCGGAGTGTCGTGTGGCATAAATTTGCTTGTCACCCGTTCAAGTCCCCCCCTGGTGAAACTTTATAGACCTGTGCTGTGAAGTATGGTAGCCACTAGCCACATGTGGCCATTTAATTTTAAAGTAATGAAAATTAGGTTTTACAAATGCAGTCATTCGCCTGCACAGTTTAAGTGCCCGGGTGGCTGGTGGCTACTGTATTCAAAGCGCAGATCCAGAACACTGCCACCATCTATTCTCTTGGACAGCTCTACTTATACTGAGTACCGAGTACCGAGTACTGAGTACCAAGTACAAGGCAGGGCAACCTTCTACGGGTGAGGATGGACCCACGCCAGGCAGAAATTCCGGCATCTACAACAAGAACAGAAGTCTGGTACTGACAACGAAGAAGTCTCCAAGGACTCAGGGAGCCCCATCTGAGGAAGGGATACGGCCCTTGTCCTCAGGGAGCTCCCAGCCCAAAGAGGGTTAAATAATTCCTTGGCCAGATCTTGTTTTCCAGAGCAGGTGAGGAGGAAAGGGTCCAGCTGTCACTTAGCTGGCTCATTAGTGATGTCTTCTGGGGACCTGCCCTCCCCAGGGGTAATTATTAACAGGCCTCAGGTGTGAGGGAGCCTGAGGCCAAGGCCCCACCCTCCCAAGTCAGCTGACTGGGCCAGCTGGGCATCCTAGGGGGCCCAGAGCTGAGTCCCACCTGGAGACGGCCCCAGGCCTGAGTAATGCCCCCCTGTCCCCCCACTCAGAGCCAACCTTGCTTCATGTTTGATAAGATGAACCTCCAGCTGAGGGACAGGGCGCTGACCAGGAAAGCTGCCTGCCACCCCCCCCCCCCCGATTAAACAATGGGAAGTGCTCGGCACTGGGGGTCCATCCCTGCAGCCTCAAAGGGGAAGGTCTTATCCCCCCCCCCAAATCTGGGCACGGCCTCTAGCCATGTCAGCAGGAATTTTCCACATGTGCTGAGATTTCTGTTTGCCTTCCCCATTAGCTCAACAAGCATGGATGGAAAGATGACTAAGGTAATTAGTGACTGTAGCCATCAGTCAGGGACAGAGGGGCCAGGCCAGGACAAGGTGCAGGGGCTGGAGTGGGGCTGGGGAGGCTGTGAATCAGCCAGAAAGCATGAGCACATGGGGCCTGGGCCAGGCCTGGGAACCTCAGGGCCGAGGGAAGGGGGCCCGGGAGCAGAGACAGCAAATGATGGCTTCAGCCTTGTTACCATGGAAACAGCTCCAAACAGAGGCTCCTGCAACCAAAGAGGGTGCAAACCCCTGATGGGTCAGTGGGCACAGGGATATTGACAAAGCACTGGGGATGCCACTGGAGAGCCCAACCCGAACCTCTTGCTGATGGGTAGAAAACAGCAGGTTCTTAGAAACTTCTTCCTGTGGCACATCCCAAGCAGGCCCCAGCCACCATCCACTTCAATAGGCTCCTGATTCTTTTGATCACGTGCCTCTATTAATAAAAAGTGTGTGATGTGTGCCCGCATATGTATACTTTTTTGTTTCAACGCACACGCACTGCCATACTAATACATTATGTACATTATTGAAAAACACACCCCCAAATAGACATTTTAAAAGGATGAAAGAAAAAATAAATAGAAGTAAGCTTCCAGCGCCTTCCCAAATATTGATGGACCAGTCTTGCCCACCCTGTTTTGGAGACCACTGATCTGCTTAAAGAGTCTGGGTGACACATTGCTAACTAAGCTCCTTAAATGAGCAACCGTCGCTGTGTTTGCAAATTCAACATCAGCCAGTCCTTCCAGGTTAATGTTGAGATTAGTTGCCGTCTCAAAATTCATTTGAACTTGAGCCGACCCTGATGCTAGGGCAGAGATGGTGGCAGAGCTGGTGACGTCAGCTGACAACGGGCTCAACGTGCCCCCGACCACCCTCGGGACTTTGCCGTGCTCCGTGGAACGCCCTGCCACTTTTTTCTGCCCGACAACAAACCATCCCCCCACGCTCCAGCTCTCTTCTCTTCTCCAGGACATCTTCCCTGGGTCTCCGGCTGTTCCTGTGTCTCACCTCTAAGCTCCCACAGCCCAAGTTGGAAACCTCCATTCTGGTATTTACCACGTCGTGCTGGCATGATGTGTTTAACCCTCTGCTCCCTTGCTAGAGTGTGGACTCTTACAGGGTTGCAATACTCATCTTTGGATCCCCAGCCACCAGAAGGCACAGACACGGACATACCCACCTGTATCCCCGTGCCGATGTTTTGAGCCTCTCGGCTTCACGTACAGGGCAGGTCTGGAGTGCCAGGGAGTGATGCCAAACCCCTCCCCTTCCCCAGGACCCCTCAACCAATGATCACAGGATTGGGGGCACGGGGGGGGGGAGGGATAATACCTGAGCTCACTTCCCCTTGGATGGTCACTTTGAGGTGACTTTTCTACCCAGTCTCCAGGGGGTCCCCAGCTGCAGCCCGCAGTGGGCACCTGCCCAATCACACATATTTTATTGGCTTCCTTCCTTTCCTTGCCTCACTTCCTCACTCCCTGACCACCGACCCTTTCATGGGATCACCTCCCAAATCAGCTACTGGCGCTCAAATCCTCATCTCGATGAGGAGCCAGCCCGAGATACTGACATATGTTAGGTGCTCAACATATTCTAATTAATGAGGGTCTATTGAGCAACATCTATGCCCCAGCCATGGGGGGTTCAAAGAGCAGAAAGCTCACCGGGCTGGAGCAGTGGCAGAAGGTTCCTGAGGAGGTGGCTTGAACTGGGCCATTCTGGGCGGGCCAGGGTGGAACAGGCAGCCAGCAATAGAGATGGAATTCCCAGGAGAAGGAAGGACACAAGCAAAGGTGGGGACACTGGAAATAGGGCGACCAATCGAGAGAACATTGAGGAAGCACTGAGTGACACATCTTATCCCTGCCACAAGGGGTTTTCCCTTTTCCATGCCTGGTTCACAGGTTCCTCTTTCCTTGAATCCAGATCCTTGGCAGCTAAACTTGGGGCTTGGCATCTTGGGGGGGGAGGGGCTTCTCAGAAATTCCATGCACTGGCAGAGAAGCAAGCCCCCTGCCCCCTCCCTCCCCGCCCTTTGGAACAAGCCTCATTAAGAGCTTTCCCAAGACAGGCAAGGGGATTAGGCTGATTTCTGGGAAGACCGAGGCCTCCACCTGCCCCTCTCCCCACGTCTGGAGAAGGGAGGGAGGCAGAAGGAAGGGGCCAGGGTTTCTCTCGGTTCCTCTGCTGATCATTAGGTGCAATTAAAAGCAGGCAGGAAGCAAATCTGGGCATGCTGACAGTGGGCTCTGTAAATGCCCTTGTCCACCCTGGCTTCTGGGGGTCCTGCCTTAGCTGGCAGCCAGCCAGGCAGTGGCACCCACCATCCTGGGCACCCACCCTCAGCCAGAAAGGGCTTGTCCTGAGGCTCAGACCCCACCCTTTAGAACTGAGCTCAGAGAGGCCTAGCCTGGGAGGCCGGATGCTTGTGTCCTGCCTGGTTCTGCCATCTGCTAGTTAGGGGAAATTGGGTGAGTCTCTACCCTACGTGTGACTCAGTTTCCCCAGCTGTACCATAAAGGAACTGGGTACTGTCTAGGGTCACTTCAACTCTGGTGTTTTATTTACTTATTAAAGGTTATTTATTTGGGGGGGGGGAGAGAGGGAGAGAGAGGGAGAAGGAGCGGGAGAGGGGCAGAGAGAGAGGAGACAGAGAATCCTAAGCAGGGTCCGTGCTGTCAGAGCAGAGCCTGATGCAGGGCTCGAACTCGCGAACCGTGAGATCATGACCTGAGCTGAAATCAAGAGTTAGGTGCTTAATTGACTGAGCCACCCAGGCACCCCTCAACTCTGGTGTTTTGTATTCTAAGTGTGAGCTGCTTTGTGTCCAAGATTCTTCAGTCCAGAGATTCTGGGGTGCTGACCCACAAATCACACTAAGCTGCTCTGAGGTCCCAGGCTAGGGCCAAGGTGTTGCTATAAACACTATGGCATTCAGAAGGAAGGAGGCCCAGCATCTGAACATTCAAGCAGTTTCCAGGGGGGATAACATCCTACACTGCCCCTTCTCTGAGCCTCCCATGCCTCAGCAATGCCAGGCTCACACATTTAGGGTGAGGTTGTCTCTGACCTCACCTTGAGGAATGAATCTCAGGGAAGAGCGGTAATCCCCGGGAGCAGGAGTGGGTTCACATAGAACAAATCATGAAGTTAACCTTGCTTCTCCCTTCTACGGGGTCTCTGGTCCTGAGGAACACCATAGATATTGTGATTCTAGCAAGACCAGAAGGGGCTTATGAGCATCTAATCATTCATTGGTGCCTTTCATCTTGTGATTTTCCCATACAATAGGGGAGCAGCCTGGAAAAACGGCATAGTCTTTGGAGAAGGAGGTTAAACCTCAGGGAAACTTCCCCACTAGTGTGAGGTCCCAGCGACCTGGTCATGTTTTGGGAGAATACACTCAAGGCCCCACCCAACCCATCCATAGGTGAGGATAAGCTGATGTGACTTTTCCAGGAGCCTTCGGATCTGGAGATGACTTGGGTGGGTCCTGCCACAGTTAGAGTCTCCCCCTGGGCCAGGTGTCCACACATTAAAGCAAATAAGGTCAGAAGCTTGGGCCCTGCCTCAACAGCTTGGCCCTGGGAAATCCTTCACTCCCAGCCGGACACCTTGTAAACAAAAGCGTGTCCAAATTAGAACTATAGTAAGATATAATTTTTCACCTATCAGATTGGTAAAAATCCAAAAAAAAAAAATTTTTTTTTTTCTTGATAGCACACTTTATTGGCCAGGCTGTGGGGAAATGATCACACTCATCCATTGCTGGCGGGAGTTTAATTGTTCAAATCTCTGTGGAGAACAATTTGGCAATATGTATCAAGATTACGAATGCATATACCCATTGACCAACAATTCCAGGTCTGAGAATTGATGCTGCAGATATACCTAGTACGTGGGAAATGACGCATGTACAAGGTTATTCACTGCAGCATTGTTTGTAAAAACTAAAGAAGGAAATGACCTAACTCAACAAAGGACTGGTTGAATAAATGACAGATCAGCCATACAATGGAATATTATGCAGCTGTAAAAAAAAAAAATGGGGGGGGGGGAATCCAGACATTCTTTACATATCATTGTCAAGAGCCCTCCAAGGTGGAATGAACTGAAGAGGTAAGGTCCAGAACTATGTGTAAAGTACGCTACCTTTTGTGGAGAAAAGGGAAAAAATAAGAATAGAAATTTAAAAATTCATGCCTTCCCTCACTGACACAGGGTAATAACTCATGAGACTTGGAACCAACCTGCCTTGCCCACTTCTCCACCTTGGGATAAGAAGCAAATGAGCTAATGGGTGAAAGTCAAGAGCTCTGGACACGGTCAGGGACCAGGGGAAGGCCTGGCTAGAACCTGGCTGCAATTAATCCTGTCCTCAGACCTCCTCCTTACCCCTCAGGGCCTTGGCATTTAAAGGCTAGCCTCAGCTCTCTGCCCCTGACCTTATTAGGACCAGTTGTCCTGGGCCAAGGAGGAAAGATCAGGGGCGGGGCTTAATATGTAAATAAGGTATTCGGTCCAGTAAGCGCCAAGGACTCCCCGTCCCCTCCCTCAAAGGAAGGAAAACCCTGTATTCTGGCGGTCCCTGGGCTGTTCACACCGCAAGCGATGGTTTAGAGTGTATGTCCTCGTTTGAAATCGATTGTGCTCGTATTGTTTTCTCTGTACTTAAACCGCAAGTTGATTTTCGTTTTTGAGTTGTGCATAAGCTAAAAGTGAAAGGTATTTTATATCCAGTTGTGTGTCTGCATATATCTAAGCAAACCTGAATTCAGCTTACTGGGGCCCCATGAGAATATTTTCCCCTTGAAATGAGGCCCTAGACGTTATTCACGGTTGAGAAAAATCTGTTTGATTACAAGCTTCTCAGGGGCCTAGAAGAAGCCTTTCCTTCTTTTTAGTGAGGGAGGTGGAAAGGGATACCTTCTTGGGAACACAGTAGGTGCTTAGGAAATATTTGCTCAAGTAATTATCTGATTTCAGTAGGAATCTCAGCGGCAAGCAGGCAAGGTCCTGTCATTGATTGCAGTTGGCAACGTGGGGAAGCAGATGGGGCAGGGCCCAGAGCCCACACCTGGCCTGCATCCTCCGTGCACCTGCCTGGGAATGGGGGTGGTGGCGGCAGCAGACCAGGGCAGACCGCTACCGATGTCGGGCGTGGTCCCCTAAGTCAATGGGAGCGCGTTCCTGAGATAGGGGTGCGATGGTTGGAATGCGAGACCAGAGGCAGTGATGGACCCCGCCAGCCCAAGAGCTGAACAAATATTGACCCTGAGCAGGGCAGCCTCTTGAAAGCCCTCCACGGGATGCCTCTCGCTGTTCCCCTATCTCCAGCCAGCCTCCCAGCAGGGTGCCTCCAGCTGAGGTGGGGGGAGGGGGAGGCTGGCTCTCCCTCTGGGGCGCAAGGCCCAGAAACCCTGTGCCACCTCAGTGGTCCTGCCCTGAAGTTCCAGGGGCTCCGAGGCCTGGGTCTCACTGTCCTCTGGGCTCTCCAGCCTGGATGTGGGCCTCCCTGGAGCCGGGCTGCCTTTAAAGTGCCCCCACGGAGGCCCTTTCCTCAGGCCATTCTTTAAAAAAGAAACCCACTACAGGCCAAGGACACGTACTCTCCTAATTATTAATAATGATGATGATAAGTAACATTTATTAAGAGCATTTTATGTGCCAGGCTCTAGTTGCTTTACATATATTAACTCATTGAATCCTCACAACAAGCTTGGGAGAGACGTATTACGTTTTATCCCCAGTTTACAGAGGCAGAAATGGACTCCCAGGGAGAGGGAGAAATGCCAGAGAGAGAAAAGCCTCTCAAAGATATCATGTCATTGGGCCTCTGGATATAAACATACAGAGATGGGAAGTTCTTTAAGAAGGCTGGGTACCAATCTGCTTTTACAGATGGGGACACTGAGGTCCTTGTGGCTTGCACAAAGTCACTCTGGGCCGCAGAGCAAAGGTGCTGAGGCAAAGGTGCTGCTGACTAAAGGACATTCCTAGGGGGCTGACCGCTGAGCCGTGGGGTTACTTGAGGTTTTGTCTTCCAAGATCCCAAATGCTTTGTTTTTTTTTTGTTGTTGTTGTTTTGTTTTTTGTCCTGCAGGCCTGATACTCTGGGCAAACACCACTGGCCCCTCTCCCCATTGGATATCTTTCTCCTTTCCCACCTTTTTCACCCTAACCTCGCATCATCCCAGCAAATTGCTTTTTAGGTCCTAGTCCCAGGGCCCTCTCTTCTGTGGCTTCTCCAGGATGTTTTCAAAAAACCTCTGTAGGCCCCAGTTACCCTACTGTTCAATGAGGGCATTGGACTGGATCATGCCAAGACCCTTCCTCTGTACCTCTGAGGTGCTGGCGGCTAGGAATCTCAGACCCTCATGACAGAGCGGCCGCTGCCCCCACCTGGAGTTTCTGGGACCCCATAGGCAGCTGGGGTCTCCCTCTCAATTTCACAGCCAGGTTGGGAGGAGGAGGTCAAGATGGGAGACGGGAAGACAAACAGGGTATTCAAGGGATTCACTCCCTTGCCACCCCCAATTCTCCCAACCAGATTTCCATCATTCCACCCCCACGTACTGTTCTAGCCTCAAAGGCTTGGTCCAGACCCCTAGGACCCCACTGCCAGTGGGGAAAGAAAAGGGAATGTAGGCAGGGGTGGGGTGGAGTGAGCACCTTCCTGGGGCAGGGTAGGGTGTGGTTGGCTGTAGCCCACCGGCCTCACAGCCTGGCCTGCCTCAAGGGTGCTGAGGACCCCTGGCTGGGAATGGGGATGGGTGCCTCCAGTTCTGCCAAGGGCACACCTTCCGCTTAGAAGGAAACACAGCCTGTGTGCATATAAGCCCCGGCCTGCCCAACCTCAGGTTCACCCTTGCCCAGGTCAATGACCTCTGGAACTCTGAGAATACTCAAGGCCTCCCGTCCTTCGACCGCCTCCAGCTCAGACTCACTGACTTGAGATCCGCAAGTGAGGAGAGGCCTCCTGCCCGTGCGCTCTCACTGCCAATGCGCTGCTTGGGAAAAGGGCAGGGCAACCCCCAGATGCCCCCACAGACCAGCACTCTGGCCCACCCTTGCTCAGCCCAGCTCAGTCTGAGTGTTGCTCGCAGAATCTGTGTCTTGCAGGGGGGATTCTCAAGGAGGCACCCATCTCCCCCATGCCCTCAGGACATGCACTCCCTGGTTCCAGGAGAGACCGAAGCAAGGAAAGAGACACAGACACCTTCTGGGAACCAGGAACAAGCATTCAAGGGAAATGAATCAAATGTTGACACACTGAGCAGGTGAAGAATGAAGGAGGTTTCCTGGCATGGGAAGGATGAGCCAGGCCCAGGGCAGAAGTGGGTGCTTCAGAACACAGAGGAACCCCTCCATTTCTCTCACCTGGTCAGAGGAGCTGAGCTTGCGAACTCTGTGAACACAGGGCTGCCTCCTCCCTCAGGTGCTCCCTGAGGGCAGGGCTGTGTCTCCCCCTCAGACTGGGTTGTTTTTAAGGGGTAGAAACAGGTTGTTTTCCTCATCAGACTGGAAGCTTCTGGAACAGGAAATAGGGGGAGCCTGGGTGGTTCAGTTGGTTAAGCGTCCAACTCAGCTTGGGTCGTGATCTCACAGTTTGTGAGCGCACGCTCCGTTTCTGGCTTTCTGCTGTCAGAACAGGGCCCACTTCAGATCCTCTGTCTGTCACCCTCTCACTGTGTGTGTGTGTGTGTGTGTGTGTATGTGTGTGTGCGCGCGCGCACGCGCACTCTCTCTCTCTCAAAAATAAACATTAAAAAAAAAATAGAATAGGAAATAGGAGCCAAGGATATAAGTTCAAGAAGACCAATTCCAAGCCATGAACAGGAAGAAGCCAGTGTTTTCTTTTGTGTCATCTAAATTGATTAATTGATCTTTATGGAAAATAAGGCTCACACACATTTTGGATAGCAAAAATTTTTCAGCCTAGCCATCAGGCTCATCTTACTCTGAGAAACACATCTTCCTCTACCAGGAGGAGAAAAATGAAGTTAAAATTTCATCCCATTTGTTTAAAAAAATTTTTTTAGCATTTATTTATTTTTGAGAGACAGAGCATGAGCAGGGGAGGGGCAGAGAGAGAGGGAGACACAGAATCTGAAGCAGGCTCCAGGCTCTGAGCTGTCAGCACCAAGCCCGACGTGGGGCTCAAACTCACGAATCACGAGATCATGACCTAGGCCAAAGTCGGATGCTTAACTGACCAAGCCACTCAGGCGCCCCTCTCATTTGTTTCTAAAATTAGATAATATATCTAAGTGGTTCTACTATCAAGCTAATACACATGGATATACCTTGGGACTTCTCACGCCCAGTATTTCCATTCCTCCCCCATCCGTCCACCATTTGTAATCACGTTAGCTTTTTTGTTTCCTTCCAATGTTTGGTTATGCAAATACAAGTAAATATTCCTGCTTTCCCTTCCCCGGAGAGAACTTTCTGGTAGCTAGAATTAGTCCAATCAAAAGCCCAGGTTTGTATCCCATGTGACGCTGACCAGTTTGACTTTCAGGCCCCTCTCCTGAGTCGGAGGCGACAACCTGCCTGCGGCCCTGCGCGCTATGAGGAAGGAGGCGGCCTATGTAATGGCCCAGCATACAGCAAGTGCTCAATAAATGAGTGCTGGTTGGTTTGGGATTTTTTTTTTTTTAAGAAAATATTATCTGAACTCCATGTGTTCCCTATGCCCTTAAATCAGGCTTAGCTGGGCCTGTTGGCAAGTGGATCTGGAGAGAAGAGGTCTTCAAGCAAAGAGGCAGTTTGTGAGAGAGACTGAGGGGCGGGGTGAGGCCAAGGCACACATAGAGGCAAGTGGCACTTCTGAGGTCTGCGGGTTCTGAGACCCTCCCAACAAGGCGTCCTGGTCCTGGAAACAGAAGTCATGCCCGTGTTTCCCCAGCAGCTCAGGGTCCAGCAGCCTCGGAGGCCGGGGCTAAAGCCCTATCTAAGGTACACAGCATTATCTCCATTCCTCCCGCAGGGAGGGGGAGCCCAGGCCTCCCAGCGGGCCTGCCTCCCACCGCTTCGTTAATATTTACCGTAGCCGGAGAACAGCAGACACACACACACCACACCGGCCACCTACCACCCAGTAACGCACGCGGGGGCCTGCAAACACCACACGTGGCAGGTCGCGTCCGAGGGGCCCTGTGAGCCCCTTCCACAGCCAGGCGGGCACCGGCACCAAGCCCCTGCCCACCCACTAGCAGCACCGGCTCCGTCAAGCACAGGGGAGAGCATGAGACAGATGACCGAGCCCTCACTGCCCGCCACACGTGGCTGGTCCCAATCGAGAGGTGCTGTAAGTAAGTATAGAATGCACACAGATTGTGAAGAACCTAGCCTGAAAAAATCATGTAAATATCTCCGTAAGTTTTCATATATCGATTACCTGTTGAAATGATCATATTTTTTGGATATTTTGGTTACATGTGTATTAAATACAGAAAATGTATGAAAATGTATCTCACCTGTTCATTTTACCCTTTGAATGTGGCTTACTAGAAAATCTTCTTAAAAAAATTTTTTTTTAATGTTTATTTATTTTTGAGAGAGAGAGAGACAGAACATGAGCAGGGGAGGGGCAGAGAGAGAAAGAGAGGGAGACACAGAATCCGAAGCAGGCTCCAGGCTCCGAGCTGTCAGCACGGAGCCCGACACGGGGCTCAAACCCCAGGAACCGTGAGATCATGACCTGAGCCGAAGTCGGATGCTTATCTGACTGAGCCACCCAGGTGCCCCAAAAATCTTTTTTTTTTTTTAACTAGAAAATCTTTAAATACAGATGTGGCTCACGTTATAGGTCTGTGGGACAGCACTGACCGGGAAGGTTATAGGAATTATACCTCGGAGGCTGTAACCCCCCCCCCCTCCTGCCAGACCTGGGGTATGGTCACACCATTTCCTCCAGGCCCTGGAGCCTGTTGTACCTCCCCCTATCAGACTGGGGGCCCTCTGAGGTTGGGAGCCAGTTCTCTGCTGTCTCCTAATTTCACCGCAGTCCCCAGACATCTGGGAAGGGACAGAGGCGGCCGTGTGGAAGCTGGCTGTCCACGCCCTCTGCCAAGTCAGTGAGGGCATGTTCCAGAGAAGGCCAAGCCCCCCGCCCTGTGGCCTACCATCATAAACCTCCTCTGCTTTGACTGATGATCAGATTAGAAGTTGCTCATTTCATTCCGCTGCTCTTAAGAGGAGGCATTGTTTTCCCAAGACTTGAGATTCAGGCATTCATCAAGTGGTGGGTCACGCCTGGGTCAGAAATGGTTTGAAATGCTCACAGATTACAAAGTTTTTCACAGAAAATCCACGATCAATATGGGAAACGTCACAGCACAAAGCCTGTCACCTGCCAACTTCCATGCACTCAGCCTTGTGCCCACCACTTTGAGACACACAGACCTTCATAGGAGAGCTTTTCTTGGAATAGTAGACCCGCCCCCCCCCCCCCCAACCCTGACAAAGTCCACTCTTTTCCAGGCACTTAGCCCTCTGTGCGCTCCCTGCACAGACTTGCTGTGCCTACTTCCCCCGTCCCCTCCCCCAGAGGAACCCAGTTCCCCTGCTGAGCCCAGCAGTTCAGTCACCTCCCTCGTTCTGGATATGATATGTCCATTAACCCAG
The DNA here is from genome assembly GCF_022837055.1 of Prionailurus viverrinus. Lineage (NCBI taxonomy): Eukaryota > Metazoa > Chordata > Mammalia > Carnivora > Felidae > Prionailurus > Prionailurus viverrinus. The sequence goes on along the minus strand of NC_062565.1, from coordinate 41,821,478 downwards.
CTTGTGATTGCCTTGTTCTTCGGATCACTACACGTCACTGCTGACACTCCACGAGCTGTCAGCAAGACTCCAGGTCTTTTGTACTGAGACAGTTGGCGTTGGAGACCTCAGGGCAGAGCCTGGCAAATGCCATCGTGTATCACTGCATCCCTCACGGCCACCTATCACGGCCCTTCTGGGTCCCAATTCCCTCCCTGATGGTTCGCTTTCCCTCCCAATGGGATCGGCGTAAGGCACAGGCCCTCCTCCAAGTCCCAGCTAGTGGCTGGCCAGATTTCACCCCGGCCACTCGCACACACGGTGTTCCGGTCCCTCCCAGGGTCTATCCCCAGTCCTCATCCCGGTTCTCCCCATTTGGAAAGGTTGGTCACGCCTCTCACGGGAACCGTTTTTTCCCTTGATTTTCAAGTCATGCTCCGTCACACTCTCCTGGTCTCCCTCCCACCTCCCGGCCACTCCTTCTCAGCCTCCAGTGCTGGTACTTCTTGGCTCCCCAGCTCTGTGACACTGGAAGGCCCCAGGGCTGGTGCTTGGACCTCTTCTCGTCCTTGTCTTCACTCACTCCCTGGGCGATCTCATCCAGATGAGAGGCTTTCAATATGATTTATGAATTGCTGGCTCCCAGACTTCAATCTCCAGCCCGACGCTCTCCTCTGAGTCCCAGACTGATGTGTCCCGCGCTCCCCTCTCATTGCCACCCGGGTGTCTCCTGCATCTCCTACTCAGCCTTCCAAACCTAGCCTCCCAGCCTGCCCCATCCCAGGCACCCCGTTCACCTACAGGCCCCACCATCTCGGGATCTCCGGTCAGGTCCACTCCACTCCATCCTTCTGGCCGCTCAAACCAAACACCTTTGCTCAAACCAAATACCTCACTCATCTTTGTCATAGGTAACGTGTCAGCAATTCCTGTTGGCTCTCTCTTCAAAACGTATCAAAATCCAACCGTTTTCTCCATCACTTCCAGTCAGATTCAAGCCACTGTCATTTCTCGCTTGGATTTTTGCAAGAGCCTCCTGACTTTTGCCCTTGCCCTTTGGATCACCACAGTTTCCCTGTTCTGCCCTCAGTCTGGTCTCAGCACAGCAGCCAGAACCATCCTAGTAAAAGCCAATTCAGACGCTAACCCTCCTCTGCGCAGCCTCTCCAATGGGTCCCACCTCACACACAGTAGAAGCTGCCGGAGGCCCCCATGCCCCACAAGATCCAGCTCCCCACTTTCCCTCTCCGTCCCATCTCCTCCATGCTCCCCCTTGCTCTCTGCTCCTCCAATACCCCAAGCATTGCTTCAGTCTCCAGGGCTTTACAGCTGCCTTCTCTCTCCAGAAAACCTCCCGGCTCCCCCTTCTCCTTCAGGTCTCTTCTCAAAGGCCACCTTCTGAGTGAGGCCTTTCCTGACCCGTCGTTTGAAACTGCAACCCACTCTCCGGCACTCTCTATCATCCTTTCCCACTTCCTTTTTCTCCATAGCACTTTTTCTTCCCTTTCTAACCCCCCATATACTTTGCTTACGTATTTTCTTATTGTCCGTCTCCTACCCCTGGAGTATGAGCTCCAGGAGGGCGGGGATTTCTGTCTGATTTGTTCACAGCTGTATCCCTAGTTCCTAAAGTAGCACCTGGCACGTAGTAGATATTGAATCACTACAAGACGGGACTAATGACAGAGCCCTGGCCCCCACGGCATCTATTGTCCTTTTCTAGACCAATGTAGATTTATTAAGCAATACCCTTGGCGTATGGCCTTCCAATACACCACACAATTTACTTATTTATTCCGGTTTTCATTCATCATCTGTCTCCTTCTGTAGAACGTAAGCTCCGTGAATGTTTGTTATATGAATGGATGGCCATTTTTCCAGCTACTGATCCATAAAACTACTTCAGGATCACAGCTGTATTTCTCCATCTTGCCCGTCAAAGTACCGGAGAGACTTTATCAAGGCCTTTGTGGAGTTCCCACACTGCCCACAATTTCTGCATCTGCCAGTCTCCAATCTTCTTGAGAGTCAGAAAATCCATTAGTCAGAAATCTTAAGAGAAACACCCATTAAAACTAGAGCTTCCTTCTCTCTGACCACCAAGCAGCAGCAGGACCTGCAAGTTTGAACACGCACGGTTAGCCGAAAAATATGGGGAAGCAGACCCTCTCGTGTACTAGGGTGGGGACAAAAATCGACAAAACGTATGGGGGGCTGGTTGAATCAATGACATTGGGCCGTACCACAGTACTCCCACAGTGTTGAGAGAACGACGCACATGCACTCTTGTGTAAAAGTCTCCACAATCTACTGTTAGAGGAAAAGAAAGTTAGATAAAACCTGGCAAGTGAAATATGCCACAATTTGCCTTTTTTAAAGGCTAGGTAGATAGGTGGATAATATATATAAGCAATGGTAACGCTGGTTGCCTTTTTTTTTTTTTTAGGCTTATTTATTTATTTTGAGAGAGACAGAGACCGCATGAGTGGGGGAGGAGGAGAGAGAGGGAGAAAGAGAATCCCAAGCTGGCTCTCCCCTGTCAGCGCGAAGCCAGATGCAGGGCTCGAACTCACGAAACCATGAGATCATGACCTGAGCCGAAACCAAGAGTCGGATGCTTAACCGACTGAGCCCCCCGGGCACCCCTACACTGGTTGCCTTTGAGGAGGGCATCTAGGGGACTAGAAGGCAGGGGTGAGAGGGGGACTTTTCACTGTATACTCTTTGGTACTTTTTGAATTTTATTCTACGGATATTTCTCATCTATTTCACAACACTCTTGTCTTTAATTGGCCTGACATACTAGTTCTGGTGAGCCCGTGCTGACCCCTGGGCACCCCCTCCTTTTCTAAGCTCATGAACCATTCCTTTCCCAGTCTGCAAGGATCCTGGCCCAGGACTGCCCTCAGCTGTGTGGTTACAGATTCCAAACTCCTCCTCTTTGTGAAACTCAGAGGCACATTTCCCTGCACCCAGCCCTGTGCTCTGAGAATCCTCAGAAGACCCAGCGGTCTTGTCCAGAAGCTTCTCTTGTACCTGAAATGTGGTTTTATGGGGAGAGGCTCCCTGCACACCCCAGGAGCAGCTGGTGGGGAGGGGCTCCTCCCACCTCCAGGGGCCCCTGGGCTTCTCTTGCCTCTCCCAGTGTGGCCCCATCTCTGGTCTCTGGCAGACTAACAATACAGCCCCGGGAGCACCATTACGTAGGCCCAGCCACAGCCCCTTCCTGCCCTGGTCTCCACGGGCTCTGATCTTGGCCAAACAAGCTTGGGTTGCCCCTCGTATCTTTCACAAAGTTCTGCCTATCTTTATCTACCAGGCACCATGGTTATAGGCTCACAGCCCTGTCTCGTATTTGGCCTTCCCTTCTCTCTGTTCGGACCTTCTTAAAACAGCAGCCCAGCAAAGAGCCGACACGCCGCCCACTGATCTCCTTAGCCACCTCCCTTCTTTCTTCATCCCTGGGACACAGACAACCCTGTGTGTGATTGCACAATCTGATGTACATTTTGGGGAGCTTCCCAGCCCTCTTGAGACATCTGTCCCTCCAGAGATTCATGCCATGGAATCCTTCCTATCTTGTCGCTGAAATATTGGCAGACCGGTTTGGAAAATCTTACTACGGGCCCGTCTGGATGGTGCAAAAACCTCCCGGCTTCAGTCTGAGCATCTCTCAGCCTCTTCCATCCATTTTCCACACCAGAACCTTTCTAAAATCACAGCTAACCATGCTCCTCCACGGCCGAGAGCCGCTCAAGACTCTACAGGGTAGAATCCAAGTCTGCGGCCGGACTTGCAAAGCCCACCATGGTCTGGTCTCTTACCACGTCTCCACCTGCACCCACCTCTACCTCCCTAACTTCATCCTTTAACTAAATATCTACCTGTGCACACTTCCCTGGACACACTATACTATTCACATCTCTGTGCTTCTGTTCCTGCTGTTCCTTCTACCGAGGTTGACCTTCCAACGGGTGTTGATCGGGGTGTTCAAGACCTCGTTCAGGGATCACCTTTTCCAGGAAACTTCTCTGACCCCTCAGGTAGGGCTAACTCTGCTCCTCCTGTGGCTTGTTGCATCCCAGGCCCGATCTTAGCTCTTACTAAAATGAACTGTATTTTAGCCAACTGTCATTCCACTCCACCCCTTCCTCCAGAAACCCCACCTTTCAGGTGGCAATGTATCCAGGCCCCAGGGGTGAATCAAGGCTCATCTAAGCTATCGCGAGCACCCTGTTCCCCCACCCCCATCTGACCCTCACCTTCCCCATCCCCTTTGCAGCGTTTCCTTTTAGTCCTGGCCAATGAGACACAAGAGGTCATTTTCTGAGGGGGGTTCTGGCAAGCACTTTTCTTCCCGGATAAAAATACAGCCCTTTCTCCTTGGCCTTTTTCTTTTCTCCCTTGAATATAACTGTAGGAGGTTCCGTAACCGCCATCTTGCGACTGTGAGGCTACAAGCGCGTGGACAATAAATGTGTTGAGGAGAGCAGAGCAGAAAGCTAGAAAAAGCCTGAGCTTTTGATAACATCACTGAGTCCTTTCACCAAACCTGGAGCCACAGCATGTTATGGGGGATGCTCTAGCCGGAGTCTGTCTCCATGGCTATATGATAGGTTCTGGAGGTCAAGAACGGCGTCTTATTCCTCTTGGTGTTCCCAGAAACTAACACAATGACTCAAAAAATGATGGTCCAGGGGCGCCTGGGTGGCTTGGTCGGTTAAGCGTCCGACTTCGGCTCAGGTCATGATCTCACGGTCCGTGGGTTCGAGCCCCGCGTCGGGCTCTGTGCTGACCGCTCAGAGCCTGGAGCCTGTTTCCGATTCTGTGTCTCCCTCTCTCTCTGCCCCTCCCCTGTTCATGCTCTGTCTCTCTCTGTCTCAAAAATAAATAAACGTTAAAAAAAAAAAAATGCTGGTCCAACTGAACTGGACCAAATTCTGTTCCTTGACTATTCTGAATAAGGGGAGGTTCACTTTTATCCCATGTTTCCTCAATCACTGCCACTCTGCCAATGCAATCCTTTTTCCTTCATTCACTTCCCTCAATCCTCTGAGAGATGAAGTGATCCCCAGCACCAGTCAAAACCTAGTCAGATACCTGGCAAGGCTTCACAGATAAGGTGCCCACCTACTGTGTCCTGCCCTGGGCCAGGTGGGCACTGTGTAGCAAGAAAGCACCAATCCCTGCCCTTCTGCTGTCCCTACAGGTAGGGGACAGGGCACCCTGTCAGCACTGACCAGAAGGTCACTCCTTTCTGGAGTCTGGACCCGATCCAGACGGCTTCAGGGAAGCTCATCTTCACTTTCTTTAGGAACAGAAGTTCTTTGAAGGCAGAAACCTGGCTTTCAGGATGGACCCCAGCCTACCCAGTTGCAGACCCCTAAGTAACAAAGAGGGCACTGCCTCAGCCACCCCCAACTACACTACCTACTACTCTGCCTCTCACTGTGTTTGGCTCAGGAAAATGTGAAGTTCCAGAATGGACTGCCAGCCCTGTGCCTCAGTCCGGCTCGTTATCAATGGAATCAATTGTTTAAGGTATAAAGCATAGTTTTTAATTTTTTTTTTAATTTTAATTTTTTTTTCAACGTTTATTTATTTTTGGGACAGAGAGAGACAGAGCATGAACGGGGGAGGGGCAGAGAGAGAGGGAGACACAGAATCGGAAACAGGCTCCAGGCTCTGAGCCATCAGCCCAGAGCCCGACGCGGGGTTCGAACTCCCGCACCGCGAGATCGTGACCTGGCTGAAGTCGGACGCTTAACCGACTGCGCCACCCAGGCGCCCCTTTTTTTTTAATTTTAAAGAGAGAGAGTGTGTGCGTGTGCGTGTGTGTATGTGTGTGCAAGCTGGGGGGAGGGGCAGAGGGGGAGAGAGAGAATCCCAAGCAGGCTCCACACCCAGTGTGGAGCCCTCCATGGGGCTCGATCTCATGATCATGAGATCATGATCTGAACCAAAATCAAGAGTTGGATGCTCAACTGACTGAGCTACCCAGGTGCCCCACAAAGCATAGATTGTTTTTTTTAAACATTTTATTTTTATTTTTGAGAGACAGAGAGAGACAGAGACAGAGAGAGAGAGAGAGAGAGAGTGCAAGTGGGGGAGGGGCAGAGAGAGAGAGAGGGAAACACAGAATCCAAAGCAAGCTCTAGCCTCCGAGCTGTCAGCACAGAGCCCGATTTGGGGCTTGAACCCACAAACCTTAAGATCATGAACCAAAGCCAGATACTTAACCAACTGAGACATGCAGGTGCCCCAAGCATAGTTTTTAAAACTAATTGGGGATGCCTGAGTGGCTCAGTCGGTGAAGCGTCCAACTTCAGCTCAGGTCACGATCTTGTGGTTCGTGGATTCGAGCCCCGCATCGGGCTCTGTGCTGACAGCTCAGAGCCTGGAGCCTGCTTCGGATTCTGTGTCTCCCTCTCTCTCTGCCCCTTCCCCACTTGTGCTCTCTCTCTGTCTCTCAAAAATACATAAATGTAAAAAAAAAAAAATTAAACTAATCGACGCCGAGCATTTAAACCACTGATAGCATTTCACATTGATCTCCGAGGGCTCCAAATACGTGTACTAAATACTAAACACGGACTTCGTCTTCTGGTAAAACATAGCAGAGAATGTCACCCCAGGACAGCTCTCTACCTTTCCCGCCCAGGGGATCGCCAGCGTGCCTGTCCACTTCTGTTCCCACAGCCAAGCCATGTGTGTCCCAAGAGCCACTGTGTTTGTCCCCAAACCTGTTTGCCAGTTGCTCTTGTTACTGTAATTACATAATTTGGTTTAAATACAACACAAAACAATGAAAGAGGACTGTGAAAAGAAAGAACTTTCTTGCTTTCTCAGAAATCCAAGTTGAACGCTTAGGAAAAGTCTGCTAACACGAACCGCTGAAAACATTACCATCGAGTCAGACGTGAGAAAGTCAGGCCATAAAGAGTGGGGCTGGCAGGCCAAGCGGTTGGGGGTGCTGAAAAGCTGGAAGAATCCTGCCCTTGATCGGTTCTTAAGAGGTGCGAAGTTCTTGCACTATTTTAGATCAAAACTGGAACCCAAAGAAGACAGAGTGTCACCAGGTGGTTTATACAGAAAGAACATTCAAGGCTCAGGAAGGCCTGTGCCCAGGGGAGGCCTCAGCCACACATCCAAAGGCTAGCAAATGTTAGCACATCCGTAAGTCTCCAGTGAAAATGAAATATTTACCCTGTACATGTCTATGATCCCTGTTCTTTTTTAAAATTTTATTTTTATTTATTTTTGAGAGAGAGAGAGACAGACCAGGAGCAGAGGAGAGGTAGAGAGAGAGGGAGACACAGGATCCGAAGCAGGCTCCAGGCTCTAAGCTGTCAGCACAGAGCCCAACGTGGGGCTCGAACTCACGGACTGACTGCGAGAACACGACCGGAGCCAAAGTCAGACTGAGCCACCCGGGCACCCCACTATGATCCCCGTTCTCACAAGCCAACTACAAGCCTTGATGGTATTAGGTGTTAGGAGGGCTTCACTGTGCCAAGTGTAAATCCTATAGCACAGGACTTAGCACTCTGAGCCTCTGTTTCCTCATGGATGACATCCGACCTGCCTCAGACGGCTGTGAAGATTAACTAGGAGAGTGATGTGGTTAGCCAAGCACCCAGCACATAGTAAGCACTCAATGCCAACCAATGAAGCAAGCAAGAAATCTCGGAACCACTCCAGGCAGCTCCCTCTCCGACACCTCCCAATGCCACCCAGCTGAGCCCCGGAGAGCCCGCTCTGTCTGCTCCTGAAAACCCCCTGACTCTGTCCTAGGGGCTCCATCCCCACAACAGCTACCTACACCACATCCTCACCATCTCTCTCCTGGTAGACAGCACCAGGTCCCCACCTAGTCCTGCTGCTTTCATTCTCCCCACCTCAGAGTCCAGCCTCCTCCAGCAACAAGAGGGATGTTTTTAAAACACAAATCTGGGATGCCTGGGTGGCTCAGGTGGTTAGGCGTATGACTCTTGATTTCGGCTCCGGTCATGATTTCACGGTTGTGAGTTCAAGCCCCGCATCAGGCTCCACGCTGAGTGCTTGAGATGGAGCCCGCGTGAGATTCTCTCTCTTTCTCTCTCTCTTTCAAAATAGAATTAAAAAAAAAAAAAAACCGACAAATCTGATCATGTCACTCCTTTATGTAAAACTCTCCAGGGGCACCTGAGTGGCTCAATTGATTAAACGTCCCACTTCGGCTCAGGTCATGATCTCGTGGTCTGTGGGTTCGAGCCCTGTGTCGGGCTCTGTGCTGACAGCTCAGAGCCCGGATCCTACTTCAGATTCTATGTCACCCTCTCTCTCTGCCCCTCCCCCACTCATGCTCTGTCTCTCTCTGTCTCAAAAATAAATAAAACATTTAAAAAATTAAAAATAAAAAAAAAACCTCTCTAGCAGTTTTCCAAACTCCTTAAAACAGCTGAGAAAGCCCTATATGGATGCCTGCATGTACACACGCACTCAAGCACACACAGAGCACTCCAGCTGCAGCAGTCACCTGTCGACGCCTCAAAAATGCACTCTGCCCCCTCCTGCCTCAGGACCTTTGTACATACTGCCTGCCACCTAGAACAGTCCTTACCCCTCTTGACCTGGTAAATGCCTCCTCATCCTCCGGGCCTCTACTTAAATGCCATTTTCTCAGGAATAGTTTCTCTTTCAGTTATACAAAAAAAAAAAAAAAAAAATGTTTATTCAGCACCTTCTACATGCCGGGCACTATTCTAGCCATTGGAAATATAACATATGCAAGACAGACAAAATCCCCGCCCTCATAAAGATTATTTTCTAGTGAGAAAGAAAGATAATAATTAAATAAATAATATTTTCAGACAGTGGTAATAAAAGCATCTGTTCAAAATAGGATTCATTTTATCATCAGAAGAATAAATTATTAGAAAAAATGATTTATATTTGGGGCACGTGGGTGGCTCAGTCAGTTAAACACCCGACTTTGGCTCAGGTCATGATCTCATGGTTCGTGGGTTCGAGCCCCGCGTCGGGCTCTGTGCTGACAGCTCGGAGCCTGGAGCCTGCTTCTGATTCTGTGCCTCCCTCTCTCTCTGACCCTCCCCTGCTTGAGCCCTATCTCTCTCTCTCTCTTAAAAAATAAATAATAAACATTAAAAAAAAAGAAAAAGAAAAGATGATTGATATTTTTATTTGTTTAAGAAAATTAAGTTTCAACAATATATCAAAGGCATTTATTTTGATATCTGTCAAATACACGGTATAAAAATATGCACACATACATGTGCATGTAGTAATGTCACAATGACTGTCAAAATTTAGTTCTAGAATGTTGTTTCTGTTCGTGTAATTGTGAAAATGTGACTGCTGTGTTCCCCCAATCAAAAAGTAAAATCAGGGGCACCTGGGTGGCTCAGTCGGTTAAGCGTCTTCAGCTCAGGTCATGATCTCACGGTCCGTGGGTTCGAGCCCCGCATCAGGCTCTGTGCTGACAGCTCAGAGCCTGGAACCTACTTCAGATTCTGTGTCTCCCTCTCTCTCTTTGCCCCTCCCCTGCTCATGCTCTGTCTCTCAAAAATAAATCAACATTAAAAAAAATGTTTTTAAGTAAAATCAAATACAATGGCACTGCTCGTGGGTATACACACGTGAACGCACATCCCTCAAAACCGAAATGCAGAGCCCATCATAGGCCACAGGCCACAGAAAGGTACGCCAGACTTAAAACCTCACACACACGCAGCCACAAACGCACAGAGGCCAGGGGCCAGGGTGTGAGCATTCCCCAAAAAAGGCTGGCCCTCCCTGCCCGAGTTATGGTCGCCAAGGGGGGCAAATCTCTCTTCTCCTAAGACATCATCATTCAGATGATAAGCAGCAGCTGGCCCTAAGTTCTCCCCCCACTCCCGACAGTTACCCAGCAACCTGACCCCTGGCAGAGGCTGAGGTTAAATTAAAATAAAGAGAGATCAAGGTACATTGTAATTTTGTGGTCACTCTCCGCTCTGGCCTCCACGCAGCCCCCAAGCCCAGCAGCCCGCTCCGTACCCACCCCATCACCAACACAGCCCGCCTCACCCACCACACTCGCGCGTACACACGCTACATGCTGAACACACGCCTCGTGTAATCCCCCTCCTCCCCTCCCTGCACTCACACTCGCGAACCACACTCTCTTACACAAGCCCATCTCACACACGTAGAGATGCAGTGCAGCTACCAGGCATCGTGAGAGACGGGAATAACCCGGGCTCCCCACCCTCCTCACCACTCTCTGAGTGCTCTCTCTCCTCACCACTGCCTGAAAGATGTGACTCACTGCTCTTACAACCAGAGCCAGCTGTGCAGGGCGCCCCGGCCCCAAGCCAGCCTCCAAGTCTCCCCACTGTTGTCCACTGGCACCTGACCTACCTGCCACACTGCCCATCAACATCCAAAGAAAGGCCAAAGTCTTCAGGGACAAGGTCCCTCTTGAGCGAGGCAGGGCAAGTCACAGGATCTGAAGTGACGTCAGGGGACTTGAGACATCAGGAACCCAGGGAGGATTGAACCCTGGGCCGAGTGCACAGCTGACTGCCCGGGTCCATGGGGGCCTGGCACCCCTCGGGCACAGCTGACCGTGGCATCGGTGCCTAGGAATGGAGGGCAGTGGGACAGGCCACAGAGGAGCCTGCCTCATGGCCACTGGACTGAGGGATGGGTCCCAGGTATCAGGGATGGTTCTCCACCCTCCCTCCAAGGCTTGGCTTCAGGGGGCCTCTGGGAGTAACATCGATGCCGAGGAAAGGCACCTGCTGGCTCAGCCAGTTGAGTGTCCAACCCTTGATATTGGCTCCACCCAGTGTGGAGCCTGCTTGGGATTCTCTCTCTCCCGCTCTCTCTGCCCTTCCCTCATTCTCTCTCTCTCTCTCTCTCTCTCAAAATAAATAAATAAACTTAAAAAAAATGCCTAGGAGATCATCAAATGAGTCATATCAGAGAATGTCTGGAAGGAGACACGGCCAACACCCATTCAGAATGCCTAAGAGTCTTCTCCCTGATCCCCTGGTTCCAGAGAACCAGGCAGCCAACAGGACCATAAGAGCAGGTGCAGAATGGTCCAGGCCCTTCTGTGAGAGAAAAACAGAATTGAGAATCCATGATTCTGTGACTTGGGGCAAGGGGATATGGAGGTGGAAGAAAACGGAGAGTGGGAACCTTGCTCTAGCCGCAGCCCCTCTTGACCGGCCACCCCAGCCCGCCCAGGCCCTGTCCTAGCCCAGCCTCAGGATCCCTTTATTAAGGGTTGGGAACCAGCTTTTTTACCTCTTGTGGCAGGGTGGGAGGAGACTAAGCCCCAACTGTGAAGCAGAACGATGGAGAACAGGACTAAACAGGCGGGGGAACCGCAGCAAGAGAAAATGAGGGTAGAGTAAGGAAGGACTGCCTGGTCGACAAAAGACCCTTAAATTCATTCAATTAACAAATAGCGACCGAGTACCAGTTCTGCACTGGATACTGTGCTAGGTGCTAGAGCCACAGAGACGTAGGGAATGTGTTCTCTGACCTCAAAGACCTGAGACTATAATAAAGTAATAATAAGACCCAGTACCTGTATCATGTTTATGATATGTTAAGCCCTATTCTAAGTGTTTTATGAGTCATCTGATTCTCATAACCAACCTTCTAAGCTAGATACTGTTATGACTCCCATTTCAAAGACGGCAAAGAAATCGAGGCCTAGAAGGGTTAAGTAACCTGCCCAAGGCTGCACGGCCAAGAGGAGGATTTGAACGAGGTCCAGAGTCTGTGCTCACTGCCATCTTGCTCCCCCCACTCCTGATGGCCACCTCACAGCCATTCTCCATGGCCCCGGGAGCCCCTCATCTCCCACCATGCCACCTCCATCCTAAATCATGTGTCACGACAGATTATCCTCACCCTTTCACCAGACACACACAGAGCACTTGCTGTGGGTAGGCCCTCTGCTGGTGCTGGCCAGGCCCACCTCAGCCAGGCTGGGGCCTGACCCCTAGGGAGCTCTCTGGTTGGTGGGTGAGGTCAGCCAGGTAGTGTGGCCGTGAACACAGGGAGAAATAGGTATGGAACACTCTGGAACCCCAAGCGAAGGAGCCAGCACCAAGCATGACAGCCTCAAGAACAAGGGTCACTTGTGAAACTTACAATCTTTTGTGCATCAGGGTGCCTGGTGGGCTCAGTCGTTAGAGCATGTGGTTCTTGACCTTGGGGTTGTGAGTTCAAGCCCCACTTTGGGTGTAGAGATTGGTTAAATAAATAAACTTAAAAAAAAAATCTTTGGTGCCTCAAAAGACACTGTCAACAGAGTAAAATGGCCACCGACAGAATGGAAGAAAATATTTGTAAGGCACATATCTGATATCTGATAAGGGACTGATATCTGGAATATATAGAGAACTCCCCAAACTCAACAACAACAACAACAACAACAACAACAAAATAACCCAATTCAAAAATTCAAAAATGGGTAAAGGACTTGAAGAGACATTTCCCCAAAGAAGACATCCAGATGGCCAAAAAGCACATGACAAGATGCTCAACATCAGTCATCCTCAGGGAAATGCTCATCAAAACTACAGTGAGGTACCTCCTCACACCCATCAGGATAACAGCTATCAATTAAAAAAAAAAAAAAAATGAGGGGTGCCTGGGTGGCTCAGTCGGTTAAGCATCAGACTTCTTCGGCTCAGGTCATGATTTCACGGTTCATGAGTTTAAGCCCCAAGTCGGGTTCTGTACTGACAGCTCAGAGCCTGGAGCCTGCTTCAGATTCTGTGTCTCCCTCTCTCTCTGCCCCTCCCCTACTCATGCTCTGTCTCTCTCAAAAAAAAAAAAAAAAAAAAAAAAAATGAATAAACGTTAAAAAAAAATTTAAAGAAGAGATTCTCCCCCTCTCTCTTCCCCTCCCCCACTCACTCTCACTCCCTCTCTCCAAAACAACGAATAAACATTAAAAAAAATTTTTTTTAATTCTGTCTTCCTCTATCTCTCCCCCTCCCCCCTGCTCGCTCTCTCTCTCTCTCTCTCAAATAAAAAAATTTTAATGACAAATACCGTATGATTCCACTTCCCTGAGGTACCTACAGTAGTCCGATTCATAGAGGCAGGAAGTAGAATGGCGGTTGCCAGGAGCTGGGGGCAGCGGGGGCAGGGGACAAGGGGCGCTGGTGTTTCACGGGCGCACAACTGCAGTTGGAAAAGACGAAAGAGCTCCCGAGGAGGACGGTGGTGATGGTGGCGCAACGATACGAATGTACTTCGTGCCACCGAATCGTACGCTTTAGAGTGGTCAAGACAGTCAATTTTGTGTTAAGTGTACTTTCCCACAATAAACAAAAATTAAGGAAAAGAATCAGAGGCCAAGTGTAACTCCAAAGCTGGCGAGGCTAAGATGAGAAAGTTCCCTGAGGCAGGGCCGGTGCCGAGGCAGCGAGAGGCCGCACAGGGGGGAAGCTGAGTGAGGCAAGGCCTGGTCTCTGCCACCAGGCCCTGGCGAGGCTCTGGCCGCCTCACTTCCTCGCTCTGGGGCTCAGTGTCCTCATCTGTCTAGTGGGGTTAATGGGACTTGCTCTGCCGTGCCCATACTGTGGGTGCAAAGGGCTTCAGAAAGGACAGGCTGCCTGCCGGCCTGCGGTCTCTGAGCCAGCCGCTAACGGTTAAAAGCCACAGGCAGGAATCTGGTGGGAGTCATTAGATTTCAATGCCTGAGAAAAGACGAAAGGGGTCATGAAGAGCTCTAGGAACCGTGAGTAGGAAAGAGCGAGCTTGAGGTGAAGGCTTCTCAGAAGTAGAGACAGCCCTGTCTGCCCCAGGCTTTCCTGTGAGGGTCATCTTCTTGTCCATCCCCCTGCCTCCTCCAGGCTTGTGCTACGGGACAGCCCCTCAGAGCCCCTGCCTCTGCCCCTGGGGAGCCCCCAGGCTGCAGGGAGGACACAGCCACATGCAACCGCGGAGCCCAAGGCAGTGACAGACAACCCAACATAGCTGAGCTCAGGGCCACTGGATTCCCCTCACTTCCCACCCATCCTCGCAAGCACTAACAACTGGGGTTATTGTGACCCAATCATTCTCTTCCTGTGGCTTTGTCTTTTTGTGACTGGCTTAGTGCCCTTAGCAAAATATCCTCAAGTTTTATTCACGTCGTAGGGTGTGTTAGAACTTCCTTCCTTTGGAGGGCTGAATAATACTCCATTGCAAGCATAGACCGCGTTTTGCTTATTCGTCCATCCATTTCCAGGCTGGATGGGGCAAATCATGAAAGTCTTCTGGAGGCTTGGCTGAGCCAGCCTGCTGGAGAAACAGCAGGGCCGCAGCCCATCACCCACAGTGGCTAAAAGTACAACACTTTGATGCAACACAGACCAGGGGTCGAGTCCTGCTCTGCCCCTGGCTCTTTGTGTGATCCCAAGCCGTTACATAAGCTCTCCCTTATCCACTCCGGTAAACGTGGGGGGTGAGATTTGTCCCCTTCTCCCGGGGCTGTTGGAAGGATGACAAACGAATCTACGTATATCCCCGGGGCCCAACAAAGGGTGGCCCTTATAATCAATATTATTACCCATGATTCTGCTTCTCAAGGCTGGGGGGTGGGACAGAGATGGAGAATGGAAGGACTGGGGTGTTGCCAGGTCAGGATGGAGTGATGTTGGGGTACCTTCCGAGTGTGTGGGACACGAGTACGTCTGGTGGTTGGGGGTGAGGGGCCGGGAACTGCCTAGCCAAGGCCTGACCTCCTAAGGTTCCAAGACGTGTTCTTCCTTCTCATTTGGCTAGAAGACCCCCCACCCCTACAGTGGGAGTCCTAAGCCCAGCAGGTTTTTCCTCTCCCAAACTGCTCTTCTGCCAGAGCTGGGGGGAACAGCACCCTGGACTTTACCCTCCCTTTTGGGCTCACAAGTTCCCCGGGCCATCTGCCCTTAAAGGCACACATGGCCCAAGGCCAGCCAGGAGAGGAGGAAGCCCCTGAGAGGATGTGTTCAAAAGCACCACCATCCTCTTCTTCGGGTGTCACCCCAGGCCACCCCTTTGTCACCACCTCCCACCCATGCTCATAAACACTGACATCTGGGGCTATCGGTGACTGGACAGGTAACCATTAACCCCAAGAGAAGGTCCTGGCCCTTTAAGGCTGCCCTGGGAAGAAATGACAAAATCACCCCACTGGACTTTGTGCCCTGAGGCTGCTGGGGAAAACACGGCCTGGGAGCTGCACGCAGCCTGCTCAGGCAGGCCCACAGCCAGGAAGTCCCTTCCCCTCTCCCTTCCTCTGACAGGTTTGCCCTCTGCTCTTGAGACATGGGGACTCTGCTGTGCACGCAGGTCTCCGAGAGGCATCTTCTCTCTGATGGGCATCCTCTCTGCCCCAATCACTAGGCTTCGTTCGTACCCCCACCTCCTTCCAACAGGTATCTCAGCCTGAGCCGTCCTTTCGATGACCATTGACCACTGTGCGAGGAGGGGACCCTGGTAAGGACCACCCTATCTGGGCCCAGCACCCAGTCCAGAGCCTGAGTGCAGCCCGGCGAAGGCACTGGCCTAGTGAAGACAAAGGGAGCTGGGCGATCTCTGGGAGAGAGCGCGGGTGGGAGTCGGAACACTTGGATTCTGGACCCGGTTCTACCCTGAGTCACTGTCGGGCCTCAGGAGTATCTCTGCCCATCTCTGAGCCAGCATGTCTGCCTGCAGGGGACGGGCCCTCTCATTGCTACTTGTGTGTGTGGCTCCAGACGGAGCAGGGGTTGCTGATACAGGATATGACCTCCATTCTCCTCCTCTCCATGAACCAGGCCCCCAGTCGGGTCACAGGCTAACGGAGATGGGCAAGAACTCTCTTAAACAGCTTACACCAAATGAATGGTTATGTAAGAATCTTTTAAGGGCCTACGTGCCGCCTCCTCGGGGAAGCTTTCTCGGACCGCCCCAACATTTGGTTCCAGCGCCGAGGACTGCTCTGATAAATATCTCACCTCTTTGAGGTTAGGAACTATATCACCTCCAGCTCTGAGAACCGGAGCCTACTATCGAAGGCTCTGGCCAAACATCTTTTGAGTGAAAAACGAATAAATATCAATGGTTTTTATTTTTTTTTTTTCAACGTTTATTTATTTATTTTGGGACAGAGAGAGACAGAGCATGAACGGGGGAGGGGCAGAGAGAGAGGGAGACAGAATCGGAAACAGGCTCCAGGCTCCGAGCCATCAGCCCAGAGCCTGATGCGGGGCTCGAACTCGCGGACCGTGAGATCGTGACCTGGCTGAAGTCGGACGCTTAACCGACTGCGCCACCCAGGCGCCCCTCAATGGTTTTTAAATATCAGCGCCACACACAAAAGGAGCCCCAGATCTGAGTCATGATATGCAGGTTGGGCCAAGACAGGCCCAAGCTCTTTCATTCAAAAGCTGGGTGACCTTGAGAAATAATCTGACCTTCCTGGCCCCCCTTTTGGCACAGATCCCACAGGCCAGTTAGTTAGTAAGCATCAGTTAGTGGTCTGCTGTGTGAGCGGCACTGGGGTTGGGGCGGTGGTCAGGGGGCCACATGAGAGAATTAGAAGACACGGTCTCTGCCTTCACAGAGCTCGCTCGTGGTTGAACATACATCTGAAATAATAGCAACAGTGAGTAGAAGTCAGGACAGGATAGACAGGCAGACCAAAGGTAGGAAGGAGAGGATGATAAGAACAGGGTGGAAGTAATCCCAGGAGGTTTCCTAGAGGAGGTGAGCTCTGAATTGTAGACCCAGGATACTAGTCTCATTCCTCCATTCACCCTTATTGGTTCAAACAGACATTGGCACAAGACGGGCTTTGAGGATACAATGGTAAAACAAACAAACAAACAAACAAAACACTGCCTTCCCACCAGTAGCTTACAGCCTCACTAGGAAGCTGGCCTCCAAACTCAGGTGACCACATAACCTGAGATCTGACCTGACAGATATATAAACCACATGCCACAAACCGGAAGAGTGGGGAACGTCTCAGAAGGCTCAGTCTGGAAGAAATACCCACCAAACTCTGCTCAGTAGAATCTGAGCTTCTAAGGGAGCAAGAGACACAGGACAGCAGGAACCTTATAAGGCAGATAAAGTTATTGAGGACCTGTTGTTTCTCCGGGTTCTTGGTGACCTCACCTTTGACCAACAATTTCCTGGCACCGGCTCAGGCTGCCAAGGGGGTGGGGGTAGAGGGGGAGGAAGAGGAGGGTAAACAGCAGGTGAGGCCAAAGGTGGCTTTGGAAGGCAAGGGGCACATTCCGAAAAGTCTCCCCGGCCGAGGCCGGCAGCAGGAGCCCAAAGTCCGATAGCGAACCCACACCTGCATTCCAGCCATCTGAAGAGCCATAAATACCTGAGAACCCACCAGAAAGGATGCTTCCAGCGGCCTGGGAGTTGCTCCCCTCCCCAACTCCACAGCCCAGCTCCTGTGCTCCCCAAACACCCCTTTCTCCGGGAGGCCTACTGGATTCAACGGAAGGAACCAAGGATTTCCACCTGGGAGTGACCTCTCCCTACTCCACCTCCTCATCTTCTCCCTTCTCCTTACTCTCCTTGGCCCAGACTGCCAGGAGGAGACCGCCCCCCCCAGAGCCAGAAGCTGGGTTCCACGCCTGCTCTGCCACCCACAAGCTCTGTGACCTCAGGCCAGTCACCGAACCTCACCAAACCTTGTCATCTGGAAAACAGGGATGCTGACAGGGAACGCTTTCACGGGGCTTTTGGAAAGAATAAATGAGATAACGTACACGAAATAGAAGTAGGCATCATGATTCTAAAAGCTGGATGCTACTCTAGTATCACCCAAATGTCTAACTTACTGAGCAGGAAACGGGGCCAAAAGAGACATGAAAAGGTTAGGAAATAGGATACTCTCTCTTCTTCCTCCTCTTCCTTCTATTACGCATCTTAGTCAACCTCGCCTTCCAAATACGGGCTCCTAAACTTGAGGGGGCACAGATCCCTCGGAGAAGGCAAAAGCAAATAACTTTCCCTCCCCCAGATACATTCATTGGCACATCCCCAAGCCCGCGTGAGTAATTTCAGACGTTCGTTTGCCTCAGGTTGGAGATGTTTGCTCTGTGACAGACTAGAAAAAGAAACTGTCCCGGTCCTGAAGCCATGCTTCCATGGTCACGGCCCCAAGGAAGCAGGAAACGACAAAGGGCAAATCCTAAACTTGGGGGAGCAAATCTCAGCCAAAGGGTCCCCCAAAGCCAGGCCTCAAGGCCCTGGGAAGGAAGTCCTGTCTGAGCCCTCCTCCAAACTGCTCACATCCTCTCCCTACCCTCACCCATTCCCAATGCACAAAACCTCCCTGAGCTAGTTAATTCCATCTTGGTCCTTGAAAGTCAAACAGAATCTTAGAGACTATCTGTACAAACCTCTTTATCTTTCCAGACGCGGAATATAAACAACAAAAGATATACTGACTTGTTGGAAGTCACACGGATAACCAATACAGGAGCCAGGCTGAGGTAACCAGCTCAGTCCCACAAGTGCGCCCCGAGAACTTACCGTGTGCTCTCTGCCCTGCTGGCAGGGGTGGGACCACCAAGAGTTGATGAGCTGTGACTTGATTGGCCAGGCAAGCCTAAAATCCTTGGAATGAGAGCGCACACAGATTACCAAGCTCCTGACTATGTAAGAGAAGTTGCAAAATCCCTACAAGTTTAGCAAAGGCAGAGTCGGAACATTCGTTCGTTCATTCATTCAGTTAACAAATACGTATTGAACCCCAAACGCTAGACATGAGCATGTAGTGGTAAATCACCCAGACGAGGTTCCTGCTCTCCTGGAATCCTAGAGAGGGAGAAAGACAAGAAACAAGTAAACAAATAAAATTAACTTAGCCAGAGAAACTAAAAAGTGACATAATTGTGGATGTAAGTGATATTGTCAAGAGGAGGTGCTCAGGGGAAGCCTCTTGGAGGAGGTGATATTTGAGCCAAGTCCTAAAGGTGAGGAGGAGGCATCCATGCAAAGGGGTGGAGCCAGAATGTTCTGGAAGGAGGGAACAGCAAGTGCAAAGTCCCTAAGGCAGACATGAAACTGATACGTTCAAGGAACAGAGGGATCAGTGTGTACAGGAGGCGAGAAGGGCCTCGAGGAGGAAGCGGTGGTCAGGAGGCAGGTGAGGAAGGCAGGCTCGAGTGTGGAGGGTTTAGGCAGAGAGACAGCATGATCCCACGTGTTGTGTCAAAGCTTATCCTGGCTGCCGGGAGCAGCCAGAATTGGAGGCACCGGAGAGGAACAAGGCAGCCACAAAACCCAGGAGAGATGGTGGGAAGAGTGGACAAGTGACGGAAATATTTTTGAAGTCAAACGGGCCCCAGGATTGCTGATGGATTTGGATGTGGGGATAAAGCAAAAGCGGAGATCAAATACGAAAGCCAGGCTTTGGGCCTGAGCGACATGGGGGCGGCAGGACCATTTGCAGGTATAGGAAAGTCACAGGTTACAAGGGAAGCCAAGGGTTACCAGTCATATTTCAGGAAAAAAGCTCAATGTCCTTTGCTCGCAAACCTGTTCCATTTAATGTGCTATATAACAGTGAGCCCACATGACAACAAAAGGTAGAGCCTTTTAAAGAATTCAAAGGAGGTTGTGACTGAGGATGGGGAAGAAGAGGCCTGGCTCTGAAAAATGGCCAAAATGGCCAGAAGTGTATCCATCACAAGTAGAATTTCAAAATTGTTTTCCTTCTGGGTTTTCCACACCGTGCGGCAGGCGGCCAGGCCTCCCCCTCGGGCCAAAGGAGAGGGGCAGTGGGGCTGGCAGGACAGCCTCATGCCTGGTGTTTGTGGTTCTTTAACTCTTGCTCGCCCTCTCAGCCCATTTTCGTGTTACACAAGTGCAATTATTTGGATTTGGGCACGGTTCTTTTTTATAAGCCAAGAGCTTCTTTTTCCTGGAAAAAACTACCAGCTGGGATCGAATACGAAACCACACTCTCGGTGCCACCTTCTGAGGGAGACACGGGCTTTAGACGCTGCGACCAGAGCTCCCCTGGGGAGCCTCCTGCGTTGCAGGGCGACGCTGACCGTCTCCCCTTTGCTTGTTCGTGCAGACCCCAGAGAAAGGCGACAGATTCCTCCTCTAGGGATTCTGGTTGGGAAACCCAGCCTCTTCCTCCGCCTCTGTATCTTGTAAGGCCCCATTGAACCCCAAACCTAAGCCCTTGGGGTCTGGACCAGCCCATCTCAGCCCTGTCTCAGCTCTGCCTGAGGCCTCTGCTGACCCCGGCCACATCCTTCCTCTTTCTACCCCACCCCAGTTCCTCCACTCCACATGGTCCTTGTCTACTTCTGACTGGCGTTGTCAGATGGTCTTCCTCATGTGCCACTCTAGCACTAGGCCACCTCCTCCAGAAAGCCCCCAGGGGTTAAGGCTGATGCCATCATCAACCTGGCCATACAGTTTCTGGCCTTTTTCCCCCTCTCTGCTGTGTGCACAGATGTGTGATCATCCTGGAGTGTGTGTGTGTGTGTGTGTGTGTGTGTGTGTGTGTGTGTCTGTGTGTGTCTGCGTGTGTGTGTGTGTGTGTGTGTGTACAGGCCTGGATGAGTATGTCCCCCACTCAGAATGGGGGATTCTTAAGGGGCTTCCGAGTGACCGATGGATACCCCTCTATCCTCTTCTGCAGGAATACCCCCCCACCCCCACCCCCCATAGGGGCCTGTTCCTGGTCACTGTCCTGCCTTCCTACTCTCCCTGGTCTCCACCTCAGGTCCCTTCCATCAAATATTTACTGAGTGCCTACTCTGTGCCCAAGAGGTGCCAGGATCACACCAGGGAAGAAGGTAGACAAGGCCCCAACTCTCGTGGAACTGTTATTCCAGGTGGGGGGGACAGATTATAAACAGAGACACTGGTGGGTGAGTGGGGATAAGTGATAGAGGCAGAGAGAACAGGTCCCTCCAACAGGGTAAGTGCTAGTCACTCCCTCCACAAAATGAGCACCTACTATGTGTTGGGTGCTGCTCCAGGGACTTCAGAGATACATCAGTGAACGAAACAGACGGAGATACTTGCCCTCATGGAACTTAAATTCTAGTTGGCTGCGGGGAGACCGACAACACATAGTGCACATAACAAGTAAGTGCGTTTTGTAATGTGAGAGCATTAGGAAGGGATCAACGTTTAGGCAAAAGGGTAAGGTAAGAGATGGGGGGCGGGGTGGGTAATGTTGCCATTTTAAACAGGTGGCTCAGGAGAGGATTCATTTTGAAGGCGCTGCTTGAGCAAAACCCTGAAAGATGGTGAGGGAGTAAGTCCTGTAGATATCTGGAGAAAAACATTCCAGGCAGAGGAGAAAGGTCGTGCAGAGGTCCTGGTGCAGGAGCAGGCGAGATCTGATTGAAGGACAGTAAGGAGGCCAGTGGGGTTAAAGCAATGGAAGGGGAGGAGCTGGAAATGGAAATCAGAGAGGCAGCCAGTCCCGGAAGGGATCATGGAGGTGCTTGAGGGCCACGTGAGGGCTTTACTCTGAGGGAAATGAGGAGCTGCCGCAGGGATTTGAGCTCCAAAGTGACAAGATCTGAGCCACCCTTTCCTCGCTAAAGGGTGTAATTGTAGAAAGTGATGGCGGAGGAGGCTGCTGCTTGAGGCCATGAGGTGAGTGGGTTTCTCCAAGGAAGAGCATCTAAGCCGGGGTCTGAGGGACAGAGAATGGACATCCTCCCTTCCCCCCCTTCCTCAGTCTGTCAACCCGAGAAAGCCTTCTGCTGTCGAACTGCACCTCTCTCTTCTCCCTTCACCCCTCCTTTCTGCTCCTCATCCTCTCTCCCTCCCTCCCTCTTTCCTCCCCCGCCCCCTCGCTGACCCTCCCTCTGTCCTCATCTCCCTCCTTCTTCTCCTCACCTCTTTTTATCTTTGGCCTCACCCCATGGGGATGAGGGCTTCCCCCTTCCCAGAGTTCTTAAGAAACAGTTGGAAAAAAGCACTCGGAAAGGCTGCCACAGGCCCTTGGCGGGAGGGAGGATAGCAGATTACAGTGTCTGGTCGTGGCTGCTCACCCTGTAATCAGGAGGGTGTCTCAGGTGGACGGAGACCCTGGGGCATGCCCTGCCAGGCCGAGACTTCCCATCCCCAGTCTGCTCCTCCCCAAACCCGGGATGCTGTCTATGCCCCACACTGTCTCATCCTGTGGCCCAGGCCTTAGGATCAAGCGGCGGGTCAAGGCTATGGAGTTTCTGACACCGTCTAAGGGCAGGGGCAGGGCAGGGCAGGGCGCCGCTGAGTGCTGGTTCCACAGGGGCGGGGAAAACTCTCTCCCATTAAGAGCAACCCTAACCCTATACCTCGGGGGGAGCAGGGACAGCTCGGTACAGTTCCGCCTCTGTCCCCCTGGAGGACCGCTTGGGCGGCCAGTGGATCAAAGATGCAGGGGGAGAGGAGAGCCCCACCACAGGGGCCCAGCCTCCAAGCTCTGACTGGGTGTCCTCTAGGAAAGGAGACTCACAGTGTCCGCCTCCCGGGTCACCAATCTCTCCAGGAACAGGCCCAGCTCTTCTCTGCTATCATGTGCCACGCGTGGCTGTGGCCTCCAGCACCTGAGTCATCTGTGACTCATCGGCCTCTGCCCTCGGTCCCAAGAGGGTTGGGCCGGGTGGCCTTGGCATGGGGATGGTATGTATAAGACCTGTCCAGTGTCCCTGGTACAGGCCTGTCCCTGCCCTCCCTGCCCCGAGACAGAGATAGCCAGACCCCTCACGGAGGACCCCCATCTGCTCACAGAGGACCCAGAGCAGCTTGTACTGGACCCCTTCCGCCTTCACACGCACACACACACACACACACACGCACACGGTCACAGTGCCTTCCCACTCACGCATGTGCTGAGTGGACCCACATCCCCCAGAGTCTCCATCTAGCCCAGAGCACATGCCTGGGAGTTAGGGTCTGCAGTTACTTCCTTGTATGACCTCAGGAAGCATTCATTCCCTTTTTCAGGCCTCAGTTTCCTCCTCTGATCTGGGACTCACCAACCTCCAACATCCCTTCTAGCCCTAAATCTAAGGAGGGATTTTTTTTTTTTAATTTTTTTTCCAACGTTTTTATTTATTTTTGGGACAGAGAGAGACAGAGCATGAACGGGGCAGGGGCAGAGAGCGAGGGAGACACAGAATCGGAAACAGGCTCCAGGCTCTGAGCCATCAGCCCAGAGCCCGACGCGGGGCTCGAACTCAAGGACCGCGAGATCGTGACCTGAGCTGAAGTCGGACGCTTAACCGACTGCACCACCCAGGCGCCCCTAAGGAGGGGTTTAATGAAGTGATTTCAGACCTGTAGTCAGCCAGCGATGGGGAGAGCTAGCAGGGTGATGGTGGGCATGGCCGAGGGAAAGGACTCTTCCCTGGCATTCTCCAGACCATACGGCTCCTGAGGCTACAGGCAAACACTGCATACTCTTTGTCAAACCAGCCAGCTCAGAGCCTCCAGGGCCCTGCTGTCGCCACCGTCGCCACCATCCTAAGGAGAAGGATCAAGGAGATAGACTTCCACAGGCCTCCCCCTCAAAATGGGCTTCCATGAAGGCAGGGCTAGGTCTCCCCCTCAAACTGGGGCTCCTTGAGGGCAGGGCTGTGTCTCCTCCCTCAGACTGGGGCTCCCTGAGGGCAGGGCTGTCTCCCCTCCCTCGACCCAACTCCAGGCTCTATTCCCGTTCTGCCTGTTTTACCCTAGGTGCGTTGGCCCCCAGGATGACAGCACCCGCGGAGATAGAGGCAAGCAGGGATATAACATCCTAGCAATCTGCCAGGTCTTTCCCAACTTCCTCCTGTTTCATCCTCAACTTCTCCCCCAGAGTATGGGTCACACCTGGATATTATTCCCCAGAGGAAAGACAGAGCCGTGAGTTTCAGAAAGCCAGAGATTTGTCAGCACAGCAGAGGGTCCCCAGGCCCTCACCCTCTGTGTCCTGTCCACCCACCCAGACCCCACCACCCCTGAAGAAGGCCCCTCCCCCAGTCCCCAGGAAGGGGTTAATGAGTGTTAGGCCTGGTAGGGTGGAGGGAAGTTGGGAAAGCTAGGGAGGGAGCAGTGTTTCTCCATTTGGCCAGAGCTTCGGTTTCCCAATACAGTATTACTGTTGGGCAGAGACAGGCAGCTGGGCAGGCTGAGGATTCCAGTACCTTCTTCTGTGGCATTGGCCAGGGGACCAGATCAGGCCCCTGAGGGCTCTCAGCCGGGAGATGACCTGGTCTCTGGGGAGCATGGGTCTGGGCCCACAGACGCCAGCAGGACGACGGCCGCCCAGGAGAGTGAAAGAGAGCCCAGAGAGGGGGTGGCCAGCCAATCTGGCAATCAGGAGGTAGAAAAGTAGCAGACATCCACTTCAGGGTCTCCAACTGCCCTTGCCACCTTCTGCCACAATACCTTCTAAGGTACTGTCTTACCGACATTTTGTTTTACCATAATACATCCTACACTGCGACGCCTGAACACATACGAACACACGTATTTCAAGAGTTTCAACAAACAATATCTACCCTTACTGCGTGCTAGCCTGTCTGCATTTTTTCAATTCTTTTTTCTTAAATTTATTTATTTTGAAAGAGAGAGGCGGCGGGGGGGGGTGGAGCACGGGGGAGGGGCAGAGAGAGAAGGAGAGAGAGAGAATCCCAAGCAGATTCTGTGCTGTCAACACAGAGCCCAATGTGGGGCTCAGTCTCATGAAACTCAAAATCATGACCTGAGCCGAAATCAAGAGCCAGATGCTTAAACCTACTGAGCCACACAGGTGCCCCTCTGTTCTCTTTCAGATTTAAGAAAAAGCATAATACTGGTTGCAAACCACTAAAATGACCTCATGTCCCACCGACAGATCACAGTTTGCAGTTTGGAAAACACTACTCCAAGGTCAGCAGGCTAGATACCTTGCCATTGTACCTGTAGAGACATTGAGGCCCTAAGAGGAACCAGAGCCTGCCCAAGGTCGCAGGGCTGCTCTGTGACCTGGCCCCAGCCAGAGCTCAGTAGGCTCCCACAGCAGAATTTCCACTGTAAGCTTCCAGATCCCGGGGACTTCTTGAGACCACTGCCTGCAAAAACAAAGCCGGCGGAGAGGATTACCACTGGTGGACCATCAGAAGAGAGGAGATGGAGGTTTGCTGAGTAACGGGCTCTGCTAGGACTCCCCCAGGCCCCAGCACTCAAGACTCTATTGAGCCTACGGAAAGGGTCAGGCCTGGGGGTCAGTTTCAGTTCCTCCAGAGAATGGTCCCGATCATGATGGGGAGGAGAAACAGAGGCTCCCAGTCTGATGGGGCTGGGGGGCGGGGGGCGGGGAGTGGTGACACAAAGCCCCTCCCTCTCAGGGAGCCCCTAGTCTGAGGAGGGCCCTGCCTCTGCCCTCCGACAGCTCCTGATTTGTTTCACATGGCTTTCTGCGGGTAGAAATTATGGGCATCTCCAGAACAGGGACGCAAATGCAGTGTCTACACCGGGAACCTCACTGGCAAAGCCACAAGAAGGACGAGGAGGAAGGAGAGAAACATCAAAGCACCTGAAGGAATCACCTAGAGGGAAGTTTCCCGCCACTCCTTTCAGGGGGGGTTGCCAGACTAAGTACAGGATGCTCGGTTGGATTTGAATTTCAGACAATGAAGATTTAACCGAGCGTCCTGCGTTTTTATTTGCTGTGTCGGGCAACCCCACATCCAGGACTGACGTGGCATGAAAGGGCCAGGCTGATCAGGAGGCCCAGGTAGGACTAACGGACAGCAGGAGAAGCTGAGGTCTCCAGGTACCCGGTACTGTTCGGCGGGAGGGGGGGTGGGGCAGAAACGAGAGTCCCTTAGAACCTTCTCAGCTGCCAGCAGGCAGCCCTCAGACCCGTAAACACCCCCAGCTTGAGTAGCCGCCTCCCCTCCCTCCCTCAGAAGTGTGGCGGGGACACAGAAAGCCAGGAAGAGCCTTTGGAGTGGGCATGTGGTGATGGGCCAGGGAGCAAATGGTTTCCTTCATTCCTTCTCGGCAGCTGCACCAGGCCGGTTGAGATAAGAGAGTCTTCGGGGAAACTTCCTTTTAGGCACAAACCAACGGCTGGGCCAGGCACACCACCGGCATCTGTGGGCAGTTTCTCTGAAGTCATGGGGCCTGGGGGAGGGTTTTACCAGCATCACGCTGAGCTCTTCCCCCCCACCCCCGCCCCGCTCATGTCTCTTCTGCCCTCCTTCCTCCCTGCAGCCCCCAACACGCCTCCCTCCCCCACAGTTTGGGCTTTTAGTATGGCCGCTAGAGTTGGGCAGTGCCAAGGGTGTGGCCGAAGCAGCCACAGCCAGAAGGAAAGGGGGTGAGCCCACTGGCCTCACCAGGAAGGCATGCCCTGATGCTCTCATAACCTCTTCGGGCACAAACATCCCCTCTCCCAGGCCCGGGAGCAGAGCTAAGGGTTGGGTCCCAGGCCCTGCTTGTCCCCCGTTACTAAGAGGAAAGGAAAAGCTGTTTCTGTCTTCCCTTGTGGGTTTCTACACGGGCTGTTTCCGCATTCCATACGGACCAAGGGAATAAATCATCTGAAATGCTGAGCCTCGTTGGGTTCTGTAGATGAGCCTCAAGGAAGCAAGCCCAGAAGTTGCACCCCCTTCCTCAGGGAGCACCCGGGCACTCACAACATGCCAGTCACTCACCCTTCCCCCAGGGATCACATTTCTCTGATCCTTAGGTGTAATGGTACCGGTTTTTGTTTTTTAATTTTTATTTAATGTTTATTTATTTTTGCGACAGAACATGAACGGGGGAGGGTCAGAGAGAGAGGAGACACAGAATCCAAAGCAGGCTCCAGGCTCTGAGCTGTCAGCACAGAGCCCGACATGGGGCTCGAACTCACGAACCGCGAGATCATGACCTGGGCCGAAGTCGGAAGCCCAACCGACTGAGCCACCCAGGCGCCCCAAGTCATGGTACCTGTTTAACAGACAACGACTAAGGCTCAAAAAGGTAATTTTGCCCTGTGACACGATTTAGAGGCTGTCAGGGTTGGAGCTATGTTTTAGGTTTGGGTTTTCGACAGCGGGGACACAGAATTAGCAGCTGGGATTTGAACCCAGGCGGTCAGGCCAGGCAGGACCAGAAGTGACCAGGCGTTATCAATTCTGTGGCTGCCAGATAGAGGGTTATTAATATCCATGAGGTGACTATTGCAGAATAGTCAGTCGCTCCCACAGGACAGCTCT
The DNA here is from genome assembly GCF_022837055.1 of Prionailurus viverrinus. NCBI lineage: Eukaryota > Metazoa > Chordata > Mammalia > Carnivora > Felidae > Prionailurus > Prionailurus viverrinus. The sequence goes on along the minus strand of NC_062565.1, from coordinate 41,794,317 downwards.
GGGTCACAGAATTAGAGCCAGGTCAGCACCCCCCCTCCACCCCCCAGCCCCACAGGGGCTCATCCTGAGAAGCCAGATCCCTCAGCTGGGCCTCACAGCCCCTGCCCTGGGAGCCCTTACCCAACCAGGCGGCCGCCCCGTGACTGGGAGGGGTGACCCCTGTCACACTTGCATGTGTGCGAGCCTGTGGATGTGCTTGTGTGGAGGAAGACCTGTCTAGCCCTGGGTGAGAGGATGCCTCGAGGGTGTCCTGCCAGCGGAAGGCCTTCCCCCACCGATCCTCAGCACGCCCTAAATGCAGGCCCAGCCACCCTCTCCCTTTCTCAAGCCGGATGAAGGGGAGGAAGGGTAGATTCGCTGGGAGGGAAGCCTAAGGGAAGGGAGCAGAGGGAACTAGAGTGGGGATGCAGGTTCCTTTGTCAGAGGCAAAAAGAGCCTCGAACCGTCTCCCTGAATATTTCCCCAGAAGACATCCTCCTGCGGCCTCCTTGGGAAATGGAAGCTTCCAGCTCTGAGAGTCCCAGGGAAAGCCTTCCTCTCCCTGCCCCAATCCCAGAGGTCTTTCCCCATACCTGTACCACAAACCTTGTCCCCCAAAGATCCTGGAACAACAGGACTGTGATCTTGGGGTGCTTCTGAGATGGACCCCCGAGAGCCTCCTCCACTGTGGACCCCTCAGATGTAAGCTGGGAATGGTTTGAGAGCAGCCGGCCCAGGCAGCCCTGCCTCAGGCCTCCAGGTTTTCTGCCCAAAGCCCAGCTGTGTAGAGAAGGGTGGACACAAGGCGTCCTCTTTCAGACTGGAGGCTCTTGGTGTGTTTGGGGGGACAGGGCGAGAATGGCCTTGTGCTCTGGTCCTGTTCATTGGCTTATTAATTTCTCAAATACTGATGGCATGCCCACCTTGTGCCTGGCCCTGGTTTCAGAGCCACAGGGCATCATCCCTGGCCAGGAGGTCTCTCTCCGCACCCTCCCTCCCCTCAGGACAACCCAGCTTCTCCACTCCTGGGCTCTGGGCTGAATCTGCCCTGGCTTGCCTCACTCCTCAGTGAGAGAGGAAGGCCCTAAACTTAACAAAGATCGGTATAAACCCCAGCTATGGGATTTCAGTTTAAAATTTTAAAAGTGAGGAGGGAGAAAAACAACCAAATTATACCAAAGTAGGAACTCAGAGAAGAAAAGGGCATTGATGTGGGGACTAGACATAACAGCATAATTAGAAAGACCGGCTTTGAGCACAACCTTGAGCACTATATTAGCTTTCACACATCAACACCGCCTCACAATGCCGGTGTGATTGTCCCCATCTTAGAGAAGAGAAAGTTAAGGCCCAGAGAAGAAATTTAGCCAGTGGCAGACACAGGATTCTAACCTAGATCTGTCCAAAGTCTTGGTGGGGCTCAGGGCAACCCAGATGGGCTCTGCAGAGGCACCAGGCAGGGCCTCACAGACCATCACTCCGTTGCCTCAAGAGACTTCCAGTCCTACGATGATGGCATAGCTGTAAACAGGGTGGGGAACAGGGACACTGTCTCCCTGCAGCCTGAGGAGGTGGTGAATGGGGTTCTCAGACCTCCCCAGCAGAGGAGACAAGCAGGGCCCCAGGAGGAGGACACAGGCTGGCTTCTGTCCCACTTGGAGCCAGACCCAGAGGCTGACAGGGGATGTGTGTCGGGGCCCAGGCTGGTGAGCTATGCTCGCCTCTTAACAAATGGGAAGAGAAACCTTGTGGGACTGTAAACGTGTGTTGGGAGAAGAGAGAAGGAGAAGGGTGCAGGCCCCGAAAAGAGCTCCTCAGACACGGATACCCGGTGATTCCAAACATCTACCAGGCCAGATGAAGGCAAGGGAGTGCCTTCTTGAGAGTGGTTTCCATCTTAATCGACAACGAAACGTCTGCTGGAAGGGCTTCTGTCTCCTCCCTGAGACCAGAAGTTCTGTGAGGACAGGGCGCAACCTGAGGGCAAGGGCCATGTCACCCCCTCAGACTGGGAGCTACCTGAGGGCAGTACTTTACTTCTTTCATGAATAGGCTACCCCCCTTCCACCCCGCCACCATCAAAGGCAAATACAACCGGGGCACCGGGATGGCTCAGTCGGTTGAGTGTCCAACTCTTGATTTTACCTCAGGTCATGATCTCACAGTCTCGTGAGTTTGAGCCCGGGTCGGGTTCTGCACTGACAGCATGGAGCCTGCTTGGGATTCTCTCTCTCTCTCTCTCTCTCTCTCCCTGCACCTCCCCCATTTGTGCTCTCCCTCCCTCCCTTCCTCTCTCTCTCTGTCTCAAAATAAATAAATAAACTTTCAAAAAAAAAAAAAGGCAAAAACGACCTTTTAAAATCTGTTTCAGATCTCAGCCCTCTTGTCCTGAGGAGACCCAGGCCCCGCCCTCCTTCCATAGGCTCCTAGGCCTGATGGTTCCTTTGCCGTTGAACGACTGCTCCCCGCCGTTCGAGCTCTTCCCCCTTCCGATTGGCTTCCATCCCTTCCTCTGCAGATGCTCAGCCAGGTCCTATCTTTGCCTTGCATTTTCCCTTTCCAGGCAGATTATAAATATTATAAATATTTACTGATTCCTTCCCTCCCCTCCCCTATTTCCCGAGTCCTGATGGATGATGTCCCGTGGATGTGGCTGAGTTGTCTCTCTCCCAACAATTCTGAGTCCAGCCCTGCAGGGCCTCTCAAGGATCACCTCCTCCACCCCCCATCTCTAGGCTGGTGTTATGCTAAAGCCACCCCTAGTGAAAGAGAGGTCATTCTATACCAGGCACAGCACATATGCCTGGTATTCCATAAATGCTTGAGGATGGGAGGGAGAAAGGAGGGAAGGGAAGGAAAAGATGCCACAGGTTTTTCCTTCAAATTCCTCATGCTTCTCTCTCAGCCTGTTCTTCTTATCCTCTAGCCTCTCCCCTCATGCTGTAGATGAGGCCCACTTTCTCCCAGTGAGATCTCATTAGAACTGACTTGCTCTCCTCACCCCCAAAATTGGACAATACTTTGTCCTGCCTGGGGCAGCACTTGTCCTGACTCTTCCCACCAGGCTTCTTACCAGGGCAGACCCCTGGTCTCTGATTCTGTTATATCTACATCCCTCCTTCCTTGAACCTCGCTCTACCCCCTGAGACCATCACACATACCAATAAAACCCTATGGATAGGAACGGACAAAGGTCCAAGCACTAGGATGTGATGGTTTAGTTGGATGATTTATAATCGCTAGGTAACACCCATCCCAAAACTTCACAGCTTGAAACAGCAACAGTCCATGTATTTGTTCACAACTGTGTACATTTGGGCAACAGATGGTTGTTGGCAAGAGCAGCTCCCTTAAGCCTAGAGAATCCAAAATGACCTCGCTCATATGTCTGGTGCCTCAGCCTGGGGTGGTTGGAATAGCTGGGAAGCATTCCTGCCTCAGCCTCTCTCTGTCTCTCTGCATGGCCTTTCTCTCCAACATGGTAGTTGGGCTTCCTTACAACATGGCGGCTGCCTTCCAAGAGGACAAAATGGAAACTGTAATGTCCCTGAAAGTCTAGGGCTAAAAGTCCAAGAACAGCTCTTTCGGCACATCCTCCTAGTCAAAGCAAGTCATATGGCCAGCCCAGATTCAAAGGAGGAAAACAGACTCTACTTCTTGATGGGAGGAGCGACACGTGTGCACAGGGATGGGAAGAACAGTTGGCAGCCATGTTTGCACACAGGTCACCATAATGGTCTTAACATGAAACTGATGCAGAATCACCAAGGTCTGTATAAATCTACCCAGCTTCCTTGCAGGACGGAAGTGGATATGTCCAGGGAAAAAAGTGGTCAGGCCAGAGGGGAGGGTGTGAATCCCGAGGGGGAGATGAGCAGGGATAGCTTGGCACTGGGCCTTCCTCTGGGGTGAGGGATGAGCAGGTCTTATACAACCGGGGGATGCAGTATTTTCATTTTATCCTGCTTTTCCCCATAGTCTATTTAAAGACTGCTTCTCTCCTCCAAGGCTGCATGTTGCAATTTCTTTCGTGCTTAGGTTTCGGATCTTCCAATGACAAGCCCCAGCCCCTAGAGACATCTCTTGCCTTGCCTTGCCTTACCACACTTGGGGAACTCTGGATTTCAGCCTGGGTTTGGCCACCACCACATCCTCCCCCTGTCCCACTTTTCTTCTGGCTGTTTGTATTCAGTCTAGACAATTCATTTTTATTTGTTGATGCTCTGCCTTAGCCTGGGGCAACCACGGTGTGGTGGAAAGAGCACTAGAATTGGAGTCAGGAAAGCTGGTTTAAATTCTGGCTTGACCATTTACTGGCTGTGCATAAATTCGGGCATGTTATTTACCTTCTCTGAGCCTCCCGCTTCCCATCTGCTAAGCAGAAATAATGAGCCCCATCTCCAGGGTGGCTAAAAGGAGGAAACAGTGCCTGGCATTGACCAACAGGCCTCTGTCCCTAATCCCTACCATCTACTCTGAGTCTCCTCCTTGCCCAGCCCTGTTCACGTCTCTACCTGTCAGCCCCTCCACCAACCACCCCCACCATTGCTGGCCTCACTCACCTCCACAGCCTTGGTATGAAACCCTCAGTCACCAGGCCTCAGTTCTGCAGTCACTTGAAAAACGTGAACTGAGGATGAATTATGTTCCAGGCACTGTTCTAGGTGCTGGAGGTACAATGATGAACAAAACAGACAAAAGTCTCTGCCCTCGAGTGGCCTGCATTCCAGTGGGAGTGGCGGGGGGTCAGGGGGAAGGCAGACAAAAGAGAAAGTAAATTTTAGAGCCATGTGGTCCAAAATGGTAGCCACTAGCCACATGTGTATATTGAGCCCTTGAAATGTGGCTGTTCCCAACTGAGGCATGTGATAAGAACAAAATACACAGCAGATTCAGAGATTTTGTACCACACAAAAGTGAAATCTCTCCTTAATAATTTTTATATTGATTAAATGTTGGAATGGTATTTTTAGATATGTTGGGGTTAAGTAAAATATATTTTTAAAATTAATTTCTCCTGGGGGTGCCTGTGGCTCAGTCAGTTGAGTGTCTGACTCTTGATTTCGGCTCAGGACATGACCTCGTGGGTTCGAGCCCCACATCGGGCTCTAAGCTGACAGTGCAGAGCCTGCTTAGGATTCTCTCTGCCCCTCACCTCCTCTCTCTCTCTCTCTCTCTCTCTCCCTCCCTCCCTCTCTCTCTCAAAAAATAAATGCCCTAAAAAAAGGGTGTGTTTTTTTTTTAAATTAATTTCACCTGTTTCTTTTTAACTTTTTCAATCTGGCTCCTAGAAAATTTCAAATTACACATGTGGCTCACGTTACAGTTCTACTAGACCTCTCAGTTCTAGAGTAAGGGAGAAGATGGCACACGCTGTAAGAAAAAAGAAGGGATGGTGAAAAGGAGCATCCAAGTGCAGAGTGAGGAAGGGGTGTTGATTGTAAACGCAGTGGTCAAGGTAGCCTCACTGAAAAGGTAACAAGACTGAAAGTAAGAGAGCCACACGTTGCCCCATCTAGGAGAAGAGTGCTCCAAGAAAAGGGGACAGCCTGTGCAAAGGCCCTGAGGTGGGAGAGCGCCTGCAGTCTGAGGAACAGAGAGGCCAGTGTAGTTGAGCTGAGTGACCAAGGCAGATCAGAAGTCATAGAGGCAGGGAGGTAGAGGCTGCCCGGAGAGTACAGGGCCTTTTCAGGCTGTTGTGTAAACTTTTGTTTTTTCCTCTGAGTAAAATAGAGTCTCTGCAGAGTTTTGAGCCAAATGGTGACATGATTTGGCTCACAGTTGAACAGGCTCACTTTGGCTGTTGTGTGAGAATCAACTTAAGGGGGGGGCGGTGGTGAGAGGAGAATTGGGAGGCCAGTTTAGAAGGCTCCAGCAAATATTCACTTGGGATGACAAGAGCCTCTATCACACGGGGCTATGGTGTGGATTCTATGTTAACCAATGGAAAAGCCGGCAGGTGTGATGCGTGGCTGCTGGACCTAAAGCTCTGTGGGTCAGGGGCCTTGCCTTCTGTCTTCCTCACAATGGAGCCAGGAGAGGCAGAAGTCACCACCACCCCCTCAGCACCTCCCCCTGGAGGGGTGCAACAGCCTCCTTTGGGCCTCCCTGCCTCCTGACCCACTGCTGGGGTGCTCCTTTTAAAACCCCTCAAATGCTGCTCATCCCCGACAGGCCAGAGCCTCTTGGCATTGCAGAATCCCTGTAAGCTAACCCTGCCCCTCTCCTGTCAATATCCCTCACCCTTATGCACCTGAGTCCCCTCTCATACCTTTGCTCATACCATCCCTTCCTCCTGGACCATCTACTTCAACCTCCCCCCCTCCCTGTTCTGTCTTCTCCTGCCCATTCTTTATGGGGCTACCAAGAGGTCAGGTCAAGAGAAGACCCCAGATTCAGCCAAGCTGGATCAGATGCCCGCTCACGTCTTATGTATCTTTCTACTGACAGATTTATAGACTGTTTCTGTGACTCCTCGCCCACCCATCCACCCTCACCAGATCGTTGAGGAGCAGAATCATCTTATTTATAACAGCATCCGTGCCCCTAGTGTGGTAGCTGGCCCAGTAAATACGATTTGAAGGAATAAAAGAGAGGCAGGAGGAAATGGATTTGGTAGCATTGCTCATAAATGCCAAAGACCCAGACAGCTTCTGCCCTGGCCAGGACCGCAGGAGAGAAGGGCCTATGCAGCAAGACGGGGTGGGGAGTCCTCTCAGGAACAACCAGGGCTGTGAGTCCATTTCCCAAGGGCTCAAGGAACTCCCGGACCCTCTATGTAAAACTTAACAACACCGTGGAGTCACAGGCACCCGTGAGCACCCCCTTACCACTCCCTAGCCTACTGCAGCCAAGGCCACATAGCCAACTCAGCCCTCTCCTGTCCCCCGGGGCAGTAAGCTCAGACACATGGCCGGTTCCTTCCTCAACCAAAGGACCAGGCCTGGATCATGTGATTCCTGAAGGCAGCACTGCTCCCGGTAGGCCCTTGCTCCTGTCTAAGGTGCTGTCTCTCCGTCCCCCATTTCAGAGCCCATCCCCCCCACATCATGGCAGAGGGTGAACGGGGTCCCCCAGGACCAGCTCAGCCAGAATGGAAGCACCCTGGCCCCCAGCACAAGATGGGCCACGCCATCGCCTACCTACCTGGGACCCTTTTCCCAGACCTAAGACAAAAATGCCACTTTCCCCAAGGGAGGAGGGAAAGGGGGCAGGAGGGAGTCCAGAACAAGGACCCAATGGAGAAGGAGAAACCAGGAGGAGCTTTGAGATCAGAATTAAATTCTTTAATACAAAATGCTTTTTTTTAAGATATATCTGTATTTCTTTGTTGTTGTTTAAAAATAAATATGTACTACGGAATATCTCGAAAAACTGTACTAGAGACAAAGATGTGATGTTAATATCTTTTTCCCACAATTATTACGGATAAACAGTAGCACCAATAAATAAATGATAACAAATATTAAAATTAAAAAAGGAGAGAGATTTAGTATGTAGAATTCTCTATTTTTTCTTGTTTTGTTTTTACATATAAAAAACAGAATAGCCATGTCTATTTTATCAGAATCACATATATACATAAACATATATATATATATATATATATATACACAAAAACGCAAGTTGCCAAATATATATATAGTATGTAGATGTATATTGAAACCTTATTTCAAAGGAATGTGTGGTGGGGAACCAGGGAAAAGGGGAGGGCAGAGCTGAGTGTTAGCAAAATTAAATATCTGTTCAGGACAAGCTAGTGACTGTCCCCGATCAGGGAAAGAGAGATTGGAAACATGAATTTTATACACAAAGACCAGTACAAATAAGAGTACAAGAGACAGCAAGAAGAGATACATCTCATAAATAGTTGAAATTAAATATTAACCAAGAATACTGAAAAAAACCCTACTCTTTAATTAAATTAACTGTTTTAATTTCTAATTAAAAAGGGGTATTAAATAAGTATCATATATAAAACGCTTTCTCTTTTCTCTGCCTCCACGGTGGGCACGTGGATCCTGCCCTGTCTCTCTGTGCCGCGGGAAGGGTCGGGTCTGGGGACAGAGGAAGGTTAACCACTCACACACACACAGCCAGGTCTCCTGGGGTGGGGGGGGGGACAGAACTAGTGGTTTCAATGGTCTGAGGACATCAGGCCCTCCTGGGCTGCACCCGGGAAGGGCAGGAGGCCCTTCCCTTGGAGGACAAGCTGTCACCAGGCGGCCCTTCCTCCATCAATGTCTCTCTTCTCTTCGCCAAGACATCTGTCAGCAGCCTCCTGGGCATCTCAGAGCAAGTGAAGACGAGGTGAAGGCTGCCCAGTCTCCTGAATCTTGCAGGCAGTGCCCCTGGGGGCAAGATGCCCGTGCAGCATGTGGAGAGGATCCCCAAAGTACAGCAGTGTCCTGAGGCTCCCCAAACTCCTGGTCAGAGCCAGCGTCCTCGTCCCTGTACCTGTCGTCTGTCCATGTGATTCGGGGTAGAGGCTTAGGGCCAGGGCTGGGTTTGTCGGTGTTCCCAAAAGCAGGCCAAATTTGCCCCCGTGCCCTGGCCATGCACGCTTCTGGGCAGGGGAGGGGACCCTGGCCTGCCCGAGAGGGACCAAAAGATCATGCCAGAGTCTCTCCTCCCATCCTCTTCCCTGTTGGGATCTGGGTGGGGACAATCTCCTCCCAACTCAAGTCCACAGCAGTCAAATACATCCAGTGAAGACACCAATAACATTAGCAATGTTAATTTAAAAAAAGAATATATATATTTTATATATATATAAAATATATATATTTATTTTTATATATATAATATATATATATATAAATGTATGTATGTGGGTGGGTGTGTCTACAGGAATCCCAGAAATAAAACTCTCTAATCTTCCGGGCTTGGTGATTTAGCAGCAAGAAAAATAAAATGGCGATCCAATTCCAAGAGGGACCGTGCTTGGTCACCTGCCCGGGAATGCTTCTGCCGGAGTCTCGGCCTCCGGACCCAAAGTGCTCTGCGCAGAGTCTCCTCTTCCTTCATTTCAGGTTTCTGGATTAAGGATTGTTCTGTTGACGATGATGGCGGTGTGGTGGTGGTCGTGGCGGCGGCGTGGTTTCTGTGTCAGTCGTTCTGTATCAGTCTTTCCTGGTGAGAGGTCTGGTTCCCGAAACCCTGAGGGAGGCTCCTTCTTCCAGCCCGGCTCACCGCCTGGGCTTGTCACATCTGCGGGAGATGGGAAACAGAGGCCGGGGGTTAGGGCCAGGCGAGGGGACGCGGCGGTGAGGCAGGCAGCCTCCCCTTCCTGGGAGCCCGAGTCCCTGCAGCAGAGAGGAAGGTGAAAGCATCGTTCTGCCCGGAGGAGCCCAGCGTTGAGGGGAGAGCCAGCCCCTGCCCACGGAGGCCCCGCTGGAGCAGTAGCTACGTCCAGACTCCCATCTGCCCTCCAGAGCTTACAGTCTAGTCGAGACAAGACAAGGACGAGGGGACATTTCATCACAGGCAACAAATGAGCACGAACTAAAGAACAGTCCCTACTTGACATTTCAGAGCTAGTGGTGACCAAAGTTGGACCGAGTTAGTCAACAAGGAGTCCCCGCAGAAAGAGGGGTTTCAGCTCTGCCTCTATGGGGCTGGTTTGGACAACAGAGTGGGGAGAGGACCCCAAGCAAGGGGTGGGGCTGCCCCCAGGAAAGTGAGGCTCCCACGGGAGCGGGAGCCAGAGAGGCGGGGAGGGACACATCTCCCATCACCACGCCCTCCCCTCCAGGCTCCGGCTGCAGGCCCCATCTTTCTCGAGCATGTTGGCAGCAGCAGGCCTCAGGTACCGGGGTGCCCCTCCTTTCCCATGTGCTGTGTAATTGATGGTGGGGGAGAGACGATCATCGACTGTGAAAGCTCCTGTCTAAGCAGAGGGGACGCCAAGAACTTTCTCGTCGTGCCCCTGGCTCCTGGGCTGATTATCTTTTACCTTCTCTACTATGAGAGATCACAACTGGCCCTGCCCTTCTGAGAGCCTGGGAACGAGGATCCTAAGCCTCCAATTTGGGGTACTGAAGCTCCCCCTTACAGGGGAGGGCTCTAGAGGTTGGGGTGACTTCTGTCAGCCCCCAGGTCACTTCAGACACCCCATCCCAGACATCTCTCTGCAGAATCATCACCACAGAAATCCTAAAATGACAAGTCCCTTATCTACCTTGAGGCCCCCTGGGGGATGTGGAGACCCCTCATCAGACCCTGGAGGTGGGCAGAGCCCAAGCCCAGCACTCATATACACTTCCTGTCTTCACCTACTACCAAGACAGACAGAAGTCTGCACAAACACCCCAGGGCCTCATCCCCAGCGCCCCCAGAACATCCACAAGCCACACGAGCATGGGGGTGGGGGAGGCAAGCACATTCTAAGAACTTTGATAATGGAACATCTGGACTAGCTGGGGGTACCCTGACCCTGCCCAGGAGTCCCCATAAGCCCCCCACTAGGTGAAGTTTACACTGGCCCAGAGGGCTCCCAGCCTTTGTGCCCAGGCCGGACTGGTACAAGCTCCATTCAAGGCATCAAGATTGCCAGCCAAACTGTCAGGGCTCTGCGCTCCTGACCTTCCCCCCTGAACTCAGTCATATATTCACTTGCACACTTGCCACTTTCTAGGTCCTCACTGTGGTCAAAGGACAGTGGTACAGAGGCCTGGAGGGTTACACACAGGTGAATAAAAGCCAGGCCCTGCCGTGAGGAGTTCACAATCTAATGTCAGGAAAGCGGGCATGCCAGGGCGCCTGGGTGGCTCAGTCGGTTAAAGCGCCCAACTTTGGCTCAGGTCATGATCTCATGGCTCACGAGTTCAAGCCCTGCCTTGGGCCCTGTGCTGACAGCTCGGAGCCTGGAGCCTGCTTCTGTTTCTGCATCTCCCTCTCTCTCTGCCCCTCCCCCGCTCGCACTCTCTCTTTCTCAGAAATAAATAAAAAAACATAATAAAAAAAAAAAAAAAAAGGAAAGTGGGCACGTCCCACCCCCCACCCCATCCTGGGGGCATCTGGAAATATGTGGGTTGTTTGAGGCTGTCACCATGACTACTGGAGTATGGAAGGTATCTAGTGTCCCCAAATGTTAAATATCTTAACCACCCTAAACCAACAGCCAGAGCCTGTGCCCTCTGGGACCCAGTCTAGGAGGGACTCAGACCTGCCCCTATGAGAGACACCGAGGGGATGAGATGCCCAGCGGTGCGGACTCCAGAGGGTGGTGGCAAGGCCCCCGAGAGTGTTTGCACTTGGTAGACGGCAGCGTCCCCCGCACCAGGAAGGGCCCCCGATACTAGCAGCAAAGGTAGTACTAACGACATCAGGACCAACAGCCACCACAGGACGCCTCAGGACCACAGGACACAACACTCAGCCTGCGTCCACACCATCACATTAAGCCACACCAGCCTGCCCCCTCAGGCAACCAGGGCCACCTCTGAACAGGCCCTCCCAGGCCAGGCCAGCACCTGCTGCCCACCACAGGGGCCTTGCGAGCAGAGAAGGCAGAGGTCAGTCACCAGGCAGGCAGCTAGAAGCCGAGCAAGCAGCTGGCCCCTCTCAGATGCGCCCGTGCGCACTCTCTCTCTCTTCCTTTCTCTCCCGGTCTCTGTGTGAAGCCCCTCTCTGACTCGCTCCCCCTCTGGGAACCAACCTGCAAGTACGTTCGTTTAACTCAAGCTGCCTCGCCTTGCAACGCGAGTCTGTGTTTTTGCAGGAACATTTACACGTCTGCGGATCTTGTACAAACAAATGCTTTCTCCGCTCTGAGCAAGGCCCACAGGGACTGCAAAAAGGCAAAAGGAAAGACATCTAAGCTAGAGCATCAGCAGAGAGAGAGAGAAAAAAAAAAAAAACCATGCAACACCCCCTAACAGTCTGCAGCTACGCCCCCACCCAGCTTGTTGGCCCCCATACCCTTCCATGCCCTGGAAGGATCCAAGTGCTGCAGCAGAAGACAGAGAGAGCGGCGGAAAGAGGCAGCACCGGCTAGGAAGCCTGCCTGCAGGAAGAGGCAGACATAGATGGGCAGAGAGTGCAAGGAGAGGGCCACCATAAGGGGACTGCTGTCCCCTGGGGACAAGTACAAGCCTTGAGCCACAGGGCCCCCAACAGCCACCACCCCAGAAGGAGCACACATTGACTCTCCACCTGCTGGCGACAGCAATCTGAGCCGCCTTCTCCCCGTGCGAGGACTCACGCCCAGGCCCCTCCACCAAAGGTGGGCCGAAGTGGGATATGTCGGCAGGCCAAGCCCGGAGGCAGCGCCCACGGCCAGGCCACTGGTGACCGAAGGGCCCACCACAGCCTCCGACCCAGAAGAAGAGCCTCCAAACCGACAGGGAGGTTTCTGTGGGTGCCGTGGGTTCGACCAGAATAGGGGGCTCCCCTCCAGAGGCCCCAAATCCACGAGAAGGGGCTGCCATATGGTGCCTGACCCCACCCTCAGATGACAATACACTGCCTCACATCATTCGCGCCCCTTCCTCGTGCCACGTCTGCCCTCCCCACCACCCTCAGCTTCCAGACAAGTGCAGAAGCCTGGAGCAGTGGAAACCAGTTGGGTGAGCAGGCACCAGTGCCTGGCACCCGTGCCAACGTGGGCCCGCCACCAGTGCCCAGTGGGTGAGAGAAAGGTGGTGCCCAGCCAAGCCGGTGTCCCCTCCTTGAATTCCCCCAGGCCCGCTCTGCCCACCTGCCCACCCCGACCCCGGACCAGCACCACCACCACCAGGTCTGGCCACTGGTGCCAATTAGTGGAGCGAGAGTGAGAGAGAGACACTGGGGGGAGAGGAGGAGGAAAGCCGGGAGAGGAAGGCAGGGGCAGGGTTAGGGGGTCCTGCAGGCGGGACTCTGATCGGGGGCCAGGGAGGCTGCAGGCAATGAGACAGCGGAGGCACCACGTACACGCTCCAGGATTTATACCGGGATTTCTTGCGCTTTCTTTTTTGCCCCTTTCCCTTTCCTCGAACTGATTTTCTGGAAAATAAAAAAACAGAGACAGACAAAGAGAGAGCGAGGGGGAAGGGGAGAGGAAAAGAAGCAGTGAGGAGGGCACACTTCCCGGAACGAGGCATCGGGAGGCTAGGGAACTCCAGGAAAGAGCTTGCGCACGAACACGCACACACAGGCTGGGGTAGCAGACACTCAATGGCTCCTTCTTCTCGTTTTGGCCACCCTAGGGTGGCCAACCCAGCCTCCGGCAATGCTTGGATGGGAAGCAGAGGCTGGGTGGAGGGCACAGGACCCACAGGCCTGCATGCTCCTGGCAGCTCCTGGCAGGGGACAAAGCCCCCTGGGCAGGATCTTTGTCCAGAACCCTGTGCAAGTGTGACCCTGAAGGTCGGGGACTGTAAAAGGTAGGCCAGAGTTTGGGGAGGGCAGAGACTTGATGCGATGGGAGCAGGGGTGGGGGGTGGCAGGCTGTGCTTCAGGCACCTGCCTTCATTTCCCAGTGCAACAGCAAAGGGGTCCCTCCAGGGGCCCCGCCTCTGCAAATCCCAGCGTGGGGCGGGGGGGGGGGGGGGAGCTACATTGGAAGCTGGCACAAGACCAAGGGCGGCACATGAAAGGCGCCAGCCTGCCCAGCCATACCCTGGGCCGAGAGGCGGGGACGGGTGCCCTCAGAGCCCCAGGCAGGCGGTAGGGTGGGGTGGGAGTTAGGGAGGCATGGGAGGAGGAGCCTGGGCGTTACTTGGCAGGGAGTTCTCTCCCCAGCCTGTCAAAGCCTGCTACACCATCTCACCAGACTCTCTTCCGAGCCCAGGCGAGCCCCCCACTCTCCCTGTGGGCAAAGCAGGCATTTGGGAAACCGGCAAGGGGGGCAGGCTGAAGCCTGTCCCCCTCAAGGGAACCAGCACTCTCCACACCTGCCAGGCCAGAGGATGCCCAGAATGTCTGCCACATGGGGAAGCAATGAGGGGAAGGCACTGAGAAGAAGGGCCAGACTATTCCCTCCAGGAGAAAGCACTGGGAAAGGGGAAGGTCTACACACACACACACACACACACAAACTCACTCTCTCTCGCTCTCTCTCTCTGAGCCTGCTCTCCCAAACCACTGCTCTGGTAGCCACAGCAATTCTGGAAGTTGGGGACTTAGGGAAGAGGTAAGGGGCAGGGGCCTAGGAGTTTCTATGTCCCTAGAGCTTTGGGGGCAGACAGGATGGTGAGGTGGGGGAGGGAAGGGCACAGGTGCTCTCTCTCATTCTCTTTCCCTGCAGGCCTGCCCCCTTGCCAGTTGCTCACCCAGTTTTGAAGCCTCACTGCCCCCAGACTATGCCCCCCTGCTCCATCCTGACCCAACCCTCCACACTGAGCAACTGGAAGCCTCAGAAAATGACCAACATTCAACTCACTTCTCCCTGGCCAGGAGGGCTGAGTGTCTCTGGCCTGCCTCACTGCTACAGGAGGGCATCACCAAGGAAACATCTCAGCCGGACCCAAGTCCAACTGCGCCACCACAGCAGCCGCCGTAAGAGGCCGTTTCCCCTGGCACACAAAAGGTCTCTCTGTCACCTACTCCCTCTCCCTGCGGTGGGTGATGGGAGACTAGAGCAAGCCAGGGACCCAGTGTCCACACTGCCCCCTGACACACCAAAACTTCAAGTCCCGGCCAGGAATGACCCGGAGACCTGGAATGCATTGTCTCTTCCAAAGGAAGCTCCAGGCTCCAGGCTGGGTTTTGTCCCTAATTCTAGAGACATAATCCTCGAGTCTGCTCAATCCCACTACTACCACCACAAGTCCTCAGGAGACCAACTCCCTGACCCAGTGAAGCCATCAGACCCCCCCCACCGCCCCCCCCACTCCGACAGAGGAAGCCAAGAACCCCAAACCAAGATAACGGGCCAAGGAGAGGGAGAGGAGCTAAAGTCATGGCTACTTACTTTTCTTTCGCTCTATCTTTCTTTGGTCTGCAGCGGGCAGAGAAAAAGAGAAGAACAAAACAGAGAAGGGTTGAGATGGTGATGAGACCAACAAGAAGAGTCACATACTACTATGACATATCAACGCAGTTTTAATCTCTTGACGCAAACTAACGCATTTAATCCTGCTAACGATGCTATGGGGTACCTAGCGTTATTATGCCCGTTTCCAGATGTAGACACTGAGGCACAGTGAGGTAAAATTAAAGTCGCCCAAGGTGCCACAGTGGGAAGGTGGACATGGGCCAACACGTGGCACGTGCTCAACCCCGCCGCCACGTGCTGAACGAATGAGCCCGTGACCCCATCCTCACCTGCATTCACATTTGCTATGCTGTAGGAAGCTCATCTCCCCTATGTGCTGGCCTTGATGAGGTTTGATCCGCATAATCTAGAGGGAAAGGAAGCAGATCACAGAGGTTAGTGACCCAGCCAGCCATACCCAGATGGGACACCCCATGGCTCTTGCCACTCAGCACCCAGGGGTTCTACAGAGCAGGGGTGGGGGACAGAGGTAGGAGGGACCAGGGGCTCCGCCAGAAAGAGCCTCGGGCCCACCCCAACGTCCCCAACCCTGCTGATCTCAAGGAGCCCCTGTTCTTCTTGAGGGCAGACATGGCTGCACGGGTTGGCCAGGCTGGGAATTCAGGTCCTGGGTTCTCACCGGTCCCAATCCCTCCCCTCCTTTTATTTCCTCTAGGCTTTACCCTCATCCCTGGTAGCTACCCAAGAGCCACCCTCCCTGGGGTCTCAGAGCTCCCTCCCACCCTGTTCAAGCTGAGATGTGCCCTGTCGCTGCGAAGCACCAAACAACTGGCTTTTAAACCTCTCCATGGACCAGGCTCATCCAGCTTCCCAGATAGAGCCCCCAAAGAGGAAGGGCCCTCTTCCTCCAAGAGAGGAACAGAAGGCCTCCTGTCACAGGCGTCAGCCCCTGTGGGACTGGGGAATGTAGGCATCTTTCTCTCCAAAGAAAGTAAGACTCCCCCACACGTCCCTGCGACGGACTCAGGGGCAGGAGCGGAGCAAGTCACGTCTGGCTCCTCCTCTCAAGAGCTGCCCAGCAAAGGGCCTGGGACCACCTGTTCCCCAAGTCTAACCCCCCCTCCCACCCCCACTCCCTGCCGATGCCCACCTGCATGGTGATGTTGAATTCCTCCGTGGGCACACACTCCAGGCCCTCGTCATTGCAACAGCCCCCGCATCGCATCAGGGGCACGCAGGATGGCTTGAAGATATACTCGATCTCATCAGGGTACTCCTGGAAGATGTCCACCAGGGTCTCGATGGGACGGCAGTAGCTGCGCTGGTAGACATCCATGAACTTCACCACTGCGTGGGATGGGGTGACACGTGAGCCCAGCAGGTCACACGAGAGATGGCCGGCTCCTAACTCCGCCCAGCTTGGGAAGGCCGCCCCTCAGAGTGCCTGTGAGAGGTGCCCACTTTCGGGCCGGTCCTTCCAAAACTCTAACCTAAGTTCCTCCGGCTGTGGTTGGCATCCCTCACCTAAGCTTTCCACCATCAGCACTGATGAAGGCCTGGTTTTATTCCAAAGATCACACCAGGCTGTCAGGTTCTGCCAGAGATAACCTGCCACATGTGATCCCGCTGCCTCGCCATGACAGCCGAGCGCATTCTTGGGTCAGCCTCGATGCCAGGACATAGTTCGAGCACGAGTTTACTTGTTGAGGGGTGATCTAAGTTGCCCGTGAAAGGAGCAACAGCCAGCTTGGCAAACCTACTCCCCATTTTCCTAAGACCTCTGCCACACCACCCTCCACCCCAACAGCCAATTAATGAGCACTTATTATATGCTGAGCAAGGTGTGCAGTAGCCCATAGTTTTCATGGCCAACAATTCTCCCTGCACGACACCATCAGGTTCCAGTAGGAGGCCCATTTTACCAAGAGGGAACTGGAGGTTCAGAGAGGCTGAGTAACTCGCCCCAAGGCCACACTTCACTAAGTGTCAAGAGTTCAAATCAGTTCTGCCATGGAAGCCTTCCCAAGGCAAGCGACATCGTGTGAAAACAGAGGGGAAGCACCGCAGGGGGCGCTGTGCCACCTGCCAGACCCCTCCCCAGACGCAGGCTGGGAAAGCGGTAAGCATCAGCACAGGGCCTGGGCCGCCGGGAATCAGCAGGTGGCAGTGGGTGGGCACACTATGCAGGCCCTGCCAGCCACCGATAACCCCGCCCAAGAGGGCAAACTGCTTGCATCATGGAAAAAACGGTGCTGCCATTGCAGCCACGGAGCGTTTCTAGAAGCTGATCTGGAGGGAGAGCAGGGTAAAGACAGCTTCCCAGGCCGGCCGTGGAGCCTGGGGTGCACTGGAGCATGAAGGGGTAATTCTAGGCCACAGGGGCGGGGTCCTTGAGAATAGATGCAATCAAGACCTGGACTGAGGACTCCAAATTGTGGCCCAGGCCGCCACTCTCCCTCTCTCCCTTTCTCTCTGACACACACACACACACACACACACACACACACACACACACACCCCACAGTAATCCTGTCCCTGAAATGTATTTCCCCTGCACAGGAAGAAGGAGCAGCACCCAGGCCATGAAGTAGTCCAAGCTCAGGCCATGACTTGGTGTAACCTTGGGCCAGTTCCTCCCTCTCTGGGCCTCAGACTGCACATCTGTGTAAATGGGTTGGCGGGGGGGGGGGGGGGGGGGGGCATGTTTAAAGACACTGAGAGCGAGGCTGAAATGTGGGGTTTTGTCTTCCCTTTCCAGCCCTGTGAATAAGCATTCTTTGTCAGCCCAGGTGACAGTCTGGAACCTCACCAAGGCATGTGAAGGGCCACCCCCTAGCCTGCCTCTCCCAGAAACAAGCTGAGCCTCCTCCTCCCTCCAGAGGGTAAAGGAAGATGAGCCCCGTGGAGCAGGGTTGAGGGGCATATACACAATAGGTGGGTTGAAATTTGGGAGCTGAGGGGAAGGCCACAGTTGTGACAACAGCAGGATAGTCCCTGGCCTTGCCTGAGATCTACTTCCCCTATGCGGACAACAGGCATAGAATTCTCTCCTCCACCCTCAGAGGGGTTAAGGCAAAGCACCTTCAAAAAGAATGAAGCCCAGGGATCTGAAGAAGCCCTTTTCTAATCCAAGTCTATATCGAAGATGACTGAAGAATTCTTGACCCGACACTGTGTTATGGCTGGGGACACAGGTGGCCAGGTTTGGGGCCCCACCCAAGACAGGAAAGCAGAAAGGTCTGGCCTGGGCCGTGGGTTGCTGAAGCTAAAAAGACACAGGCGAGGAATTCCTTGGAAAAGCTCCCTGGAATCCCTAAGGGCCGTGCGGCGGAGGAAGGTAGAGGGGAGAACCTCACCCAAATCCTTCACGCCCCAGCCACTGCCTCTAAGGAAAACCGTCCCACTTCTGCACAGGCCATAAACATACGTCTACTCCAACATCAAGCTGTCTTGCTTTTCCTTATTTCTTGAAGACAATCTTTTCCCCAAGCAAACAAAGACCATTTGCTTGCCTCTCCCAGACCACAGAGACCACCGAGAGACCGATGGCGGGTGGGCACACACTGGGAGCCAGGAGCTGTGAGTGGCACAAGCTGTGGAGTGGCTGGGAAGCAAGGCCCCGGGCCAAGGAAAGAGCTCCTGAGGGAAGGAGGCAGAACCGGCTGGGCATCACCACCTGCCCAGGGAGTGCAAACACTGCCCCTGGCCACTACCCTGGGCCACGCTGGATTTGGGTCAGAAAACGCGCCCCAAGGAAGACCCCAGGGCCTTCTCTCCTCAGGGGTGGGGAGCAGGGGGAGTGGCATCAGGCATTCCTCCCCCAGGCTGAAGCAGAGGCTGCATTCAGTGTTGGGGGAGAGCCAGGGCTTCCCTGGAGAAATGGGAGGGTCCCTGCTCCAAACCACAGAGGAACAAAAGGCAGGCGGACTCTAGTTGGGCAGGGGGCGGGGCACCTGGGAGCTACAGCCAGCCCTCTGCTGGCCCAGGAGGGAAGTTCACAGCACCTAAACCTATCCCACCCAGAGGGCAGAGGAGATTGTAGGGCCTTCTCTCCACCCGCTAAGGAATGCAGACTGTGGGGAGGGGTCCTACGAGGTGGGGCCCCCCTGCACCTCCAGCTCACGCACAGCTAGTTCGCTGGACAGCAAGGGTCACAGCCCCCTCCACAGAGGCCCCACAGGTGTGATGCAGCTGGGTTGGATGTGACAGAGAATACCCATCCTCCCCTGAGGGCAGGTGGGACAAGGGACACCTCCCTTGACACCGGGGATCTTTGAACACTGCCTTCCTGGTCTGTGCTCACGGCTGCCTCTCCAAGTAAAATTTTACTGGAAAGAGCAGAAGGAAAAGGCAACATGTCCTATTTGTAGCAGAGGCCTGACTTGGAAAGAGAGTCCTCCAGAACAAAGGGTTATTCTCATGGTGCTCCCCTCTTCCCTTCTTGATCCCCATCCCTGCACCCCTTCCTGCCCCCATAGCCCTGAAAGAAAGGAATTGGTCCTCCCCAGCCATCCGCTGGGGAGACAGGTACCCCACCCAAGAGCCAGGGGGACTCACCTTCGTGGGGTTTGTGCTCTCCATCTGCCATGGGTGCAGCCTGGGACCACTGAGGACAAAACAAAGAGCAAGACACGGGCATGAGCAGGATGCAAAGGCCCAGCCACCCGCCCAGGCAGCAGCCTCCGGCTTCTCCAAGGCTGCTGAGTGGAACAAGGCACCTGCAGGGCTCCCCACAGCACAGAGCATGCCCTCCACCCCTGCGCTGCTCTAATTCTGAAGGAAGAAAGAAACTAAGCAGATATTGGGGGGTGGGAAACTAAAAATACAGGAGAAAAACACCAGAATGCTGTGCTGTCCAGGTCCCCGCCCCTTCCCCACATTACCTCCCTCCCAGCTCCCCCCCACTCCCCATCCCCCGCCCACACACATCCCTGGCCACAACGGTCCATTGCTGAGTTAATTTTCTCAGACCCCTGACTCCCTGGTCCAAAGCCACGGTAAGTATTAAGGTCAAATAGGAGGACAAATTTGGACTGAGGCAGGAAGGAAAGACTGGGGGCGAGAAAAACAACATGGTGACCTTCTCTTGCTGACATGACAAATACCAGGGTGAGCTGGTGCTGGGGAGGGCGGGGGGGGGGGGGGTGCAGAGGAACGAAGGGCGCCAACCACCCTCCCCCATCCAAACTCCTCCTTCCTCGGGAACATTCAGCAGATATCCTCAGGTATATTCAGCAAACCCACAGGTTGTCTAGATGGTAAAACCAGGAAGGAAACCCTGCAGGAGGGGAGAGCCCATTGCTCCCAGCACACAAATCTCCCCAGAGCCTGAATGTATCTCCAGAGCCCCAAGCCTCACACTCCCACCTCACTCTCTGGTTTCTTCTCCCTCCCAGACTGAGGGGGGTCTCAAGCCCCTCTCACCTGGCTGTGCACTCTCCTCAAAGGCAGCCAGGAAAGCCTTCTATGCCTTAGCACTACCCAGCCCCTAGGGGGCCCCCTGCACCTCCTAGGCCCGAGGCTTCCCCTATCCTCCCCATCCCTCCCCACCCCCACGAGATCATTCCTCCCCTCCCCACAAGCTGTGAAGGTCAACAAGCCCAACCATGTGTACCTGACAGCTAGGAGCAGGCAAAGGCTTCTCCCAGCCCTTCAAGGAGGCCTTTGGTTCTCACCAGCTGGCCACCTCACTTGCCCTTCTTTGGGGGCAGATCCCCAGCAGCAGAACTGTACTCCAGCCCACGGAACTGCAGACCCCCCTGACAGAGCCTCACTGTCTGTCTGTCTGTCTCCTTCCCACACATCCCCAGGGCACCCCAGATCCCCCAGCCTTGTCCCTAGGGCCAAGGTCAGGTAACAGTTTCCAGGATCCCAGCTGGATAGACTTCCATTGCAGCTCTCCCTCAGGGACCCCCTGGAGTCTCCACTTTGCCTCTCACCCATCCCAACGATACCCTCTGGTTTCCTTCTGCCAATGTTCTCTCTATGTCCTCCGCTCCTCTTGGGCCCCAATGAGGAAAGGGGACAGAAACTTCTTAACCCCCTCCAAGGCCAGGGGGCACTGGGAGGGGTGGCTCTAGGCAGGGAGAGGCCAGGTGCCCTTCTCTGGGGGCCTCTGAAGGTCACAGTGTGGCCAGGCTGCCACTCCTCCCCCTCCCCCCCCCCCCTTGGAGGCCTGGAGCCAAGGCCTTTGTGCCAGGGTCTGAGGAACTCAGAGTGGCAGCAGGGACCCCAGCCCATTTCCTTCCTTCTGCCCCTCTCCAAGGGGACTCTGGCTGAGGGAAGGTACAAGAGAAGAGCATAAAAGGACCCCTTCGGTGACTTTGAGAAGCAAGTTGGGTGGGCAAGTTTGGAGTTCCAAAAAACCACCTGCTCCTGCTCCAACACCCCCCATTTCACCAGGACAAAGTGTGTTTGCAAGGCTGGCAGGAGCTCCTTCCAAAGGTGCGGGGAAAGCTGGTCCCACACTATCCATATCACAGCAAAATTTAAGCCATTTTTCCAAAAAGTGTAAAGTGAAGTGGAATAATGACACTATTTAATTCCTCCCTTAGCCCATCCCCATAAAAGCTAAAGGCACAGCTCGGAAGTGTGGGGGAGGGGAGCAAAGCAGACTGTCACCGAGTCCGGACTTTAGGTAGTCTGACAAAGCACCAGGGTGGGCCCTTGCACCCCGACCTCTGACAGTGATCATCCTTTCCCTGGCCTCTGGGGTCAGAGGCGGGTTACACGGGTCTTCTCATCAGAGGGTAGTGAAAAGTAGAAAGGTGGCAGGGGCTTCTCTCCACTTTAGGGAAGAAATGGGGAAGGGGTGTCAAGAAATTTCCTCCTAGCACAGGAGAGGGCTAGGGGCTGGGGACGGTGGGGGGGGGGGGGGGGGCTGGTTCTCCAGATCCTCTGGCTAGGGATACCTCGAGAGGTCACCTTCCCGTGGAGGGCCGGCGGGGGGAGGGGCACCGCTCGCCGCCCCGGGCTCCCCGCTCGGGCCGCCGAGGCTCCGGGAACACGCGGCCGGCCAGGCCCGGGCTGATGTAATCGGCTCCGCGCCGCGCGCGCCCGGCCGGGCGGGGGAGGGCGGGCACCGAGCGGGACGCGAGCGGGGACGGGCGGGGGTGCCTTGGCGCAGGTGGCCCGGCGGAGACCGGGGGTCCCTTCGGCAACCCACCCCGAAACTTTTCTCAAACTCGTGGCGAGGGCCGAAGAGATCGAGCTGCAGTGACAGCAAGCCCCCTCTCTCGCCCGCGCCCTGCCCCCTCCACGCTCTCAGCCCCCCCTCGGTCCAAGGTCTGGGCACCCCCCTGCCCGTTGGGCTCCGGCTCCCGCCCCCGCTGCCCGGACTTCCAGTTCGTCGGGGACCAGCGGCCAGGAGCAAACTTCAGCCGCCGGCGGCAGCGCAAGCCCAGCCCCCTCGGCCTCCTCCTCCGGCTCCCGCCCTCCGCTGGTCGGCCCAGATCGTACGTGCGGTGACTCTGGTGGGTGGGCAGGGCCCGCGTGGGCGGTGAGATTCTATCCTGGTGCCCTCCCACCTAGCGCGCGCCCCCTCCCCCTACACGTACGAGGATTGAGGGGGTAGCCGCGCGCCCGGTGCCCAAGGACCCTCGTAGGGTACGGAGCCCCCACGCGCGCGCTCGCACGCACGTCCCCAGCGGGGAGAGGCGCTCGAAGCGGCCCGCGACGCCTGGTGGGCACGGCCGCTTACCTTGGCATGGTGGAGGTAGAGCAGCAAGGCAAGGCTCCAATGCACCCAAGAGAGCAGAAAGTTCATGGTTTCGGAGGCCCGGCCGGGGCCGGCGCGGCTAGCGCTCCCTCTCCGGCTCGGGCTGCGGGGCGGCCCGCTCTCCTCGGCGCCTAGGCGGGCTCCTCTTCCTCCCGGAGCCGAGGCCCGGGCCAGGGCCTGGGTCGCGCGCGCGGCTGGGGCACTGTCTGCGCACACAGCCGCCTCACCCGTCCATGAGCCCGGCTTCCGAGCTCCGAGTCGCCACCGCGGCCCCCTCTCCTCTTCCTTCTCTTCTTCCTCCTCCCCCTCCTCCGACTGCGGCTCCTCCCGGCCCGGGCTAGCACTTCTCCCGGTTCCGCTCGGCTCGGCTGCCCCGGCGCGGACCACGGCTCCTCCGGAGCGAGAACAACCCAGAAGTTGGACGAAAAGTTTCACTGCAATGCCGCGAGCCCCGACCCCCTCCACCCCGCCTCCAGGCGCGGGCTCCGGCTCTTGCCCGCGGCTCGCCGCCGCGTCCACCCTCGGCCGCCGGCCGGGGAGGAGGTGGGCGCTGGGGCGGGGGGCGGTGTCTGTCTGTCTGTCCGTCAGCGCTGCTGGTCCGATGCAGGATCCCAAGGGGGAGGGCTCACGCCGCGCTCTGGCGGTCACCCCCAAAAGCAGGTCACTCACTTTGCCCCTGTCCCTGTCGTTGCTCGCTCGCCTGCGCGCGCTCTCTGACCCCGTCTCTCTCTCTCTTCCTCGACTTCTCTCTGGAGCTCTTGCTACCTCTTTCTTCTCTCTGCTGGTTTCCAAAATCCGAAGTGATTTGGAGAAGTAAAGGAGCAATCTCCCCAAACGGTCGGCCCGATTTAAGCGGGGAATGGGAAGCAAAAATAAATTAAAACGGGAAAAAATGTGGATATTTAAAATTGCTTAAGAAAAAAAAGAGGAGGGTAAACCCTGGATAAATGAATATCGAATTCCAGTGCGGAGACCTCTGGCTAGTGACCCCGCCGGTTCGTCCGCCTCGCCGCTGCGCCTCCCGACCCAGCGCCGCTGCCGCCGGCTCCACTCGCCCCCCGCGCCGCGGCCTCCTCGCAGCCCGGCTGCCCCAAGCCTCTGCGCTCCTCACCACTAGCGGCCGCTTAAAAATCAGACCCGGCTTGTCCCCGCCTGGACCCCGCCCTTGGAACGCCCTGGGGGCGGGGACAGGCCCAGTCTCGGCGCCTCTCCCGCTGCCCCGCGTGCCCCTCGGGCCTTCCCCTGGGACGTGTAGCAAAGCCTGCCCCCCTACCCGTAAAGGGGAAGCTCGACCCCCACCTAGGTTCACGGCCCGAAAATTACCCATCCGCCCCCCTTTGCCCAGACACACACACGCCCGCGTGGTATTGGGGGGAAGGGAACAGGAAAGTGAGGTTATGTGCGGACAGGGCTCGAGAGCTATTCCTTCTTTGCTGGGAATATTGGAGGGAGGGGCGTCGGGGCGGGCAGGGAGTCGGAATAGGGACGGGTGGGGAGAAGGACATACAGATATATTGGAATCCTGGGGTGACCCCTGGCCTTCTTCCCACTCCAGCACTCTCAGCCCGCCCCCCACACACACACACACACACACTCACACTGACACACGCGTCCTCACTCACACGCAGACGCTGCTCTCCCAAGTTCACCAGCTTCCCTGTGGTGGCCGAGCGCCCCCTAGTGACTACTGCCCGCACACCCCAGCTCTGGCTTAAGAGGGAATGGGCTTCAGAAAGAGGGTGGAGGGACACTACCCCTGACTCCCTCGTTTCTGACCTCCCTAACAGAGGCATGTTTGGGACTCGAAAGGACCCGTGTGCAGCGAGCCCAATGCTGGGCACAGGAGACATGATGTACCCATGTGGACAATGTGCCCATCTGGAGACCTCATCTGGCCTGCTGACATCAGAGTGAGCTACAGCCAACAGACTGGGGTGACTGGGGTCCTTTGGGAAGTGTCCAGGGAGACTTTCCTGGGGAAAATTATTTGGCACTAAGTTTGTGGGGCTGAAAATGGGAAGCCGTGTGGTTCTGGGGTTAGTCAGTGGCCCAGAGGAAAGAGGACCTGTTGGAGCCCACGTATGCACTGTGGAGTCTGGCAGAGCCCAAAGGGAGAGGCAGCCGGGCAGACAGAAGCCCTTGTTCCTGCTCTCCCCCCCAACCCCAGATGTTGCCAGGGAACTGAGGCCAGGGGGCTGGTGGGGGCGGATGGAGGCCAGGGCCTAAGTGATGATTCAAACCTACTCACCAACGCTAAGGAACGTCTGTAGGCCAGCTGCCCGGAGCTCCCACCAGGCTGGGGGCCAAGCCTTCTATCAGCCCCAGCCCAGGCTCTTAGCTCATCTTCTGAACAGAACTGGGGTTTCTCCTTGGTACCCCTAGACCCCCAGGGTCCCTTGCCTACTTCTCCCAGCTGGCAGCCTCTCTCCTCTTTCCCCCAGTCCCCCCCTTCCTTCAAAGCTCCCTTCTCCCCCAACTCCCCCGGTCTTCCCTGAGTGCTCCCGAGGCCCCCCACCCCACCCTTGCATATAGGAACCAGCCTGGAAAAATTCCTGGTTGGGCTTTGACCCAGTAGCTCCCAGGTTCCCCCCAGGGAACAAAGAGGGGGTTCTGATACCTGAGGGAAGAGAGGGACCAACCAGTCTCATTATGAATCCAGATCAGTGCCAGGCCCAGGGCTGATGTAGCCTCTGTGAGTGCCGGGGCTGAGAACTGGACTGTGACGGCATCCCCCAAATTGACCAAACGATCCAGGGAGGTTACTCAGCCAACCCCCTGCCTCAGCACATGGTGCTAGGTTACCTTTTTAGTAGCCCAATTCCACACGACTGGTGTCCTGATGCCCCTGTGAGCAGAAGGGCTGCCCACCCCCATCCCATCCTACCCTTTCCATCATTCATGCCTCCAGTCCTGCCTGAACCACCTGGCAGGCTCCCCAGCACAGGGACGAGGTCTCTTTCCAGTTAGGAAATGTTTATTTGCTGGCTCAGGGCCCCCCTCCTTACCTAGGCTCCATGCTCCAAGCTCTGCATGGAAGATAGAAGCGAAGCCCTTAAACATCCTCCTTCCAACCTGGTCTATATCTAGTGCAGCCAGAGCACAAGATGTGTGGGGGCTTTGGCAGAGATCCCCTCCCTCACCCCTGCAGAGCAAAGGAGCAGGCAGAGCCCAGGACAGAGTCTCCCAGCAGCACGAACAGGGGCTCACCCTGGTCCCCTCCACGGCATCCTTCTCACCTCAGCCTTCCCTGGCCCCTCAGGGGCCAGAAGAAGGGGTCATAGTAAAAGACCCTGAATTTGAGAGGAGAATGGAGGGGTTCCAAGGTGGAGGTGGGTGTCATTGTCATAATAATCCCAGGGCTCTCCCCAAACTGACCCAAACATCCCCCTTGGTGGTATTCAGCAAGGTGTGTTTCAGCTACCTATGTGAGATTCCCTCTGTGGGCTTGGCCCAGGGAACCAAGGGAATGAGGGGGCCGAACTGCACCCTGACCTGAGGAGCTTTTGAGCAGGTTTCATTGGGGTGGGGAGGGGGTCTCCCAGCCCCGCCCTTCATTTCAGAGACACAGCCTGGTGGTGACTCAGAGGAGGGTCAACTCTGGATGCTATCCCCCAGGGCGGTGTCACCAGCTTTCCCGACAATACGCTGTGATGATGTACAATACCCGGCCAGTGCCCACGTGAGCATCGCATTGAGAGCCCGACACACCTGGGTCGCCAAAAAAGGGGACGAAGCACACAGAATCAGGAATGCAAATCAACAATCGGCAGACCACATCCTGTCTCTCCAGCACCATCTCCTCTGACAGACTTCATCCCCCCAACATGCTCCCTCCACAGGTCGCTGAAGGGCTGGGAGTCCCAGGACACACTGAACCCCCAGAGAATCCCAAGCACACAGAAGGACCCAAGGTCACCTAACAACATGGGGGGGGGGGGTGAGGCACGGAGCAGAGAGCAGCCCAGACAGAGGTCGTGCTGGGTCCCCTCCAAGGGCATCCTCTGCCCCACTCAGAGGGCCCCACCTCAGGACCAGGGCAGTCTCAGCTATGGCTCTGAGACAGTTCAAAAGGAGCCAAAGAGGAAGGGGAAGGTGTTCCAGGTGAGGGGGAAGTGAGGAGAGGGGTGGGGGTGGGGGTAGAGAAGAGCGTGAAAGGTGGCCAGGAGCCAACAGTGGCCCCAGACAAAAGAAGTAGTGATGAGGCCCAAGGCACAATAGTTGTACTTTGTCCTAACGTCCTGTTACTCTGATGTTCAGGGAAGCTCTTGCCTGTGTGGGTGTGGGCGATTAACCTCCAAACCCTCGGATGAAGGGACAGAGCCCCTCCGAAGTGAGGAAACAAGGAGAGAAGAGAGTTGCTGATTCTTGCTGTTGCCCAAACATTTCTCCAGGTGGTTCCGCTGTGATGGAAGAAAGGTCTCCTCCCTCACACCATCCCCTGACTCCCAGACACCTAACCGGACACAGATCGGATCCACTGGAAGGGCAGGAATACCAACGTGTTGGATTGAAGGAGAGAGAATTGGAGTGGTTCCCTTCAATTCCCTCTCTCCGTTGGTAAGTCAATCTCTCTGCCTCTGTCTCTTTCTCCCCCCACCCCTCTCCTCTCTCTATCGCTAGGTCTTTCTCTACCACTATGTCTTGGCAACAAACCAATGGAAAGACAAAGCAAAAGCAAGGAAGAAGGGCCCCTTTCTCTCCCAACTTCGCGCCCCAATCTGGAGCTGGAGGTTTGACGTGGGGTCATGATAGGCAAGGATGCTGACTGGTAACGAGATTGGAGTAGAGAAAGCCCAAGAGGGTAACTCCCCCAGAGAAGTCAGTCTGAAAAGGAGGAGGGAAGAGGGATGGCGAGCAAGCAGGAGAAGGGGCAGAGGCGCGGGGCAGGGTCACCAGCGGCGGGGGAGCACGCCGGCCCACGCCAGTCCTGGTCCCTATCAGCCAAGTCTATGCTTGTCCTTTACAGGCCTCAGTTTCACAGCCCCTGGATGGCTTCTCCCTGCCAGCCCCAGACATGTTCACTTCCTGACACCCAGTCTTTGCTACCCCTCAAAATCTGGCCCCCATCCTGCCCATTGCAGCTCCTGTTCTTACACCCCCACTCAGTCTTGGAGGGGGTCCCTCTGCTGGGAAGAGTGGTGGCAAGAGGTGGCCACTAAGGTCCTAAAGCTGTACTCTCCCTTGAGACCTGGGCCCTGCCTGGGAGCGGAGCCTTGTCCCATCGTGGCTCTTTCCCGAGGCCGACCAGGCATCAGACACCGTGCTGACTATAGGAGATACAGGGACACCAGAGTAGGCAGTGGAAAGTGCAGGGCCTTTGGATCCAAATGGACACAAGTGGCACTCCTGGCTGCCATTCTTTAGCTGAGTGACCTTAGGCGAGTTACTCAGCCTCTCTGACCCACAGTTCCCCTCGTCTGTAAGGCAGGAGGGCAAATGCCTGCCTTGGCGAGTCGCTGTATGCAGACAGGTATCCACACAGCTGCACTGGCAGGTGGATTAGGAAAGAGGCCCTAAGAGAGAGGCACAAGGTGCTATGAAGGCAGAGTTGGCTGGGCCCTGGGGCTACAACAATGTGGAAGGGGCTTTCTGTCTGGAAGAACCACAGGGTAAACTGAAAATAAAAACTCTCTGAGGGGGCCGCTGTAACTGCTGGGAGTAGGAGAAGGCTTCCTGGAGGAGGGGACACTTGAGTGTAGATAGAAGAGCAGGGTTTGGCCCGCTGAGTGGACAGGGATAAAGAGCAGGCAGGGGAAGTGAGGTCTGGAGGATTCTGATGGCTCACAAGGCTCTCCCAGTACTCCTCTGGGGGTGATAGAGACTTTGAGGCTAGGTAGGGCAGGGGATTAGGGCTTCTTCAGAAGCATTCCCAGCCAAAGCCCACAGGGACAATGCAGCTCCCTCAGGGGGTGAGCCCCACACTGATTTCCCCGCCCTCTGGGACAGGATGTCTCTGCCAGAGAATTTAAACAAACAAGGAGACACTAGAGGTAGGTCCAGCTTGCACATTTAGCACTGTTGTTGTTTGCCCAGGAGTGAGAGGAAGAGGGCAGAGGACACCAGCCCATGACAAGCACAGGGCCACTCAGCTGGGGCAGGGCACAAAGCAGAAAGAGGTTTTCTCCAGCTTTGTCCCCTCCCTACCCCCCAACAGGTGCCCAGAGGTCTCCTGTCTGCCTGTCACAGACATGCAGAGACCTGGAAACAGCACCAGGAGAAGTCAAGTCTGCTGCATGCCATGTGACCTTGGCCAAGTCAGTCCCTTTTTGGACCTCAAGATCCTCCTAGGTAAAAGCATGAGGTTATACTCCCTAAGCTTTAAGGCTCTGTTACAGCTCCATCAAACGCTCCAACTGAGATCACTGATATAAAATGTCACATCTTCCAGGGGGCTGTGTATCTTGAAAGGCTCCCCTTGGAGAGGACAATGCTTAATTCAAAGATGGGTGAAATCTGGGGCACAGTACCAAGTGGTGGAGAGGAGATGTGGTTCCAGGGAACGTCTCCAATCCCAGCAGGTAGGGAACTGCTTCCTCTCCTACCTGGGACACTAGAACCTCTGTCCTTTTTGAAAAGACACTGGCTTGGTGAATCCTCACTGTGAAAAGCCCCCACCAGCTACCCTGCCCCACCCCTACACCCCCATGGCATGTAATGGAAAAAGCCACACAGGCTGGACTCGATCTTGGTTCACCCATCCAAGCCTGGAGACTTTGAACAAGTCACATCATCTGCCTGAGCCTTGGTTTCCTCATCTGTGAAATGGGAGTTGTGGTGCTGTACCTCCCAGGGTAGTAAGAAAATAAATGGAGACTGTGAATATAAGCAAAGCTCCTGGTCTAAGGTAAGTATCACATACATGTTACTTCCCTTCCCTTTCTCTGTCCCTACCCCCATGAGTGAGCAAACTCAGAGAACACAAACTCACTATCATCTGACTAAAGTCAAACAGAAAAAAATTAGGGAAATGGGTTTATCCCATCTCCCTGTAAAGAAGAAAGGGCGCCTGGGTGGCTCAGTCAGTTAAGCATCTGACTCTTGATTTCAGCTCCGATCATGATCTCACGGTTCATGGGTTCAAGTCCTGCATCGGGCTCTGTGCTGACAGTGTGGAGCCTGCTTGGGATTCTTTCTACCACTCCTCTTTGTGCTCTCTTTCTCTGTCTCAAAAAAATAAATAAATAAACTTAAAAAAAAAAAAAAGAAGGAGGAGGAGAATGAGAAGTAGGAGGCAGAGAGAGAAGGAAGGAAGGAAGGAAGGAAAGAGAGAGAGAGAGGAAGGAAGGAAAAGAAAAGAAAGGAAGGAAGGAAGGAAGGAAAAGAAAGAAAGAAGGAAAAGAACAAAGAGAAAGGAAGGAAGGAAGAAAAAGAAGGAAAAGAAAAGAAAGAAAGAAAGAAAGAAAGAAAGGAGGAAGGAAGGAAGGAAGGAAGATGCCAGAGATGACTAGGGGTGAGGGATATGTCGGCTTCGTTCCTTCTTTAGCCTTTCTTCAGAGCAACTGTGTCACAGCCTCTTCAGAGCAACTGTGTCACCAGGTTGTCACTGAATTGGCTACACTGTGGGTTCCTGAGGAAAATCCTAGGGGGGGAGGTGGGGAAAGAGGCAGGTATCCCGCCTCTTAACAGGAAGGGTTCCTTCCCTCCTCTCCCAGTGACCCCTTCGCCCTGGGCCAGAAGCTTGGCCCATGACCCAAGCCACCCCCAGGATGGTTCACAAAGATAAAGTCAGTTAATGATTGGCCCCATGAGAGAAGGCACTCCCACCATCCTGCCTGCCTTCCCAGACCCAGAAGTGCAAGGCAGGCCACAGAGAGTGGGGGAGACCTCCCCTCAGCTTCCAGTAGCAGCCTGGCCTAATATCCTCAAGATAACCGGTGAAGCAGACAATTGGTCAAGAGGTATCCATGTCAGGAGAACATCAGACCAGGCTCCTGGGAGCCTCGGGAGGTCCTAAGAGACGGGGCGGGGGGGAAGGCTGTGGGAATGGGCAGACACAGCACACCCAGTTTTATCTGCCTTATTTATTGGAGTTTCACTTGAGATTTCATTGGAAGAAAAGGCTCCACTACTGAAGAAGTTTGAAAATCCCTTCGCCGACCAGATGAGCAAAATGAGGTCCAGAGTGGTCCAAAGCCATACAGCTACAGAGAGGCAAGACCTGAGCTCGGAATTCTTGACTCACAGCTTGGTGCCCTTTTTATTTCTCCAAGGGCTACTCACTCACTTCATCAGGGCAAAGCCCTGAGCCAGGCACCTCTAGGGGAAGTGGGGCTTCAGCCCCCAAGAGCTGACCGGCTAAATGGGGAGCCAGGCAGTGCCAGGGAGGGGTCCTATGCGTGTGGAGCAGGTCAGCTGCTCGGCCCAGGGTTTGGTTGTTTGCTTCTCTTTCCCACATGAAGGGGCTCCCTCATTCCAGGCAGCGCCCTGCAGAGGGCACAGCTGGTGTGAACCGTGCTCCCCTGGGGGCCCCTGGAGCGATGGTCCTGCCTACATCGCCCTGGATGTCAACCCACTCAGACCCATATCCTTCTGAAACACAGCTGGAAGTGTCAGCAGAGGTGAGGTAGGGCACGCTCCAGGCTGCTGTGTCTGCTGCTAGCTTCCCCAGGTCCCAGGACCTGGCCCTGCTCAACTCCACGAGGACCAGTCCCCACACCCCAGCTGAGAGTGGTGGCCAAAATATGTAACCACCATTTATGGCTCAGGCACTAGTTCACGTAGAGCTGGGGGCAGAGGCCGGGCCACATGTAACACCCCAGGGTTCTAGACTGTGGGGAGGTCCAGGGGACCCGGGAAGGGACTGGGGTAACCGGAGAGGCACACAGAAGGGTGGGGAGTAGGGGGGACCAGCTGCTGGAATCGCAGCTATTCAGACCAGACGGCCTTACTGGGGCACACCAGCCGAATGTCCTGCCCCAGTCCACTCTCCACTCTAGGCCGGAATGTACCGTTCCCAGCCGAGCACGAGGCCTGTCTGGGGCCCTGGTCTACCTGCCTCCATGTCTCCTCCGCTCCTGGGAAGACCAGGCCAGGGCTCCCCACCTTTCTGTACATAAATATAGTCCACACCCAACATAGCAGGGATGTCACCGCTCGTGGGCTCCAGCCACTGTTGAAAAAATGGCAGGCACAGCCAGCCCTAGCCCTCGGCTGGAATCCCAACCCCAAGTGCCCAGATCACCGACAGCTATAATTACTCAGAACATTTTCCTTTTCTTCCTCTCCCTCTCTTTCTTTGGATATCTCCATTCCTCTCCCGTCCTCCCTCCGTCCTTTCTGCCTGTCCCCACTGTCCCACGGAACATCCCGGACCGTCCTGTTGGCTGAGTGTTCCTGTATGCCTGTCTAAAGCCTCAGCTTCTCAGAGGCCCCTGCGAGGTTACTGCTCCCTAGCCCCCATCCACGGCTGGGGGAGGGGGGCAGGTTGGCCAATGGGGGACAAGGTAGGAAGATAGGCAGTCTTCACATCTCCGCAATTCCCACTGGGCCTCCAGGGACTAAGGGAGAGCCTGCAAAAGGGAGATTTCTGAGGAGATGGGACACCCATCTGGGTGGCACGGGTGCCAGCGGAGCTGGTGCGGCAACTTGAGAGAGCCACAAGCACAGTGAGGGGCGCCAAACCCCTTCCCCTAAGACCCCCCCCCCCTCACCCTGGGCATGACCTGCGGCTTGAAAGAGGACAGAGGTAAGTACAGTGAATCTTACTTTGGGGGGAGGGGGAAGCTGCTCCTCCCCCACTGTGTGACCCTCGTCCCCACCACTTATCCACCAAAACCTCTTCCTTTCTGTAGCTCCTCAGTTCTCCAAGCTGAAGGCCACAAGAACTAATAAACCACACACATATGCGCGCACACACACACGCGCGCGCGCGCGCACACACACACACCACCCCCACCCCCAACTCCACCCCCACCACTGCCACTACCACCCGAGACAGGGCCCCACAGAGAAGAGAGGAGATTTCCCAGAAACCCAGCTGTTCCAGGCAAGCTGACCTGGGTCATGGCGCCCTCCCCACCCAGAGCTACAGAGGCTGGGCGCCCCCTGAAAACTCTCTCCCAAAACCACCACAAGAGTCACCTTGAGAGCCCCTCATAACAAATCGCGTCTCTGAAGCCCTGCCATTAAACACCGCTGCTCCTTGAGCAGCTCCTTGGATATATATCCATGCTCGGGGCTGTGGCCAGGGGTCGCAGCACCTGAGTTCAAAACCAGGAAGTGTCACTGCCGTGCGGTGTGACCTGGAGTAAGGCACTGCCCATCTCTGGCCTCAGAGTGAAGGGGTGACTGATTTCTGAAGCCCTTGTGGGGCTCCCAGCCCATGGCCATAGGGGATGGGGAGGAAGCAGTAAGGCTGAGTGAGAGCTATGGACTCCACCTGTGGCCTCTGGGACTGAAAGGTATGGAGAGAGGACCAGGGAGGACCAGAGAGCACCGTCTGGGACCACCTTTTAAAGATGTTTATAAAGATTACTGGAACAGAGGTGAACAGGGAGACAGAGAACAAACTCTTCGGTCCGTTGTCTGACCAACAGCCCAGGTTTGCCTATCGCCATCAACCACAACAGCTGGGATTGCAACAAGAAAGATTTCAGTTATATGAGCAGAGGCCCACCAAACTCATCTTCTCTGGGGGATGTATGGCATGATAGCCGTGGTATGTTTATCTAGAGACTTCTAGGCCCATTCCTGGCCTGGATGAACTGTCAGGGAGTGGGAGAGGAAGCAGGAGAGGGCGAGACAGGGTGTCAGCTCCCAGGCACCCCCTTTGCGAGATGGGTGGGGTACCCATGCTTCCAATCTGAGAGCTGAAGTGAGGGAAGGAATTTGTCAGGGGTGTGGTGGGGCCGAGAGCAGGGCAGCAAGGGAATGGAATGAGAAGGCTGTCGAGTGGCAAAGCAAGTGTTTGTGGGAAATGGAGAGAAAGACCCTTCCTGGTGGGAGGGGATGAGAGGGAGCCTCAGCCCCGGACTCCGTGCCCTGGGCACCCCCAGCCCCACTCCGGGCACAACACATCCTCACTGGGGCAGGTCCTGCACTGCCACTGTGACATCAGCTTAGGTAGAGGAGCAAAGAGCCACAGTTTGAGTAGAGATGACACCCACTGAGCCTGGACCAGGCATTGGGGAGATAAGGCTGGGGGCGTGTCCACAGGACAGACTGTGAGGACAAGGCCCCTTCCTTCCCCCGAGAGTGCTGGGGTGCTCAGGCCAGACCTGCTTTTTCTCTGGGTGTCATCCCACCTCTCACCTGGGGGCAGCTGGTAGACCATGAAAGTGTCTTCCCTTGCTCTCTACTTGGGCAGATCGGACAATTCTGTGACTCATGCCTCCTCCTCTGTCCTGCACCCAGGAATCTCAGGGAACGGATGCTGAAAAACCACCCAGGAAGGAAGGCCCTTCCTCTTTACTGCAGTGAGGACCGGGGAAGGGGAAGGATGAGCAAGAGGGTAGGGCCAAGCCCCCCCGGATACCTCAACCAAATAATGGACAATTTGAGGTGAGGCCGGGGTACCTTGATGTGAGGAGATGTGCTGAGCTGCCGATGATTTATGCCTGTGTATTACAAGGAAGCTGGGTCGGCCCTGCCCAGTCCCCTCTGGAGGCCCGGGTCCCCAGCACCCAGTCTTCCAGGCTGGAAAGGCCAGCCAGGCTGGCTCTCCCCACATCACCACTCTCTTCCTTCTCTGTCCGTCCTACCAGAACAGGAGTTGAAGATTTCTCCCCCCATCTTCCCACACTCTGTCCTCACCAAGCCACCTTGGACACACTCCTCACCCCTCTGCCCCTCCTGGCCTCATGCTCCTCAGGGGACCCCTGGCTATCTGAGGAGTTGTCTCCACGCCTCCCCAGGGATGGCAGGGGGAAGCCTCCCGCCTCTTTAAGGCTGCGCAAGGGGAAGGTGAAAATGGAGAGGGGTCATCCTGCTGGGCTGGCTGGGTACAGGCTAGGGAGCTTCTTCTCTGGCGTAAAGGAGGAAGGACCCTCCACACACAGACAGAGGTGGGAGGCCTTGAACCTCTTTCTCCTGAGCTGAGAGCACAAACTTGCTGGGCATCTTCCAGCAGTGGGCTTCAAATGAAGCTGCGTCTGATTGTGGACACCTTCCACACATTCTTAGAGGCCCAGGGCCCCCTCCTCAACCAGGACCCCTCCTAGGTACCTCACCCAGTGCCACCCCAAGCCTCTAGAGGGCGCGGGAGAGCAGTGCTGGACTCCCGGCCCCTGGGGCATACCCATGGTGGCTCTCTGAACAGACCCCTGGGACCAACCATCTGCCCCCTCACCCACTGCCCCAGGGGAAGGCGGTGCCCCGCTAGAGACTGCAACCTGGCATTGGAGAGTATGGGCCAGGCCTGAGAGGGCTGATGCTTAGAGGATGCAGAAACCAGCTGGGCCTGGGGCACGCTGAACAAGGATGGGTTTGAACAGTGGAAAGATTATCTGAGACCAATCTGAGATTATCCCGCTGCTCATTTGGGGACAGAAAGGAGAACAGTGGCCTGGGCCCTGGGAATTCCCACCTGCCCTTGGAATAAGGAGGGGCTTCTTGGCCCACACAGCAAAGCTGCAAAGCCCCCCACCCCCTTGCAGTGTCAAAACTAGGGTAAGGCTAGTGAGGCAACTAGGACACAAAGTTCAAGGTTGGCCCTGACAGCGGGCACCTTCTTAAATACTTCACCCTGTCACCTCACTCCGTCATCTCAGTCCCAGCCCTGCCCTCTGAGCGGCCTGTCCTGGGGACTAAAACCACAGGAATATTTGAGGCAGAGGTAGCGTAGTTGAGCAGAGGGGTTACTTTGTCACACAGGACCCCTCAAAGGGAAGAACTAGCCCTTAACTCAGCTAGAGGGGAGGGGAGCAAAGAATGAAAAGAGAGACAACTGTCTGTTGCCTGAGCCTGGGCCCCTGTGTGGGTCTGTCTGTGTCAGTGTCTGTGTGTATTTGTGCATTCAGATCCCATGTGGGTCTGCCAATTTCTAGCTATGTGTCCTTGGGCAAGTTAGCCAACCTCTCTGAGCCTCAGTTTTCTTGAAAACTTGTGATAATAGTACCTACACCTATCATAATACCTAACAAGGTCAGAGTGAGCATCAAATGAGGTCATATATGCAAAGGGTATAGCATAAGCATCTGGTCTGCACTAAATAAATGTTGCTAGCTATTCCCAGTGTTATTAGTAATATAATAGTGTGTAGCCCCAGTTTACTTTACAACCTTCTCCCCATTGCCTACACACACACACACACACACACACACACACACACATCCCACTCTAGTCAGACAGGTCTTCTGACAGCCCCAAACGCACGTTGCTTGTTTCTTCATCCCAGTCTCGCCAGCCATGATATCTCACCTCTTAAAATAAGACTTTCTGGAACATTTCCACTCAGTAGTCTCCCCAAAACTCCTATAGCATTAGCTGTCTGGCCCTCACAAGCTTCATGTTGTGGATCAATGCTGATCATTTAATTTTGTGAGGGAGTCGTGTGTGTGTGTGTGTGTGCGTGCACACACGCATGTGTGTCTCCAAGCACCCTTACATAGGAAGAACTATATTTTTCCATGATCTGTACATCCCACACCTCAGCCTAAGGACTAATACAGACCTGGAGGCGTAGACATCCATACGTAGAGTCCCTGAATGATGATGGTAATAATGGTAAATGCTGCCTTTGATTGCATTCCTACTACGTGCCTTATATTTTTTCTCGTGAATCCCCACGTGAACCTTGTAAAATTACAGCTTAGAATTTAAGTAACTCGCCTAAAATCATCCAGAAAATAAACAAGAAAGCTGGGATTTAAACTCAGGTCTATCTGGTTCCAGAGCCTACACTCTTAACCACTGTGGTTTAAAGAGAAGAATGAACCAAAAGCCAGAATTTCCTTTTTCTGATCAAAGATGGAAATAACAATAAAACAAGGCGGTACTAGAACTTTAGTCGAATGTTTTCAAGATTTCAAATTAGAGTCCCCTGGGGTCAGGTCCCATCACACATTGTTCAGAGTGAGGCCAGAGAGCCTCAGTCATCAAAGAAAGAGGTACCAATAGGGTTAAAACAATATTCATCCCAGAGTGAGTCAGAAAAATCACTTACCTTGATTGATTGATCAATCACCAGAATGTTCCGGTTGACCCTAGCTCTATTTCAATTATAGGAGAAACTTTTATTGTTTTTCTCTTCGTTGGTCAACAATTAAGCATCTTTTTGATAATTAAATGGACAACATTTAATTACCAATATTTGCTGGTCAGTCAGCAAAGACAACATGGAGTAACCACCAGAAGACCACCCACCGGCTGATTTTCACATATGTTTCATCAATTCCCAGTTTTTTGTGATTTTTTTTTATTTTAATGTTTATTTATTTTAGAGAAAGACAGAGTGAGAGCAGGGGAGGGGCAGAGAGAGAGAGAGAGACAGAATCCAAAGCAGGCTCCAGGCTCCGAGCTGTCAGCACAGAGCCCGATGTTGGGCTCAAACTCACGAACCATGAGTTCATGACCTGAGCTGAAGTCGGACGCTTAACCGACTGTGCCACCCAGGCGCCCCGAAAATGGGGATTTAATAAGACCACCAACCCCATAGGACTATGGCAAGCACCTAATGAGGCAACATGTGTAGGGCTCGATGGCTGACATGGAGTGAGTGCATGATACACATTTGGAGCTGTTAGTGTTGGCATTTCAAGCTGGGTAGAGGGGGCCAGATTCTGAACCCCACTTTGACTTCAGAGAAGCAGCATCTCCCAACACCCCTTCCCTCTTGCCTACCAGGATGCACGTCCCAGAGAGTCAGAATTCTGCACTCTCTTGCCCCTCCAATCATACCTCAGCCCCCAGAGACGTAGAATCATCAAACCCCATGGCCCAGAAGGTAGTAATAGCTCATCTGGTTCAACTTTATTTCTTCTGAAAGGGAAGGCAGAATCTTTGGCAGCTCAAATGGCTTGCCCTAAAATCATGTAACATTTACTTCCTTTAGTGAATTGACCTCAGATTGCATTGTACACCAAACAAGGAAATCAATCTCATAACTTGGTGCCACACCCTGTTTGGGACCCAAAAAAAGGTGTTGTTATTACCTGCTTACTTTGCTCACTCCCCTAGTTCACACATCTTGGCACTAAACAACTTTTGGTTATTTCCACATACTATTCCGTTCCCCAAGATGAAGTCTTGACATCATTGAGGAAATTTTTCAGTGCAATAAAGGTTCTGAAGGCAGCTCATTTGTTTATTTGTTGATTCATAAATTTGGTAAATATTTATTGATATCTTCTTACATACCAGGCCCTGCTCAAGGGAACGAAACGCCACAGTAAAGCAAACTCACACGGTTCCTGCCCTCTTGGAAAGTATAGGTTAGCACCTGAGCAGAGCACACCTGGTCTGTTCTTTTAGTATGATTACATGGAATTGGAAATAATTAAAGCCTCTAATAATGGATTAAGGGACTTCCAGGAAAAGATAACCTCCTGAACACTTGTGTCCACTTCACTCTTTCCTGAAATGCCACTAAAGCAAAGTTAAAGGCTCTCTACATTTTTCTTTTCATTTGATTTTGCTTTTTAAGGCATACACCCACAGGGACGGGAAGAATGGGAGAGAAGATAACAGCAACAAAATCTTGGAAGCTAGAAAGCAGGTGGTGGGGAATACCATAACCACCTAGTCTACACCCTAGAATTTCTAGAAGGCTCAGGAAATAGTGATGGCAGTTACCTCTGGAAGTGGGAGTTGAATTGAGTAAATAAAGAGGACTGTTCCAAAGTGTTTTTTAAAAGCAGTCAGATTCTTTCCTCAGATTCTTTCCCTACCTCACACAGCCAGGCAAAGGGCTCTAGGTTTATTCCCTGGTGAGGGGGAAATGGAAGGTCTTTGGACAAGGAACCCCAGGACACTGAGAGCAGATATATCTTACTGAAAATGTTCACATGGTGGATGCTGGGACCCAGGCCCCCTGGAATACCAGAAAACTGGCCTTTGTCTTCCAGGCAGGAAACCGGAGGGTGCATTTCTGTGGAATCTGACTAACCTGAAAGGAAGAAAAGACCCAAGATACTAGCATAAGAGGCTTCAAAATGAAATATGCAGTCAGATCACCCTAATGTGAGGCTCATAGATGACAAACTAAACACACACACACACACACTCTTAGAGTTCCCAACCAGCTTTTCAGACCTCAATACAGCATATTGGTATACTATATGCTAACTAATTTGGATGTAAATTTTTAAAAAATTAAATTTAAAGAAGTAAAAAAAAAATAAAAATAAAAAATAAAAATATGAATGAATATACAATAAAATGAGAGGACCAGTTCAGGCAATAATATCCAAATAGTAGAAGAAACAGAAAAACTAAGGGAAATATATCATTAATGACATAATATAAGAAAATTTCCCAGAACTGAAGAACTGAGATCCAAGGGCAATGGATAATCGCTTTTAAAAGTATTATTTTTAGGGACACCTGGATGACTCAGTCAGTTGAGCATCCAACTCTTGATTTTGGCTCAGGTCATGACTGGGTTGTGGTGGGATTGAGCCCTGCATCAGGCTCTGCACTGGGCATGGAGCCTGCTTAAGATTCTCTCTCTCTCCCTCTGCACCTCTCTCTCTTTCTCTCAAAAAAATAAAATAATAATAAAGTATTTTTTAATTTTAGTGTCAAATTGTTCACTACTAATATGAACACAATTGATTTTTGTATATTTATCTTGTATCTTGTAACCTTACTAAATCCATTTCTTAGTTTTAGTAGCTTCATTGTATATTCCATCAGATTTTCTACACAGTTGGTCATGTCATCAGCAAATAATGACAGTATTACTTCTTCCTTTCCTATACGAATACCTTGTATTTCTTTTTCTTGCCTTACTGTACTGGTTAGAATTTCTGGTACAATGTTGAAAAGACATAGTAAGAGTGGACAATCCTGTCTTATTACTGATCTTAGAGGGGAAACATTCAATCTTTCACCATCATAGGTTTTCTTTTGCAGAGGTTCATTATCAGGTTGTGGAAGATCCTTTCTATTCCTGACTTGCTGAAATTCTTTTATGAGGGAATGCATATTGAATTTTGTTAAATGTTTTTCCTCCATCTATTAAGATGATCATTTGTTTTCTTTTTAAATATGATGAATTATATTGCTTGATTTTTTTAATGGTACTAACCTTGCATTCCTAGGATAAATCCCACTTAGTCATGATGTATTATCATAGAAAGTAGGAAAGAGTGAGATTCAATTTCCAAATATTTTGTTGAGAATTTTTGCATCAATTCTCATGAGAGATACTGATCTATGGTTTTCTTTTCTTGTAGTATCTTTGTCTAGTTTGGGTATCAGAGTAATGTTGGCCTCATAGGATGAATTGGAAGTATTCCCTCCTCTATAATTTTCTTAAAAAGTTTGTGTAGAATTGGTATTATTTCCTCATTAGACGTTTGGCAATACTCATCAGTTAAGCCATCTGGGCCTGGAGTTTTCTTGGTGGGAAAGCTTTAACTACAAATCCAGTTTTTAGGAAATACATATAGGTCTATTCTGGTTATCTATTTCTTCTTGAGTATTTTTAAGGAATTTGTTTATTTTATGTAAGTTATGGAAATAATTGGAGTAAAACAGCTCACAATATTCTTATCTTTTTAGTACCTGTATCATCTATAGTGAAAACGCCATTTTCATTCTTGATATTTGTAATTTGTGTGTTCTCTTTTTTTTCTGATCAATCTGGCTAAAGGTTTATCAATTTCATTGATTATCTTGAAAAAAACAGCTTTTAGTTTCAGATTATTTCTAATGTTTTTCTGCTTCCTACTTAAATTTTCTTTATCTTTCTTCTGCTTACTTTGTGCTTAATTTGCTGTAGTTAAAGTTTTTAAAATTTATTAAAAATTTTAAACGATGAAACAAAAGTAGTGCAAGAAAAATTTTTCATCTATTTTGTGCTGTGGAAGAACCTTTGCATTTCAAAAGCTCCCAGTAGGTATAAAAACACATCCAATTATTCATTCATCAGATATTTATTGAGAACCTACTATGTGTTAGGCACTATTCCAGGCATTAGATATAGAGTAGTGAAGAAAACAAAATTAATGCCCTCACTGAGCTTACTTCCAGTTGGAGAACACAGGCAATAAATAAGTGGACAGATACATATATAATACATCAGGTGGTGATAAGTGCTGTGCAGAAAAATAAAGCAAGAGATTGAGATGGCATCAGCAAAAGGCTGTCTCTGTACAGAAACCTGAAGGAAATAAGGCAGAAGGCCACGGAAATGTCTGAGGGACAGCACCCTAGACTGAGAGAATAAGTGCAAAGTCCCTAGAGTTAGAACATGCTTGTCTTTTGAGGGAAAGTA
Source organism: Prionailurus viverrinus (assembly GCF_022837055.1). Taxonomy (NCBI): domain Eukaryota; kingdom Metazoa; phylum Chordata; class Mammalia; order Carnivora; family Felidae; genus Prionailurus; species Prionailurus viverrinus. The sequence continues at coordinate 41,753,328 of NC_062565.1, read as the reverse complement.
AGAACGTCTAAATGGCCAGGGAGAGAGGTAGCTAGGGGTCAAAACATGTGAAGTCTTGTTAGCTGCTGTAGAAACTTCATATTTAATTCTGAGTGTGGAAGGAAGGATTCTAAGATGGCCTCCCAGCAGTCCCCAACCCTGGTGAACACTATAATCCCTGGATGGTGAGTCTGATCTCTTGCACTCCTGTGATTAGCTTCTGTTATATGGCACAGTTGACTCCAGAAATGGGAGTTTATCCCAATGGGCCTGACCTAATCACAAGAGCCCTAGAGAGTTTTCTCAACAACAAAAAACAAATAACCCAATTCAAAAATGGACCAAAGACTTGAAGAGACAGCTCTCCAAAGAAAACATACACACGGCCAATAAGCACATGAAAAGACGCTTTACAACACTAATCATTGGGGCCGTGCAAATTAAAGCAACAATGAGATACCACTTCACTTCCATTAGGGTGGCTATTACCAAAAAGAAATTTTTTTGCAACAGAAAATAAATGTTGGCAAGGATGTAGAGAAATTGGAGCCCTTGTGCACTGCTGGAGGGAATGCAAACTGGTGCTGCCACTGTGGAAAACAGTATGGAGGTTCCTCAAAACGTTAAACACAATTAATCATATGATCCAGCAATCCCACTTCTTGGTATATACCTGAAAGAATTGAAAGCAGGGTCTCAAGAAGATATTTGTACACTCGTGTTCATGGCAGCATTATTCATAATAGCTAAAACATGGAAGCAACCCAAGTGTCAGTCAATAGATGAATGGGGGCACCAGGGTGGCTCAGTTGGTTCTGCATCTGACCTCAGCGTAAGTCATGATCTCACAGTTTGTGAGTTCGAGCCCTGTGTCAGGCTCTGTGCTGACAGCTCAGAGCCTGGAGCCTGCTTCAGATTCTGTGTCTCCCTCTCTCTCTGCCCCTCCCCCATGCTCTCTCTCTCTCTTTCTCTCTCTCTCAAAAATAAATAAACATTTAAAAATTTTAAATAACAAAAATGAACTACTGGGACCTCATCAAAATAAAAAGCTTCTGCACAGCGAAGGAAACAATCAGCAAAACTAAAAGGCAACCGACAGAATGGGAGAAGATATTTGCAAATGACATATCAGATAAAAGGTTAGTATACAAAATCTGTAAAGAACTTATCAAACTCAACACCCAAAAAACAAATAATCCAGTGAAGAAATGGGCAAAAGACATGAATAGACACTTCTCCAAAGAAGACATCTAGAAGGCCAACCGACACATGAAAAAATGCTCCACATCACTCATCATCAGGGAAATACAAATCAAACCACAATGAGATACCACCTCACACCTGTCAGAATGGCAAACATTAACTCAGGCAACAACAGATGTTGGCGAGGATGCGGAGAAAGAGGATCTTTTTTGCATTGCTGGTGGGAATGCAAGCTGGTGCAGCCACTCTGGAAAACAATATGGAGGCTCCTCCAAAAACTAAAAATAGAACTACCCTACAACCCAGCAATTGCATTACTAGGCATTTATCCAAGGGATGCAGGTATGCTGTTTCAAAGGGACACATGCACCCCATGTTTCTAGCAGCACTATCAACAATAGCCAAAGTATGGAAAGAGCCCAAATGTCCACCGATGGATGAATGGATTAAGAAGATGTGGTATATACATACAATGGAGTATTACTCGGCAATCAAAAAGAATTTTTGCCATTTGCAACTACGCGGATGGAACTGGAGGGCATTATGCTAAGTGAAATTAGTCAGAGAAAGACAAATATCATATGACTTCACTCATATGAGGACTTCAAGAGACAAAACAGATGAACATAAGGGAAGGGAAACAAAAAGAATATAAAAACAGGGAGGGGGACAAAACATAAGAGACTCTTAAATATGGAGAACAAACATAGGGTTACTGGAGGTGTTGTGGGAGGGGCGATGGGCTAAATGGGTAAGGGACACTAAGGAATCTACCCCTGAAATCATTGTTGCACTAGATGCTAACTAATTTGGATGTAAATTTTAAAAAATAAAAAATTAAATTAAAAAAATTTTCAATAAAAAAATAGATGAATGGACAAGCAAATGTCTCTACACACAATGGAATACCATTCAGCCTTAAAAAGAGGGGAAATTCGGGGGCGCCTGGGTGGCTCAGTTGATTAAGCGCCTGACTTTGGCTCAGGTCATGATCTCACGGCACTTGAGTTCAAGCCCCAGGCTTGAACAGGCTCTATGCTGACAACCTGGAGCCTGGAGCCTGCTTCAGATTCTGTTGTCTTTCTCTCTGCCCCTTCCCTGCTTGTTCTCTGTCTCTGTCTCTGTCTGTCTGTCTCTCTCTCTCTCTCTCAAAAATAAATAAACATTTAAAAAATGTTTAAATAAATTAAAAAAACATTATAAAAAAGACTTTTTTAAGTTTTCAAAGAGGTGAAATTCTGTAATATGCTACAATATGGATGAAACTTGAAGACATCGTACTAAACAAAATAAGCCAGGGGGCGCCTGGGTGGCTCAGTCGGTTGAGTGTCCGACTTCGGCTCAGGTCATGATCTCACGGTCCATGAGTTTGAGCCCCTCGTCGGGCTCTGTGCTGACAGCTCAGAGCCTGGAGCCTGCCTCAGATTCTGTGTCTCCCTCTCTCTCTGCCCCTCCCCCCACTCGTGCTCTCTCTCTCTCTCTCTCTCTCTCTCTCTGTCAAAAATAAATAAACATTAAAAAAAATTGTTTTAAACATAAGCCAGGCACAAAAAGGTAAATACTGTCTGATTCCACTTATACAAAGTATTTAGAGTAGTCAAAATCATAGAGACAGGCAGTACTATGGTGGTTACCAGGGGTCAGGGAAGGGGAGAATGGAGCGTTAGTGTTTAATGGGGACAGGGTTTCAGCTTTAAAGAATGAAAAGAGTTCTGGGGATGGATGGCGATGATGGTTGCACAATGTTCTGAATGCGTTTAATACGGCTGAGCTGTACACGTAAAATGGTCAAGACGGTCAATTTTATGTTATGTATATTTTACCGCAATTAAAAAAAAAAAAACTTTAAGAAGACAAAAAAGCAAAGAGTTTTCTTTGGTCAAAGAGGAAGTCAGAGACCTACAGCATGAGAAGTGGTTGACGTGCCATGACTGCTGTAAGACGGAGGGGGCCGTGTGGCAAGGAATTCAGGCAGCCTTCAGGAGCTTCAAGCAGCCCTGGCTGAGAGCCAGCAAGGAAATAAAGTCTCAATTCTCAGTCACAACAAACAGGATTCTGCCAACAATAAGAAGGAGCTTAGAAGTGGATTTTCCCTCCGGAACCTCCAGATAAAAACTCCGTCCAGCCGGCAGCTTGGTTTCAGCCTTCTGATACCGTAAGAAGCAGAGAACCCAGCTACGCCATGCCAGACTTGGGACCTTCAGAACTGTGGGCTAATAAATGGATGTCGTTTTGAGGAGAGCTAAGTTTGTGGCCATTTCTTATACAGCAGACAACTAATATACTCAGTATGATGGGAAGCCACAGGTATATGCAGGCCCTTTCATGAGTTTTCCTTTAATGTCACCCCGATTAGATGGTAAACTCCCTGAAGGCATAAACCCAACAGTCTACATGTCCTTAACATAAGACTGGGCCAAGTGCCTAGTGGATCCCGGGGAACTAGGCCACAAATGGGCAAAACATTTTGACCAAAGGCATGCTATTTGGGAAAATTGTCTAGACCCTTGTACTGGCCACTTTGAAGAACCCCTGGTATCTGTAGAAGCTAGTGAAGAAAAAAATTATACTCTGTATATGCATGGTTTGCCTTCAGTCTTGCCCTCTTCTGGGGCGGGGGGGTGGGGGAGGGAATGACATCTTCAAATGCACTAGGCTGAAATAGAACACACCTTCTACCCAAACACAGCTCCAACAGACTTTCCCTTTCACTGCCAGCGACACCACCATCACCCAGGTGCTCAAGCTCTGGACCCTGGACTCACACCCAATTCCTTCCTCTCCCATCTTCCCCATAGCTGGAGTCCCGGAGATTCACTTTCCAAAATGCCTCTCCCAATGGCATTTTACGCCCAAGTCATTGGTCCCACCACTATCAGCCTAAGTAGGCCTCTTCAGCTCTCCCTTGAACCATCTCCTCTTCCCTGCCTCAAATCCTCCTTGTTACCTGTCTAATCTCCCTAAGAGAATCCTCGGCACATGTAAGCCCTTTCTCTGAAACCTCCACAGATTCCTCACTGGTCACTCAGGTGGGCTGAGTGTCCCACACCAGGCTGTGAGCATCTTGAGAGCAAGGGTCACGTGTCGGGCATCTTTGTAGCATCACTGGTGTTCCATGCGTGTAGAGGGCTATCAGTGATAATGGTCATGACCATGAGAATGTGGAGGCTTCCTTTTTTTTTCAGGTCAGAGAGGAGTTGTCATTCTCCGCCACTCTAAAGACTTACTCAGAAGCAAGGGGAAGCTGTGAAGCACATCTATCCTTTTCTCTAAACCTACTGTCCCAACCCCTCGCCACCAGAGAATCCTGAAGAACCGGGGCCCCCCATCCCAGTTACCCATTTATCAATATCAGCTATCAGATCTTTTAAAGGGGTTCCTTTCCCAAGAGAATTTGCAATTTAACAAGGAGACAGTCTTAAAGAAAGCAAATGTTAATTGGTGGAGTTTCAAGTATCAGCTGGTGGGTGGAGGGAGATGTTTTGATAGGGAATATAGAGCTTTGTTCCTGCATCCAAAAACACACCCCCGCCCATGTGGTAGGACTGATGTTAATAAAAGCATGGCATCGGACACGTGTACCTCCCCCTACAGCTAGGAACAGAGCAAGAATCCACAAAATGGACAGGATCCAGAGTAGGGGGCCGGAAGGAATCCCCAGTGAGATGACAGGAAATTTGTGAGACGCCCCATGCCCTGGACAACTTGACAGAATAAAAGAAAAGCTTCTCTCACTGTCTTCCCCACCTGAGGCCCCTTCTCCTGCACCCCTACGTGTCAGGCTGGCTTGGGGTGGGAGGGTGTCACTCAGTCTAGAAGCACAGGGAAGGCTACCATGGCTTGGTCATTTTTTAGGCCCCCAACCTCAATACCAACCCCAAAGAGAGTGGGCCGCTTTCCGCAAGTCCAACCCACCCCCTACTGAATGATGGAGAGGGTCTCTTCTGGATCAGGCAGCCTCTCCCTACTTTGTCCGATTCCTACTACTGAAGCCCAGAGGAGGGGCCCCCTTTGCAATGCTTTCCTCCCCACAATTGTAGCCCACAGTTTCCCCGGCCCAGAGGAGGGAAGCCTGTGTGCGTGTGTGCGTGTGTGTGCGCGCGCGCACGCACGTGTGTGTGCAAGTGGGGAAGGGGGGGGTAATGGAAAAAGGAGGAAGGGAGGAAGATGCGCGCAGCTGGGGGGCTGGCCTTCTGGCATCCTGGGGGAGTCTTCCTCCTTAATTGCTTGAGTTCTACAGCTGTCATCGCTAACGAGAAATTAAAATGCACCCTGACCCCTGCCTCCACCCCCGCCCCCACACCCCACAAGTGCTCTCTCAGCACGTTGCTCTCAGAGGGTTGCTCTCAGAGAAGCACCCAGTGGAGGATGCTGTAGAAATGTGGGACGCCTAGGGTGACCACCTCCAGCCCCCTGATCCTGTGCAGCCGGCATCTGGCCATCTGAGCTGGGACACACAGAGGCAAAAAAGAAGCCCAGACCATAGGAGGGTTCTGTTTGCAGGGTACAGACTAGGTCCTAAGGGAGGCAGGAGGCCACAGCAGGGAAGGGAGGTGGGAGGGGGTCCCAGCTTCTCTACTGTGTTCTACTTTGGGCTCTGGTTTTCTGGATGGCCCTGACTATCTTATATATCCCGCTTCAGAATCCCCGCAGCTCTTGTGGGACTTGTCAGACCTCAGGCCCAGATCTGGGGTTTGGAACTGCAGATTGAAGATCTACACTCAGCTGCCCTGGGCACGGTGAGCAATTATATATAATGGAGAGAAACGAAGACGGGATGGTCAGAAACTACAGCAAAAGGGATCTCAGCACAGGGAAGAATTTCCCAGCTGTCTCTCACATGGGCACCCAGGAAGGCACTCTCCTGTCTAAGGATAAGGAGCCTGGGCTCAGCATCAGCACGGGAGTCTGCAGGATCTAGCCCCTGCCTGCCTCTCTCTCTCCACACCTCACCCCCGCCCCCCGCCCCGGGTCTTGAAACCAGACACTAACACACTTGCTCTCAGAACGGACTTCCCAACACCTACACACTCGAGACCTCAGCACAGCTCCGCCACCCACCCTCCCCCTCCTCCCCCAAGGACCACTGAATTTTCATGAGCAAAATGCTGTGTTCTAGTGTCTTGCCTTCCCACTTCTCACCTGCCCCCCATGGTTCTACACAGGACAGCTAAATGCGGCATCACGTACCCAGCTTATGGACGATTTCCCCCAATGGATCCTAGTCCTTCCACTTTAAATAACAACAGGAACATCTTTGTTCACAAAGTGGAATGAATACTATCCCTCAATGCCTTTGCTATTGTTGTTCAAACTTGTGTCGATTCTATGGAGACCAATGGCACGCCAATTCACTCAGATTATTCCTCTGACCCCACCATAGCTTGCTGCCTTCACAGACTTTCTCAGATGATGGATCCCTGTCGTCTGAGTTCGGCGATATTTTGGAGTTCGGTGACATTTTGACGCTTTTTATTCATTTATTTATTTTAATTTTTTAATGTTTATTTTTGAGAGAGAGAGAGAGAGAGAGAGAGAGACAGACCACGAGAGACAGAAGGGCAGAGAGAGCGAGAGACACAGAATCCGAAGCAGGCTCCAGGCTCCGAGCTGTCAGCGCAGAACCCGAAGCAGGGCTCGAACTCATGAACCGTGAGATCATGACTGGAGCTGAAGTCGGACGCTTAACCGACTGAGCCACCCAGGCGCTCCATAAAGCTTTTTAGTGTTAACATAGGGTTTTCCAGCTACAGATACAGCAGGGATCTGGACATGAAAACCGACCCCTGCTGTACCCGTGCAGTGCCCAAATCAGGTCAGTGTTCCATTCTGGCAGATCTTATGTAAGTCTGTTTTTATATCAGTCAGAATCCTTTCAAATCAAGAGATAAATGAAGCAGGTATCTGCTTGGCAGCAATGTAAACATGGCGGGGTGGGGGGACGGAAACCCGTCTAGTGAGGGTGCCCGTGAACAAGGGTTACTTCGGAGTAAAGGAGCAAGGAGCGTGACACGCGAGTCTACACCCTGTCAGCCAGTGCTCTCGGTCACCAAGGCCGCTGGAAAAGCTTGACTCAGGCTGAGTTTACATAAGTCAGCCTTGCATAAGCGTGTAACCTACGAAGACGTTGGAAGGTACCAGAAGAAATGTAAATAGCTGGGATTATGGGCGTGAGTTTAATTTGGGGTACCTGCTATTGCAAGACCGCTTTACAAATAATGTAAGCGTACTCAAAACCTGCCTTGGGCAGAACGCCCACTATGCACCCAGCCCTGTGGAGGGGTGTCAGATAATTAAGAGAAGTTATGAGACAGCCCCGGCCTTAACCAAGCTTATGTTCACGTTGGGGAAGGGAGCGCCTGATTTGCTAAAGCAAGCTTCCATTTACCTCCCTCTCAACTGGGCCCAGGGTCCAGGCCACCATCTTTCATGTTTAATGCCCCTCCCCCTCTCCCACACCACTCCTTAGCCAAACCCTTCCCTCATACTGTCCCCTGCCTTGTCCCCACAGAGGAGTAATCCTCTCCATTTGGGAAGAGGGCTATTCATTCCTTGGCTGATAGTCACAGCTATGACAACATCTATGACAAGGTCAAAAGACACACACACACACACACACACACACACACACCCAGAGCCCCCTCCCTCAACTTCCTTCTTTGCCTCTCCAGTATCTTTGGGGGCACACCAGTGTTTCTGACCTCTGTCCCCAGCCTCCTCCCCAAACGCAGCCGGGCAGATTCAGATCAGGGATTGGGGGAGGGAGGGACAGACAGGCCTCCACCGTCTGCATGTTCTCAGCAATCAGTCCTCCCCAACGCCCATCCCTGGGGGGGGGGGGGGGGGGGGCGACTGCTGAGTCAGGATATTCCTCACATTCCCTCCCTTCTCCCCTGCTGGCCCAAATGCCACAAACCCTGCCTCTGAGTGACTGGCCTCAGCTGAGTGGCTGCTCTCCCTCCCCCTGACCCCAGCCCAAGAGCAGCCGTCCTCCCTCACACCCCTGAGGGGGAGGCCCACTCTTCTTTGGGGCCCTGCTGGCAGGAGGAATATGCAGCCACACTGCCTCCTGCTGCCCCTGTTTCCTTCCCTCACCCTTGACTCCATTTCCCCCAACCAACCTCACTCACAGGATCTGCTGCCCCTGATCAGGAAAGGACAGAGAAGGTGGCAGACAGCCAGGAGCAGCACCCCCCAACACACACAGCCACCTGGGTATCAACATAAGGGCACAGTCACCCCCTTAGTGCAACATCAGAAAGATCTCGGCTTGGCAAGCAGAGGAGAGCCTAGAGGGAGGCCCAGAACTGCCAACCCCAGGGAGCCCCCAGTCCAAATGAAGGGCCTGCCCTGTCCTCAAAGAGCTCCTAGTCTGAGGAGGGAGACCTGGAGAGGCTGGTGGGCACGGGAGGAAGGAGGCTGTTCTCTCTCATTAACATAGACTAACATATTAAGAGAGAAGTTCAAGCGTAGAGCTGTGTGTATGAGCCTGTAAGGGGTAAGAAGCATGGGAATAATCAGCAGGTAAAACTGCTCTAAACAGGAAAGAAAGGCTCCTTGAAGAAGGAGATTGTGAGGGACAGAGAGCATTTCAGGAGGCTCAGAAGCAAGCAAGGAGGGCAGGAGGAAGAAGGTCCTCCGAGGGCAGTGGGGCCCAGGGACGAGCACTGGACAGGGAGCAGGAGTCCCAGGCTCCATTCCCGGGTGCCAGTGGCCAAGACCCTGCCTCTCTCAGGCCACAGACCCCTCCTTGGGACAGTGTGGGGCTTGGCCACAGGAGTCCTAGGGTGTCTCCAGCAGGATGTGTGTGATCGGCCCCCATGCTCAGCGTAATGTTCTGCTGTTGAACGAGAGACCTGCATTTTCATTTTGCACCGGGCCCACTGGGGCCAGTTTCGCCCCACAGCTAGGAAGGTCTATTTTTCTTCCTGTCTTCTCCTCTGGAGAAGCCCTAGTGGGGAGGAAAGTAAGAGGGAGGCCTGAGGGACTTGGCTCCCCACTCCCCAAAGCTCCCTGCTCCTAGAGGCTGATGCAGGGAGGAGATGGGCCCTCCCTAAGGCTGAGGTCTGAGCCCTGGCTCCCACAGGACCCCAGCCTGACCCTTGGCAGCCTGTAATGGCCCACTCAGCCCACAAATGGCCTCATCTCTTGGAGGGCCCAGCAGGATCATTTCACAACTATATGCACTCAATGGAGCCTGTTCTTGGAAAGCTAAGGACAGGACAGCTCAGTCCTGGGTGTGAGAAAGGCTTTGGCCCCTAGGGTCTGCACTTGAACAACAAACAACGGAGGGCCTGCTTGGGTAGGAGAGAGGGGACAGAGTTTAGGGAGCGCTCTGTGGCTGGCTGGGGGGAGTCAAGGGTCTCTTGAAGAGCTTAGCATATACAGCCTCTCTCCCTCAACAGGAATACCCCAATCTGATGGGGGACATAGGATGGGTCCCCACTGGAGGAGGTGGGGATCCGAGGAGTGTGTTGTGACAGAGGCGGATATCATAGCCCCGTAGGCTGAGAAGGCTCTGAGGGCAGGGCCACCCCTGCCTGTCACAGTGTCTGATTCCCAGGAGCCCACCAGAAGGGTTTGGGAGATAAAAACTCAGAATAAAGTCAGGAGGGCAGTATCCCAATGCCAGGTCACCTATCCTGTGTGGCCATCTGAACCATCTGGCCATCTGAACTGGGACACAGAGGCAAAAAAGCCCAGACCACACGAGGGTTCAGTTTGCAGGGTACAGACTAGGTCCCGAGGGCACTAAGAAATAGCTGACTGGGGGCCAGGCATTCTCAGAGAAGCTTCCTGGAGAAAAGGCTTAAAGCCCTCTTTGTAACAAAGGGGACTGAGGCTTTACACAGAACGGGGCTGAGGGTATCCTGGCAGAGAGGACAGCATCTGCAAAAGCCTAGGAGTGTCTGGGAAATGAAGATGCCCTCCCCTGTTGTGGGTGAGATTAGGGATGGCGAGAGGGGAGGAGCTGCCCTTCTTGGCTGATCCATGGAAAAAAAGCCCCTAATGAGGAGTCAGGGCCATTCCGCCTTTGATGTGCCAGTTCAAATAGCTGAGGCCTGGATTGTCCTAACAGGCAGAGGCCAGGCTGGGGCCACATGGGAGGTGCTGGAGGAGGGGATTTAGCAGTGCCTGTGAAGGCACAGGTGCTCAATAAATGTCTTAATGAATGAGTTGGCCCAATGACTGATTGATTGATAGGGGTAATGAGTCGGGATGGCGCTTCTCTGAGAGCCTGGCAAAAGGGGTCTCTGGGCTCAGCCCCCTTCCGATGCCTCCTTGGGGATTATGCTGTAACCCCCTAGGTACACCGTATATTTCACCCATGGAATAGTGCCCCCTCCAAGCTGCCTTCTTGGCTCTCCTGACGCCTCTGCCTTTAGCCACTTGCGTTCTCAGAGACCTTGGCCTCTGAACAGTACAAAATTAGCAAAAAGGACTTCCATGTACATGTAATAGCAGTAGCAACGATGGAGAGCGTTTCGTGACCGTTGACTATGCGCCAGGCACCGTGCTGATTTACATGCTTAATCTCATAAACCTCAGAACAACCCTTCTAAGTAAATGCTGGGAGAAGCGGGAAAAAAATGTGTGTCCAAGAGAAATGTTTTTAGCTTTTATTTTTGTTCTCTGACACACATTTTTGACATTTTAACATCACTGAGATCAGGATGCGCCTTGCAATCAATAACAAGAAGGCACTGGGTCATAGTTTAATTAGCAGTGTTCTTCCTTTTTGGCGGCACGTTACTTAACCATGTGTCTTGCTGCTGATGAGATATAGTTGATTATGTCCATGGTCTAACGACTAACCACCTGCCCCTTTGAGTCAATAGTGGATGACACACGGTGCACGTTTCTGTTTGCAGGCCTGTGTCTCAGCCCATCAGTCTGGAAGCTGCCTAAGGATGGGTTGTCTTCTCTCCCCGGGGACCCCAGCAATCCCTGGCCCAGCACCCCCAGCTAGCACCCAGTAGACCTGGGGGATGGGTGGGCCCCGAGAACCTTGGGCCTCCCGAAGAAGCCCACTTTAGGTATTATTCAAAGAAGAGCCCTAGGAAGCTGCTGTCGGCAATCCAGGGGGAAAGGAGGTAAAAGGGAAGGAACAGGATTACTCCACATCCACAAGGAAGCTCTAGGCCAATGGAAACGTTGCCAGCCTGGCCCAGGAGCCAGTTGTGAATGCTGGCCCCAGCCTCCTCCAGCACTTGCTATGCTTACCTGCTAGAGTGTGTGTTCCCCTTGGCCTTTGGAGGCCCCAGGAGGGGAGGCAAGAGCAAGGGAGGAAGTGATCAGCCCTATTGGAGAAACCCAAGGAAAATGAGGGTGCCCTGGGTGCCCACGCTTGCCCTGTAGGCATCCCTCAGTGGGGGATCTCCAGGGCGGCAAGGGGCGAGGGAAAGGGAGAAGTGTCGCTTGCCAGGGACTCTCCCACTTGGTCAGAACATTGCCATCACCTCCTCCTCTTTTCCCTCTTTTCTTAGGATTCCTCCCCTCAGAGGCCTGTCTTCTCCCTCCTCTACTTCCCAGAAGCTCTACCGTGGGTTCTGGTGGCCCTCAGATGCCCATTGACGACTCAGTCAGGTGCCCAAGCCCAGTCTTATGGGTGGGGGTGGGGGAAGGGCCAATGAAACCATGGTTGTTTGTCCCCTTCCCGCTAGACCTGGGGGTAGAGGCCTCTGAATCTGCAGCCGGCAGACGGAGGATTAGGGTCTTTAATGAGGACCAGGGACTTAGAGGGTTAGTAAAAAGAGCTTGCATTCTGGCCTGGGTGGGGGAGGGGAGCCCACTGTCAGCACCGCCACCCCTCTCGCCTGTCTTTGGAAGCCTGCTGAGGTACAAGTGGGAGGCCACCTATACATAATGGCGGCCCCTCCTGTCCATGGCCCACCAGGACTCAGGCAGGGCCTCCCAGAGCCACACTCTCAGATCCCCACTTACAGCTGTGGCCCTTAAAGACAAAGCTGTCCCTCCTGCCCATCTCATGCTTCACACCCCTGCAGGTGAGTTCAGAAGTACCTTCCCTTCTCTCCTTGCCCCCCCCGGCTGTGGGCCTGGCAAAGGGGTAGGAGGGTGAGGTGTGCAGGCACAGGGACCCAACTGCTTCCTCGGGTGACATTGAGCTTAGCCCCATGTGCAAATGGAGGCAGAGAAAGAGGAGTTCGGGGTTCAGGCCACGGACTGGGAACTCAAGTGCCAAGACTGAAGCTGGAACTGGAGAATTGGGGCTGGGGCCCCTCAGACATGAGTGAAACGACTCTCCATTTGTCAGGGAGAAGTTGGTCCCTACGAATAGGGAGGGCAAACCCCACTTACAGAGGCTGGACCCCAGGGAGAGAATCTTAAGATCAAAGGCTCTCAGAGGCGGGAGGAGCCTTGGAGACGAGTACATACCACTCCTGATCTTACAGCCTGGGAGACTCAGGCCCACACAGCGAAAAGGGCTTGTCCGAGGTCCCAACGGGCATTGGGAGTGGGCCAGGGATCGACCTGGGGCTCCTAACTCCCAACCTAGTGCAGCTAACCCATAATAATGCAGAGAACTATAGAGGTATTAACTCGCATAATTCCTCCTGTGACGAAATGGAGGCCCAGGGAGGCCAAGGATCTCGCTAAAGTCACACTCAGGAGCCTGCTCTAGAGCTTGTACACATCTGATTCACAATTATCTGTCCAGGTTGCATCATGGGTGTACGTAGTGAATCCTAACGTAAAAGCTGGGGATGCAGGAGTGCAGGAAGTGGGGGCTGACCCAGAAGCTGGGGGGGGTTTCCAACCAGCTCAGTCACTGGACCTGTCAGCACCATCTCAGTCCTCACCCGGAGGATCCGAGGCACCCCATGTCCAACCTGCTCACTGCTCCCTGACTGCCAGCTCGACCTGGCACAGCTTCTGTGGCACAGAAGGCCACACTGGGGGTAAAGCTGCCCCTCGGCGGTCAGCTGAGCCTGGGCTTTGCTGGGCCCTGACCTTCCAGCCCATTCTAGCCCACCCCATTCCAGCCCACTTCCAGTGATGCAAGGAGACACTAGGTAGCAGAAGGAGGTGTCTGCAAACAATAACCTCGACGCAGAGCCAAGTGCTATAAGGGACGTATCTTTCACCGGCTTATCTCCAGCCCCCTGGCACGGTGCCTGGCTTTTGAAGGCACTCAGTAACTGCCGCATGAATGACTGAGAAAACCAAAGATCAGTGAGGCATAGCCCCACCCTCCAAGAGGTGACAGTCTGATGGAAGAGTTAGTAATACAGACTGTTAATTATAACACAAGGCAAAGTACAGTAGGAACCCGATGGAGGAAGGGATTAATTCCGACTGCAGGACTGGGGAAGGCTTCGTGGAGGAGGGCAGCATGGGAGCTTTGTAATAACAAGAGTGATGACCGGATGTGTCTGGTACACTTCTCAGCGCTTCTCATGCATTAGCACGTTTATTCTTCAGACGATCATCAGATGGACATACTATTAACATACCCATCTTACAAATGAGGAAATTAAGCCTCCAAGTGACTTGCCCTAAGTCACCCAGCTATAGGAAATAGGCAGAGCCATGACTTGAGCCCAATTCTGGCTTAAAGGGGTTGCAGGGCAGCGGGGGAGGGGGACGCGGTTACATTTGCCCGGTTGACGTTCATTCAACAATTCTTTATTGAACGCTGCCCTGGGCCAGGCAGTCAGAAGTTACCTGACCACAGAACCAACCCCGACAGGTGATTCAACAGGAATATAAATAACCTTAACACATAAGGCCGGAAGTGCGAGGCAAGGGTGATAGAGGCTTCATGGGGAAGGTGGCCTGTGAGCTGAACTCTGAAGGATGGATGGGATTCGGATGCCCAGAGATGGCAGAGGGCATTCCAGGCCAAGGGAACAGCTTAAGCAAAGGCACAGAGGCAGGAGTGGGAGGGGCATATACACGAAACAGGAAAGGTGCAATTCGGCCAGATGGGAGGTTGCAAACTGGCACCCGTGGACCACATCCGGGCCCTCAGACGTGTTCTGTCTGGCCCACCCCGCACTGGCCTGCAGGGCGTCCTTGAAAAAGGCGCAGTCCATCTCCAGAGCCAGAAGGTAAACAATGAGGCTGGGGGTGGGGGAGGACGGGCTTTGGAATCTTAAATTCCAGAAATGCAACAACCATTGAGAAGCTGAGTAGCACACCTCCCCCTTCAGTCCAGTCCACTTCCCTTGTCCCCAGTTACCTGTCTGGCCCCTGGAAGGCATCTGAGTTTGAGGACCTGGACAGGAGCCCAGGGCACCGAAAGGAGCAGCAGTGGCTAACCATGGGAAGGTGCCTTGAGGTCTGAACACAAAGGGCCTTGAACATCAGGCTAGAGAATATGGGCTTTATGTTGGCAACGGCTCTGTAATTACACCCCCTCCACCACCAGCAATTGGGTGAGAAGGGCATGCACGCACGCACGCACACACACACGGGGTTTGGGGACAGTCTAAATTGGTGTCAGCTGAACCAGAGTGGCCTCAATGTGCCTTTATACACATTGTGTTGGCCTCAGCCTCAGATTTCACGTCTCTGCCGCCCCCATACGGAGCCTCATCGCTCCCCAGCTGTGCCCACAGCAGCCCTCCTTAAGCGAGCCACTCTTTTCTTGATGCAGAAGGGAGTCCCATAGGTGTGCCCTGGCCCCAGTAGTTCCCCAACCCCCAGTGCAGAGCTGGCTGGCCAGGGTGAGAATTCCGGACAGGATTTAGGACTGGAATTTCCCTCTATGGGCGGGGCCATCAGGTGAGCCATGTTACAGGGCTGGGGGCTGAGTGGAAAAGTTTGGTCTGTCCCATCCCCTTGCCCCAGTGACTCAGGGCCCCAGTGGTGGTGAGTCTGGGGAGGGGACAAGACAGAACCCACAGAAAAATTTTCCCTTGTCTCTCTGGCTCGGCCACTGCCCAGTTCCCCTCCCCCATTCCACACACACCCTGCCTTGCCACTCACACAGCCACTGTCTGTACCTGCAGTAACAGCCACGGAGCCAGCACAGGGCCTTCTCAGGCTGGCTGGGAGCAGGATGGCCAGCCCACTGGAAGCTGGGCCTTCCCCATTTGCAGGCAGCCTTGGGGAGACAGGTGTCCCTGACAAAGGCCATGGTGGGTGTGGGGATAGGATTGCCAGGTTTAGCAAATAAAAAATACGGGACACCTATTGTCCCATGCAATATTTGAGATGTGCTAAAACTTATTTGTTATTGGGGCGCCTGGGTGGCTCAGTCAGTTGAGCGTCTGACTTCCGGCTCAGGTCATGATCTTGCGATGTGTGGGTTCGAGCCCCACGTCGGGCTCTGTGCTGATAGCTCGGAGCCTGGAGCCTGCTTCAGATTCTGTATCTCCCTCTCTCTGCTCTTCCCCTGCTCTCTCTCTCTCTCTTTCTCAAAAATAAATAAACATTTCAAAAAAGTTTTTTAATTATTTATTTATTCTCTCCTCCTTTATGCAGAAAGGGGTCCCAGAGCCAAGGACTCTGAAATTCAAATTTAACTGGGAACCCTGAATTTTGTCTGGCAACTTTTTGTGAGGGGCAGGAGTGAGAATAGGGAATACCCAAGTCACCCCCCCTCACTCAGGCCCACCCATGTCCAAGATCTTAGGACCCCCGCCCCCTCACATGCACCCCTGCCAGACCTTACTATGCTTCTTTGACCTCAAGATCTCTCTTAGAGGTCTTACTTAGAAGTAAGTCCCCAGGCACCAGGCTCTTTCTCCCAAAGACAGAGTCCTGGGACCACAACCCCCATGCCAGACAGGGAGCCAGCAAGGATGTGGGACGTAGTTTCCTGGGAGTAACCGTCTACGTCTGAGGAGTCGCCACCCTCACAGGATTCAGGATTGCGGGAAGGAGGAGAAAGGTCCACAGCTCCGGTGGATCTCTTAGGGGATCCAACACCCCACCTTCAACCTTCTTCTGAGTTTCTACCCCATCTCCTCCTCTGGATGAAACAATGTTTCTCTTACCCTCTCTTCCTCTGGATCCTACATGGCTCCCAAAACACACTTGCCCGAGACCTCGTAATATCCCCCTTTACTGAAATATTGGAGCCCCAGCCAGAGGCTGTGTCCAGGGTACAGGAAAGCAGGCAGGGGTCAGGTTCCACCAGCCATCCCTGCCTGCACCAAATGAGCATGTCTCATGGCAGACATTGTGCTCGACCCCAGGACAGCAGCGGCCGGTGCTCACAGCCTGCTGGGAGACAGAGGACGTTCCCCTGCCCGTGAGGGAGAAGCAGAGAGAGAGGAGAGAAGGACAAAGGGCACGGCTGCCTTTGGGGCTGGTCCGGGAAGGCCTTCTGTGGTTTTACAAGGCAGGTGTATCTGGCCAGCCATGTGTCCAGACTGTAGCTATGGGGGCTCCTCTTTCCCCTCCTCCTCAGGTCTAAATTGGGCCTCTGTCTGCCCCAGCGTGTACCTGCTGGCTGGGCATGACGGTAAACTCTCCGAGGGCAGGGCCACAGCCTGCCCGCTGCTGTGTCAGATGTTCTCTGGAGATGGAGGTGTTCTGACTCAGGACGGGTTGACAATTGTCTCTTTGGAGGCAGCCGCCTCAGGCTTTGGGGTGAGGGGTGGGTAAGTGCCGAAGGACCATCTTGTCCCAGAGACCCACCCTCTCCTTCCTAGAGATTTCCACACCCACCTGTGGTCGAGAGAGGGCAGGGCAGAGACCCATTGTCCAGATGGAGAGAACAAGTCCCAGTGACTCACCTAAAGTCATACAGCCTAGGGTGGGGGAGAGGGGGGGGTATGGAGCCCAGAGAAGAGCCCCAGGAGCCCAGAGCACACCCCAAGACTCCCACAGCTTCCCTCCCCCAGCTCGCTGATAGCTGTGTCTGGTGATGCTGGCCAAAAGGGAAGACATTGGCTGTTACTGTAGTGAGGCCCTTGCACTCCTTCAAGCAGGAAACAGAAGTCAGAGGGGGAAGAGAGGCATTTCCCTGAGGCCTTAGGGACCCCTCTGCACTCCAGCCTAGGTCCTGATCCTCAGAGGGGGCTGGGCCAGGGCAACACCGCGGTCTGGACCCCCAGATGCCTGATTCTGAGTTTGACTCAGCCAGCCCTCCCCTACCTGGAATCCTGATTTCTGACCCTCACGGGTCCTTCCCGGGTCATTGCCTCCATAGCTGTACACACCCTCCCCACACCTTGGGGTTGCCTTAAACAATCCTATTCTGGCAGAAGTCAAATATATCAGGCATCTGTCAGACTCCAGGCTGGATTATCCAATGGGCAGACCACTGAGCCGTGAACCCAGCAAAACCAATCTGGCCACTGCCCAAAGTGGGCACTCCCCACAAAACTGCCTCTGGACCCTTAGTCCACAGGAGGCTCTTGTTGAAAACAGAGGCTGAACCTGGTGGAAGGTTCCTTTTCCTTCACCCGACCCCCAGCCACCTCCACCAGCAAGCCTAGGCACCTCCGCAGGGGAAAATAAGCTGGGAGGGAGGAGAGATTCTGAGCAGGCCCCCAATATCAGAGCTAGAGGGGAAGCAGGAGACTCCTTGGCAATCCTTCAATACACAGGGAAATGAAGGCTGCAGGGTAGGAGTAGCATCTGAAGTTCTGGGTTCTAGCATTGGCTTAGCTACTGTGTGACCCTGAACAAATGCCTTCTGCACCCCACGCTCTGGGGTCTCCCCACCACCTTGCTGTGCCAGGGTTCTAGTTAAAGCATGTAAGGAGCTCAGGCCTGACCGCTGCAGTCAGTCGCCTGCGGAGTCCTCTCCTGACCACCCCTCCAGCTCCTACCCCCACCCCAGGTCCTGGGGACTTAGGGCAGGTGGGGTGGGGGGAGGGAGGATGTGGTGTCACCCCAGGGAGGGGCTGCAGGGAAGGGAAACTGAGTGTGTCCCTAGCTTGCCCCAGCCTGTCCCCTGCATCCGGGGAAGGGTAAGAGTGACTGTCAGCTGGGGAAGGGGGGCAAGAGGGGCAGGCTGGGAGGGGCAGGGAACCCCCGTCTGGACTTGCCGGGACAGCCGGGTGCAGCTGTTTCCGGCTGATGAAAGGGCCCTGATTGATATGGCAGCAGTGACTGACGCTAACCCCCAAATCTGAGCCCTTCCCATCCTCCCCAACCTGGGCACGCCCAGGGGCCCCCTTTAAGCCAGGGAGAAAAGAAGAATGGGGCTCCTGCTGCCACTGGGTACCATCCTCCAAAGGCGGGGGGGAGGGGGGGGCTTGTCTCATCTTCCCTGCCCTAGCCCACCAGGGGCAGGGAGGCTGGGGCTGGCCCAGGGTCTGGGAGGACAGGGCCAGGGAAGAGGGGCAAAGGGCTTGCTCCCTCCTCTCCCCACCCTGCAGTGCATCCCCACACGTTTGAACATTCACATGCATATCCGTCTAGCCTCTGGGGATGGCTGAGAGGAGAACAGAGCTTGTTACTGAGCATTCCTTTTACAATCTGGCCCTCTGTGTTTTGCTAAACAATAGCTAACGTATATTGAACAGGTCGTGGGTGCATAGCATCCTGCTAAGACCTTTAGGTACACAGCCTTATGAGGTAAGTGCTCGCCTCACCCCCATTTTATAGATGAAGATGTAGAGGCCCAGAGTGGTTAAGGAATTTGCCAGTGGTCACACAGCAGTCAGAGGCAGAGTGAAGATGTGAACTCAGTCTCCAGGGCCTGAGGCCCTAACCACTGTGCTATACTGCCTTCAGAGGCAACTTGTAACCAGCTTATAAACAAATAATGACCTTATAATTGGGATTTCTTTTTTTAGAATTTTTTTTAAGTTTAGTTTGAGAGAGAGCAAGAGGGGGAGGGGCAGAGAGAGGCAGGGACAGAGGATCTGAAGTGGGCTCCGTGCCGACAGCAGAGAACCTGATGCGGGGCTTGAACCCCACATGGAGAGATCATGACCTGAGCTGAAGTCAGATGCTTAACTGACTGAGCCACCCAGGCACCCCTGGGAAAGGTTTTAAATAGAGATGTACAAGGTACAATGAGTCCTCAGAGGAGAGGCACTGTGGATGGGGATGGGGGGAGAGGGAGAGGACAGGTTTCTAGGACAGTAAACATTTGAAATGGAATTGAAGGGTTTTCCCTAGTTTAGTTATTTTTTTAACTTTTTTTTATAGTAAAATATACAAAACATAAAATTTAGCATTTTAAGCGTATAATTCAGTGGCGGTTTTTAATTTTGATGGAGTCCAATTAATCTTTTTTCTTTTGTTGCCTGTGTTTTGGGCCTCATACTAAAGAAATCATCGCCAAATCCAAGGTCTTAAATTTTTTCCCTAGGTTTTCTTCTAAGAGTTTCAAAGTTTTAGCTCTTAAATTTGGGTGACGAATCCATTTTGAGGTAATTTTTAATGTTTATTTACTTTTGAGAGACACAGACAGAGTGTGGGGGGGGGGGGAGGGGCAGAGAGAGAGGGACACAGAATCCAAAGAAGACTCCAGGCTCTGAGCAGTCAGCACAGAGCCCAAAGTAGGACTTGAACTCAAGAGCCATGAGATCATGACCTAAGCCGCAGTCGGAGGTTTAACCAACTGAGCCAGCCAGGAACCCTTTGAGGTAATTTTTATATATAGTAAGGTAGAGTCATCTGCAAACAGATAATTTTACTTCTTCCATTCCAGTTAAATGTGTTTTCTTTCTTTTTCTTGCCTAATTACTCTAGCTGGAATTTCCATTACTGTGTAGAAGCGACAAAAAGCAGGCATCTTCATTTTGTTTTGGATTGCAGGGGAAAAGCTTTCTGTCTTTCACCATTGAACGACATTAGGTGGGTGGTTTTCATATATGGCCTCTGTTGTGTTGAGAAATTTTCCTTCTATTCCTAGTTTATTGAGTGTTTTTTACATTTATTTTAGGTATGTATGTATTATGTATGTATATTCAACGTTTTTTTTTTTTTTTTTTTTTTTTGGGACAGAGAGAGACAGAGCATGAACGGGGGGGGGGTGGGGGGAGAGGCAGAGAGAGAGGGAGACACAGAATCGGAAACAGGCTCCAGGCTCCGAGCCATCAGCCCAGAGCCTGACGCGGGGCTCGAACTCCCGGACCGCGAGATCGTGACCTGGCTGAAGTCGGACGCTTAACCGACTGCGCCACCCAGGCGCCCCTTATGTATGTATATTCAGAGAGAGTGATCAAGCAGGGGAGAAGGGCAGAGAGAGAGAGAGAGAGAGAGAGAGAGAGAGAATCTTAAGCATGCTCCATACCCAGTACAGAGCCTGATGAGGGGCTTGATCTCACTACTGTGAGATCATGACCTGAGCCAAAATAAAGAGTTGGATGTTGGACGCTTAACTGACTGAGCCACCCAGATAGCCCATTGAGTGTTTTTAATCATGAATTTGTTTGTATCTTTGTCAAATGCATTTTTCTGCACTAATTGAGATGATCATGTGTCTTTTTTCCTTTTGTTCTATTAATGTGGTGTATTACATTGACCGATTTTTTTTTTTTTTATTGAGCCATCCTTGCATTTTAGGGGTAAGTCCCAGTTAATTGTGATGTATAATTCTTTGAATATGCTGCTGAATTTGGTTTGCTAGTATTTTGTTTAGGATTTTTACATCTATATGCATAAGTAATATTGGCCTGTAGTTTTCTTTTTTTGTATTGTTTTTGTCTGGTTTTGGTATCAGGGTAATGCTGACCTCATAAAACAAGTTGGAAATGTTCCCTCCTCTTTAATATTTTAGAAGAGTAGATTTCACCAGTAAAGCCATCAGGTCCTGGACTTTTCTTTGTTGGGTTGTTTGGTTTTTGATTCACCCTTTTTAATTGTTATACTGTCTATTTCTGTTTAAGTCAAATTCGGATGTTTACTTGTTTCTAGGAATTTGTCCATTTCATCTAGGTTATCCAATTTGTGGCATAAAACTGTTCATAGTATTCTCTCTTTTTTTAACTTTTAAAAAGTTGTTATTTATTTAAATAATCTCTACACCCAACATGGAGCTTGAACTCATGACCCCAAGATCAAGAGCCGCATGTTCCTCAAACTGAGCCAGCCAGGCACCCCCATCATATTCTCTCATAATCCTTTATATTTCTGTAAGGTCAGTAGTAATGTCCCCATTTTCATTTATGATTTTAGTAATTTGAGTGTTCTGTCTTCTATCTTAGTCAATCTAGTTAAACATGTGTCAATTTTGTTGATGTTTAGTTTTTGGTTTTATTTTCCATATTGCTTTTCTATTCTCTATTTCACTATCTCTACTCTAATATTCATTAGTTCCTTCCTCTATTAGCTTTAAGTTTACTTTGCTCTTCTTTTTCTAATTCCTTAAGGTGTACACTTACATTATTGATTTGAGGTCTTTCTTTTTTTTTAATGTAGGCATTTACAACTATAAATTTCTCTCTGAGCACTGCTTTCTCTGAATCCCATAAGTTTGGATATGTTGTCTTTTCATTTTTGTTCATTTCAATGTTTTTCTCTTTTTTATTGTTTTATTTCTCTACTTTTGAATGAGAGAACACAAACAGGGGAGGGGCAAAGAGAAAGGGAGACACAGAATCTGAAACAGGCACAGACCCTGACACAGGGCTCGAATTCATGCACTATGAGATCATGGCCTGAGCCCAAGTCAGATGCTTAACTGATGAGCCACCCAGGTGCCCCTCAATGTGTTTTCTAGTTTTCGTTGACATTTCTTCTTTGACCCATTGGTTGTTCACAAGTGCGTTGTTTGATTTCCACATATTTGTGGATTTTTCAATTTTCTTTCTGTTACTAGTTTCCAGTTTCATCTCATTGTGATCAGAAGAGATACTTTGCATGATTTCAATCTTTTAAAATTTGTTAAGATTTGTTTTGTGGCTAACATATGATCCATCCTACAGAATGTTCCATGTGCACTTGAGAAGAATGTGTATTCTGCTATTATCAGATGGAGTGCTCTATATATGTCTGTTTGGCCTAATTGGTTCATAGTGTTGTTCAAGACCACTACTATTTCTTTATTGACTTTCTGTCCAATTGTTCTACTTGCTATTGAAGGTGGGGTATTGAAGTCTTCACCTATTGTTGTAGAATTGTCTATTTCTCCCTTCAATCGTGTCAATTTTTGCTTCATATATTTTGGGGGTCTGTTTTTAGGTGTATAGAGGTTCATAAATGTTATATCCCCTTGCTGATAAGAAACTTTTATTAATATATAATGTCCTTCTCTCTCTCTTATAATGTTTTTTGACTGACAGTCTATTTTGTATGACAATATTTATAGCCACCCCAACTCTCTTTTGGCTACTATTTGCATGGGATATCTTTTTCCATCCTTTTACTTCCTATCTCTTCATGCCCTTGTATCTAAAATGAACTTCTTACAGACAGTGTATGGTTTTTCAAATCTAATCTCTACCTTTTCATAAGAAAGTTTAATTCGGGGCACCTGATGGTTCAATTGGTTGAGCGTTTGACTTCAGCTCAGGTCATGAACTCATGGGTTCGTGAGTTTGAGCCCTGCATTGGGCTCAGCGCTGGCAATGCAGAGCCCGCTCAGGATCCTCTGTCTCCCTCTCTCTCTGCCCCTCCCACATTCAAGCTCTCTATCTGTCCCTCCCCCACTTGTACTCTCCCTCTCTCTCAAAAATAAAACATTTTTTTAAAAAGGAGAGTTTAATTCATCTGTATTTACTGTGAATACTGATAAAGAGTGATTTAATTTTGCCATTTAGCTGTTTTCTGTATGTTTTTCCCCAAGTCCTTTATTACTGCCTTTTTTTCCCACTTAGTTGATTTTTTTGTAGTATACTATTTTGATGCCCTTCTTTTTTCCTCTTTTGTGTATTTTTTATTATTTACATAGTGGTTACCTTAGAATTACAATTAACATCTTAAATTTATAACAACTTGGTTTTAATAATATCAGCTTAGGGGGCACTGGATGGCTCAGTCAATTAAGCATCCGACTTCGGCTCAGGTCATGAGCTCATGGTTCATGGGTTCGAGCCCCACATTGGGCTCTATGCTGACAGCTCAGAGCCTGGAGTCTGCTTCAGATTCTGTGTCTCCCTCTCTGTCCGCACCTCCCCCACTCACTCACTTGTCTCTCTCTTTCTCTCTCTCTCTCAAAAATAAACATTAAAAAATTTTTTTAAATACCAGTTTAGGGGCGCCTGGGTGGCGCAGTCGGTTAAGCGTCCGACTTCAGCCAGGTCACGATCTCGCGGTCCGGGAGTTCGAGCCCCGCGTCGGGCTCTGGGCTGATGGCTCAGAGCCTGGAGCCTGTTTCCGATTCTGTGTCTCCCTCTCTCTCTGCCCCTCCCCCGTTCATGCTCTGTCTCTCTCTGTCCCAAAAATAAATTAACGTTGAAAAAAAAATTTTTTGAAAAAAAAAAAATTAAAAAAAAAAAAATACCAGTTTAGTTTCAATATACAAATACTCTGCTCCTTTACACCTCCATCTCTCCCCCTTTATATTATTGTCACAGATGATATCTTTATACGTCGTGTGCCCATTAACATAGATTTATAAATATTATTTCACGCATTTTCCTTTTATATCAAATGATGACCTACAAGGGGGAAAGGTTTAAAAGAAAGAGATACAAGGTGCGATGAGTCCTTGCAGGAGGGACACTGTGGATGGGGCTGGAGGAGAAGGAGAGAGCCAAGAAATCCTTCCAAGACAGTAAACATCTGAATTGAAATCGAGTTATGAAGAAAAAAAATTACTATGTAAAAATGCTTATTCACGGGAAAAGATATCCAAAATATTTCATTTTGGTAGCTTACCAAATAGCACAAATGATCTCATTTTTGTAAGTATGTGGTATATACATGTATTTAAAAACATATCTATCTACAGAAAAAACTCATGATTATACTCATAGTACTTGAATAGTGATTATCTCCAATTGTTGGAACTGTGGAAAGAGGAAACACTTCCTTTTTTTTCCCGAATGTATTCCATATTGTTTATTTCCAATAAACATGCATCACTTTTATAACCAGAAAAGGCAATGATGCTTTTTTTGTTCTGAAGGGTAAAATGAATGAGCGGGCATTCACTGTAGAGATAAAGTCAGAAAAGACCTGCTAGGCAGAGGGAACAGCATAAGCAAAGGCAAAGAGGGATGAAAATCCTGCTTTATTACAGGAACGGCCAACATATGGCATGGCTGGAGGGCACCGGGTGGCCTGGAAATGAAGTGTTTCCAGGGCCCACATAACCAAAGGCTTAATGTTTCATAAAAAAAAAGTTTAGTCAGTTCTTGGCATGAGGGCAGGAGAGTGACAAGTTTTGATTTACATATTAAGCAAATTAGTTAATAGAGGTGAGAAAGAGTCCAGAGGCTGAGAGGCCCGTCGGGGAGACTGTTGCAATAATTGAGGAAAGAGAAGATGGGGTGGGAACTGAGTCAAGGCTTAGAGAGTAGAGAATAAAAATGGAAATAGGAGAGAAGTGGAGGCCAAATCAGACAGTAATTATCTATGAATGGGAAGTGGATTTATCTGTCTCCAGGGTTGCCAGTGCTGGCATATGAATGGCAGGAGACCAGTTGTAAAGATGATCCTGATCCTGAGCATGATCAAGATAATGGTGACTCATGAGGAGGAAGTGGAAAATCCCATTAGAAGAGCCCCGTAGCCCTTTACAGTTTGCAAAGTCCTCTGACTTCGGTCTCCAAACACATCACGATGTGTGTTCCCATTCTACAGATGAAGAAACTGAGGCCTGGAAAGGTGACACAGCCAAAGCAAGACCCAGAGAACATCATTTACTGGCCACACGGATGGGCAGCCACTGCTTTTCCCAGCAGAGCCTGAGCAATGACCGTGTGACACTTTTTACTCAGATGACCTTGTGCAATTTACATAACCTCTCTTATGCCTCGGTTTCCTCTTCTATAAAATGGAGAAAATAATGCAACTTACTTCATATGTTGCTGAAAGGATTAAGCTACTTAACGCATGTAAAGAGCTTAGAGCCTGGCACATAGTGCTCAGTAAACATTCAGTCATTTTTTTGTATTAGTATCTACACACTACCCCAGATAGATCACCTGGAAAGAACGAATAAGGGGAAGCCATGCTCCTGGCATTGCACCTTCCTTACTTCTCAGACCCTAATTCCTGTGGAAAAGACACAGAGGCTAGAATTTGCATCCTTGGTCTAGTTCGCTAGGGCTTCAAGGCTCTTTGCAAGACCCATCTTTTCTAATCATTTCCATACATCTTGGTACCAACTTGTTCATTCATTCATTCAGCAAACACATATCAAGCCCTGATGTGGGTATATGCTTGGGGGCTAAGGTCACCAAGAAAATGAGCCTGTCTTCGAGGAGTTCACTATGTAGTTGGCTCAACTCACTCCCTTACTCACTCGTGTGTTCATCACTTACGACGACGAGCCTCCTCTGGGCCACACACATACGCTCTGTTTATATCTCCTGCCTTTGGACATAAAGCAATTAGATCTTTTCCCAGCGGTTGTTATGTTTCCAATCTCCTACTCATACTTTGCCCCCCTGTACCCACTCTGTGCCCACACACAAAATCACACAGGGAAACCAAAACAGAGACCCAAGAAGGATAAATTCTTCCCCCATATTTCCTGTGGCTGAACATCTCTCACTAGTTCCTAGAGTCTGAAGGGGACACCAGCAACAACTGAATTCTCTGGACCCTTTTACGTTCTTTGACTCATTTAGCAAACTGCTTCCCGGGCACCATGCTAGGCCAGGGCCTGTGCTGGGCAGCACAGGAGTAACAGAGTGAACCACGGGACATACCCTCAAGGAGTCTCCACTGAGTGGCTCAGCACCTCGTTCTCCCCGCAAATATTTACTGAGTACCTACCATCCACCAGACACCAGGACAGATGGAGCTTGCTGTGTAGACAGAGGGACGAACAATGAGTAAGCAAACACATGAACACAAGACAACTATCTATGATCAAGGTTCTGAAGAAAATAAAACAGCGTGATACGATAGTGATTGAAATCAGACAGCACAGGTTATTTGAATCTGAGCAGGACACGCTTCTCCGAGCCTCAGCTTCCTCACAGATAGTGTTTGTACATACCTCTGCTGTGAGGAGGAAATGAGTTAATATATGCGGAGCCTAGCACCCAGCAAGCACTGTATGCTGTTATTACTTTTATTTTAAATGTTTATTTATTGTCGAGACAGCGCAGGCAGGGGGAGGGGCAGAGAGAGGGGGACAGAGGATCCGAAGCAAGCTCCTCGCTGACAGCAGTGAGCTCCACGTGGGGCTCGGACTCACAAACTGCGAGATCACGACCTCAACCGACTGAGCCACCGACAGGCGCCCCTATCATTACTTTTAAGTAGATGCATAAACAGATTATCAACCACGAGGGAGGTGGTGCAGGATAAAGTGATACAGACACAAGGCATTCTGGGGGCACTGAGGAGGAGCCCCACAGGGGGCCTGTGCAGCCTGGCCAGGGAGGGAGGTGAGGACACTGGACACAGATGCCCTTCTTCCCCTTCCCTGGCCCTGCAACCCACCGGCTACCCTAAAGAATGTTGCCTCTCTCAGAGACTGGAGCAGGTGGAACGGGACAGAAAAAACAAACATACCTCACCTCCCTCAAGGACAAGAGTGGAGGGAGGGCTCCCAGGTGGCCGCTGAGATCCTCGCCAGGCACAGGGAAGGCAGGACAGTGCCTGCTTCTCCTGTTCATCCCCTTCTAGGCCCCCTGGCCCTTTAAAGTGCCCGTTGCCCCATCTGACGCTGAAGAAGCTGTAAGTGAGGCTGCCCAGATGCTCAATCCACGCGGGATTGAATGAAAGGGCAACGCTCATTCGTAAGACCCCTTCCTAGATATCCTAGCGTCCCTTCCAACAGCTCTGTGGCAGAAGCCTCATTGCCCCATCTCTCAGACGAGCACATGGAGGCTGAGGAAGAACAAGGATCCTTCTCACTCATTCTGTTCGGAAACAGCAGTGGGCAGTTGGAATCTAGCCTGGCGGCAATACGGCTGCTTTTTCTCCTCCCCCATTCGGCTTTTCCTCGACGGGGGAATATGCAGGAAAGACCATGGTTCGGGGGTTTGGGGGTTCAGGAAGGTAGAAGGAGTGAAAGACAGATATTGCTGTGCAGAATGAACTGGAACTGAGGTGAGGGCTCCAGGAAGGGGGGGTGGGGGCGGAGGGGTCAGTTTTCCAACCGGGAAAAGATGAAACAGACGGAACCACAGAGAGGAGGCCCCACTTGCCCCCACCCCCATCACAATAGGCATCTAGGCAAACAGGATGAGGATGGGACGAGCCCCCCTCTCTGCACCAACACCCTCCTCCAGCATCAGCCGGCCAGGCAGCCCCATTTCAAGCCCTGTGCCCACGGGGACCAGGATGTGGGCACCCAGGAATGGACAAGCCCTGACGTAGACAACTCTGCGACCCCCGTGCCTGGCCTCCACAGCTACAAGCCAAATACTCCTTGTGGTTTGGGGCCCAGCCAAGCGCCCACACCCCAGCTCACGGGACCGCAACTTCCCTGTTGCATCAGGTTTCTAAGCGCGTGCACACACCCCAGAGCCTGTTACACAACCGTGGTGCGCGTACCCAGCACCCACACAGCCCGGGTGGCCTGACGGTCCCACAGAGGAAACTGCAGCCTTGCTCGGAGGGCACAGGCCCCTCTCTACAGCCTGCTGGCTTCGAGAGCTGGAGGAGAGGTGCGGAGGGCACCTGGCCAGGACCCAGGATTCTGCCGGCTCTACCGCTGGCTCGTTGCGAAGCCCCAGTAAGCCACGTCCCCTCTCAGGGCCTGTTCCCCCACCTAGAAAGGAAGATCTCCTTCTACCCTGATGATCTGGGTACTCACTTCTCCTCCATGCCACTCAACACCCGCTAAACCACCACCAACATCCTCTGTCCCCCTAGGGAGGTCCGCAAGAAAGGGAGGCAAGAACTGCACAGCGTGGAGACAGAGGATTGGATAAGACGACCCCTAAACAGGGCTCTCTTCTGCTGGGGAGAAGCCCAGAAGTACACCACCAGTGGGTGTACCTCGAGGGGAGACCCCACGGTCACCTCCTGCTCCCTAGAAAGAGGGAGGACAGTGGCCAGAGCTTTCTGAGGTAGCTCTAAGGAGCAGCAGCTGGGGGAAGCAATTTTCCTCTTCGCACTTTTGATTTTTTCCTTTTCTCCACAACAAGCATGTGTCACACATTACTTTACAACAAAAGGTGGGGGGAGGGGAGGGGCTGGACACACTCACCTCCTAGGGCATGCGCCCTCTGCCCAGGACGATCCCTTAAATCAGTATTTCCCTAAGCATGTTGTGAAAGCGTTCCCATAAGCCCAGGAAACCGGGGCCAAACAAAGCCCGACAGGTTTTTTTGCCTGCAGGACTCCTCTGAGCCTCCAACACGCTAATCTGGGCCACGACCCTCTGAGGGGAGGAATGAGACAAGGAAACTCGTTTGGTCTCAGAGCTCTTTATAGGGAAGCATCTCAAGAGACACTTGCGAGGTACGGCCGGAACTCAGGGTCCAACGAGGTGGAAATTCAGGCACACACCCAACATAAGGGCCTCCGTCAAAGAGAGACAGCTCAAGCCCTAGAGGGCACTGAAGGCAGCCATCCTCGGCAACCACCTCCAACTGCATGAGCCAAACCCCAAACCCACTGCCCAAAACTGGCCTGAGCCCCACATCCCGGGGATGACAGTTACTGAGGCAGGTAGTAGTGTGAGAGGGCCCTTGGGTGGCCTGCAGCCTCCCTGAAGTTATTTAGATCTGCAGTGACCCCTGCTGGCTCTGCCCAAAATCACCCCTCCCCTTAGTCCTGGAGGTGACCTCCTGGCCTCCCTCACCCTCCTCTCCAGTCCCTGGCCTTCCAGCAGCTTCTCACTAGCCTCGACCCAGCCCTACTGTGATCCACCCTGACCACACCCTCCCACCAGGCCCCCACTCTTTTCCCCATCCCTGGGTTTGGAATATGGCTGGACTTTAATAGAGCCCACTAGTGAGTTCTGAGGTCTGAACTGGGGCACTCGGACGGCGTGAGGAATGGGGGGCTCTGAAGACTGCCTGCTCCCCTACCGAGGGCGTGAAACAAACCCCCAGGGCCACTGTAATAACAGCAAATATTCTGGGGCACACGTCTGGCCCAGTCAGTGGAGGAGGTGGCTCTCGATCTTGGGGTTGTGGGTTTGAGACTCACAGTGGGTGTAGAGATTACTTAAAAGAAACTTTTTTTAATAGCAAACATTCACTGAACACTTACTATCTTCTAAGAACGCGGCTAAACCCTTGAGGTAGATTATTCCCTTTAATTCTCATAAGAATTTTAAGAAGTAGGCACTATTCCTGTATGAACCCAATTTTCAGATCAGAAACTGAGACTCAGAAGTAAAAAGGTAAATGGCAAATCCAGGTGGACTCAAGTGGAGTTTCTGACGTTGGAGTCCATCCGCCTAACAACTACACTCTTTTACCATCCTTACATTTGCCCCCCACCGAAACTACCTGCTCATGCAAGTCTCTGCCTAGTACTCACTGCCTTGAAGAAGTATGCCTCAGTAGCCTTGCCCCATGCCCTCAGGTATGACTCTGTGACCCAAACCTGGCCATCTGTAACCTTCCCCCTGGTAAATTAGACTGCCAATTTGGTTGCCAAGCCCAGGACCCATCCCCTCTTCTGATGATTGTGTCTAGATTTATTTTTGGGCAACACCGAGGACCTCAGTAAAAGGGGCTTCGATGAAGATGCCTCCCCCCACCTGACCATCTCCAGGGGGAGCCGTGTGATTCAGGCCTGGCCACTCAAGCACCAAAATATCTTGGCTTCAGTGATTGGCTCAAGAAGGACAGATGACCCAAACGAGGCCAACAGGGCTAATCCCCGGAGTTCGCTGGAGTCACCAGTTTTCTGCTCTGGAGTTGCTAGTGGGTGCGTGTCTGGCAGGAGCTGCCAGGAGTGCTGCCTAAGGAGGTGATGCCTGAGGAGGGAGCTGACACAGGAGAGCAGACCTGATGACATTGTTCGAACTGTGCCAAAGACAGGTCCACCCTTGGACTTTTCAGTGATCATAAGCCAATAAATTACTTTTGTGTTGTTCTTGTCTTAAGCAAGTATGAGTTGGGCTCCTTCCTTTGAAACGGAGATCTAGCAAAGCCTCCCCACCATTCTTAATCATTATTAACAACTGTGTCTCCTTCTTGCCTTTTCCTGCTATGCTTATTTAGACATACTGGACATTTTTTAAATAAAAATTGACACCGCTGGCTACTCCTTCCTTTGAGATATACTCTTTTGCTTATTTTTGTGAAACCTCACTCTCTTAGTTTCTCTCGGGCCCCTCTGAAGTCCTGTTCGGTTCATTTTCCTTTTGCTGGCTCCTCTTCATTTGCAAGTAACAGAAACCAACCCTGGCATTTATAAGCCAAAAAGAATTTATCGGAAAAATATTGAGGAACTAGCTAGGGAATGAACTAGAAGGCTAGAATACCTCGCTTGGAAATGGAACAGAAATTACTTGGCTGAACTCCAAAGGCCTCTTCCATGCTAGCGTCAGGTGCTCACGATGCCCAGTCCCGAGAGAGAATCTGTCCAGCTGAGCTTAGGTCACATGGCCGCCTAGACTCTGGACCATCCCATGGAGGTGAGAGGGAGGGTCTGATGGTACATGTCTCTAGGGATCCTTCCAAACTATGGAATGGGAGAGCAAATCATCTGATATATCATACCACAAAATGGTGGAAAGATAATGCTTCCAAAGGGAACCAGAGACCAGGAGGCCACAAAATGAGAGTGAACATCTTCCTTGGGTTCTTGGGGCCGTGCCCTAGGTGTTTTCTCTACACTGCTCCCTGGGCCTTCTCATTCCCTCCCATAATGGATGAAGTTGCCACTGACAATGCCACTACAATTCCCAACAGAGACCTGTCTCCTGAGCCCAGACCCTGTATCCATGAGCCTCCTTACATGGATGGCTCACAGACCCTTCAACTCAATGGGTCCAACACTGAACTTGTCCTGATCACTAAACCTGCTCCTTCTTCAAGGTCCCTTAGCTCAATAGATGCAGTCACCAATCACTCAGCTGATCACACTAGAAACAGGGAGTCAAGGAGTCATTCTCAAGGCCCTACCTGCTTAAGGGGCTTCAAACATGGCAATCCCTCTATCTTGACACTCTCGTCTTTATCAACCCCAGCTTTCACCCCAACTAATTCCTTGTGGCATAGACTTC
Source organism: Prionailurus viverrinus (assembly GCF_022837055.1). Classification (NCBI taxonomy): domain Eukaryota; kingdom Metazoa; phylum Chordata; class Mammalia; order Carnivora; family Felidae; genus Prionailurus; species Prionailurus viverrinus. The sequence goes on along the minus strand of NC_062565.1, from coordinate 41,722,010 downwards.
TATCCATCACCTCCTCTTCTTCTTTAGAAATAAAACTGTTGATCTGTAGCTAGATCCATGCTGCCCAGAATAGAGACAAATTCCCAAGCCTCCTTTGAAGCTAAGTATACAGCAACCTCTACACAGTGGTATATAAGTAGAAATGATGTGTGCTACCGACAAAGATGTGTCCTTAAAGGAAGGGCATGCCCTTCTCCCTCTTCTTTTCTCCTTCCCACTGACTGGACTGTGGGCATAATTGTTGGAGTTCAGCAGCCACTTAGGACCATGAGATGGAAGCTGTGTATTTGACAATGGTAGCATGACATCATTAGATAGAAGGCGGGATCCTCGATGGTTATGGGGATGCCCTACCAGCCCTGAATGACCTAGCTCTGAGTTTCATTTATGTCAGAGAAAACTAAACTTGTATCTTGTTTACACCACCATTATTTGTGGAATTTTTCTGTCACTCACAGCTGAATCTGACCCTAACACACTATTCTCATCCTATACGTCTCAGCTGAAACGTCATTTCAATGTCATTTCCTCAGAGAAGTCTTCTCCAATCACACAGACCCAGAGAGGCTCTTTCCCTTAAAGTTCTGGGATCATCTACTCACCACAGCCAAGTTGGCCCTAACAGGTCTCAGGATTCCAGCTCAGCAAACAGGCTACTGTCTTGCTAGGAGTCTCCAGCAAGGAGGAAGATGGCACCCACCATCCTCCTCCCATTCAAACACTGGCCCAGGCAGATGTCAAAAGGGTTCCAGGGCCAGGTGCATCTGTTGTGGGGCCTACTGTCTCCAGATCCCACTCTTGCTTCTTGCTCTGGTGCCCCCAGATCTACTCGGATCTCCAGACCCCAGAGAATCCCTCTGTCCACCTCTGTCCCCTACCTTTAGGGATCCTCCAAAGGCATGAGGGTGTGGCTAAGTGATAACGTATGGAGAGTAAGGAATGAGGGACTGGTTTGGGCTCCTCAGGGCAGGAATCAAGCTTTATCCCCGTCTTCTTGCACCTGGCGTGGCACCTGGCACATAGTGGGCACTTAGCAAATCTACTGGATAAATAGAAAGGCTCTCCAGGGTGTGGTTTGGAGGGGAAGAAAGGGCTTAGTGCACAAAGAGGATAATTTGAGATGCTGCCCACTGGGTGTTCTGAGGACTGGAGAAGAGACGATGGAAGGGTAGTGAGAGCCAAGGGTCTGACCCTATCCCTACCACTGCCTTTGTGGAGGTGAGCACAGTCAGAGGAGGCTGGTGGGAATCAGATGCCAGCAGACCCTCTTCCTGCCCCCACCACACACCCAGATGGGGGTCTGGGTAAGTGAGCAAATTTGGCCAATGTCTCTGATCTGTGACGCTGCTGCTCCTCTTGCTAGAAAAGAATTAAAGAGGCAGCCACCACAGGGACACACAAGAGCTGTCCAGACACATAGGTCTTTCAGGCCATTGTCTTCTCCTCAACTCCCAGCTGTTCCCAGGGGGCCAGGATGATCCCAGGGAGGCCCAACAAACAGGAGTTCCAAGCCAGGGGGGCACAATTCCAGGTGGCACCTGCAAGGTCCTTCAGGAAGCAGCAGGTTCAGTGCAAGGCCTGCACAGGGCAGATAAGGAAACTGAGGCCAGAGAACAAGGACTGGCCCACAGCCACATAGCATGCTAGAGGTACAAGACCCCAAGGCTCCTGGCTCCCAATTCTGTGCTGTTTGCCACACCAGGTGGGACGCTGGGGAAGAGGAAGGGGTCTGCAGGTTTAGAGTAGGGACTCAGGACTTCACAGGACATCTACCCCCACCCCAACATGGAGCAGAGAAGAGCATGAGCTCTGGAGTTCAGATGGAATGAGCCAAATCCTAGGCTCACTTCTCATCAACACTATAACCTTCAGCAAACATCAGAACATATCTGTGCCTCAGTTTCCTCAACTGTAAAATACAGATAACACTAATGGTATTAATCTTACAGAGATACCGGGGCGGGGGGGGGGGGGGGCTGGGGATTAAATGAGTTGATATGCACTTGGAATGGCACTGCTATATAGTAAGTGCCCAATAAACACCTGCTGTCGCTATTGTGTGGTCATCAAAAGGTCCTCGTGACCTGCCAAAGCCTTTCCTGACTTAGCAAAAGGCCTTCCCCTGAGGAGTGATTTGCAGTGGCGAGTGGGAGGTGGCTCGGCCACACCCATTTCTCAGGGTCCGGGGCAAGCCGAGGCCCCTCCCCAGTGCTTACTGACCGAGACCTCCAGTCTCTGGGACTCAGTGGCCCCTCAGCCCCCCTCCAGTCGCCAGCCTGTCTGCTGGGCTTTCACGCCTGATGCAGAGATAAACACATCCCACGATAGCATTGTTCCCCACTTCCCGAAGTTCTCAAGTACAATCCTAGAGGGTGGGATTAGCTTGGCATTTGGGCAGCTCAAGGGTTTGGAAGGATTGAGAGAGGCTGTTCCCAGAGCCATCCAGTCCCATCCTTAAAGGTGGTGGAGGTGGCTGGGCATACAGGGAAGGGGCAAGGGAAGCAGCTGTGGCTTGAGCTTCTGGAAATTCTGCCACACCCTCATCACACACGTGAGCATTCACGCACACGCACGCGTGCGTGCACCCACACTTGGCTTAAGGTCGAAGGAGGGGTTGCGCACCTGAGTAGAGAAATGAGACACCTGTCTCCCATCGTCAATTCTCTCTCTGCCCCCATATCAGAGCTGTCTGGTCCCTGCACTCCCTCAGGTGGCTGAACTGAATAGCCAGGTATCTCTGGGAGAGAGGATCTCAGAGCCCATAGCACTGCAGAGCTTATGAGGAGCCAGGCAGGCAGAGGGGAGGGGAGTCGGGGGGGATGGAGCATCAAAATGTGCTTACTTCATCATTTTGGGTAGAGTCAGCCTGGGGAGAGAGGCCTCCTTCCTCTCCCAGCCAGGGCGGGCCCCTTCCTCCTGTCCCCACTCCCCAGTGCTCCCAGTACAACCACTCGCATGACCTCACTGCCACGGCCAGGCCAGGCTGATGGCCAGGAGCCAGGGCCCCGCCAAAATCCACATCCCCAGAGACTAGCACGAGCCAGGCAGGGCCTGAATATGTCACTCAAGCAACCTCCACCCGCTGAACCCACGCCTGTGAAGACAGCCTGTCCCACTAAGTGTTTACTCCGGCCAGGCAGGCTCACCTCCTCTCTCAACAAGGCTGAACTCAGAGCAGTCTTCTACCCCTGATGGCGTCTGTCAGCCAGAGCCATCCTGACTCTGACTTCTCCCCTGCTAAATCCCGCTCAGCTGCCCCATCACAGGACAGCCCCCCTGAGTCCCCTGGCCCACCTCTGGCCTCTCCGTTGTCTCACGAAGCCAAGGCAGCGGTGGCAGGGGTCGAGCGGAAAGGATGGGGGTGGCTCCCGGGACGTGGCAGTGCGGCTCTGACAGTGGCTCCAGCAGTTTCGGTGGCACTGATGGTGGTCACGGTACCAGCGATTACGGTGGGGGAGGATTGTTGGTGACAGTGGGGCTGGTGATGGTGACGGCAGTGGAGGCAGTGCGGCTGGTTGGAGCGGTGAGAATGCGGCAAGTAGGGGTGTGTCCCTCCCCTCCCTGAGGCTTAGGGACGTGAACAGACCATCACAAGGGTCCCTGAGGGCTACAGGAACAGGGGTGTGTAAGACGATCCGGTCACAGAAGGCCCCCGGAACAATGGGGTAATGACCCCTAGCCCCATTCTGCAGTGAGGCCTGATATGTTCCCCCTCCTGGACCTCTAGAGACCCTCCCCGCCACCCCAACCTGAAGCACATATCATCTGACCTAGAAGCCCCCAGAGCTCCCCTTGAGAGAAAGTGGGAAGAGGCCAGGCTTGGGAGACAGAGGATGCAATACTGGAATCCCAACTATTAGAAAACAAACTTGGGCCTGAACTTCACCAAAGAATGGGAATCATAATTCTTACTGGCAGGATCATTGTAAGAACTGAGATAAGTATCTCTAAAAGTGCCTGGCACAGAATAGTAGCACAATAAATAATAAATCTTTTTCATTCTATTTTCCAGGCCCTGTTCCCACATGCCTCCCTATACCAGTTTTCTGGAGGCGCTGTAGCAAACTGCCACAAACCCGGTGGCAACAGAAATGTATTCTCTTGTAGTTCTGGAAGCCAGAAGTCTGCAACCAAGGTTTCAGCAGGGTCGTGCTCCCTCCAGGCGCCCGAGGGGAGAATCCTCCCTCGTCTTGTCCAGCTTCCGAGCAAGGCGTACCCTGGCTTGGAGCTCCAGCCTCGGCCTCTGTCTTCATGCGGATCTTCTTCACATGGCCTTCTCCCCTGGGTTTCTGTATGTTCTTTCCTGTTTCTTACAAGGATTCTTTCACGAGATTTAGGGCCCACCCTGATCCAGCACGATCTCATCTCAATCCTTACCTTAATTACACCTGCAAAGACCCTAGTTCCAACTAAGATCACACTCAGGGGTTTCAGGTGGATATAAATTTGGGGGGGGGGAACTATTCAACCTGCTACACCCCCTCCTCAACCTCTGAGTGAGCCGAACCTAATTCCCCAACCCCCCCCCCCCCACCACCACATGGCACAGTCACGGCTATCCCTCCCCAAGCCTGATCCTGGACACCCCTACGCCACCCCGACCCCCACAGCATCCCAGGTCCTCAGACCTGGGCCCCGGGCTCCCTGGTGCCATGCGTGCATGTCTGTATGCATGTGTACAGATTCTCTTTTTCACTTGGCGATGATAAAGGGGGATTCTAGGCTTGAGTCGGAGTCCACAGGGGCCTCTCTGCTCGGAAATGCTTCTTCCTCTCCCCCTGGCAGCTGTTTGGTTTGGCGGGGGCCCAGCTGGCAGGCTCTGCAGCCAAGGAGCCCTGGGGGGCAGGGGGAGGGAATGGTGGGGGGCAGGCAGCTCCCTCCTCAGGCCCAGGCCCTGGGAGCTGGGCCAATCGCAGGCCTCCGTGCTGGCCAGCTCCAGCCCCCCTCACTCTTGGTTTTCCTCCTCCCTGCTCTCCTGTGCTCCCCATATGACAAAGGGGAATTCTGGAGACCCTCCACTACCCCGCCCCAGCCAAGGGGAAGACGTGCAGAAAAGGAGCAGCCACTGGCAACGCTAGAAACACACACTGAGAGAAAGATCAGTCAGCGGACCCTGGCGCTTTGCTCAGGGGGGCTCTGGGTACTCTTTGAGGCCACCCCAGGACAGTCTGGACCCCTTCCAGCCTCTGGATACCCTGTCCTCTGCCCCTCCCACGGTTCTGAAAGCTCCTGTTCTTAGTACCCTGTTCTAGGGCACCTGCCTTTTCCTTCCGGGGCCCCCTCTGGACCCCCAAACTGTTGCCAGTTTTTCTGAATCAGTCTTCTCTTCAGATAAGCGGGAATGAAAATGATTGCCTCCCAGTCCTCAGCAGGTCCTACAGCTTTTTACCACTGATGGAAAAATAGTAAAGAGGGGCGCCTGGGTGGCTCCGTCGGTTAAGCCCCCCGCTCTTGATTTCGGCTCAGGTGATGATCTCACGGTTTGTGTTTGTGCGTTCGAGCCCCGCGTCAGGCTCTGCGCTGACAGCTCAGAGCCTGCTTGGGATTCTCACTTCCTCCCTCTCTCTCTGCCCCTCCTCTGCTCACGCGCTCTCTCTCTTTCTCTCAAAGTAAATAAATAAAGATAAAAAAAAATTTTTTTTTTAAATAATAAAGAAACACAGGGAGGGACACAGGATCCTGAGCCCAGGTTTTAAGGTCTAACTGGCCTGGCTTTATGTCAAAGCCTTGCACTTAACACGTGTGTGACCCCGGACAGATAATTTACCTCTCTGAGCCTTGATTTCCTCTCATAAAAATGGGGGTACTCGTAGGTAACTTCCAGGTTGCAAGGATAAAATGGCAAAGCTTCTGAAACAAGGAAGGTGTCCTCTAAACGGTACTAACTTACCACATGCCAGGCACTGCATTTAAGTGCTTTGCATAGATGATCACATCTAGCCCTGAGAATAACTTCAAGAAGTAGAAATTGTTGGGGCGCCTGGGTGGCGCAGTCGGTTAGGCGTCCGACTTCAGCCAGGTCACGATCTCGCGGTCCGTGAGTTCGAGCCCTGCGTCAGCCTCTGGGCTGATGGCTCGGAGCCTGGAGCCTGTTTCCGATTCTGTGTCTCCCTCTCTCTCTGCCCCTATCCCGTTCATGCTCTGTCTCTCTCTGTCCCAAAAATTAAAAAAATAAATAAAAAAACGTTGAAAAAAAAAAAGAAGTAGAAACCGTTTCACGGCTAAGGGAGCTGGGCACTTTACCTTGAGTGTCGGAGCTGGAGAGCGGCTGAGCGGGGGGCCCTGAGCTCTAAGCCACCGTGCTCTGTGCCTCCACCCCTGGCGGGATGGCCAAGGTGGACAGTGTTACTATTAATATCGTTGGGGAAAACGTGTATTTTATGTACGTTTTGGAAGGAATCTGTGAGAAGAGCATGATTTTACCCTTATTTCGGCTTCATTTTAAAACTTCTGGGGCGCCTGGGTGACTCCGTCGGTTACACGGCTGACTCTTTTTTTTTTTTTTTTAATTTTTTTTTTTCAACGTTTATTTATTTTTGGGACAGAGAGAGACAGAGCATGAACGGGGGAGGGGCAGAGAGAGAGGGAGACACAGAATCGGAAACAGGCTCCGAGCCATCAGCCCAGAGCCCGACGCAGGGCTCGAACTCACGGACCGCGAGATCGTGACCTGGCTGAAGTCGGACGCTTAACCGACTGCGCCACCCAGGCGCCCCTACATGGCTGACTCTTGACTTCGGCTCAGGTCATGATCTCACAGTGAGTTCGAGCCCCTCATCAGGCTCTGTGCCGTCAGCACCAAGGCCTGCTTCGGGTCCTGTCTCCCTCTCTCTGCCCCTCCCCCCACCTCTCAACAATAAACGTTTGAAAACAAAACTTTTTTTTAACCCAGCGACGTCACTTGGTTTGCTAGCCTCGGAGAAGAGGTCTGAATTTTTGACGGGGGCTAAAGGTTCAGTGTTGCCATGGCTTGTGCCGGCCCACGGTGCCACAGTCCCGTCGGAGATGAACCGTGGCCCCAGCGCGCATTCTTCCTTGTCAGTCCTGAACCCAAGATGTCACCAATCCTAGTTATTTGTCCCCGCGTAATTGGTGTTGATTGGCAACTTTCCCTGAAATGGGGCAGAACTGCTCGGTTGTCTCTTCCAGGCAGCTTAAGTGTAGTAATATAAATAAAACAATAGTTGAATGTTAAAAACGAAAAACAGAAAACAAAAAAACAAAAAGCAGACCACGGAAAGCAGCTGGGCCACAGGGGTTTTCCCACAGGCCCCTGCAGGTGCAACACGAAGGTCTCCTTCACTCTGCACACATGGATTTGCATGCAGTTTTCGAGTAGGGGATCTGCCCAGCTGCCTTGGCAATTCTGAAGTCCTGGTCGCGGGGCCCAGCCCATCCCAGCCTCCCAGCCACGGCAGGAGACCATGGGGCTGGAGGCTCCCTTGGCTCTCATGCCCTGGCACATCTGGAAGCTGTTAGCTTCCATCCCTTCTCTCACTTCCCCCTCCCTTCTCCAGCTGTTCCTGGTGGCTGATTCTGGGAAGTACCCCTCAGTTGTGGACGCTTGCAGAGGACGGGGTGGGGGAGGGGGGTCCTCACCGCTGTGTTGGTGGCTGGGAGGGAGGTGGGCAGGCTGTAGAGGGTTCATGTGAGTCACTCAGAAGAGTTGGTCTCCTCCTCCCCTGGCCCTGCGGACAGCTGGTAGGGTTACTAGGGGTTGAGTAATGAGGAGGGGAAGACAGGGAGGAGGCAGGGGTGCGTGTGGAGAGAGACCAGGGAGCAGAGACCGAGAGAATGTTTCTGCCGGAAGAGATGGCCAAAGGGTCATCTGATAGTGTCCATTCCCCTGCTGCCTGGGGGTCACGACGACCGCGTAGTGGACAGAAGGCAGCCTTTGTGGTTGAACAGAGCTGGGTCACGAACCTAGCTGCATCGCTGTCGGTCTACGTGATCTTGAGCAAAGCCCTTATGCTCTCCAGGCCTGAGCAGCCTCCTCGGCGCAATGGACGGACGGCACCTCCCTGGCAGGCGGGTTCCGTGGCCCGGCCCACACTCAGTGTTTACTCAGTCCCTCCTAAGTACTGCCGGAAGTTGCACCAGCCACCTTCCCCACTCTCTAGTGCCTCCAGCCCACACCTGGACCCTCTCTGAAAGCCGCACCCTCCCCAGATGGAGTCTCACTCCCCCTCCCCTGGGCTCGGCTCTGCCCTCCTCACTTCCCAAACTTGCGGAAGATGCCTTCCCGAGGGAGACTGCCCCCGAATCTCCCTCTACCTCATGGCACCCGTGGCCTTGGGGAAGCTCCTGAACACCTCTCCGAGACCCGATTATCCCAGAGGTTAAATGTCATCACTGCTGCAAAGATGTCTCCCTATGTGCTTTCGTGTGCCATCTTCCCAGCCATTCTGGGACACGGATTTCTCAGCCGCCCTCTTGGACATGTGGAGGGAAGGACGGATGCTAGCACTCACTGAAGGCTTGCTATATACCAGGCCATGTGCCGGGCCTGAATGAAACCCTAGCTTCTCCCCTTAGACCACATGTGCTTTCAAGAGCCAAGGACTGGTTAACAGCTCCTACGGGTATTACTGCAAAGGGGCAGTGCCCCCAGGTGACCAGACAGCCTGCCGCTCATCATCCTGGCTGGGGCACTCAGAGAACCGTCACTCGGTCCCAACCCAAGGAGCTGGTCTGTCAGCTGCAGTTAGGTGCCCTCTATACTCCGTTCCAGAGCGGCTTCCCTTGCTGCTGTCCCACAAGCTCCAGTCCCCTGGAACGATGAAGTCACACCACCCTGCTCCAGCCTCATTCTTGGCCCTTTCTCTCCTAGCCCTTCCCGGTCCACGCCCCTTCCACCCATCCGAAGATTGACCTGCAGGAGTCAATCCACGTTGGTTCCTTGTTATATCGTCACTACCGTTCAAGTGCTTCTTTTGTGCCAGGCACTGTGCTAAATGCTTCACGGCTACTGCGTCATTCAATTCCCCACAACAACCCCCAAAATGAGTATTATTGAACAAATGTTGCCAAAAATGAAACCGAGCCTTAGAAATAGGGCCACCCAGGGCACCTGCATGGCTCAGTCAGTTGAGCGTCCGACTCGCGATTTCAGCTCAGGTCATGATCTCATGGTTCGTGACTTTGAGCCCCGTGTTGGGCTCTGTGCTGATAGTGTGGAGCCTGCTTGGGATTCTCTCTCTCCCTCTCTTTCTTTCTGTCTCTGTGTCTGTCTCTCTCTCTGCCTCTCTCTCTCATAACAAACAAATAAACTTTTAAAAATGTGAAAAAGAAAAGAGGAGAAAAGAAAGAAAAGAAAAGAAAAGAAAAGAAAAGAAAAGAAAAGAAAAGAAAAGAAAAGAAAACAGGGCCACCCCATACGCCGTGCAGTCTCAGTCTATGGGAACAGCACCCTCTGTGCCCGGCAGCAGCCCTGCACAGGTGTTCAAGAGCAAACTCGAGTCCACGCATAGCAAAGGATTCTAGGCCTGAATAATTAACTGCCTGTGTATCAGTGTCACCAGGTCCCCACTAGACTGCTCAAGTTCAACAGGTCCAAAACCAAACCCCTGATCTTTCCCTCTAGATGTACTTCACTCACAGCTTCCCCATTGCTGCTAATAGCAACTCCATCCTTCCAACTCCCAGGGCCAGAAATCTTGGAGCCTCCATTGACACACGTCCCCAAGATCTCACCTTCAAACATCTGAAAGCCTTGTTGGCTCTACCCTCAAAATATGTTCAGAACCCACTACTCCCAATCACTGCTTGCACCACCTGCCCCCTGCTCTCACTGGACGACTTCAATGCCCTCTTATAGCTCTCGCTTCTTCTGCCATTGGGCCCCCAGGACCCAGACCATCTGACCTCTGCCCTCTCCCCCCCCCCCCCCCACTCTGCCCTCTGTTCCAGCCTCGCTGGCCTCCAGGATACACTCCTGCCTCAGGGCCTTTTCTTAAGCTGTTTTCCTTGCCTTGAATGCCCTTCTCCCAAATATCTACGTGACTCACTCCTTCACCTCCCTCAGTTTTCAATCCTAACTCTCATCTCTCAATTAGGTCTACTCTGACCAAGCCATTTTTTTTCTGTAACTATCTTTCCCTCAATGCTCTCAATCTTCTTCCCTTATCCTGTTCAACTTGATTTCCAAAGCCCTTATGGGTTTCTAATATACCTATGATTTACCTATTTTTCTTTTTAAATTTTTTCTAATGTTTATTTTGAGAGAAAGAGAGAAACAGACAGAGAGAGAGAGAGAGAGAGAGAGAAAGCGCACACACACACAAGCAGAGGAGAGGCAGAGAGCGGGAGAGAGAGAATCCAAGCAGGCTCTGTGCTGTCAGCACAGCGCTCGACGTGGGGCTGAGATCATGACCCGAGCTGAAATCAAGAGTTGGATGCTTAACTGACTGAGCCACCCAGGTGCCCTTATGATTTACTTATTTTTGTTTTCTTCTTTATGATGTCTCTTGCCCACTGGAATTTCAGCTCCACGTGGGCAGGCAAATCTGTTTTGTTCACTGCCGCATCCCAAGTACCTAGAATTATGATTGGCGCATAGTAGGTGCTTAATATTTCTTGAAAGAATGAGGCAACTGAGCTGCTATATATCCTCAAGTCACCTTTGGGACAGCACATCTTGGGGGATTCAGGTAAATCCATTCTTTTGGTCAACACTTTTGGAGGGCAGCCATGTGTCAGGTCCTGTGCTAAGTCCAGGAAAGTGATCAGGGACAGATGTAGTCCCTGCTTTGGAGACTCTTTATCCAGAAGAGGATACAAGTACCACTTCCATTATCTCTAACAATGGGGTGTTGCGGGGGGAAGGGCGGCCATTCAACTTAATGCAAACAGTAATCGTTGAGCACACAGCATACATAAGGCTTCTTGCTTAGACATCAGTTTTACTTTGCCCTTAAAATACATTTCACAATTGAAAACACCTTCATATCCATATCTCTTGGGATCCTCACTATCACTACCACTGTATCACCCCCCACATTCTTCCTTCCATCCTGTCTTCCTTCCTTCCTTCCTTCCTTCCTTCTTTCTTTCCTTTCTTCCAGAACACTTCCCAAGCACCTGCTCCTTCCACAACACAGCAAGGTGCGGGTTGTAGGCTACCAATGTGGTTCCAGAGCCTAGGAGATTTAAAACTTCGCCCACAACAATTTTAGTAACAAGACTAAGCTGTTAGATGAGGAACAAGAGAAGCTGTAGCCCTCAAGAGAAAGTAGGCTTGATCAAAGATACAGGAAGTTCTCGTGGAGAAAATCCATCTGAGGCAGATCTTTTAAAAAAAGGATTTTCAGATATTCCAATGTTGAAAGGAGGAAGGAAAAGGATGCCAGGTGAAAGGCAGAGCTTGAACAAAGGTTTGGAGAAAAGGATGAGCCTAGCATGGAGGGCAATAATCTGGTTGCCACAGCAAAGTCGTCTGAGGGGTGGTGGGATTCAAGGAGCACTTTGCCCAAATGATGAATGGGAAGGCCAGCAGGTTGGCCAGATTTGCAGCAGGGATGGTGTGCAGACCTGGGTTCAAATCCTGACCATGCTCCTAGGGCAAGTGGCTTTCTCTCTGTCTTGGATTTCTTGCCTCTAAAATAGAGATGATAATTCCCTGCTCACACAGTATTTGTGAGGATTAAATGAGATGATATATATGAAAACCTCCGGCATGGCGCTTTGTAGATGCTTTTTTTTTAATGTTTACTTAATTTTGGAAAGAAAGAGTGCGATTAGGGGAGGGGCGGGGGGGGGGGGTACAGAGGATCCAAAGTGGGCTCCACGCTGACAGCAGCGAGCCCAACGAGGGGCTCGAACTCACGAACGGTGAGATCAGGACCTGAGCTGAAGTCAGACGCTCAACCGACTGAGCCACCCAGGCGCCCCTGTAGATGCTTTTTTTTTTTAATGTTTTTGAATCTGAGAAAATTAAGGCAGTGGGTGTGAACCCTCATTCAAGAAGTTTAGTCACGAAAAGAGGGAAACATATTGCACAATGGCCACAGAGTGCAGAGCACGGTCAAGTGAAGCTTTTTTTTTCCTTTTCTTTTTTTTTTAAGTTGAGGAAGACCTGCGGGTGTTGGGAAGCTGAGGAGGGTGGGCGCTGCCAAAAGACGGGCTGGTGATGAAAATGCTCTAAAACTGATTGTGGTGACGGTTGCACAATTCTGCCACTAGACTAAAAACCACTGGATTGTCACTTTCGGTGGGTGAATTGTATGGCGTGTGATTTACATCTCAATAGACCTTTAAAGAAAAGGCGGGCTGGATAGAACCACAAGCTCCTTTGGGACTCAGGAAGGGGCGGGGCCGGGGGGGGGGGGGGGGACTCAGCAGGGGCCAGACTTAGAGAACAGAGGGGGGATGCAGCATTCCTCGGAGACCCAGTGGCAGGCTGGGGGACTCACTAGTCACTTCCGTGGGCTTTAATGAGTGCCTACTAAGTGCCAGGCACCGTGGCAGGGGCTGGGAGAACTCAGATGCCCTCAAGTTGCTCACAGTGCTTGGGCGAATCCGACATAAGCGGAGCTGTGAAAGGGCACTTGGAGTGTGCTGGGAGCAGGAGGATCAGGTGGGAGCAGAGCGAGGATGGCTTCCCTACCCCAGGTCACAGTCTTCACCCATCGGAACGGGCTTGATCTCTCAATCACAGATAGACATGCAGGTGGGCTTAGAGCTGCAGCAGACAGATGCTTGGGGAGCAGGGACCAGTAAGACAGGGAGCTCCATAGCCTAACTGGGAGAGTTGTTGGAAGTGCCCCAATCTGAAGAGGTCAGACAGTCCTGAAGCCATCACCTCCAATTCCCAAGTCACTTCCATTAGCCCTTTTAAGGGGGGGGGGGGGGCTGAGAACATTTAGGAGTGCTCATGATGCATACAGTTCTAACCTGCATGTGGTTTCTTCGTTTGCTTGAATAAAGGCTGCCCCCCACCAAAATCGCTATGGGGTCTGCTTATGTGGTAAAGCGATTCCACTGATGACAGGTGGGTAGAGAGGGACCTGGTGGGTTTGGGAACAGGGCAAGGAGCCAGTGTGGGCCACAGAGAAGCCACCAAGCGGACAAACTACGGTTGGGAGAGCACCGAGAGTCAGATATATCTCTTGAACCAACAGCAAGGGTCTTTGGGACACACCCCAGACCAACCTGTAATGTTCAGCATGACCCCAAGCACCAGGATGTCCCCATGATCACCACCCGGAACTAATCACAGCCTTTCTCTTCGTCCTCACAGACCCGCACCCCTGTTGGCCCTTTCCCTACAGTTCATCAGGCAAACTGAGGCAGTGTGCTGGAGAGAGGTGGTTCCCAAAAGGGATCCTGGATCCTAGACCCCCTGGCTCTGCCCTCAGCTTGCTGTGCGGCGTCCCCCCTGGGCGCCGTCTCCTCACCCGTGTAAGAGGTAGAATGCGGAGAGGTTCAGAGCCTGGGTTCCACACCAGACTCCCGGGTTTGGATTTCCAGCTCTTCGCTTATTAGCTTTGTGAACTTCAGAATGTGACGTATCCTCTTTGTATCTCATTTTCTGTATCTAAAATGGGGATAGTAGCCACCTCAAAGATTAGTGTGAGGATTAAATGGGTTAATCAATATAAAGCACTTGGAATGCTGCCTGGCGCAGAGAAAAGTCTCAATACCTGTTAGGTATTTGTGTTATTATGACCGTGAGGGAAGAGTGCTCAGTGTTCTCCAAGGATCCTTCTAGCTCTGGCATTCTATGACCTTGAGATTCTGCCTGTACGTTCATATTTGTCCACATTTCTAATTCTGTTGCCATTATTTGAGTAACCCGGGCATCTCTCGAACCTGACTGATTACTTGACCTTGGGCTTCCCTGACTTACCTTTTCCTATAAACATCCCCTAGGATGCCTTGGGCCCCCATCCACATGCTGTGGGAAGTCAGAGCCTTTCCCCGAACCCCTGAGGGCTGGGATTGGGGTGTTCTCCGAAACCTTTCCTCGCGAAGGCTTCGGCTGTGTGGTGATCTGCTCCTCAGCCTCACCAGGCCCACATCTGTGGGGCAGACTTTCCTGAAGCTCCAAGTGTACAGTGGGAAATTACAGCACAGAGCAGGAAGCAACTTGAACGTCAAGGGGAGGCCATAGGAATCTGGGTGAATAAACCTCGGTGTGCAAACCATGCAGCTGTCAAAAAGTGAGAAAACTCTGCTGCTCGTGGACTAATCAGTAAGCAAACACGAAGCTAAACAAATGCTGAGTAAATACAAAGCTAGGTGCAGGATACGGTGAAAGACGTATTTGCGAAAGAAAGGTGGAGAAGGGGGAAGGAAGATATGTTTATGTACATTTGCCCTATATACATAGAATATCTCTGGGAAGCCACATAAGAAACTGGGGGAACCTTAGTGGCCAGGGGCAGGGGGAGAAGGAGACTTTTCATTATAGGCATACACCTCTGTGCTCTGAAATTTTTGAAATATGTAAATATATTATCTACTAACAAAAAATAATTTTTTTAAAAAAATCAAGACGAGGGGCGCCTGGGTGGCGCAGTCGGTTAAGCGTCCGACTTCAGCCAGGTCACGATCTCGCGGTCCGTGAGTTCGAGCCCCGCATCAGGCTCTGGGCTGATGGCTCAGAGCCTGGAGCCTGTTTCCGATTCTGTGTCTCCCTCTCTCTCTCTGCCCCTCCCCCGTTCATGCTCTGTCTCTCTCTGTCCCAAAAATAAATTTAAAAAGTTGAAAAAAAAATTAAAAAAAAAATCAAGACGAGACTTACTTCTACCTAGAGATTTCTTCACTGGTCCTCAACCGCTGGCCCTCTTTCGAGGGCCCTACCCACAGCCCTCTCTGCCCAGCTGCCTCAGACTTGTCAGTTTCCTGACCGCTTCAGGTTATGCAAAACTTTCATTCTGCCTGAACCTTCATCTTCACCCATTGAGGCCATGCCTTCCTCACCCAAAGGGCCCATCGCTGTGTTTTCCCCACAAAAGAACCACTTCCCCAAGATGAAACATACTGCATTCCTAGAAAGCAGAAAGAACGGCAGTCACTCCTGGGTTAGACGGCCCTTTAGTTTCTCTGCCGGATCCATTTCCATGCCAGCCTCCCGTCTGGACTGTGAGTTTCTTTTTTTTAATGTTTGTTTATTTTTGAGACAGAGAGAGACAGAGCATGAGCATGGGAGGGGCAGAGAGAAAGAGGGAGACACAGAATCCAAAGCAGGCTCCAGGCTCTGAGCTGTCCGCACAGAGCCCGATGGGGGGCTCGAACCCACGAACCACGAGATCATGACCTGAGCCGAAGTCGGACGCTCAACCGACTGAGCCACCCAGGAGTCCCTGGACTGTGAGTTTCTTGAAGGCAGAAACCTGTCCTGTTCACTCCCTATCGCCAGCAACACAAGTGCTCGCATGCACACCACGTCAGGTCTCCGGGAAGACAGTTGCCGTGGAATAAGAACAGCTCACACTTACTGAGTTTTTTACTCCGAACTGGGTACTCCTCTACATGCCTTTGGCGCATTAACTCCTTCGGTCTTCAGAACAACCCTAACATCAGCCCTATTATCATCCCCCTTGTATAGATAAGAAAACTGAGACACAGAAGATCAAGGAACTTAACCCAACATCACCGCTAATAAGTGGCAGAGCTGGGATTTGAACCCAGTCTGAGCCCAGAATATATGTTCCCGATTCCTCAGATCATCTCACATGACCACAGTATGAGCCATATGCTATCCAGAGAGAGGCTCTCCTGGCCGGGCCACCACACAGAGGAGTCCCAGCCAGAACCTAAGCCTGAGAAGTGGGGAAAAGGTCTCATGGAGTCTCCTTCTCCAGAGACTTTTGAAGGGAAGGGCGGACCCCTCTCAGTCTCATCCTGCCTGGAGGCAGAAAGCTGGACAAGATCCCCTTCCAAGGTTTTCAGCATCTTCTGATTCTCACCTACGCTGAAGGCCCTAAGAGACGCCTGTGTGCAGCGTCCGTCACTGGGTACCGCATGGAGCGGCCACCAATGCCAGAGGTTAAAGGTAGGGAGCAACACGGCCCCTGAGAAAAGACAAATGTTGGTCTGGTCCCAAACCCGTGCTTAGCAGTCAGAGACCCCAATGAGGCTACCAGGAAGCAGGCAGGGGGCAGAAAAAGGCTGGCCTTCCAGCTCCCAAACTGCCAACCCCTAAGTGGCCCGACCCCCTTCCCCAATGCCCACACTCCCAAGTGTGTGCTCACAGAGGTCCCGGCCCAAGCAGATGTGCCCCACATCCCCTGAGGGTGCAACACCCCTCAGCTTTGACATGTATCAGTGAGTACATGGGCCAAGAAATCCATGCCTCCCTCCATGCTTCATTTCACAAGTTTCCGCTGGGCTCGTGAGGGCGCAAGCCCCACATAAGGCACCAGGGATGTGGGCCCACATAGAGGTCACCTGTCTAGTGGAGAAAAGCAGCACCTGAACAAGGAAGCAGACTAAAGGTCCCCATCGGCTGGACGGCTAGAAAGGGAATAGGTGAGCCCAGTGATGCAGGAGCCCACAAAGACTTCTTTTTTTTTTTTTTTAACATTTATTTATTATTGAGAGACAGAAAGAGACAGAGCATGAGTATAGGAGGAGCAGACACAGAATCCGAAGCAGGCTCCAGGCTGTCAGCACAGAGCCCGGCGCGGGGCTCGAACTTACAAACAGTGAGATCATGACCTGAGCATAAAGCGAGAGTCAGATCCTTAACCGACTGAGCCACCCAGGCGCCCCCGCACAAAGGTTTCTTAAAGGAAGCAACGTTTGTGCTGAGCCTTAAAAGAAAAGTGAATGAGGGCAGGGGAGCAGGGGTGGGGATGAGCTTTCCAGCAGCAGCTGGAGCCCGTCTCTGTCTGGACAGAATATGCTTCATATTGTGGGAGACTGAGGGCCAGCTGGGGAGGGTAGATCATCTGGGGCGACGGGCATGTGGAGCCCAAGAGTAACAGCCACACACAAGATGGAGAGGGGAGGGAAAGAGAAGGCTGGGAGCCATGCAGGCCCTACAGGGTCCTGGGCTTATGCTGCAAGAAACAGTGAACTGTGGAGGGGCGGTAAGCAAGAGGGTGACATGGTCTTCTTTCTGGCTTAGAAAGACCATTCTGGCAGGGCAAACAAGGATACGAAGGGGGAGAACTCTGGGCCTTATGAGTCAGCCTCACGGTCTACAGGCCCCTCCTGCCCTTCACACCAAGCAGGACTCTGTCCACATGTGTGTGAGCCATGTTTTCATCCACAAGCGTGTTAAGGGAAAGGAAGATGGCCCCATACATGGCTGGTCCGGGCACTGTCTTGGGCCCCAGAAGTGCGCAATGCTGGATCCAGCTGGTCTCCACCAGCAGCTGTAACCCCAGCAGGGGCTCAGAGGAGAGCAAGAGTGAGCCTTTCATGGGGGAGGTGGGGCTGGAAAAGAAGGTTAGAGGTTTAAGACGGCAGCAAACACTTACTGAGTGCTCAGCATGTGCTAGGCACTGTCTCAAGACTTTATACATATTAATCCTATGAAGTAGGTTCAATTACCGTCCCCATGTTGCAGAACAAAGCAAGTAAAGCACAGAAAGGGCCCGCACTGTCTCCCCTGGGGATTCAAACCCAGAGTCTGGCTCCTTTCGTTTAGTCAGTAAATACTTACTGAGCATCTACTATGTGCCAGGCACTGTCTAAGCCCTTAGAACACACTGGTGGATACATAGTGAATTTCCAAATGGGCCACACAGTCCACAACTCTGCTGTGCTACCTCCCTGGGGTGTCATGAACAGCAGCGAGGGTCATTCCTCATGGTCGACGAGACTGCTCAGTACCCCAGGGCATTATTGGCCCCGTTACCAATGAAAAAGAGTAACCGCTCTACTGAGAGGCTGGTGGTCTCCGGGGTTCACGACCCTGTCTGCTAGCTAGGCTACTAGACAGAGGACCCAGGGTTTGGGCCCTGTGGCACCCTCACCACTGGAAAGAGTACCCCTCCGACCGCCTCTTGGGGCCGTGCCCAGGCTCTTGGAGGCCACCAGGGAGAGTCAGGGAGTGAGACGGGCAAAGAGCAGTTTGTTAGACTTCCTAGAGGAAACAGGGGTGACTCAGTTTCTCGCTCCCCCAGTCTGCTCCTGACCCTGTAATTCAGGGGGCCTCTCTCAAGTAGGCAGGGGGAAATGGCAGGACACTGGGGCAACTGGGCTGCTCTCCTGCCTGGGTGATCGGTAGCTACCTCTGCAACGGTCATGAGTGGCTGGCTGCTGAAGGAGGCGCACGGGAGACAGGGCTTCAGTGCCGCAATCTTGCGCCAGCTGCTCCAGGCAGGCGGGCTGTGCGCCAAGTCAGCCTCAATTATTCAGCAATCTGAATTTCTTGACTTCATAAGCCAAGGGCAAGAAAGACATTGTCCGAGTTTGTATTCCTGCCGCAGGCTCGAGAGAGCCCCCGTCCATGCCCTTCTCCCAACTGGTTCCTTTCTTCCCTCCCTGTGCCCGAGAACCTCCCTGAAATGCTGCCTCCTCCAAGAAGCCTTCCTGAACTGACAGGAGTTAATGCTTCTCCTTGCCTCTGATCCATGTGCTGATGCATAGCCTGACTCAGGGCTTCTCCAGTGTTTTGCTCAAACTGTCAGGAAGTATGACCCACTGTCCATGCGTGGGCCCATGCGTCCTGACACGATGACCACACTGTGACCTCTGATCTTTTTTTACCTTCAAATATATGTGAGCTTTGCATTCTACTCCGGGATATAGCCGTATCTCTTATCAGATTTTCAAAACTACCTTAGGTTACTTAAGATGTGAAGCATGATTTTTCTCCTAAAATCTTCCAAGAAATTGATGCTCCAAGACAATGTCCCCTGTTCAACCTGTAACTTTGTAAACCACCTGTGACGTCAGCAGGACCATCACGTATGCCTCAGCTGGAGGACCAGTGAGGCAATAAACAGCTGGAAGGACATAAGGGTATCTTGCTGGTACAGAGACATTTAAGCCCCACGGTTCTCAGGGGCAGCTGGGGCCCCCTCTGTTGTCACCTCTGTTGACCGGGCTGTCCAAATACAGTCTCGTTCTAGGGGTGCCATGACGTGACTGCGGTCAGGAAGCAGTTCTCGAGAACACTGCTTCTCTAATTGACTGTAAATTCGAATCACCTGAGGATCCTCTAAATGCCCCCCACACACACCACACCCCGCCCCCCCCCGCCCCTGATGCTCAGGCCACAGCCTCTACCAGTTAAATCGGCATCTCTGAGGATGAAAACAAGAGTAGTTTTTAAAGCTCTCCAAAGGATTCCAATGTGCGGCTGAGTTTGAGAACCAGCGATCTGAGCCAACCCCTTTATAATGCAGATGGGCTGCTGAGACCCAGGGAGGAGAATCACCCAAGGTAACACAGCATGACAGTGATTAAACTGTCTTCCAGTGCCCAGGGCAGGCCTCCTTCTGCCATGCCCCCGCCCCGACGCTGCATGTTGCCCTGGGAACTGAGCCGACCTACGGCAACTCCCACCCGGACCTGACCGTGGAGTGTTTGGCTCAAGTGTAGCTCAGAGGAAGGAATCCAGGAGAGGCTGACAGAGCCCCTCACCCCAATGTGCTCTCCTTCAAGCAGTCCCGAGGCTGGTTACCTTAGGGCAGAGCCCAGCTTGGAAATTCTCCAAGCCTTGACACCAACCTGGATTTAACGGGACATCAGGGAGACTGGAGGATAGGGGAGGAGGGGCGGGAACGGGTGGGACTTGGGGCAGGGACACCAAAGAGAGATGGGCTATGACCACAGGCAAAAGCTGGGGGTGGGAATGGATGATGACTTCGCTGACCCCACCCTGTGGGGCCCTACTACTCCCCACTCCCCACCCTCTTAATGACGTCCTGACCCCTGCCCTCCACCTCACTACCTTCACCCCCCGTTTGGGGAGGTGACCAAAATGCCGGCAGCCTGAAGGCTGTCAACAACTGTTTTCATTCCAAGGTTTGGCTGGGCCTGGCAGGTCCATCCAGGGTCCCACAGCCCCCTGTGTCTAGGCTGCGGGGCACACACCCATGAAATAGAACCCCTGGGGGCACCTGGGTGGCGCAGTCGGTTAAGCGTCCGACTTCAGCTCAGGTCACGATCTCGCGGTCCGTGAGTTCGAGCCCCGCGTCGGGCTCTGGGCTGATGGCTCAGACCCTGGAGCCTGTTTCCGATTCTGTGTCTCCCTCTCTCTGTCCCTCCCCCGTTCATGCTCTGTCTCTCTCTGTCCCAAAAATAAATAAAAACGTTGAAAAAAATTAAAAAAAAAAAAAGAAATAGAACCCCTGGAAACAGAGGAGGAGGCATTCCGGGGGTTCTGGGCCACTGGACTTGGGGCATTCATGACCCTCGGGGAGGGGGGGATTTGCAGGGGAAAATAAAGACCTTCTGTCCCCTTCCTCTCCTGTCTGCTAACCCTGCGATTCTCAACCCTGACAACACAGAGAAGCACCTGAGGAAATTTTTTATTTTTTTTATTTTTTTTTATTTTTTTTCAATGTTTATTTATTTTTGGGACAGAGAGAGACAGAGCATGAACGGGGGAGGGGCAGAGATAGAGGGAGACACAGAATCGGAAACAGGCTCCAGGCTCTGAGCCATCAGCCCAGAGCCTGATGCGGGGCTCGAACTCCCAGACCGCGAGATCGTGACCTGGCTGAAGTCGGACGCTTAACCGACTGCGCCACCCAGGCGCCCCCTGAGGAAATTTTTTAAATGCGGGCGCCTGGGTTCCAGCCCCAAGGGAGTTCAGTTTAACTGCTGAACTCAACTCTGGGGAGAAGTTGGGGCATCTTCTGCTTTTAAAGCTCTGCACGTGAGGGGCACCTGGGTGGCTCAGTTGGTTAAGCGTCCGACTTCGGCTCAGGTCATGATCTCACAGTTCGTGATTTCGAGCCCGCCTCAGACTCTATGCTGAAAGCTAGCTCAGAGCCTGGAGCCTGTCTACTGATTCTGTGTCTCTCTCTCTGACCCTCCCTTACTCATGCTCTGTCTCTGTGTCTCGTCTCATCTCTCTCTCTCTCTCTCTAATATATATAAAACATTAAACAACATTAAAAAAAGAAATCAGTGCTCTTTAAAAACCACGGAATTGGGGCGCCTCGGTGGCTCAGTTGGTTGAGCGCCGACTTCGGCTCAGGTCATGATCTCGCGGTCCGTGAGTTCGAGCCCCCCATCGGGCTCTGTGCGGACAGCTCAGAGCCCGGAGCCTGTTTCGGATTCTGTGTCTCCCTCTCTCTGACCCTCCCCCATTCATGCTCTGTCCTCTCTGTCTCAAAAATAAATAAACGTTAAAAAAAAATTTTTTTTTAAATAAAAACCACAGAATTAACTTAAAAAAAATTTAAAGCTCTGCAGGTGATTCTAATGTGCAGCCAGGAGCAAGAACCCCTGCCTGATGGAACCATGATGGAACCATGATGGAACCATGATGGAACCATGCAGACAGGAGAATGGATGCTCTCACTGGGCAGAGGGTCAAGGAAACAGTCTGCTCTTTGTGGGGCTGCAGGGCAGGTAATAGACCCTGAGACTCCTTCTTCAAGTCCACTGTAAGAGGTTGGGCCTGGAGCACGGGCAGGTGCTGGTCCTTGCTCCCCCTTGCCTTGCCTTGGGCAATCTGGCTTCTCAGGACCTCAATTTCTTCATCCCTAAAACAGAACAGTTGCCACCTGGCAGGTACTTGTGATAATGAAGTGATTCAGCCTACACACTCCTGAGCATAGAGTAAGCACCAATAAAAGGTAGGCTTTGATTATAAAAAAATAAAAGCCGATGTGCACACCGGTGTTCACAGCAGCTTTCGTCACATTAGCTAAAACATGGAAGCAACCCAAACGTCCACGACAGATGAGCGGATGAGCAAAAGCTGGTATAGATATACCCAGGATATCGTTCAGCCCTAAAAAGGAAGGAAATCCTAACTTCCACGGCACCACGGATGAGCACTGAGGGCATTATGCTAAGTGAAATAAGCCGGTCACAAAAAAAGACAAATATTACTGTGTGATTCCACTTATACGAACTACTTGGAGTAGTCAAATCAGAGAGGCAGAGAATAGAATGCGGTTACCAGGGGTGGGGGCGAGAGTCAAACGGGGAATTCGTATTTATGGGGACAGAGTTTCAGTCTTACAAGACGAGAAGATCTCTGGAGATGGACGGTGGCGATGCTTGCACAACACGAGGAATGTGTGGGGCACAGCTGGGCTTCACGCTTCAAAATGGGTCCGACGTTGAAGTTTCTGTTATGTGTGCTTTACCGCCGTGAAACAAAACGTGGCGAAGAAAGAAAATCGAAGCCAGAATCGGCGATACAGCTGAGTACTGGTCTGAGTGCGAGTGAGGCCGTTCCCAGGGAAGAGCAGACACATAGCCCTGCCTTCGGGCCTCCCTTTCTGAGATAGATGGAGCGGGACAGATGCGCAATGAACGAACCCAGGATTTACACCACTAATAAACAGGAACTAATACATGGGTTTAAATATTTACACGGCACGCAGGCTTCTGGGCAAGGACATTCTCAGGGAGGGCAGAGAAGAAGAGGGGGAGGAAGGGGCAGGAGATAGAAGAATGGAAGGCCTCGGGAAAAAGTGGGGGTTGAAGCTGCCCAAACTCGTTTCCAGTGCACCCGGGAAAAGAGGGACAGCTACAGGAGGGGGAAACCCCTGTCCAGACCCAGGGGAGTATGACAGAAGCCTGGGCCATGCTGTTCCTTCCTTCTGTGGAGATCCTTGTTTACCCTGAGAGGCTGGAAGAGAATGTAATCAAATTATGACTCGTTATTCTAAATTACTGTCTCCAGTGGGAAAGGCAGGAGGCAGGAAGCCTGGAAAGGAGAGACAAGTTGTTTTCTAGGACATTGTTTGTTTGCTCATTCTCTGGCTCCCTCTGTCCCCAAGCCCTTTCCCTCCCTTTCTGCCTTCCCCCATCCTGGCCTCTCCCTCCCTCCTTCCTGAGCTCTGCTCCCTACCCCACCCCCACCCCCAGCTCTGGGGCTGACTCAGGGTGGGGGGTGGGCAGAGCAGACACTCCTTAGTCTCAGCAAGTGACCCTGGGTAGGACCACAGGAATATCCTGTCCCCCAGGACTACAGGACCATTTTCCAGCCTCCCCCACCTGCCAACCAAGGAGAACAAATACTGAATCTCTCTCTTTCTAGATGGGCAGGTCAGTTGGTTGACCAGGACTCTGTCTCTAATTTGCTGTGTCACCATAGGCAAGTCATTTGTCCTCTCTGGAGCTGAGAGGTCATTCCAGAAAGGGGACCACCCTCCCTGCCTGCCACTTCTTGCCTTCCAGGACCCATGTAAGACAGGGGGTGACTCCCTCACCCGGAGACCCTGGGAGCCTGGAAGACTGAGGCAGATGACATGCGCAGGCCTTCAGGGACAGGGACAGCTGGGGTCATAGAATGGCCTGTGCCCTGGCCCCCACAGAGATGCCAGGACCAAGCTCCCCTGGAAGCCACGAGCTCGATGCCCCTTGTAGGGAGCACCCCACCTATCTCCTTGCCTCCACTCAGGCCTGCAGGCAGATTCTCAGAGAGGGGGTAGAAGAACAGATGTCCCACTGAGAGGTCAGATGGGCTAGAAAGGGAAAAGAAGAGAAAGCACTCCCCTCTCCCTCTGCTCACTGCCTTCTGGTCATTGGGATTCTGTGTCTCCCTCTCTCTCTCTGCCTCCCCCACTCGTGCTCTGTCTCTCTCTCTCTCTCTCTCTCTCTCTCTCAAAAGCAAATAAACATTAAAAAATTTTAATAGGGGCGCCTGGGTGGCTCAGTTGTTTAAGCGTCCGACTTCGGCTCAGGTCACGATCTCGCTGTCCGTGAGTTCGAGCCCCGCGTCGGGCTCTGGGCTGACGGCTCAGAGCCCGGAGCCTGTTTCCGATTCTGTGTCTCCCTCTCTCTCTGCCCCTCCCCCGTTCATGCTCTGTCTCTCTCTGTCTCAAAAATAAATAAACGTTAAATTTTTTTTTTTTTAATTTTTTTTTTTTAACGTTTATTTATTTTTGGGACAGAGAGAGACAGAGCATGAACGGGGGAGGGGCAGAGAGAGAGGGAGACACAGAATTGGAAACAGTCTCCAGGCTCTGAGCCATCAGCCCAGAGCCCGACGCGGGGCTCGAACTCCCGGACCGCGAGATCGTGACCTGGCTGAAGTCGGACGCCTAACCGACTGCGCCACCCAGGCGCCCCTAAATTTTTTTTTTAATTTAATAAGTAAATAAAATAAATTCACCCTGAAACTATCAGATCCAAAGGTCACCCAGAAGTTGCCACGAGCCAGGAAGGACGATGTTGAGGGAGTCTCCTCACCTCCCCCATCTCCCTCCACCCCCAACCCCACCCCCACCCACCCCCTTCCAAAGCCTGTCTCCTGGGGTGCCCGAAAAGGCCTCTGCAGGAACAGCAGGGCCAGCATGAAGGAAAAGAGAAGGAAGCTTACTCCCCTGCTCCCAGCCTCTCCCTTCAGCCCATCCTAACCCCAGCAGCCGAAGAGCAAAGGAAGGACTTTAGCTCTAGGGTGATCAAGCCACAAAGTGAGAGATGAGATCAGAGACTTCCTACCCGACCTCACTCTTCGGGGGAGGTCACAGGAGTCCAGAGCAGTCCAGGGACACCCCCCTGGTCACATGGCCAGTCAGGGGCAGGCCCCTCACCCAGACCCAGGTCTCCTGACTCTACCCCTCAACAGTGCCTCCCAGGTATTCTTCAGCTGCGCCCTTCCTCGCCTCCTACCACCACTGCCCTCGTCAGCCCCTGCCTGCTGCCTTACAGCTTCACACACAGACATTCATTTCTCACAGTTCTGAAGGCTGGGAAGCCCAAGATCAAGGTGCCAACAGATTCGGCTTTTGGTGAGGGTATGCTTCTTGGCTTGTGGATGGCCCCATTCTCGCCAGGTCCCCACAAGGCAGAGAGAGAAAGCCCTGGTGCCTCTTCTTCTTATAAGGCTGCTAATCTCACCATTGGGGATCCACCTTCATGACTCATGGAAACCTAATCAGCTCCCAAAGGCCTCGCCTCCTAATACCATCACACTGAGGGTGAGTGCTCCAACATATGAAATGGGGGGGTGGGGGCACAAATATTCAGTCCTTGACAACCACTCTGTGACTTTTGTCCCCCACCAGTCCTGTCTAGGACTCTGAGGAAAACCATTCCAAACAGTAGAGCTCCCAGGGGCCCTTGCCGGCCGGTCCCTCAGGCTGCCCCCCTCTCACCTAGATGCCCACCCCTGGCCTGGGACCCTAGTGACCTCTGGGCCCTCTGATAACTCCCACAGTAAACCAGATAAAGCTGGAGATCATGGGAGGGTGTGGGAGTCACCTGCAGACTCAGAGCAGGTCGTTTAGCAGAGCTCCTACCACAGCTGGATCATGGCCCATGCTCAGCCCATCCCACCTGGTGACTCCCCCGACATCATTCTTTTTAAAATTTTTTTTCAACGTTTTTTATTTATTTTTGGGACAGAGAGAGACAGAGCATGAACGGGGGAGGGGCAGAGAGAAATGAGACACAGAATCGGAAGCAGGCTCCAGGCTCCAAGCCATCAGCCCAGAGCCTGACGCGGGGCTCGAACTCACAGACCGCGAGATCGTGACCTGGGCTGAAGTCGGACACTTAACCGACTGCGCCACCCAGGTGCCCCCCGACATCATTCTTTATGGGAAGAGAATCTGAGCCTCTGTAAGGTGAAAGGACTGGTCCAGGCTCACCCAGCAGAGCCCCCAGGTCTTCCACTCTGTGGTAGATGCCGTGATGCATTGTTCGGACCCCATTTTAGGAACAAAGGACCTATTTTTCCAGCTGCTTAGAGTGCTGTAGGCAGAAACCCCTGAGCTGCCAATTCCTATCTGGCTGAAGAGGGACCCACGCCGATGGCTGGTCATCATCAGGACAGGAAGACCTGGCCATCTTGTCCCTACTTGAGACAATCCTGAAGGATCATCTCGGCTTCAGGGCTCCCTGTGGGAGACTGGGACATTTCACTGAGACCCCACTGCAGCTTGACCCCTCCCTATGTCCAATCCTCCTTCCTTCGCTCCCTTTAGGGCAGACATCGGTCCTAAGAGCACTCCCTAAAAAAAAAAAAAAAAAAAAATGCCATGCTCTCCAATTGAGAGAAGGTTGGATGAAGCAAAGTGATGGATCATCTATAGCTTTCCAAACCTATCTGTCTTGACACCAGTTCTGTTAATTTGATTATGTCATCATTTCTTAGAGTCTTTGTTAGACAAATAAAAATATTTTCTTCAGTAAACAAACAAACATTGCACGCTAACCTCCGTCTCAGAGGCCACTTCTAAGGAACCAAATCTGCAACATACTCTGAAGCCAGGGTGTTTTCCATTGCTCCGAGAGGCCCCATGCCTTACTTAGGGAAATAAGCTTACCCAAAGGAAGACAAAAAATAAACAGCTCCGGGGGGGGGGGGGGGGGGACATGGAAGATGGCTCCTGACCTGGCAGAAGTCAGAAGGAAAAGCAAATCTACCAGCTGACAATGAAGGCATTAAGGGAAAGCTCCACAAGAGCAAGACGGCAACTGGCATAGACACTCGTAAAGACCAACTGTGGGGTCAGCCTGGCAGAGGAGCAGGGTACAGAGTGTGAGCATCACGGCACCATGATGACC
The DNA here is from genome assembly GCF_022837055.1 of Prionailurus viverrinus. Taxonomy (NCBI): domain Eukaryota; kingdom Metazoa; phylum Chordata; class Mammalia; order Carnivora; family Felidae; genus Prionailurus; species Prionailurus viverrinus. The sequence goes on along the minus strand of NC_062565.1, from coordinate 41,695,406 downwards.
ACAAGAGGGTAAGTGTGAGGACAGCCAGCCAGCAACAAGCCCATCAGACACGAGATAGCACCTTCTCTGTCAATCTTGATGGATTGGCACGTTGACAGATGTAGCGTGTTGAGATGGGGCTTTACCAAAAGCCCAATTACATCCTCTACAGGTCACACGACATCCGGGACATGGGGCCCAGCTTAAGGATTGACATTTTTAAGGAAGATACTGACCACTTTTTTATTTATTTTTTTTTTTTAACTTTTTTTTTTTTTTTTTTTTTTTTTGAGACAGGGAGAGACAGAGCATGAACAGGGGAGGGTCAGAGAGAGGGAGACACAGAATCTGAAACAGGCTCCAGGCTCTGAGCGGTCAGCACAGAGCCCGACGCGGGGCTCGAACCCACGGACCGCGAGATCATGACCTGAGCCGAAGTCGGCCGCTCAACCGACTGAGCCACCCAGGCGCCCCTGACCACTTTTTTAAAAAAAGAAAAAAAAAAAAAAAAAAAGGGGGCCAGGGGAGGCACCTGGGTGGCTCAGTTGGTTAAGCGTCCAAGTTCAGCTCAGGTCATGATCTCCCGATTCATGAGTTCAAGCCCTGCATCGGGCTCTGCTGTCAGCACAGAGCCCACTTTGGATCTCTGTCCCTCTCTCTCTCTCTGCCCCTCTCCCGCTTGCTCGCTCGCTCACTCGCTCACTCTCAAAATAAATAAACTTAAAAAGAAGAAGGAAAGAAAGAAAGAAAGAAAGAAAGAAAGAAAGAAAGAAAGAAAGAAAAATACTGACCAGCCTCAGCTGCACACCAGGGTACTGAGGTCTGGAACTTACGAGAGAAAAACAAGATAAGGATAATTGGAGCAAAACTTCCTTGGGTGCCAGTGCTGTCTTCTAAAAATTTAAAGGCCATAGTGTGGAAAAGAGTTAGAGGGCAGAGCAAGGACCAGCAGGTAGAAGTCAGAGCAGAGCAGATTTGAACTGTCCCAAAAATGGAGCAAGTCGCCTTGCGTAGCAATTTGTTCCCCGTCAGCTGGAAATGCACCCTCAAAGCACGTCATGGATTATGGTCATGGCACAGGCTGCTAATTGTCCAACGCCCATTCCATCCTTCTTCCTCAGTGCGTGACAGCACCTCTGTTTTTTAGCCATGCGTATGGCTGCCCAGAATTAAGGCATGTCTCAGAAGCCCTTACTGCCAGGTATAGTTACATGTCTAAGTTCTGGCAATATGAGGGCTAGAAGCTGCAATGTGTACAACTTCCGGAAGGTGTCTTAAAGGATGGCGGGTCAGGCCATCCTTCGTGTATTTCTCCATCCTTTCCCTAGACTGTATGGGCAGAGTGGCTGATGTTCAGGCAGTCTTCTAGAACTATGGCAGAGCAGCAAGCTAGAGGGAGCCTCTCTCCCCAGAGCCTCCTTTGCATTTTATTTAAGTCACTGTTCTTTGGGGTTTCCTGTCATGCATGGCTGACCCGACTCCTAACTAGCACAGTTAGCGTGACAAGTGGGTGATCATTGGTTAATTTTTCTGTCCAGCATTTTTCCTTTTTTTCTCATTTTTGTTTTATTTTGAGAGAGAGAGAGAGGGGGACAGAGGATCTGAGGCGGGCTCTGTGCTGACAGCAGCGAGCCCAATGTGGGGCTTGCATTCACGAACTGCAAGGTCATAACCTGAGCCAAAGTCAGACGCTTTAACCGACTGAGCCACCCAGGGGCCCCCTTTTTCCCCTTTTTCTTGAAACAGTACTCCCCCTTCTCTGGGGAAATGTCCCTTCTTTTGCCTTTCCTGCAGTTTTTCCATACAGTTCCCCTGGGGCCTGCCAATCTTAATATCTCCACCCCTATGTCAAGGCTAGGAACCTCTGGCAGCCTTATGGAGAAAGAATGAGTGAATAAAGCCACAAAGCAGAGAGAAACAGAGACCAGAGAAGGAGGCGATGGGCCTGGTGTTTCTGAGTTTCTGGCTCCAGTTGCCCCAAGGCCCCATGGAACCGTGCCCATCCTGGGTCGGTTATAAGAGGTAGCACGTGTCCTCCTGCAGGCTTGATGACCGTCACGTACAACCCAGAGAGTCCTGGCTCATGTGGAATAGCGTGTAATCGAGTAGCCAGAGGTAGGAGCAGCCCAGCACTAGAGTGGCCGGTAGGCAAGGGAGAACTCACAGACAGAAAGATCAAATGCAGGAAGTCCTGACGAAGGAGGGGACAAGTGGGCTGGGCCTTGAAAGCAGGGGAGGCGCCCCTGAAGAGGAACATGGTTGAGTACAGGGTGGGGGTGGGAGAGGAAAATGGGCACAGGGTGGGCTTTGAGGATCCATGCTGGAGAAGGGGGAGGAAGTGGGGAAGGTGGCAGGGCCACACTGCAGAAGGAAGGCCCCGTATGTCAAGCTGCAGAGTTGGCCTTATAGTTCTCAGACTTTAGTATCCCAGGACTTCTTTAAAAAGGCAGATTCGGGGGCACCTGGGTGGCTCAGTCGGTTAAGCTTCCAACTTTGGCTCAGGTCAGATCTCGCCGTTCGTGAGTTCGAGCCCCGTGTCAGGCTCTGTGCTGACAGCTCGCAGCCTGGAGCCTGCTTGGAATTCGGTGTCTCCTCTCTCTGACCTTCCCCCGCTCGCACTCTGTCTCTGTCTCTGTCTCTCTCTCTCTCTCTCAAAAATAAATAAACATTTAAAATTAAAAAAAAAAAAGCACACAGATTCAGAGGCCAGCTATGGACAATAAGAAGCCATCAAGCAGGGAAGTGGCCAAGCATGTTTGGGAAAATTAGACGGGGACAGTCGAGTAGACTGGAAAGGGGGAAACTGAGGGCAATAGGCAAACAGGGATTTTGGAAAATGATAGATATGGAGATGGTGAGGGAGGGGAAATCAGAGTGTAACTGTGAGATTTGCGGAACGAACGAAAACATTGGAAACTGGATGGGAGCAGTAGATGGTGACTGTGCGAGTGACAGGGGGAGACTTTGAGCATTGCTGGCATTTATCAGGAAGACGGCGGTGGCCCTACTTAGGCACAGTGCACGCTTAAGCTCTTCCAGAAGAACCAAGTAGAAATTTCTATAGACAGTTGGAGATGGAGGCTGGGGCTCAGAAGAGCATGGCTGTGGATGTGGGGCTGACCAGCATGGAGGGGGACACTAGGGTGAAAGTGAGGTCTCTGAAGGGGAGCAGAGTGGGGAGGGGGAAGCTGAGGACTGGACTCCCCTGCTCTGTGTCTTTATGGAATCAGAATCCTAGAACCAGGCGGGACTCCTGAGGGGGAAACTGAGGCCCAAACACATAAGTGACTTAAGGTGGCCAATGGGGAGAGCAGAGGTTCACTTTCAGTCTGCAGCTCTTCCCCTTCTGTATGTGTCCCCATGTGTGAGCAGGGGACAGCATCTGCCTAGGGTGCCATTTTGGTTTGTTGTTGTTGTTGTTGTTGTTGTTTTAACGTTTATTTATTTTTGAGACAGAGAGAGACAGAGCATGAACAGGGGAAGGTCAGAGAGAGAGGGAGACACAGAATCTGAAACAGGCTCCAGGCTCTGAGCTGTCAGCACAGAGCCTGACGTGGGGCTCGAACTCATGGACCGCGAGATCATGACCTGAGCCGAAGTCGGACGCTTAACCGACTGAGCCACCCAGGCGCCCCTAGGGTGCCATTTTGTACCTAGTAGAAACAATGTGCCAACAATTCCAAAGTGCTCTGAAAGGTAAAAATCTCCTTACGCAAGAATTGAATTCAGGCACCAAGAAAGAGAAATCTGATGAGTTCCTCAGTGTGACAGGGACACGAAGACCCTTTCAAAAGGGGCATCCGGCCCTCTGCAGAAATGTCCAGCCACAGCCAGGACTGCTTGTGGTCCAGCCTAGAAATGAATCGATTTTGCCTTATGATGAATCTGTTATATGGGACATTTACGTTTTATGTGCTTTTGCTTTTGCTGTTTTTTAAGCTTTTTAAAAATGTTTATTTCTTTTTGAGAGAATGCGGTGGGGCGGAGGAGTGCACAGAAGGAGAGGGAGACAAAGGATGCCAAACAGGCTCTGTGCCGACAGCAGAGAGCCCGAAGCGGGGCTTGAACTCTCAAACCACAAGATCATGACCTGAGCCAAAGTTGGACGCTTAAGCGACTGAGCTACCCAGGCGCCCAAGCTTTTTTTCTTTTAAGTTTATTTATTTATTTAAGTAATCTCTACACCCAACGTGGGACTCGAACTCACGACCCCAGATCAAGAGTCGCGTGCTCTTCCAACTGAGCCAGCCAGGTACCTCTTATGTGCTTTTTCTGAACATATTTTATTTTCAAGAAAAAAAACATGCTTTTTAAAAAGTGGGGGAGGGGGAGAAAAAGCAAATAGATCCCAGGGCAATCATCTAGAAACAAAATAGTTCTTTGTCAGACAAGAGCTTTCACCTCAGGAGAGTATCCCCTGGTGCATGTAATCATTTGTTTACAAAAGGCACATAGTAGCTCCTCAATTGATACTTGCCGGCCGGATGAATCAATGAAATAAACGAGGGGACCCAGTGACTAACTTGGACAGCCTGAGAGTCCCAGTGAGGAAGAGAAACAACTCTGAAAAACGGATAGGCAACACTGAATTACCCAGGACTCTACACATAGCCTAGTAGTTCCTGGGCCCATTGAGTCAAACAGGGGACACCTGTGGAGAGGCTCCCACCAAGCCAAGGGGTTTTCTGTCCAAGGTCTCCTCGCCCACCCCTTTTCTACCTGTGGAGGCAGCAGCCCAGACAAGCAAGAAACTGCCCTTTTTTAAAGGTCATGGGAAACACGGGTGAGCAGCCAAGGGAGCCCAAAGCAAGCAGCCCCTGGCTGTCCCCCCAACCTCTCATGCTCTCCATTGAGGTGCCGTCCCTTTCCCTCATCTGCACAAAGCCAGTTGGGGAGGAGGGGCAGTGACTACAAATGAAACCAAACCTTTCTTGGGAGGCTCACAGCCTCAGCTCCTGGCCTGCGCAGGCCAGGCCATGTGTTGTTATGGTTGAGTCAACCAGCTGGGAATCAGCAGGGGATTGTAAGGAAACCACGTTAATTAAGAGAAAGCAAACAGGACAGTCATTCACTCTGTCAGGCCTTTCTTCTGACTTCTCTTGCAGCCTCCTCCCACCTTGGTCTCTATCAGCTCAGCTCTCTCCACCTTCCCATGCCTTTTCTCTGCCTCTGTCATTGTCATTCACAGGGAACATCTGTGTGGCTCTTGGCTCTGATCCACTCTTCCTGGGCGAGGTGGGAGGAAGGCTGAAAGAGCATCTTCATCCACAGCTGGGATCAGAACTTCCTCAGCCCCGAAGCCACAGACAGGCTGACCCACCCGTGGCTTCCCAGCTTTTGCCTTTGCTCTGGCCTCAGCTGGTTGGCCTGGTGCCTGGCAGCAAGTCTTCAAACCAGATCATTTCTGCCGCGAGTTTAAGTTTCTCTTGGCAAAATGAGCGTTTCTGGGCTCATCCCTCGTGAATGTTTCCCCAAACATCTTTGTTAGGACAGTTTTCTCGGGACTTGAGTTATCTCCAGATTTTAGATATAGGTTCCAGAACAAGTAATGGACAAAAGAAGGAAGATATCCCTGGCAAATGGGGTAGAATTGAGGGGGCTGGGCTCCTCAGAAGAAGGGGTGGAGGGGCCCCTGGCTGGCTCAGTCCCTTAAGCGTCTGACTTTGGCTCAGATCATGATCTCACGGTCTGTGCATTGGAGCCCGCGTCGGGCTCTGTGCTGACAGTTCAGAGCCTGGAGCCTGCTTCAGGTTCTGTGTCTCCTTCTCTCTCTGCCCCTCCCCCTTCTCAAAAATAAATAAACATTTAAAAAAAGAGGGGGTGGATAGGAAATTTTGTCAGGATAAGGAGAGGTTCATCAGTCTTCCTTCTCTCACATATGTGCATATGAGGTCACTGCTGCTCTTCGAGTTCCAGGATTGCAACCGCAGCTGGAAACAGTTCACCCCATGCAGGAGAATGACTCTGCCAACAGCCCAGAAACTCCGGCTCTTGAAAAGACCCTTCCTTTGCATAGTAGCTACCATTCTACAGCCCCCAGAGAAGGGTCCTCACTCCCTCTTATTCCACAGCACAGTTTTACTTAAAAAAAAAAAAAATCCACAACATACTGAGGGATATGTAAGACTCACCGATGAAATAGAAGATGCTATTTTTGAAGTAGGGAGATCAGTCTTAGAAAATACGTTTAAATTAAAAGCAACTTAAATGTCTAGCAATTGGGGATTGGCTGAGTAAGTTATGACACTTCCAGACAATGAAATAGTATACAGCTATTTAAAATAATGTTAAATGGGGCGCCTGGGTGGCGCAGTCGGTTAAGCGTCCGACTTCAGCCAGGTCACGATCTCGCGGTCAGTGAGTTCGAGCCCTGCGTCGGGCTCTGGGCTGACAGCTCGGAGCCTGGAGCCTGTTTCCGATTCTGTGTCTCCCTCTCTCTCTGCCCCTCCCCCGTTCATGCTCTGTCTCTCTCTGTCCCAAAAATAAATAAATGTTGAAAAAAAAAAAAAACATTCAAAAATAAAATAAAATAATGTTAAAGATGGGGCACCTGGGTGGCTCAGTTGTTGGAGCATGTGACTCTTGATCTCAGGGTTGTAAGTTAGAGCCCCACACTGAGTGCAGAGATTACTTAAAAATAAAATCTTAAGGGGCGCCTGGGTGGCTCAGTCGGTTAAGTGTCTGACTCTTGATTTCAGCTCAGTCATGATCTCAAGGTTCTTGAGATTGAGCCTTCCATTGGGGTTCCCCACTGACAGCCCTGTGTGGGGCTCTCTGCTGACAGCACGGAGCCTGCTTGGGATCTTGGGATTCTCTGTCTCTCTCTCTCTCTCTGCCCCTCCCCTGCATGCGTGCATGTATGTTCTCCTTCTCTCTCTCAAAATGAATACATTAAAAACTAAAAAAATAACATTTTAATTAATTAAATAATTAATATAATGCTAAGGGATAGAAAAAGAGATCAAAGAGAAATTCCAGGAACAGATCTACACCAGATAAAATGCAATGGAGGAATATATGATGCTTTTAATAAATGATGCCCAGTCAGTTAAATATTGCTATGAGAAAAAAAAAATGAATCTTAATCCCAATCTCAGATCATATAATAAAATAATTCCAGGTGAGTTTTGATCCAATGTAAAAGGTAAAACAATAAAGTTTTTAGAAGAAAACATAAAAGAACATCTTCATGATTTTGAAGAGGACAAATTTTTAAATAAGGAGGGGTAGGAAAAAAAAGGGGGAGGACACCTGGGTGGCTCCGTCGGTTAAGCGTCCGACTTTGGCTCAGGTCATGATCTCACAGTTCGTGAGTTCAAGCCCTGCATTGGGCTCTGTGCTGACAGCTCAGAGCCTGGAGCCTGCTTCAGATTCTGTGTCTCCCTCTCTCTCTGCCCCTCCCCTGCTTGCACTCTGTCTCTATCTCTCTCAAAAATAAATAAATGTTAACAAATTTTTTAAAAAAAAGAAGAAGGGGTAGGGGGCCTCGCTGGCTCAGTTGGTAGAGGGTGCAGCTCTTGATCTCAGAGTCATGAGTTCAAACCCCCACGTTGGGCATGGAACCTACTTAAAATACCAAAAATGCCAACTACAAAAGAAAAAACTGATAAATTACACTGTATTAAAAAAATTTTTTAATGTTTATTTATTTTTGACAGAGAGAGAGAGACAGAGCATGAGCAGGGGAGGGACAGAGAGAGAGGGAGACACAGAATCCGAAGCAGGCTCCAAGCTGTCAGCACAGAGCCTGACGCAGGGCTCGAACTCACGGACCGCAAGATCATGACCTGAGCCGAAGTCGGACGCTCAACTGACTGAGCCACCCAGGCACCCCTGTATTAAAAAAATTTTAGGGGCGCCTGGGTGGCGCAGTCGGTTAAGCGTCCGACTTCAGCCAGGTCACGATCTTGCGGTCCGTGAGTTCGAGCCCCGCATCGGGCTCTGGGCTGATGGCTCAGAGCCTGGAGCCTGTTTCCGATTCTGTGTCTCCCTCTCTCTCTGCCCCTCCCCCGTTCATGCTCTGTCTCTCTCTGTCCCAAAAATAAATAAACATTGAAAAAAATTTTTTTTTAAATAATAAATAAAAAAAATAAAAAAAAAATTTTAATGTTGCTTATCAGAAAAATATACTATAGAAGCAACTCAGAAAGGAAGATGACATTTGCAATACTTATAGCCAACAAAAAACAAGCATCCAGAATATACAAAGAACTTGTACAAACCAAGAAGAAAAAGACGGGCAACCTAATGCAAAATGGGCCAAAGACTTGAACAGACATTTTACAAAAGAAACTATCTAAATGGCTTACAAACATATGAAAAGTGACTCGTCTTCATTAGGCATAAGAGAAATGTAAATTAAATGCCCAGTGAAATCCTACCACATACTCACCGGAATGGCCAAGGTGAAAAGTACAAAAAATATCAAATATTGATAAGGAAGTGGAGCAACTAGAACTCTTATACACAAGTGGTACCAGAATAAAGTGTTTGGTAGTATCCACTATCTAGTATCTAAGTATATACACACCCTATGACCCAACGGTTCCACTGCTAGATCTATTCCTGAGAGAAGTTTGTTCTTATGCTCACCAAAAATCATACAGAAGAATGTTCATCACAGCACATTTTGCAGTAGTCCCAACTGGAAAGTATCCAAATTCTATTAACAAAAGAAAGGATGAATAAAGGACAGTATAACCACGGTAGAACATTATATAGCAATGAGAATGAACAGATGACAAGTATACATAACGCTCGGGATGAATCTCACAAATATGCTGTTGGTGAGTAGATGAAAGCAGACCCAAAAGTGTACATGTTACATAAGATTCTGTTCATACCAAGTTCAAATGCAGGAAAAAGTAGTTTATGATGCCAAAAGTTAGGGTAATGATTACCCTTGAAGGGGGGATAGTGTCTGGAAGGGGACACCAAGGGGTCTTCTGAACTGCTATTCATGTTCTTTTTTTTTTTTTTTTTTTTTTTTTTAGTTTATTTATTTTGAGAGAGAGAGCACGCATGAGCCAAGGAGGGGCAGAGAGAGAGGGAGAAAGAGAAAATCCCAAGCAGGCTCCATGCCATCAGTGCAGAGCCCAGCGTGGGGCTCAAACTCATGAAACTGTGAGATCATGACCTGAGCATAAACCGAGAGTCAGACGCTGAACTGACTGAGCCACCCAGGTGCCCCATGAACTGCTGTTAATGTTCTACTTGTTGGTGTGGGTAGTGTATTCCCTTTGTGAAAATGCATCAAGCTGCACACTGATAATTTGTGTACTATCTCATATAGTTCAATTGTTCAATTGAAAAAAAATTTTAAGCTAGTCTCCTGAGCAAAATAGGGTCTCAAAGAATTTTTTTCATGTAGCAACTAATAACAAATGGATTCAGAAAAATATATATATAACAAAAAAAGTATTATTTCATTTTGCTAAATGTACATAATGTTTATCTCTGGATTATGAGTGATATGTATTTCCTTTTTACCTTACTGTTTTATTTTTTCTATAATAATCACATTACTCAGCATTATATAAAATACAATTTGTTTTTTAAATATTTATTTTGATAGAGATAGAGAGTGTGAGTGGGGGAGGGGGGAGGGAGAGGATCCTAAGCAGGCTTTCACTGTCAGCACAGAGCCTGATGCAGGGCTTGAACTCATGAACCATGAGATCATGTTCCAAGTCAAATTCAGATGCTTAACCAACTGAGCCATCCAGGTGTCCCACAAGTTGTTTTTTAAAATAAAATTTGATTATAAGAAGTCAGGATAAGATAATGAGGAGAGGGTTGGCACTCAAATACTTTAGCTCACTGTGCCCCAAAGACAGGGCTGTCTTACTGCCCTGGTTGTGACTGGATCCCCAGAAGCTGGAGACTTGTAAAGAAATGGGAAACGGGGGTGCCTGGGTGGCTCAGTCGGTTAAGTGTCTAACATCAGCTCAGGTCATGATCTCTCAGTCCATGAGTTCGAGCCCTGCGTTGGGTTCTGTGCTGACAGCTCAGAGCCTGGAGCCTGCTTCAGATTCTGTGTCTCCCTCTCTCTCTCTCTGTTCCTCCCCCACTTGTATTCTGTCTCTCTCTCTCTCTCAAAAATAAATAACGATTTAAAGAAAAAAAGAAAAGAAATGGGAAATGGTACAAGCAGGAAGTGCTGAAGGTCAACATACAGAAGAAATGTGGAAGCTATAGGGAGAGGCCAAGGCTTTCCTGATCCTGGCCAGGACATTTCGACATACACCCCACCAAAACCTTCTCCTCCACTCCTAATCCATGTGTCTGTCTCACTCACACTTACGTACCTTTCTCTCCAGGATCTGCCTTTGCCGAACGCAATGTTTTATGGTAACCCAATGCCACATTTCTACTGTTCTCCTTGTCCATGGTGGTATCACTCAAGCTCCCCATGGAGCAGCTGTTCTGCATCTCCCTAGTCCACCAGGGGTGACAGTCCCAACTGGAAGATGGATTCCTTCCCTCCCCTTTGTCAGGAAACATGCTCTGCCATTTAATGAGCTTGGTTCTCCCATTTATGAGTCAGAGTAGGAAAACTATAAAATCCCCCTTTCAGGTTAATTATGGAGAGTGGAAGAGGAATATCCTAGCCATCAAGTGGAAGAATTGAGCTGTGTGTGTTTCTTATGTAGCTCTAGAGGAGCATATTATTTATCCTGCAAAACCAAAAGAGAGAAAACCGGGCCGTTGTGGTTTAAGTACTGCAAGCTTGCTCATTATGCAAGTACATCAAACTTATGTAAAGTACCTAGCACGTGGGCCATCTCAGTAACTGCCTTATAATTAGCTTCTGTTTATTGAGCACTTAGGTCTTATCTAATCTTCGCAACCCTCTAAAATAGATTCTACTCATTCATTATTCAACAACTATACATTGCATTTATTATGTGTCAGCACTCGCTAATTGCTGGAGATAGAAGTCAAAACAACAACAACAACAACAACAACAACAACAACAACAACAAAACAATATCCCTGCCTTCGTGGAGCTTACAGTTTGGTGGAGAGACAATATTATACAAATAGATGTAAAACCGCGTCTGTGCCAAGTACTAAAATGGAGTTATCTAGCGCTGAGAGCCAGTAACCCCTGTTAAGGAAGACTCTAATGTGGAAGTGAATTTTGAGCAGGAGAAATAAGCAGGAGTGTTACCAGGGGGCCAAAGAGCAGGCAGAAGAAATAGCTATACGAAGGCTCTGAGGCCAAAGGGAAGTGTTAAATATAGGAGAATGAAAGGCAAGTGTGTATTGGGGTTGGAGGAGAGATTGATGGAGAAGGGAGGAATTAATTCTATGCCAGATCTACCTGATACCTGATGTTCCAGAACCGGAGTCCTAACCATTTCAACCTCTATTGAACAGGCCTACCCCCACCCACAAGAAGCAAAAAAAATCCGCATATGAATTTTAAAAGCTTTAAGGAAATAGGTGTAGTGTATGTGATTTTACAAAGAAAGCCTGTCAGGGAACGAAAGAGACCTTGAGACTTCGAGGACTGGCATATGAGAACTAGAACACCTGCCCAGGACCCTCGGAATGACTCACACTTCACACAGGGCTCCACGCTTAGCCCCAAGCCGGAGAGGAGAGGAAGCTAGAAATTCAAGGCTACCGGGGCGAGACTCCCACAGCCGCACACTTCCTGCTCACCATTGCGGCTGCGCGCGCGCCGTTCCGGAAGCGGAAGTGCACTAGCGGTCACCGTTAATTTTCAAGATGGCGGCTCTCAATGTGCTGGTGTATCCTTGTGGACGGCTGCTCCGAGGGCTCCTGGCTGCTCCAGTCGCGACCTGCTGGGCTCGGCCTCCAGCTCGCGGGTTCAGGGAAGGTGAGTCCTGGGTCCCGGCTACCTTCCAACGTTGAGGGAAAGAGCGGGGGAGGTTGCTTCCCTCAGCCTCCGTACGCTCCTCCCTCCCTTTCCTTAGCGCGGTTCTGAAACGCGGGAGATGCAGGCGCTCTGGGGGTGCTTGGAAGCACTTTCCAGACCCTGAGGCTATTATCTTGACTTCCCACTGCTCGCAAGTGTTCTCACTAGTAGGGGAGGACGGAAAGAAAGGCCTGCTTAGTTAGGGCAGGAAGAAACCTGTCCCGGGGTTCAGAAAAGTTTTCGGTAAACGTCTGCATGTTAGTTTTGATTTCCGTATTCTCCCAGCTGCTGCCTCCCTCGTTTAAAAAAAAAAAAAAATCCCTGAACCATAAGCGAAGGACATGTGGCTACCCTCCCCAGTTTCTCATCCGAAAATGCTGTGTTCTGATGGCGGCTTTTTCCGCCCTGGCCGCTAGTCTCCCAGAGAAGTGGAAGCTAAGGTGGAAAAGCCACCGAACAGCTGAAGCAGGCACATGCTAGATGGTGGTTCTCCTTTTCTATAATCGTTAAGTCTGGAAAGGCAGCCTGCTTCCAGCATTGAACTGAGAGCTTACAGAAGGCCAAGTACTGGACTTCAAATTGTCAAGGGATTCTGTCTGGAAAAAGAAAAGATACAGCCCCTTTCCTGAGAAGTTAGGTTCTAATGAGATGATATGTATATGCTCCAACAAATGCAAGTTTTTACATGACTAAATATAGGGAGATTTGGTTACTAGAAACAGAAACCCAATTGGAAGTTTTACTGAGGGGAATGTGTCTTGAACAGGCTTTGTAAAAAAAAGGATGGACTGGCAGAGAGTGAAAAGGTCTTTTGGGACATAGCCTTCCTTTGTGCATTGCTGGAAGCAGGAAAGGAGGAGTGGTGTGCAAAAGAAGTGATACTGGTTTTTGGTTTTGTTTTTTAAGATTCTGGCATAGTATTGGCCGATGTATCCTTCAAAGCTGAAAGGTATCCAGAGGGAAAGGGTAATCCTTATTGTCAGAGGGAACAGAAAAGTCCAAAAAGAAGAACCAAATGAAGCGTCCATTGGATTTGTCTCAGAAAGGGTCTCTTTTTAGCTTTCAGACAGCAGTGGCAGACCGGGCTCCTGGTAGGCCTGGCCCCAGCTAGCTGGGCTTGGCCTCCAGCTCGCAGATTCAGGGGAGGTGAGGGGGGGTCCCAGTTTGGGGAAATCAAAGAGAGATCTCATGAAGAAACAGAAATAGGTATGTTAGAAGAACTTAGCTGTGAAGGGAAAATGGAACATTTACTAGAAAGAACAACATAATTCAGATACTGCCTGGTTAACATTAGATAAACTAATCCATTAATAAAGAAAGGTACCAAAGAGATCATGCTGATGACAGAAGGACTTGGTAAGATGTTTCATCTCTACCCATGCTGCACAATAAGCATATACCCATAAGATTTTTGAGGGTGTCTACCAAGCATCAGGCTCTAATAGCTGCTGTTTACATATCCATTGTGAAATTGAAAGTTGAAAACAGTTTTTTGCCATGTTTCCAGAGAATGCATGAGAGGAATCAGGGTTTCCTGATTCCTGATCAGGGTTTGTTTGTTTGTTTACAAAAGAGTATTTGAGATTCAAATTTTTTCAGCTGGAGATTTTGTGAAATGAATGACTTTATAATCAGATTGGTCTTTGAACTCTTTCTCTCCGTAAATATCTGGGTTGGTAACTCTTTGGTGTTACTTGCCGCCAGACCTAAAAGCTAAATCATTGAATCATGTGACCTTACATAAAGGCATTACCATATTCTTTATTCTGCTTGAGAACCACCTGTCTTCAAAGCCTTTAAATGAAACCACTTTGTCTTGATACACTATTTAAAGTTGTGGGGAGGAAGCTGGGTGTTTTGCTGAAAACACTCATCCTACTTTTTAGAGTATCAGACAGTACTCCCTAATTATAGGCAGAGTTCATGAACACCCAACACTTGCCTGTAGAGACTCTCAGGCTAAAGCAGTGGTTCTCAACCGGAGGCAGTTTTGTCCCCCAGGGAACATTTGGCAATGTCTAGAAACACTTTTGGTTGTCACAACTGGTAGTCCTGGCATTTGGTGGGTAGAGGCCAGGGATGCTGCGAAACATCCAGTGCACAGGATAGCATCCCCAGCAAAGGACAACCTGGGCTGAAATGTTAGTTGTGCTGCTGGTTTAAGGTTGATCAGAGGGACACAAAAAAAGCAAAAAAGATCCTGGAAAAAGCAAAAGTGAAGGAAGATAAAAATGGAAATTGTGGTTTAGTATGCGCCCTGCTGCAAGCACTGTGCTAGGTTTTCCACATACATTTATTCAGTCTTCTCAATTTTTTTTTTAATGTTTATTCTTGAGAGAGACAGAGACAGAGTGCAAGAAGGAAGAAGCAGACAGAGACGGAGACACAGAATCCAAAGCAAGCTCCAGGCTCTGACCGTCAGTACAGAGCCTGACACAGGGCTCAAAATCACAAGCCATGAGATCATGACCTGAGCCGAAGTCGGACACTTAACCGACTGAGCCACCCAGGCACCCCCTTCTCAACAGTTCTTACAGGTGGATATTACTGACATTTTTACAATGAGAAAATCTGGCCCAGAGGAGTTCAGTAGCTGCCCAAGATCACACAGCTAGTGAGTGATGGCCTCGAAGTAGAACCAGCACTCTTCCCTCTCCACCATTAATATCACTGGGCTACTCAACAGAAGGGCTTCCCTGTGGTTCTCCCCCAGTGAAAACTCTCATCACTTAACTCGCCGAGGACCATTAGTACTTTTTATGGGAAAGATTGTGTTAGATCTCATTCCTGCCTTATCACTCTTGGGAAGGAAATGTATTTAAATTTTTTTTTATTTTAAGTTTATTTATTTTTGAGAGAAAGAGCGAGTGGGGGAGAGGCAGAGAGAGAGAGGGTGAGAGAGAATCCCAAGCAGGCTCCGCACTGTCAGCATGGAGCCCAATGCAGGGCTCGAACCCCACAAACCGTGATACCATGACCTGAGCTGAAACCAAGAGTTGGGCACTCAACTAACTGAGCCACCCAGGCGCCCCGTGGGAAGGAAATGTATTTAAAACAAGAAAAATAAACAGACGTGACTATCTGAATGAATAATAATCATCTATCAGACACCAGTGCAGAGTATGTTGAAATGAGTAAAGGCTGAGGGAATTTTCTTCATCTTTTCCAGTTAGCTAAGGGGTTTTCTGGAGGACTTAGCAATTCAGACAAGGATGTGCATGTCAAGTGGACATCTCTATAGCTAAAAGCTTTAAGAGATGAGTGTGTGAGTTGGGGGCTTTCCAGACTTGAAGGGACATAGTCCAGAGTAGCCTGCTAGTGGAAAAAGCATAGTAAAGTATAATACACAGGGACATTCCCATCGGAGGTCCAAGGGAAAAGAACAGGCTAGGTGATTAGGGAATCAGAAAACTTTGGTAACAGGGGCGCCTGGGTGGCTCAGTCGGTTAAGCGTCCGACTTCAGCTCAAGTCACGATCTCGTGGTCTGTGGGTTCGAGCCCCGCGTCAGGCTCTGGGCTGATGGCTCAGAGCCTGGAGTCTGCTTCCGATTCTGTGTCTCCCTCTCTCTCTGCCCCTGCCCCTGCCCCATTCATGCTCTGTTTCTCTGTCTCAAAAATAAATAAAACGTTTAAAAAAAAATCTATAAATAAAAAATAAAAAAAGGAAACTTTGGTAACAGAACTAAAGATGAACAAAAGGGAGTGGGGAAGGAGTTTGAGAAAAGTAGTCAATAGCCAGAAGTGCTGCCACACATCCCAACCCCCACTCGACTCCCTGGCCCTGCCCTAAGACTTGTAAGTGCCGCCTGTTAGCCATCAGTGACTCCGTTCTGTAATACTGTGCTTGGGACTTGGTTTCCATGGATCCTGTCCAAGAAGGACTTGGTCTCTGGGCACTTGCTGTGGCAGCGCCCTCCACATCATTCATGGGTCCTCCTTCCAACTTTACTAAACAGTTGAGTCTTTATACTGCCGCAGTTCACTGTGTCTGTGTTTATGTGTCCATCAAGGTCTTTCTGCGTTCACTGCAATCTCACCACAGCGCTGTTTGCTCTCGACTGTTATAATTCAGTTATCTTGGATTCCATCCTAGGCGAGTATTTATTGAAGTACTCAAAGGACCTCTTTACAAGGCATGGACTTTTATTGTAGTGAAGTTCCCATACTTGGTTTCATTCCTTTTTCTCCTCTAGGCCAAAGACTGTCTTCCTGTTCTGTTCTAATTCTCCACAGTAGGTAGAGCAGGGCTGTACCCTCCACAGGTGCTCAGCAACTTGTGTTGTCTCACTCACATGGGACGGATGATTTGATGTGTATGAGAAGTGCCTATCTTAGAAGATTCGACCCCTATTTCCAGTTTAGAAAACTGCTTCATGTCTTTCCTTAGTTTACTTGATAACAGCCACACCTCAGAGCACAAGGGTGATTCCGTCTTTTTCTAAACAACTTTTCCGTTAGTACCTGAACCTCTTAGTCCAGCTTTTCATGGCCATCCCCATCTTGAACGGAGAGGAGGTCAGGGACAAAATGGATCTCAGGGTTTGTTTGGTTTTGACTTGTTTTTGTATGCACACTGAAAATCAATACTATTTTGATTCCTATCTCCTGTTTTCAGAGGCTTAAAATCTGCTAGGGGCCTCTTCAGGCTCCAGCCAGGCCTCCTGCCCCTGCACTGAGACACAGCCCTCATCACTCTCTATCCTGCAAGAGTTCTCGGGTCATTCCTTCTGGTTTGACAAGTTGTCTGCATAAGATAAGCATCTGCCTATTGTTTTACCCACTGGATTATAGTAAGATGATTCACTGGCTCAGGGTTGCTGTGTGGGGAGCTGGCCACAGGCTTTTGATCTCTCTTCCAGGGGCCAATGAGATGACTTCAGGGTTTGGTTCTTTGCCGGGAGTGATGTGTGTTCTGTTAGATTTGTTTACCTCATGGTTAGGACCCAAGTGCCTCCACAGAGAGGGGAACCACATGTTTATCCGCTTCATGTTTCAAGACATCGTTCTCCTGCTGGCTTGAGTGTACCAGAATGTGTCTCGCCTTTTGTTTCCTACCGGGATTATTAAAAACTTGCCCCTCACCTGTTGCTGCTTAGATTTGGTTGCTCTCTGCCCCTCTCCCAAGTTGGTTTTTGCAAAGTTTCCGGGGTGCCTGGAAGCCCTGCTGAGCTGGGGCTGAGTCCTTTTTCTGCTCCCCCCGCGTTTGTACATTGACACGTTCCAGTGACCGTCTCCCTGCAGCTGTGCTGGCCTCCTGACTGACCATCAGTCTGAGTCTCACCCACATCCCGCTTAGGCTGGTCTCTGTTGTGAACAAGTAGATCCGTGTGCGGGGTGACGCATTTTCTTTTACAGGGAGAAAACTAGTTTGTCTTTGAATGGATTAGTAACTACAGTGTTCTGGAGGAAGCCTCAGGGCCTTTCTGGCCATCATTACTCCTTTGTGTATCTGGAGCGGGAACATTGAGGGGCTCTCAGGTTGGTCGTTTTGGAGTAATGAGTCTTTCTGAATGGTCTTGCCCAAAAAACAAATGGGGGACAATTCCAGACAGTCTGTGTCCAATTAGGTGTTGGTCACAGAACTCAGTGATCACAGATGCTGCCCTGGGCCTCCAGTTGAGTTAGAATTGCCTCATTTTTTTCTTAGACATTCTCTTTCTCTCTTTTTCTTGTTTATTATTTATTGCAAAAGCAGTACGTGTTTATTTTAGAAACTTTAGAAAATATGGACAGGCATAAAGAGAATAAATTCACGTACTGCCACCACTGAATGAAAACAGCATTACCATTTGGGTACACAGCTTCAGGGGTCTGAGCCTCCTGAAGTCTACGTCTGATTGTATGCTCATCAGCGTGTTTCCAGGAAAAGATCCATAATTTTCACTAGATTTTTAATGTTTATTTATTTTTGAGAGAGACAGAGCAGGAGTGGGGGAGGGGGAGAGAGAGAGGGAGACACAGAACCTGAAGCAGGCTCCAGGATCTGAGCTGTCAGCACAGAGCCTGGTGTCGGGCTCAAACCCACCAACCGCAAGATCATGACCTGAGCCGAAGTCGGACATTTAACCGACTGAGCCACCCAAGCGACCCTTCACTAGATTCTTAACATGAAGGACAACCTTAGGCTCTCTCTAATCTGCACTACTCCTTGCCTTGGCTGAAGCTGAGTAAAACTCATTATGGTAGCCAAGCTGCGGTTAAAATCCAGTTTTAGTATTTAGGGAGACAATTTGCAGTCTAGCTAAGTGGACCGAAGTTTTCAGTGACAGTAATTAGCAGCCAGAAGGGAACCATGACAAGTACTTCGTGGTCTTGATGCTAGCTAGCATTTATTGAGCATGTGCTGTGTACCAGTTCCTATGCTAATGACAATGGTTTCTCTCTTTCTAAAGAAACTGGGAGAACAAGGAAGAATCTCCAAGAACTTTTTTTTTTTTTAATGTTTGTTTATTTTTGAGAGAGAGACAGTGTAAGCAGGGAAGGGGCAGAGAGAGGGAGACACAGAATCCAAAGCAGGCTCCAGGCTCCAGGCTCCGACCTGTCAGCACAGAGCCCGATGCGGGGCTTGAACTCCTGAACCACGAGATCATGACCTGAGCCGAAGAAGTCAGAGGCTTAACCGACTGAGCCACCCAGGCGCCCCTCCAAGAACTTTGTTTGATCATGTTTGCCGAACATGCACCATGGGCTTGGTTCTTCTTTGAATATTGTTGAAGTTGTCATTCTGCATCCTGGTTGAGTACACCAGGAGTAAATACATACAGCCTGATGGATGTGTGTGTGACTTACTGTCTTGCCCTCAAGTTTTCTTCTGCCTCAGACCTTAACAGGTGGAGAGCTCTGTCTGGAATTGCAGTGCTCTCCTGAAAACTCAGCCTGGACCAGCGTCTGCAGGGCCCTCTTCCCCACCACCCTCTCCAGTGTACATACAGCAAAGGTGCAACCCTGCAGGAGAGGAGTGGAGAAGGACAGAGGAGTTAAGTCACACCGCTGCCTCATACAGCTGTAACCCGGCTTCCCAGGCTGAGTTCTGGGAGTGCCATCTGCTTGTCTGCTGTGGGGCCGCTGGCACAGCATTAGTTCAGTCCTGTGTCTGAAACGTCAGGGTCAGAAGCCATGTTTGTCTGATTCTTGTCACGAAAGGACACATGCAGTAGGTACTTTTGAAGACCTTTTAGATGCTTCTGTCCCCACCCCCACCTCACCACTGAGGTCACATTGCTAGGCATGGTAGGGTAGGATCTTGCCAATTCCCCTGGTTTAGAACCAAGATGAATTTTGGCTCAGAACAACAAAAACAATGTGGAGACCCTTAATCCCAGAGAGATGATATTACTTGGGGATCTAGGCTTGTCCCCACCTAGCCTCAAGGGCATAGAGCCTTGGCACTTGGAGGTGAACCCTGTACACTTTTCTCTTCCAGGTGGGGATAGTGGGAGAGTGCAGACTGAAAGCTCCGTTTTTCTGCATATGTAGAATTTGAGCTATTATTTGAAACTCCCTGTTCCTTATTAAATGGCTAACCTAATTTTTCCCCTTTATCTCTGTAGTGGTGGAGATCCAAGAAGGGAAGACAACTATAGTAAGTATCATTGAGCTGGCCACTACAGCCTCTTTAATGCTTGTAGCTGCCTGGGAGGGACAGATGGACGGAGGCCTAAACTGGACTCCTGGCTTCAGGAGCAGCTCCCTCTGTCATCATAAATCCCACAGTCTACCATTTTTCAAGCTGTGCACTGTAGTGGTTGAATCAGAAACGGTCACTGTGCCTGGACTGAGGCCTCTGTTATTTGATTAAAGTGGCATTTTGTATGACAAGGTCTCAGAGGTCTTTGTTGATACATTCTTTGGTGGGTGATTAATCAGTTTTCTAAAGGGGAAACTAAGGCAGTGGTGAGACTGGAAAGCCCAAATAAGCTGGCCCATGGTGGGGAGCCTGGATCTCAGTCCCTTTCTTTCCTGCCTAGAATGACCAAGCTACTTCTTAAGTGACACAGTTAAAAGGTGACACTGTCTGGGCCCTGGGCTCTCTAGCTAGTGCACTGGCTTGTCTGTTGGTTAAGTAGTTAGAATGATTCTTCATCCACCTACTCCCCCCTTTCCCTCAGTGGGCCCATCTCACCTCCCTTCCTCGGGGAGTCATGGGGCCTAGATTATCCTATAATCCCTAAAAGACAACGTTGTTTTCACATGGCCTGCCATGCTTCCAAGAAACCCTCAACCACTCCACAGAGCTCCCAGAAGCCTCTAACTTCCATGTCAACCAGGGATTTAACCCTTCTGGCAGCCAGCCACGCTTGATCCTCCTCAAGGCAGTCTTATCCCCAGGACAAGCCCTCTTTGGGTTCCCTCTTTGGGTCTTCCCCAGAATACTTCCTCCAGCTTTTCACTGGTTAACCTCAAAACAGTTCTTTTTAGGGGGCTCCCATCCCTCTGGGCACCTCTTTTGGTTCCCTTATTCAAAGCCAAAACAAGCATTCACCCTAGAAACTCCATGCTGGTGGAGAAAAATATATCTGACCTTTGAATATGGAGTGTTTTTCCATATGGAGCGTGAATTTGCTATTTGCAAAATAAACGTGGAGACATTGTGGCACTGTGAGACCCCTGGCTAACTTTGGGTACTGCTCACTTTCTGGGTCTCACTGTCTTCATCTATAAAATAATATTATGATGCTTCCCTCACTAGGTCATAGGGGTGAAATGGGGTGATACATGTGAACCATTATTAGCACAGAGCCAGGCATACAGTGGGGAGTCAATAAATGTTAGCTCTCTCCCCCGTCAGGTCCGCCTTAACTTCCTCCCGAGACCTACCATGCGTCTCCACGTTTTCCCCAATGCACTTCTCCATTTCTGGCATGGCTGTGGTAGCCTTGGTAGAAAGTTAGGTAGCAGTGCCCGCACAGCCTTGCATTGCATCCAACCCCCTTTCCCTTTTGCCAGTTCTCCCCCAGGAGACAGTATTGCTTTCCTCCCAGAGCCCAGCCTCGCTCTCATAATCCATGGCCTCAATCAGCAAGGTTTTCTAAACTCCCCCTCTTGTAATCAGAGCTGCCTCCCAGATCATTGGCTTATTAATCCAAGGCTGTGTCACAGGATACAGCAGCAATGGCGGAGGTCATTGCACACGTGGCCTCAGCAGGATTTGAAAGGTGGCATCCAAAATGATGAAAGCAAGGAGGAAGGTGGGGGAGTGTATCTTCCCACGTGTGTTTTAAAAAGAGAGAGAAAAAGCAGGAGGGTACACGATACCTGCTTGTAGAGGCATAGATCAGGCTTTGTCAGCCTCAGTGCTGTTGGCATTTGGGGCTGGCTAAATCTGTTGTGGGGGCTGTTCTGTGCCTTGTAGCACAGTTAGCAGCTTCCCAGCTAGATGCCAGTAGCACCCCATCCCCCAGCTGTGGCAATCTAAAATGTCTCAGACATTGTCCCACATCCCCTGGGGGGCAAAATCCTGCCTGGTGGAGAACCACTGGCATAGACTTACCTCTCTAAGATGAAGCTGGAAATGGCACTTTCCTCTGAGAAGGATATGTGGGATGGGTGGGATGGGACTTCCTTTTAACTGTGTATCCCTGCACAGTTTGAAACTTCTTAGCATATGCATTTATTACTTTTTCCCAAAGCACGAAACATGATGTTCTGGTGTTTTGCTTTGTTTTGTTTTGTTTGAGGAAGGGAAGATGGTGTTCAGCTGATAAAGCAAACCCCTCCCTCTTGCCATCAACATTAAATCTAATTGCCACTACTCTTACATGCCACCGTGTGTCTCTGGCCACCCCTAAGGCCCAGTATACAAAAGCTGCAGAACCACCAGCACAGTTCGGGTGGAGAGACCTATCAGCCACTCCCACAGGTCCCCAGAGATGAACTTTCCCCAGCATCTCACCATTTTGGGGGTTGCTCAAGGATCTGAAGCCCCACGTGGCCTTCTCCTCACTGGCTCTCTTTCTCTGCCTCCTAGATTGAAGGCCGGATGACAGGGACTCCCAAGGAAAGTCCAAACCCCCCTAACCCCACTGGCCAGTGCCCCATCTGCCGGTGGAACCTGAAACACAAGTATGGCTATGAGGTGAGTCTACTCAGACACTCGGTTATGCATGTCATGGAGGTCATGGTCCCTGGTTCACTTAAGCAGCATCCCCACTCCCCAACCCCAACCCGACCCGCCAGCCACTGCATCTCATGGAGCCACCAAAGACAGGAGCATTTTGTTCAATGGCTCTCAACCCTGGCTGTGCCAGGGAGCTTAAAAAAAAAAAAAAAACCAGCCCCGCCCCAGACACTGATTCCATTGGTCTGGGGTGGAGCCTGGCCATCATGATTTTTTAAAGCTCCCAGGGTGATCCTAATGTGTAGCCAGGGTTGAGAGTCACTAACTTAGATCATGGTCTGGTTGCATACAGTTCAGACCACCAGGGCCCTGTAACCCAGTCTTGCAGGGCGTGTTCCCAAGGGGATGAAATCAGGATCTAGATTTGACTTTTTGCCTTTTCTTAGGAGGGTATATTTGGAGAGTCCTCACTATGCTCTGGGGACACATTACTGTCTCTTTCCATACGAAGCTATAAAGGCTCCTGTTCACTCCAGCTCTTCTAGAGCTGTTGTCTCCACGGAAAGGTGATAATGGTGAATAACAACAAGACTTAACCCGCACTGAGTGCAGGCTCCATGTCAGGCACTGTTGTAAGCATTTACATGTCTTAATTCACTTAGCTTTCACAATATCCCTGTGAAATAGGTATTTTTTTCACCCTTGTTTTCTAGATGAGGAAATTCGAGGCATGAAAAAGTTGATGAATTTGCCTCAGTTCACCCAGCTAGTATCAGAGCCAGGATATAAACTCTAGGGATACAAAACCCAGGCAGAGCCTACTATCCTGACTGCTGTTCGCCATCCTCTCTAGAAACAGGGAAGTCTTGGAGGAAGGGACGCAGCCCTAGAAAAATCCATACTTGTCCTTCAGAGTTCTATTGGTGACATTAAGCACCCTATTTTTAGCTTTCAGGTGATTCAGGCTCTGGGCCAATTTGACCTGCAAGTTGTCCCTGTGCCCCTCTGTGGAATGGGATGACTAAGGGCAGAGATCCCGGTCAGGTGGTAAGAGCAGGAGAGGCCACATGCCCATGGGATCTGAACAGAATGACCCGACTAATCTCCTGGGCCGGGAGCCTTGGCTCCGGGCCACCCAGCAGGGAGGGGGGCTCCTTTCACTCTGCCCCGGGCCCTTCTGCTCATAACTGCCTGAAGTAATCGGAAGCCTGCAGGTCACAGAGCAGTGTTGACAGCTTCTTGTGACATGAGGTTAGTGGGGTTGTGTCCATACTTAGAATCCCAGCTGAAAATGGGGAAGTGAAGCCCACACCTGCCTAACCACCATGGGGCACTCTTTCTACCAGCCGTTTCCAGGAAATGGATTTGGCTGTGTTTATCCAGCAGAAGAAATCCAATCCCCTCCGAGGTAAAGGCTAAAGTTGTTTTCCTTTTACCCCTTTCCACTCAGGACAATGTTAGCCTGAGCTGCACAAAGCTGTCGGCTTGCTTGGCAGCCTGCAGTGGGGGGGGCTGGGGCTGTGGGCCCAGTTTATTAGTCCTGGATAATCTAATCCAAGTTCTTTTCACCAGATTCTAAAGATTACAGGGGTGGGAATTGGGGGCTCAGGTCCCTGAGGAGCTGTCCAGTGATTAAAACAAATCTGCGGTTATACAGCGAGGCGCCTGCCAGGGCAGCAAGTCCGTTTGTGGAACATGACTGCTGAGACTGGCATGCCAGGCCCCTCAGGTGGGCGGGGCTGCCATCTCCATCGGGAAGTAATAGCTTTTATTTAACCCCCTCAGCCACCCTGTGAAAGTTGGAAGGGGAACTCAACTCTGGTCTTGATTTTGGCTCTGTTTGTCCTTGTTTCCTTCACTTGTCCAAAGCGGTCTCACAGTCCAAAGGAAGCCTGAGGATCCGTTCACATCTGCTCACAGGGAGCTTAAGAAGATGTGGCATTCAACTTCACAACCCTGGTCCCCTCCCACTCGGCTCATATGCTGCCTCGCACTTCCAAGGGAAGAGCATAGGTTGGAGGGGCGGTCTGTGTGTATTCTGGTCCCATGGCATGTAGGCTTTGGGGTAGAAATGGTACCCATTTTCCCACTTTCCCTCTTGTGTGGAAATCTGTGACGTGCCCCCTATCTCACCCAAGGAGAATAATAGACGTTTCATTACCAGAAAAGATGCTGCTGGTACTCGAAAGATTAATGCACTTTTTTTTTTTTTTTTTAAGAGCAAGCAGGGGAGGGTAGAGGGAGACAGAAGATCTTAAGCAGGCTCCACGCTCAGCACAGAACCCAACATGGGGCTCAGTCTCACAAACCATAAGATCATGACCTGAGCTGAATCCAGAGTCCAATGCTCAACAAATTGAGCCACCCAGGTGCCCCAAGATTAACCCTTCTTGAAGAGTTTGTTTTCTAATCTATCAAAGATTCTTATGGAGGAGCTGAGAGCCTTTGGAGTTGGTTATGGGTTGGAAAATCTTTATCAAGTTGGGATTTAACTTTTGTTAGGGTAAAGATGGAACAGTGTGCAAAGCTCTACATAGAAGGTGTGGTATCAGGTTGGTTCCTGAGGGAGACATCAACCCCCTGGAGTCCTGGGGTGGGACGGCCTCCCCTGTAGGCCACAAGGCCCTGGTTCCCTATATCAAACATCTACCAGCTGAGTGTCTGCAGTTTTCCCTTTCCACCAGGATGTTCTGCTGCTCAGTCAGTTCATCCGGCCTTGCGGGGGCATGCTGCCTCGAAGGATCACAGGCTTGTGCCAGGAAGAGCACCGCAAGATTGAGGAGTGTGTGAAGATGGCACACCGGGCAGGTAGAATGCCCTCTCGGGGCTGAGAGGGGCAGAGGGCTATAGGTGCCATCCCCCCGATCCCACCCCTCACTGGCCACCCCATGTTCCAGCCCCTCCTGGAAGAGAAATGGACATCCAGATTCTTCATTATACCCGCCACCTGGTGCCAACTTCCTGCCCCCCTGGGCTTTCCCTCTAGCACCCGAGAGCTGCAAAGGGAGCTACAAGACCATCCCACATGTGCTCTTGCTTCCACTCAGGTCTGTTCCCAAATCACAGGCCTCGGCTTCCTGAAGGATTTGTTCCGAAGAGCAAACCCCAGCTCAATCGGTAAGCAAACCTGGGTGTCAGCACCAGGAGCATTTGGCAGGCCCTCGGCTCTCACTGTATTCCACTGGGGAAGCCATTTACTGGAGCTCGTCCCACAGCTCTGAAAGCTAGAGGGCTGCTTGGCTGTCCGTTCCATCCCTCCCAGCATGAGCACCCACCGCCGCTGCGGTTGACGCCGTGCACACTTCTGTGAGCCTCCCCTGCTGGCCTCAGCCTCTCTCCTCTTCCCTCCCCAGCTGGGCACTTAGCATAGGGGCAAAGAGGGTAAGAAGGTCTGCTGGTCGGGCATTAGAATGTGCTAATCCCCTGTTTATGACATCATACTGAGTTGCTATGGGAATGTCAGAGCACTTCTACAAACTTCGGTATCCCAGCACTAGGGTTACTAAAGGGCAAAATGAGGCCTTAGAAATGGGAGGGCTCTTTGGGGTAGGGCCACTGTGCACGTCCTACACTACAGAGCTTTAGCATCCACATAGACCAGATTGCAAATGGCGCTCCCTAGAGTCCTACAGTTAACCTGCAAGGCTGTTCATGGCAGCCTGGGAGGTCCTGAGCTTATGTAGAGGAGAGGAAGGCCCCTAGATCCTGGAATCAATCAGTCTGCCTTTCAGCCTAAGCAGGGTGGCCCCCTCTGGTATAGAAACACATTCCTGTCTCACACTCCCAGACAGCTCCTTTACCATACTCATGTCTTCCTAGATCTGTAATACCCCCTTGTTGAGAGTAGATCTGGGTTTATAAAGTTGATTTTGGTCTTCCTTCTTGTCCTCCCCCCCCCCCCCCCATCAGCAGCCCCTGCCCTCCGCAGTCTGTCCAGCCGCTACTATAACTGCTGTCTGTAGGGGACCAAAGATGGTTGAAGCAGAGCAAGACACCGCACCCACAGCGAACCTCTAAGGCTGATCCCCAACAAAATGGCAGACACAGAGGGTGGGAGGCCAGGCAGCAGACCGGGGGTGCAGGGCCAGAGCTGGGTCTTCACTGACACCTCACCAGCACCCTGGCCCCATGCCCATCTCCACCTGTACCTCCCACGTTGCTAGCTGTGTCATTTGCCCGCAGCCCCGGGGGAGCAGATCATATTAACCTCTTCCTGCCTTTCCTGGACCATTTGGGGGTTGAGCCTACCCTCCCTTCTGACTTGTAAAGAGAGAGCAGCCGGCCTGAGGACACAATCCATCCTGCCCTCAGGCCTTTGAAGCAAGGCCAGGCTCCCTCCCATATATCCGGTGTCCTTTAACGTGACACGGGATTGATGATGTGTGGGGGCTCTTGAGTTGCAAAAGGCCACTCTGGGGGGGGGGGGGGGGGGGAGGGGAAGTCCTGACTACGAGGGAGTTTGATTCCCTTGCAAGGGACTTTATGATTCCATCCAGAGGTCCTTGAGCTGTCATATACTGGCCCAGGCTCTGCTGGGCCCTGGGGAGCTATACTTCCCTCTTCCCTGGCCCCTTCAGGAGAGATAGAAAGGAGCCTCAGTTCTTCCTAGAGCTGGAGTGTTCCCCAGAGAGCTAACTGGAGGCCACCTAGGCACTCCCCTCGGCCAGCTGGCTGTTCCATGTGGCACAGGCATCAGGCCCAGGGCTAGCCAAAGCCCGGCTTCCCGCTGGTCTCTCCAGGGCAGGGGGAAAACGGCCTTAGGGTAGCAGCTCTGAAGAACCTGGTCAGCCTCAAGATTTTCTGGGGTCCTTGATCCCAATGAGCATTCCTTTTGGGGAGCCTGTTCCCATACTACATCTCTTCACCCCTTCTGAAAACTGGGAGATGGCAGCTCGGGGACCTGCCGGGTGTTCCCCTCCCTTTACCTTTACTCTTCTGCTGTCCCAGCACCACCAGCCATAGACAGGCCATCCCTGGGCCCCACCTACTACACAAAAGTCTCCCTGATGGGGGCACTGATATTGACAGTATACTGGAGAGCCCTTCCCTCCCTGCCCATACTTGGAGTGTAGGCCAGCACTTCCCACAGCTTTTTACTTCCTCTCAGAGCTGATCCCTCTGCACGAGGCTAAGAGCAGGAAACCAAGGTCCGGGGGAGTTCAGCTGAAATGTATAAATCAGCAATCTTTTTTTTTTTTTTCCAGTTTTATCCAAAAATTTTCAACCAAGGTGATTAATTTTTTTTAATGAAAAAGTTTCTCATATGAGGGTCTCTAGAGGTGGCTGGGTTGAGCCCCAGCCTCGAGTGGAGGCAGGGGAGGAGCCTGGCTTTGCCATAGCTGAGCTTTCAGGACGAAGGGTGGGCCTCTCTGGACAAGATCCAGGTTTCATTCTGGATGGAGTAAACCCCAGTCCCAGCCGGCATGAGCCACTTTTCCGGGAACTGTCCGGGCCCTGGCCATCCCCAAAGGAGGCCAAAGGACTGTGGGCGGCAGCCATCTTTCCCCACCCCCCTCCTGCTTACAGGAACCTTCCTGGGCTAGGTCTGTGCCACAGGCCCTCACCCTTGGCTCCCATCATGGGTTGGGTGAGGGGCAAGGGTCCTACACCAGTATGGCTGCCCAGGGGAGCTCCCGGAAGGCTGGGTTGGTAGAGGGAGCCAAGTGGGGAAGAGGGAAGGATTCCTCCACGCCTTACATCAGCCTCTCCTCTCCCCATGACTGAGGCCAGAGAGGAATGATCTGCTCTCTGGGCAACCTCTTCCCCCGCCTCCTCCCCCAGCAAGTATACACACAAACACTGACAACTCATAAAGATCAAGGGAGCGCGTGGCCCTGGGCTGCCTGACCCTGGCCACACACACTTGAGGCAGCAAGAGCCCAGCCCATCTGTTTACAGCACACTCAGTCATTGCTCCCAGGAAAAGCCCCTGCTCCTCAAGAAGAGAAACTGGTGAAAGGCTCTGGCCTGAGGAGACAGTACCCACTCTCCCAGCTCTAGCATGGGCCACTGCCCTCACAGCCACCTCCCTACTCTCCCTCCACAGGTACCTGACCCGCTGGTCTCCCCGCTCCGTCAAGCCCATCTATAATAAAGGCCGCTGCTGGAACAAAGTGCGCATGGCTGTGGGGTCACCCCTCCTGAAAGACAACATCTCCTACTCAAGAAAGCCTTTGGTACTGTATCACTGACGGGCAGAGCTTCCTGAGAACGTGACCAGAGCTCCTGTACTCTGGCCCAGCTCCTCCAATGGGCACGGCAGGCACAGGAGGCAATGGACCAACTTCAGTGCCCTCACCCTGCCTGGTGACGGCACTGGGAGGGTGGTGGGGTCCCTGAGCAGCAGTTGTGGTCCTATAACTGGCAGTTCTCCCAAAAAAGCATATCATAAACCAGGCTCATGGACTCCACCACTGGTTGTGTGTGCTCACTGCCTGGGAAGTGCAGGGACCTTGAGCCCATTTCTAGCCAGTTACTGAACGTCGAGTCACTAATCCCTTGTGATAGGCCAAGATGGTTCCCTAGCCCTGTGTTGACCGCCTTCAGCTCTTCACCCTGCAGGGCTTCAAGGAAATAAGTTGAGCTGCCTTCCTCGGAAGGCTCCTGGCTGTCCCCTCCCCTCCCCCACTCCCAGTAGTTTCCACCCACCATCATCTCTCCATCTCTCTCTCCTCTCCTCTCTCTCTCTCTCTCTCTCCCCCTCCCTCGTTGGCACATTCCAGCCCTCTGCCATTTGCTCCAGAGCTGGGTCTCCCAGCGCAGTGGCCTCTCCTCAGAGCCTGGCCACCAGATGAAGGTGGAGGTGTGGAGAAGCAACAAAACAGAACAGACAGAGCAAATCCACTGCAATTTATGAAAATAATGTTCAGACTCTACATAAACCCTCCAGGCTGACACCCCTGCCCCCCCTAGAGCATGAAGGGGAGGTCTATGTTCTTCTCACCGGTACCCACGTAGATGTAGCCACAGTTCTTGGTGCGGGGAGCATGGAAGAAGGTGAGGCCTGGCCAGAGCAGGCTGCGCAGCACCACCAGTGCGTTGCCCCTCTCCATCTGGATGCTCCAGGACCCTGGGAAGAAGCGGGCAGGAGGGGAGACCTTGGATGCCATGGAGCCAGAGCCCTACCCTGTGTGCAAAGGCCCTCAGTTCCTGGGCAGCCTGGCCTGGGTGCTAAGGTTCCGCTGGGAAAAGGGAAGACAATTTAATTATCTGGCACTTTCCTCCTCCTGATTGCCTTTTAGCCATTTTGCTGCTCATTAAAACCACTTCCAGAGGGAGGGCAAAGGAAATGAAAAGAGGTGAAGCACACCCTAGTCCATTTTGTTCCTGTCAGCAAGTCTAGTTAAAGGTTGAGTGGGGGAGGAAGTGGAGTCTGCAGGCCGGGGAGATGGGGCCCAGCTCGGGGAGGGTTTCCCAGGCTTCCTCGCCCTATTTGAGAGGTAGTCACCAGTGGCCTGCAGTCCTGGTGCAGTCTGTCCTCTTAGCCACTTTGCTTTCTCTTCCGCAGCCCCAGAAGCCTCTGCTCCGGGACGGATTAGACCTGACCGGGGACGCACAGAAGTTGGGCTGTTTCGGGCCTCCCAGCTCAATAGCCCTTCCTGGCAGCTGGGAGCCTGGGAGCCATGCTTGGCAGGAGGGGACTTGGGCTGCAGCTGATGAGCCTTTGTGTGTGCTGGGTTCTGCCCTGGATTTTTGCTCCCCAGACAGAAGTGGCCCAGCCCGGGGCTGAGTTGTGCAGCCATGAGGACTTGGCGGGAAGGGCCTGATCCAGCTCCAGAACCAAGGGAGGGAGCCCCTGTGTGGGAGGAAGGAGCCTGGGAAAATCGCCTCTGGATGCAGATCTGGAGCTTCTATTCCCCTGCGCACTGAGGCCTCTCCCCGGCCCAGCCACAGCTCTGCTCCGGGCCCTGCCAGAAAGGCAAATGCTTTGAAGGTTTTGGTGTTGGACCAGCCAGTGATGCACTGAGAGCTGCGCTGAGGCCTTCATCGGCTGCCAGCTCAGCCCGGCTGCTTGGCTCCCACCACCCCAGCTTCCCACAGGCCTCCTCCAGCCACGGCCCACCCTGGTCACTCCACACCCAACAGCCTCACGGCTCAGTCCGCACCCACCAGGGGCCACCCTGTGTCTGAGAGACCTGGCCACCGGGAGCCCCTGGGCCCAACGGCGGCTCAACCCTGCTCAGGGGGCCATCACCTTCCCCAGGTCAAAGCCAGAGCTTTCCCCGGGTGCATGTAGGTCAGCTGGCACAGGCCTGCTCAGGAGAGGCCGCCGGCTCAGAGCCCAGCTGAGCACTGCAGCAGCCTGCGCCAGGTGCCACCGCCCCTTCAGGAGAAGGTGAAGTAGGAGCCACAGTGTGGGCTTCACTCCACTCCCCCAAGCCCACACGGTGCTGGCCAGCGGCGTCGAGAAGGAAGAGGGCCCCTGGGTTACCAGCCCTGACTGGGGCACTGGCTGGCCAGAAAAGGGGGTAGTAGTTCCCCTAGCTCCTACAACTTTCCTGTCTGGGCACCTGAGGTTCTCTGCCTCCCAGACCTGCCCTCAGAGTTCGAGAGGCCCTAGCCTGCTGCTTTCCCAGTCACTCATTACAGAAAACAGGTTGCCTGAGGGTAATGAGAGCAAGGGTGTGACAGAACAAAGTGTCCCAGTGCACCGTATTCAGCTTTTGGCCAGAAGCACAGACCCCAGGAAGGTACGTTCCCTAACCACCCCCCCCACCCAATCCAGTCACACACAGTACCCAGAGCATCATCTGGGGACAGTCCCTGCCCTTGGAGCCCACAGTCCCACAGCTTTCTTGAACTGAAAAGGGTCAGGCTCTGCCTCACTTGTCCCTGCCCACCCAGGAGGGCAGCTTACAGCCTGCCTGAGCCAAATGCCCTGGAGAAATGAAATCCTGGAGTCTCCCAGCCTAGACTGCTCTCAGTTCACAGTTGCCAGCCCTTTGACACACCCTGGCAGGGGCCGGCTCCTGACCTTCCCTTGCACAAGGCTGCCCACCTACAGTTTGGCCCCCTACCTCCTGCTCCGCAGTAGATGAAGGGGCCCCACCCCCGCCAAGAGCAAGGGGAAGGATGGCAGGGATGCTAGAGAAATGCAGTGCCCCCACTGGGGTAAGGGGGCAGTGCCAAGCAGGCTGCAGGGTGCTGATGGAGAACGGAAGTGGCGTGTGAGGGCCCGGCCAGCCAACAGCACTGCCTCCCTCCCTCCCTTGCATTCCTGTCACACTCCTGTCCTCCTTGTCCCTGGCTCAGCTGGTCGCCCAGGAAACACAGACTCTCAACGTGCCAGGAGTCACGTAGCGTCTACCTGGAGAGCCAGGCACTTGCTGTCACCTTCACCCACTTTTATTGCAAATGCTGGAAAGGCTGGACCCAGCCACTGCCACCATGTCCTCTCAGACTCCAGAGGAAGCAGCCTCCTGTGGTCCTGGTCTCTCCCAAGTCCCCAAAACGCGCGTCCTGCTCCCTGGCAGCCAGCCAGTCCTCTACAAGCTGTTTTTTGAGGATGTGTTGGGGGGCAAGTTAGTAAATCAGGAATGGAGCCTCTTGGCAGGAAGTCCTCCTGGGTTGCCCCAGGGTCAGGGGTCTCACTTTGGTAGTGGAAGCCTCAGTCTAGGGTACGTGTCATAATTACATTCTCCTGCCCTCCTGGAAAAAAAGGGTAGCAAAGCTCTGAGATTACATTTGAGGGGGAGAGTGGGCCAGACTAGGGAACAGGACTCTCCAGCCACAGCAGATGGTTTTAAACTTTCTCCTCAAATCAGCCCCACACTTCTCACACAGAAATAGCCATGGGTCCCTTTTCTCAGAGCAGCCGCTCCCCCCACACCAGGGCCACAAGTTATGGGCAAGCCCCCTGGTCCAGAAGCACCCGTCAGCCAGGCTTCCAAGGGACTGGGCGGAAGGAGCCACCTGCACACACACCCCCAAGAGAAAGCTGATCTGGGCACTGTGTTCCTCACCTGTCTGCAGCATTCCTGACTCCTGTCCCCTGCCTCCTCCCCAACCAAGGCCACATTTGAAAGGTAGTTCTCCTGGCAGGCAGGCATCTTGCTGCCCTCTGCTGCCTGAACTGGGCGTTGCTGCCTGGCTCACAAGTGCTGGAGCCCAAGCGGTCCGGCACCTGGCAGTTTCCTGAGATCTGTGGGCTCCAGCCTTCAAGTGGGGTAAGGAGAGGAGCCCTGCTCCCCAGGGCACCGGTGACCTTTTGTGTGAGGCACCTTCTATTTTACATTTTCACTACCCATCCAGTTTCATTTGATCTTTCAAAACTCTGCGAGGCAAAGACTGTGTCGTCTTGGGCACGACGGCATCCTGCAGCCTGGCACACGGCACCTGCTCAGTAGCTATCTGCTCAGTGAAAGGTTAAGGAGCACTGAACGGCAGAGTGCTGCCGAGAAGTGTGGCCTGACCTGGTGCTCCATCTGTCCCATCTGACTGCAGCCCAAGTTCCGAGAACTCTCGGCTGCTGCCCTTCATGCACAAGGAGGAAGGCTGCCCCCAAAGCTACCCACTCCCACAAAACTCTGCAGACCCCAGGGCACAGCAGGACAGCCGGGGAGGGTAGTGGTGGCACCAGGCAACGTCCCTCCCTCCCCATCCTCTCTTCAGCCAGGGCTTGCCCAGGAACAAGCTGCTGAGCTGGCCCTACCTCCACAGGCACAGAGAGCAGGAGTCCTGGGGACAGGCCCAACCTAAACCATACCTGCTAACGGGTGACAGAGTCCCCTAAACAGTCACCTCAGTCCCAGAAAGGAAACTGATCCTACCTGGGCAGAAAGCGACTGCCCAAATCCATTCCTCCAGCCAGTGCTGACGTCCCAGGGAAGAACTCCTGGGCCCCACTTAGCAGCCAGGCCCCTGTGGCCACTATCTGCTTTGCAGACAGCCTTCCAGCACCCTCTGCTCCTTCCCTGGCAGGTAAGGGAGTCTGGGAGCAAAATCAGAGTGTCTGCTTTTCCCCTGACCACCCACACTTCCACCCCCCACACCATGGGCCCCTTTCTAAGCTCCGGGAGGTTTGACTCGGGTACCCCCATGTGGCAGCGGCCAGAGTGGCCATTCTTTGCTGGCAGCCCTTACCCACTTGGGACCATCACTGGCCCCTGGGGTGCTTCAGTAGCCATGAAATGGCCTCCAGATCCTTGTGTGGCCCTATTTCATCCCTCCATGCACCAGTGCCTTATTGTCACAGACCTGTTCACGAGCCGCTGGCAGCTCCTGCCGCCTTGCCCTAGGCCTCCTACCCCTTGGCCTTCTCGATCCTCCCTGGCCTGCCCCAACTCCCCTCTAAGGCCTTTTTGCCGCTCAAAATAGCACTAATAGAATTCCTGATTTTCATTTGAGTCCCTACTGTGTGTGAGGCACTGCTATAAGCATTTTGTGTGCGCACTAACTCAGTTCTCACAACAACCCAATGAGGTAGAAAAGGTCAGTATTCCCTTGGGGGAATGAGGAAATGGAGGCACGGGGAGACTGAGGGGCTTGCCCGAGGTTACACAGCGAGTAAGTGGCAGATTCGGAATCCCAGCCCAGAGCCCTTGCCTCTGCCATCCCGCTCTCACCCTGACTGGGAATGGCCGTGGCTCCTCAGAAGTGTTTCCCCTGTGTGGTGGGCGTGGGTGTTGTCCTGCTGTTCCCACTACCTGCTTAGAAGGAAACACTCATCTACTTGACACCACAGTTCATGCCAGAGGCCTGGAGTCTAAGGCTCTAACATTTGCTGTGCCGTGGACTTTAGCCCTGTTTCTTCACCTGTAAAATGGGGACAACAACGGTCTCTACCTCCCAGGTTGGCTGTGACGATAAGGGATGGAGAGGGCTGAGTGTAACGCCTGGCACACAAGTAGTGCCATTGCTTTTATGCGTCGTCATTACTATCCTTATCGCTGTCCCTAGCGTTGCCATCATCAACAGCAGGTCCCTCCGGTTGGAGAAACACCAAACACGGGGAGGAAAGGAGGCAGGGGTGCTGCATCAGCACCTTGAGTCTGGCCCCCAGTTGCCCAGAGCCTGGTAACTGTCTTAGGCTAGGGCATCCGAGCAAGAGCGTCTTCCCAGGGCTTGCGAAGCTCAGAGGAAAGAAATGGGGTCTCTGTGACCCCATCCCCCAAACTCCGGGTGTGTGCCTGGGCCAGGTGGGCCCTGAAGAACGGGAAGACCTCGGAGGCTGCACGTCTTAAGATTAAAAAGTACCACACACATAGCAGGAAGCAAATGTACAGAACTCATTTCCTTAGCAGGTGGTTTGCCCTTCAGTCGGTCAGCAGCCACTCACGGAGCACCAGCTATGTGATAAGCACCGGATCTAACCGCAGAACTCACAACGGAGATGGATGTGTGGCTGGTATTTTCAGGGATCTTTTCAGAGATGGTTGGGGGAGGATTCTCAACCTGCCTCCTTCAAGACCAATAATGGAAATCAGAAGAGGCACCGAGGGACTTCCTTTCTGTGGAAGACAGTACTTCCTTTTGTCTGCAGACACGTACCGTCTGTTTATTATGAGCTGAGCCTGTATTGGGCCCTGGGGAAGCCCCCACCCTCAAGGACCTCCAGTGAGCCACCCGTTCCCACTCGGGCCCTTGGTTCCAATCTCAGAGGAGAATGGCAGATAGCATGGCCCACTGCTCTGACCTGGGAGCGGACCCAGTGTCCTCAAGGTAATGGGCTATTACCTTTGGGGATGTCATGCTCTAAGGAGTCCATGAAGTCCAGGGAGGGATCCAGGTCAGCCTTCTCAAGCAAGGTCTTGTTCTTCAGCTGAACAGGCTCCCTGAAGTGGAAGTAGGAACTGAGCTTCTTGGCTTCAGACAAGGAGAGTCCTAAAAGAAGGTGGTATGGTCAGCCCCAAACCACACAGCACCCCCTTTCACCCTCCCTTTCGCACAGGGACCACAGGGAGGGGCCTGCAAACGACTCAGTCAGAGACTGACCGAGAACTAAAGGGAGAAAAAGGAGTAGTGTTCTGTCAGCCAAAGCTTGCCCCAGGCCCTGCAATGAGGAGAGATCAAGGAGGAAGAAGGTGGGAAAGGCAGGGAGCCCAGACCCACGCAAAGCCTGGGACCCAGGTAGGAGAACCCTCAGGCAGAAAAGAGTGGGGTCCAGTGACGGGGCAGCCCATGCCAACCACCGATGCCAGGCCATTGGGCACATCTTTCCAAGTGATATGGCCACAGCTGTTCTTTCTCTGAGGAAGTGAACAGTTTCCCCAGAATTCTCAGAACGTATCCGACTATGCTTGGAAAGAGATGCTTTCCTGTCCTTAAGAGGGGCCCTGGAGAACTCACCTTCAAAAGTCCGATTGACATGGGTAGGTCCAAAAGGGGTCTTAAAAAGGGCTCCTCGGGGGATGATAGCCACAGCTTTGTCAATCTGGTCGATGATAGACACCAAGCGGGTCTCTTCCTTGATCTGGACCTAAGGAGACGGGATGAGCCATCCTGCCAGAGTACTGTGCCCACTCACCACTGGTGCAAAGGCCCTCTGTATGACCATCTGACCTGGGTCACCACAGTGTAATGCCAACTCCATGGAAAATCATGCTGGGCAAGCCCTCGCCTTCCCTCCGCTCAAGATTTTCTTCCGTTCTTCCTTCCTTCCTTCCCTCCCTCCCTCCCTCTTTTTTAAATTGTTAATACAGACTGATCATGCAATATTTAAAACTACTATAAAAAAGTAGTCTTTCTTGCCCCATCCCTAGCCCCCCAACTGCCTTCACTGGAGACAACCACCATTAACAGCTTCTTATATTCTCTTCCAGAAACATATCATATTTAAATGTTCTTATTTTGCCTTTTTAAAATACAAAAGCGGGGCGCCTGGGTGGCGCAGTCAGTTAAGCGTCCGACTTCAGCCAGGTCACGATCTCGCGGTCCGTGAGTTCGAGCCCCGCGTCAGGCTCTGGGCTGATGGCTCAGAGCCTGGAGCCTGTTTCCGATTCTGTGTCTCCCTCTCTCTCTGCCCCTCCCCCATTCATGCTCTGTTTCTCTCTGTCCCAAAAATAAATAAACGTTGAAAAAAAAATTTAAAAAAAAATACAAAAGCAATCATGCTTGTTGTAGAATATTAGGTAATATAGAAATCATTTATTAAATACTTAAAGGAGGGGTGCCTGACTGGCTCAGTCGTTAACCAGCCAACTCTTGGTTTCTTTTGGCTCAGTTCATGATCTTGTGGTTCATGAGTTCAAACCCCACATCAGACTCTGGGCTGATGGTGCAGAGCCTGCTTGGGATTCTCTCTCTCCCTCTCTCTGTGCCCCTCCCAACTCTCTCTCTTCTCTCTCTCAAAATAATAAACTTTAAAAAATAAAATACTTGAATTAAAACCACTTAAAATCCCACCTCCTAAAGAGAATCACTAATAACATTGGTATATTTCCATATATATATATAAAACAAAATTAGAGTCACAGTTCATATTGTTTCAGATCCTGCTCTTTAAATTAACATTATTTCTCAAGCATCACCTCATATTATAACATTTTTATGCAGATGAAATTTGGTTACAATCAGTATCAAGGGCCACCCTGAATAAAAGGACTTCATAGAGGTGTCTGTGGGAAAAGCAGCACTTGACAGGGAAAATGTGTCACCAGGGACCCTGAGAGTCACTCAGCCACCTATTTCCCATGAGCTGCCAACAAGAAATTTTATAAATTAGATAGAAACTAAGACTCAGTATGTGGCCAGGCCAGGGGCTTCAACTGTGTAATATGCACATGCCTACAAAGTAGTTATATGTAATGTAATATGCACAAGCCTACAAAGTAGTTATAATTATCCCAATTTTACAGGAATAAGACTCAGGGGGGTTAAGTTTGTCAGAGGGAAAGGGGAAAAGGAGTGGGGATGCCAGGTGAGGCATCACAGGCCTAGACCTAGACTTTTGGTATCATCCAGGTTCAAGGGCAAAGACTGTGTTTTGAATTCCAGGTTTGTCGAGTTCCAATGTGTTGAGCTCCTTATGTTTTGACCTAGCAATTCCATTTGTAGGAATTGAACCTTCAGACAGCGTGCACATAAAATGGAAATGACATTATGTACAAGGTCATTCACTGTGCCCCTGCTTGTCAGAGCTAAAACTTGGAGACTTGCATTTCATGAATAAGACTCGTGAAATTTGGTACATTCATGCAATGGTAAAAAGAATGGGGAGGCTCTTTAGAGCACTGACATAGAAAGACCCCCAAAATATATTAGGTAAAAAAAAAAAAAGCAAGGTGCAGAGCTGTGTTCATAATATGCTGCCACTTGTTTTCTCTTAAGATAAACAGAGAATATGTAGAGGTAAGGTATTTGCCAAGGCTTGCATTTGCATAAAGTGCCTCGGAAGTTGAGCTTCTGAAACTTTAATGTGTATTCAAATCCTCTTGGAATGTGTTAAAATTCAGATCCTGATCCCAGCCCAAGATGGTACATTCCTAACTCGCAGGGCATGGTGATGCTTCTGATCCAGACTGCAATTTGTGTAGCAAGATTTGGACACGTGTGCACATACACATAAAATGGTTACATTGATGCCCCCCATCTCCCAGAAAGTGGGCCTGGGTGACCGGTAGACAGGGACGAGAGGGACATTTTCGCTAAATTCCTTTGAATTTCGAACCATGTGGATATATTATCTAGAAAAATAAAAACATATAAAAAGATACAAGAGGCTGTGCACATCCCAGTGCCCCGGAGCGCAACACAGACCCCCCTCTCCCCGCCCCTGCCCAGAGCCAGGTTGCTGACAGAGTGGCTCATCCACTCTCCCCTGTGTCGCTCAGGAGCTGAGTGGGGTTATGCTGATGCCCCCACAATTTCTATTGGGCTGGGTTCTGGATAACCCAGGCTTTCTTTGTCCTCCTCCTCTTGTCTTCACTTACCACCACTTCCTCTTCAAAGACCTTTCCGCCCTCGTTTATCTTCTGCAGCTCAGTGTGTTCATACTCATGTGAGGGGTCCCCCATGAAGCGGCCCTTCACCACAGACGTCTGTGCCATCATCTCCTCCGTGGCAGGGGGCAAGAGGCTCCACTCCATGCAGTTCAGGCTGCCAACAACATCCCCACGGACCTGGTTCCCAACTACCCCTCTCACTCAGGCTTCCTGCCACTGCCCCTTCTCTTGAGGGATGAAGCTCAAGAAGAGAGTCAGTCACAGCTCTCCCCTTGGAAGGTGTACCCCACCCCCACATGTGATGCAAATTCCATTTTATTTTGTAAAAGTTCACAAAAGCTTCATGTATGCCAAAATTCCAAGAACAACTTCCTAGATATCTGCACTGTGAGATTCCTGATGAGTTTCTAGAACCTCAATTACAGGCAACTCCGCTTTGCTGAACCCCAAATTCATGCTCAGCCTGCCTACTGAACCAACAGCATGGCCGTCTTCCCGCATTTCTCAGGGAAGCCAGCTCAGGCCGCAGGGCCCATCCTCTGAGGTCTCCAGCGCTGACCAGCCAGATGCTTCTTTCCCCTCCCACCAGGAGAGGGCATCCTCCCCTCCACTCTAACCCACTTGGCCTGTGTCGCAGGCTGCTCATCTTTCTGCCCTTCCCTCTCTGCTGGCTCCTTTCTCAACATCAAAACTTCTCAGCTTCCCAAATCAACACCCCCCAAGTCCATGGCCTGCTAAAAAATATCCTCTTTCTGTCCCCCTCTCCTCTCTCTCCAGCTCTGAATAATAATCTCAGAACAGGGGTACCTGGCTGGCTCAGTCCGTAGAGTATATGCTACTTGATGTCAGAGTCATGAGTTCAAGCCCCACGTTGGATGGGAGGCCTACTTTAAAAAACAAAAAAAAACAAAAAAAAAAACAAAAAACACCTCAGGGGCACGTTGGTGGCTCAGCCGGTTGAGCATCTGACTCCTATTTTTGGCTTAGGTCATGATCCTGGGGTTGTGGGATTCAGTCTACTTGGGATTCTTTCTTTCTCCCTCTGCCCCTCTCCCCCATGCTCCCTCTCTAAATAAATACCCCAAAACAACTTGCTCTGTGAAAGCCTTTCTTCCCCTCCCCTTCACTCTGCCCACTACATGGTCATTTCTGCCCCCACCATCCCCGAAAAATGGCTTAGGAGGTCATTCATGGGACCTAAAAACCAACAAATGCATTCCATTTCTGTTTCCTTTGACATCTCCCTTCTCCCTCCTTCACTGCCCTAAATATTCCCAGGGATCTATTCTTGCCTCTCTTTTTCTCTCTGCAGGCTGGCCCACCTGACTCTTAAGAGACTTAGGTACTGTCTAGTTGGTATCCAGAATCCAACCACCTCTTACCACTCCACTGTTCCCCACTGGTCCAAGTCCCTATCTACTCTTACCTAGATATTACAGTAGCTTCCTAACTGGTCTCCCCAATTCCATACCTGCTCCCCTTTCAGCCTCATTCCCACCCAACTGCTAGATCATGTCTCTGTGCACAAGCTTCCCACACTTCCCATGAAGCCCACTCCTTGCAATGCCCACAAAGCCCTGCAAGATTGTCCTCGGTCCCTTACCTCTCTGACCTCGTGTCTTACAATGCTTCTGCTCACTTACTCCTCTCCAGCCGCACTAGCTTCTATGGGGTTCCACCAACACTAAACACACATCTGCCTTGAGCCCTTTTCACTTGCCTGGAATTCTCTTCCTTCAGATAAACACATAGCTCACTTTCTCAGTTGTTTCAGGCCTCTTCACAAATGTTACCTTATCAGAGAGACTGTCTCTGACCGCCCTATTTAAAACAGTACCCCATCCTGTATTCTCTATCCCTCTCGGCACTGCGCACCAACAGACATGCAACGTATGTGTGTTTATATATTGTTTCTCACACACACACACACACACACACACACACACACACACACACACACACTATAATGTAAACTCTATAAAGGCAAGGACTTTGTCTCATTTACTACTGAATTCCTGGTGCCTAGATCAATGCCTGGCACATAGTAGGTGCTGAAGAGAGAAAATCTTATGGAACAAAATGAGTCCCAAATCTTTATCTTCAGTCCAGATTTTTTTATCTGGACTTCAGCTTTGTACTTTAATATGCCTCCTTATGACCCTGCTCCCCAGTCACCTCATATCAAGTTCACTGGGGCTTCCCTAGTCCTACTTCCGGATTTCTGTCCCTGTGGGTGGCACCAGCACTTACCCAACTGCCTTAGCTGGAAGGAGGGTCAACCTTGACCTCTTCTTCACCTGCCCCATTCAGACCCAAGTCCTGACAGTGCTACCGTCCACATCTTTCCCACCCATCTCCTCCCCTATTCCCTCAGCTACCTCTTCCTTTCAATCTCCTTCATCCCGACACTGCAACACACTCCTGAATGCTCACCCACTTCCAGGCTGGCATGCCCACTCAGATATAAACAGGCTCTTGTTGCTTAAGGCCCCTCAATGGCTCCCCATAGCCTACAAACAAAGTTCAACCACCCCCTCCCCGAGCCTCTCCATCCAGTCTGCATAAACACCCTTGCCCGCCACTATCATGTTTACCTACCTGCTGTTCTCCCAAACACTCCAAGTCCATTGCAGCCAAGATTGCAGAACCATTCCCTCTAAGTGGCATGCCTTTCCCTCACACCTTCCTGAGGAACTCATCAGCTTTCAGATCTCAACAGATCTCTTACTCCCTTAGCAGTCTTGTTTAATTGCTCTCTAGAAGGCCTTGGTCCCCCTTTGTATACATTTCTGTTCAGGTGTTAACACACTTTGCTGTAATTGCAGGGTTATGTGTCAGTCTTCCTTCCTAGGATGTGAATAACTTGGAGACTGGTGAGACTTGGCCATCTTTGTAACCCTGTCTACACAGAACGCATCCAACCAATGTTGCATTGATGCACGACAGATACATGAAGTCTCCAACTCCCTGCGGCCTGAAAGGGTTGTTTTGTAAGGTGGTGAGCTTCCCAGCATCGCTGCGGGTAGTCAAGACTGGCAGGATGGCCCTGTATGGTAGCGTCCAGTGAATTTTCCCCAGTTTGATATCCCTCTTCTGCTATTCTGCATTGGTTCTCTACTTCCTAGACTGCCTCCTTTTGTGAGCCAACTCCTACTCCACCAAAGATGCTCCTGCATCCCCTTCTAAACAGCACCTCATTACCCTCCAGGGCTTCTAACCCTTTCCAAACTGCCCTCAATACCAGGACGTACCTAGCGTCCACTCCAGGTCTCCATTGTCCAGGAACTTTCACCTTGCTCTGCCTACGTTCTTAGCCCGGCCTCTATTATAAACCCACCAGCCTCCAAATTGTTCTCCTCCCCCTGTCCCGCCCCTGCTCTGCGCTGTTCTCATGCCCCCCACCCCCACCCCACCTTGCCCTATAGGCCTCGCTCCTTTCGATTCCATCCACACCCACCCCATCCCAGCCTCCTAGTGGTGCCCCCTTCAGTAGCCCGGGGCCTCTGCCTCCACCTGTAGAGGGTCTTGCGTGGTGCGAGCTGGTCCTCACTCAGGCCCTGCGCGATGTAATAATCCGCGACAAGGCCGAGGATGCGGCCCCAGAAGAGGACCCGATCATAGCGGTAGTCGCGTTTCACCAGCAGAAGAGAGGTAAGTAGAGAGGCCCGAAGGTCCGGGCTGAGGCCCTGCCCACTGCCGGACGCCAGCTCTAGCGACAGCAAGAGGCTGTCTGCGTCCATCGTGCCCAAGGCTCGGTTCAACGCCTGCCAGGTTGCTAGGAGAAGCTGTCTCCGTGGAGACCAAAGCCCTGCCCTCCGTAGGGCAGTAAGGATTCCACTCACCGCCTGTGGGCCCCGCCCACTTAGAGCCTCAGGCCAGCCCTGCTCCCCACCCAGCCCTTCAGAAAAGCTGGGTCGCACACTAGCTCCCATACTTTCCTTCTTGCGTTGGGGACCTCATGTGTTCAGCTGTGACAGTAATGGCGTAGTTTCCCCTAACATAGGTAGGCTACAGTGTGGGATTGAAGGTCCCCAGTTCCCTAGATATTTTTGCCTTTCCCTGAGCCCTTCAAATAGTTGACATTTATTGAGTCCTCATTCTATATGGAATGGGGGCTCGGGAAGAAAACAGAACAGTGACATTAGCCGTATTATTTCACTCCAGTTGTGTCCCTTCTTAGCCTCAGAATTGTGTAAAGAATTTGTGATCCTCCTGGCTCTAAAAGTCTAAGAATCTGGAGCACCTACGTGGCTCAGTGGGTTAAGCACCCAACTCTTGATTTCCACTCAGGTCAT
This sequence comes from Prionailurus viverrinus, assembly GCF_022837055.1. Lineage (NCBI taxonomy): Eukaryota > Metazoa > Chordata > Mammalia > Carnivora > Felidae > Prionailurus > Prionailurus viverrinus. The sequence goes on along the minus strand of NC_062565.1, from coordinate 41,653,307 downwards.
GATCTCGCAGTTTGTGAGTTCAAGCCCCCCATTCCGCTCAGTGCTCACAGCGCAGAGCCTATTTCGGATCCTCTGTCTCCCACTTTCTGCCCCTCCCCTGTGCATGCTCTCTCCCTCAAAAATAAACAAACATTGAAATAATAAAAAAGTCTAGGGATCTAAGATAATTAATCCCCCTGCCCCCACCCCCAAGTCCTACAGAATGGGGTCCATCGTTCCATTCTCTTCAGTCTTCATGAGATGTCTATTTATTCCTTCCATAGGACTATTCCACCCAAGTGACAAATGGAAACCTAGGCACTGGGGCAAGGTACAGAGGTACACCTTGGGAAAACAGAATGTGAAGAGAAATACAAAAAGGATGACATTTACAAAAAGGATGACATCACTTGCCACCTACATTTAGCTATCTCGGGCACCACAACAGTTGCCTTTAGGCCCAAATGGTAGCAACACATGAAAGGCCAGAACCCCACTGCAGCTGGGGCTCTTCACTCCCTGGGCTAGAGAGACTACTTCACACCCACCTCTGGAGTCCCCAGCCAAGGTCAAACAGATGAACAGATGCCTACAGCAAGCTTGTTGTCAGGGAAGGAGATTGGACTTGTTAATATTAACTGATCTCATTTCTGGATTCCTTTGGAGAGGACTCATGGAATTAGAATGACCTGAGCCTCAGTGCCAAGCCAAGAGAGAAATAAGTGTCTAAATTACCCAGATAATTACTTTGTTTTGATTATCTGGACATTGTTTATAAAGACTTTTAAAATTTGAGGGAGCTGATGGTCTAATGTGTCTTCCATCTCAAAAAACAATTTGTAACTCCCCTGTTGAAAACTCTCCCTCTGCTCAGACCCTTTGGTCTATCCATTCCCAAGTGGGAGGTATGGCCCCGTTCCTTTTGTAAGGCAACATCCTCAGATAGAAAACTAGCAGAAATTCTAACTGGTGAAATAGGCTTCAATTGGTCATAGCCCTGAAAGTAACTCAGACCTTTTGTTCTCACTGATTCCAGATTTACTTACCACTTATTAATGGCAGGTGCCTTGTCAGGAACCATTGTGAAGCCAGAAAAGGAAGTCCTGAGGCCTTCCGGTGCTACCACTTTTGGCAGACTCAATCAGGTTAACTATTTCAGAGTAAGACCACACAGTACTAAGCCTCTGGAGCCAAGTGGACTGGGTTAGAATCCAGGTTTCACCATGTAGGCAAGTTGTTCAATTTCCCCAAGCCTCATCTATAAACTGGGAACAATACGTACTATGGAAGGTTGTTACATGAGATAATGTATGTAAAGTGCTTAAAATGTAATATACATTATAAACTATTTTTTTCTTAAAAGACAAAAACATTCTTCTTAAAAATAAAAAATAGTAAATATTTATATTGTCCCCATTTACACACACACACACACACACACACACACACACACACACACCTACCTACCTACCTATCTCCAACACCGGCAAGGTAAGGATTCTGTCTTCAATTCGCTTCCAAGAAATAAGCAGGTGTTCTCAGGAACTAAGAGCATCAGTGCTTAGCAGTCAGGACACCATCAAGCCGGAGAGAACAGCAAGCATCAGGAGGGCCAATTCAGAGGTGCAGCTGAGGAGGAACTGCCACAGGCAGGAGAGCGGGGTTTGCCTAAGGACAATACTGCCAACAGTAACTGCCAGCGGTGACCACACAGCTGCAACGGAGACAGGCTAGGCAGAATCCCCAAAAGGCCATTTGGCCTCAGGAGCAGATCCCACAGGCTTTACAAAGACTCTCTCTTAGCCCAGTCTCTCAGCCCCCTTCCCCTGTGTGACCTGGGGCACACATACTTTAATGATCACAAATACCAGTATGTGACAAGGAAAAAATGCCAGGCTAGAAGTCAGCTGATGAGGACTCTAGTCCCAACTCTGACATCAAAGTGTTATAGAACTTTGGCCAAGTCACTTAACTTCCCAGATCGGCCTGGGGCTGATAAAGAGAAAGAACTGCAGTCGAAAAAATCCTAGAAGCCCTGGAGCATAAGAGACCAAGGAGAAAGATAAAATATTCCATCTGAACCCTGGAAATCTTTAAAACAAGAGTCTCAGATAATTTAATATGGATCCATTCATTTTTACATTTAAGTTCATTATGTCCCTGGTAAAAATTCTGAAAGGCCCCAGCAAAAAGCCACTTCCATAAGAGTGTCTGTCTATGGACTCATACTTGTTTTCCATCCCTGAACAGAAATGCCTCACCCAGCACCTTCTGGGAAAATCAACCTTTGATTCAAAGAGATGTTGTTCAATGATAATTATGACAGCCATAGCCATACAATCAGCCCACCAGGAAGTCTGAGGAAGGGAGAGAGGCAGCCGGAAGAACAGAACATTCCTCTCACCAGGAAACAGCTCTAGCTCTAAGCAAAAGATGGGTGACCTGGTGCCAGAGGGGGGAAGATAACTGAAGCCATTGTGTTCATGATTAAGAAGCACCCCCATTCACTCATGGAAGCCTTTAAGTGTCACTGGTGCCTGGAACCAAACGTAGTCCTCCCAGGCTGTGGTTGGGATAGAGGGCCTGCCACAGGACAGGGTCACAGTCAGTTTGTGACCCCGGGTAGGCACTCGGTAGTTGAGCTTGGGTTGAAACCAATCTTCTCCACAGTCACGGTGCCCCTGTGCCATGACAATGGTGCCCATGAGTGGAGGAGCCTGTAGCTCACTGAAGGCATCAGCCATGAAAATGGCTCGGAAGAGACGGCGCAAACAAGCTGCTGTGCTCAGGCTCTGGTCCATGCTGTTGGGGGCCAACCGGGACAAGTCAAGCTCGTAGAACTCCTTGGGATTTAGGGCACTGCCGCCAAGGAGGATTAGCACTCGGGGTACTAGGGTCCGGGCAAAGAGACCCTCTAGGTGGCTGAGGACACTCTCCAGTTCTGCCAGGGATTGTTGGCATTTCCTGCTGCTCACCTCAACAGTGGCCCGAGGTTTCTTCTTCATCACCTCTTCTGCCTGTGAGGACAAAGAATGGTGAAAGGGAAGGACAAGATGGGGGAAGCCATTGCCCTCTGAAGATACCTGTTGGGATGCAGTAGACTTCTGGGACTGGGCTTCCACGGCAAAGATGCTGGATTTTATCAGAGGGCAATAAATCAAAAAGGAAAATGTATTCTTTGTACAAAACCATATTTTTTCCCACATTTAGAACAGAAGACAGGTGGGAATACAAACTGGTGCAGCCACCCTGGAAAACAATATGGAGGTTCCTCAAAAAATTAAAAATAGAACTACCCTATGACTCACCAATTGCACTACTAGGTATTTATCCAAACGATACAGGTGTGTTGTTTTGAAGTGTCACATGCACCCCAATGTTTATAGCAGCACTATCAACAATAGCCAAAGTATGGAAAGAGCCCAAATGTCCATCGACAGATGAATAAAGAAGATGTGGTATATAAATACAATGGAGTATTACTCAGCAATCAAAAAGAATGAAATCTTGCCATTCGCAACTACGTGAATAGAACTAGAGGGTATTATGCTAAGCAAAATTAGTCAGAGAAAGACAAAATCATATGACTTCACTCATATGAGGACTTTTAAGACACAAAAGAGATGAGCATAAGGGAAGGGAAGCAAAAATAATATAAAAACAGGGAGGGAGAGGGGCGCCTTGGTGGCTCAGTTGGTTAAGCATCCGACTTCAGCTCAGGTCATGATCTCATGGTCCTTGAGTTCGAGCCCCGCGTTGGGCTCTGTGCTGACAGCTCAGAGCCTGGAGCCTGCTTCTGATTCTGTGTCTCCATCTCTCTCTGACCCTCCCCCATTCATGCTCTGTCTCTGTCTCAGGGTAAACATTAAAAAAAAAAAAAAAAAAAAACCAGGGAGGGAAACAAAAACATAAGAGACTCAAATATGGAGAACAAACAGAGGGTTCCTGTAGGGGTTGTGGGCTACACAGGTAAGGGGGCATTAAGGAATCTACTCCTGAAATCATTGTTGCATTATATGCTAACTTGGATGTAAATTAAAAAAATAAATAAAAATAAATAAAAAGAACAGAAAGACAGTACTCTGAACCAGCAGAGCATCCGGAAATAAGCAACTAAAATAGTCAAGGAGATCTGGTGGCATGGCAAGTAGCAAATTTTGCTGTGCCATGAGTGTCAACAGGAAATGGGGATAATTTGGCTTGAGAAAGGTGATTCTGCAGTTGGTCTTCCAGTTAAACATGAAAAATTGAACACGTGCTTATTTGTGGTCCCATCTGAAATACTAAATGAGGGGAAAAGGAAGGGGAAAAAGGAAGGGGAAAAAGGAAGGGAGGGAGGGGGGAAAGAAAGAATTCCCAAGGGCAAAGAGAACTGGGAAACAGACAAAAGCAACAACAAATTTTTGGAAAACAGAAGGCACATGGAAGAGTTCAAGGGAGCTTATTACCAAGCGCTAACAGAGGGAAGGCCCATGAAAGCAAAATGATTCATACTGCAGAACCCCAGAAAGGCTTAGGAACTGGCAATTCAGGCATCACAGAAGAATGAAAAGAGGGGGACTGCATGAAAACCTCTGTGAGGACCCTTAGATCACCTGCCAATTTCCTCCACCCAGTCTTCTCCAGAGAGAAGACTTTCCAATACTGATGTTTTAGAGTCCTCCAAAGAGACCACGAGATTCCTACCCAGTATTCTTGAAGTGAAGTCTATCAGCTCACAAGGCCCAGCCAGGCATACAGAGCTTTCACCGATTTATGGTGTTTTTTTTTTAAATGTTTATTTAGGGGCACCTGGGTGGCTTAGTCGGTTAAGTGTCCGACTTCAGCTTAGGTCATGATCTCACAGTCCGTGAGTTTGAGCCCCGCGTTGGGCTCTGTGCTAACAGCTTGGAGCCTGGAGCCTGCTTCAGATTCTGTGTTTCCCTCTCTCTCTCTGCCCCTCCCCTGCTCATGCTCTGTCTCTGTCTCAAAAATAAATTTAAAAAAACATTAAAAAAAATTTTTTTAAATAAAAAATGTTTGTTTATTTTTGAGAGAGAGAGAGAGAGAGCAAGAGAGAGAAAGGGGCAGAGAGGTAGACACAGAATCTGAAGCAGGCTCCAGGCTCTGAGCTGTCGGCACAGAGCCCGATGTAGGGCTGGAACCCATGAACATGAGATCATGACTTGAGCCAGTCGGACACTCAACTGACTGAGCCATCCAGGTATCCCTCACCAGAGACAGAATAAAAGCCTCTAACATGACCGAGACCAAAACAAACAGGAAAATGAATCTAAAAGAAACTGAAAGGAACAGAGGACAACTTCAAAAATATAGCAATTAATATTCTCAAGTAAAAGAAAATCATATAGATGTGAAACAACAGGATGCTATTTAAAAAAGAAACATGATGGGGCACCTGGGTGGCTCGGTCAGTTAAGCCTCCGACTTCAGCTCAGGTCATGATCTCACAGTCTGTGAGTTCAAGCCCCGCGTCGGGCTCTGTGCTGACAGCTCAGAGCCCAGAGCCTGTTTCAGATTCTGTGTCTCCCTCTTTCTCTCTCCTCCCCCGCTCATGCTCTCTCTTCTCAAAAATAAATAAATGTTAAAAAAGATTTTTTTGGGGCGCCTGGGTGGCGCAGTCGGTTAAGCATCCAACTTCAGCCAGGTCACGATCTCGCGGTCCGTGAGTTCGAGCCCCGCGTCAGGCTCTGGGCTGATGGCTCAGAGCCTGGAGCCTGTTTCCGATTCTGTGTCTCCCTCTCTCTCTGCCCCTCCCCCGTTCATGCTCTGTCTCTCTCTGTCCCAAAAAAATAAAAATAAATAAAAATAAATAAAATAAAATAATTTTTTTTTTTTTTTTTTTTTTTTTTTTTTTAAGAAACATGAGAGGCATCTGGGTGGCTCAGTTGGTTAAGCATCCAACTCTTGATTTCCACTCAGGTCATGATCTCACAGTTTGTGGGTTTGAGCCCCGTGTCAGTCTCTGTGCTGGCAGCATGGAGCCTGCTTGGGATTCTCTCCCCCTCTATCTCTGCCCCTACCCCGCTTGTGCACGCACGCTCTCTCTCTCTCTCTCAAAATAAATAAATAAGCTTAAAAAAAAAAAAAGAAGAAGAAACATGAAAAAGAGCTCTTAAGACTATGATTGCCAAAAAAGAAAAAAATTATAGAAGAGTTAGAATATCAAGTCAAGGAAGTCCCCCATAAAGTAAAACATAAAAACAAAGAGATGAAAATTTGGGGAGATGGGGTGCCTGGGTGGCTCAGTCAGTTAAGTGTCTGACTTGATTTTGGCTCAGGTCATGATCTCACAGTTTGGGAGTTCCAGCCCCAAGTCAGGCTCTGTGCTGACCCTGCCAAGCCTGCTTCCCTCTTTCTCTCTCTCTGCCTCTCCCCTGCTTGCATGCTCTCTCTCTCAAAATAAATAAATAAACTCAAAAAAATATTAAAAAAAAAAAAAAACGGGGGAGAAAAAACACTAAAACTACAGGGTCAGTTCATGAAGCCAAAATGCAACACAATAGCAGTTTTCCAGAAAAGAAAATGAGAAAATGCGAGAGGGGTTAGGCTATCAATATCAAAGACTGGGGTGAGGAGAAAATAACTAAAGTCCTGGGGCTGAAACACATTCCTTACAGCTGCTTAGGCTGACAGGCCCTGAAGACTCTTCAGAACCCCTTTACACAGTCTCCCACCAGCTTTCTCCCAAAGCCTGTGCCTACCTGGGGAGAAGGTTTTCGGTAGAAGTGCTTAAGCTGTTCATAGGGCAGAGGCAGTTGTTGGCGTTGGTACATGATATGCTTTAGAAGTTCACAAGTAAACCGACAGCAGCCTTCCTGGCTCACAGGCCCGGGAAACACCACTGGCACCATGCAGTCTCTGGGGCGAAAGGGCTCCGAAAGGTTGGAAGGTTCTTGAGCGGAGGTAGTCTCAAGTAGTTCTATCTGGGGGGCGTGGGTTTCCTCTGACTTCTCATACCATTCCAATTCTAGTAGGTGCGCAGAGGAACAAGGCAGACACTTGAAAAACTTAAAAGCCAAAGTCAGTCTTCTCATTCCCTTGTACTGCGGAGGGAACAGCCCGACACATTCCCTCCGCAAACTCCTGTGTGGGTGGCGGCTAGGAGACTCCCGACCCCAGACGCTTACGGGGATTTAAGTGACGCCGGATGGAAGCTGGGGGAAAGGAGAATTTCAGACACCGTGACCAGGCCTCCGCTCAGAAAGTGGAATCCCTGATCTGGGGAAATTAGTTTACTGTAGCTGTAATCAAGCGGGGTCCAGAGTGCCGCCCAGAGGAAGACAACAGTGGGGACGAACCAGTGGGATCCAGGACCGAGGGGGCGATGGAGTCCGTGGGGCCGGGCGGGAGCCAGGAAATGGGGACAAGGAAGAAGGGCCAGAGAAAGGGTCATGGGCTAAAAGGCTGGAGAGCGGTGTAGAGAAGAAACAGGTCCCCAAGGCTCCCCGAGCTCCGGACCCCAGTCCTTACCAGGTACTGTGGCCGGACACAGCACTTCCGGCTCCGGAGCCGCCATCACTACCTCCTCCCTCTTCTCCGTGCGGTTTGAACAGGCGCCCCGCGAGGTATCATGGGAAGCCCACGCCTCCACTTCCGCTTCGGCGGTGGAGGGGCGGGGGCACTGCACCGCTGCAGTAATGGAGGCTGGGCCGAGCTAGGTTTTGATCCCTGTGCTCCCTAGCAACACTCCCTCACAGGTACGCCGAGCCCTAACTGTACAGAGAACCCACGCTGTCTCAGACACTAAGTTCTGCCTTCCAGAGGACCCTCGCCCTCACGCATTCTCTCCTGCGTTCACTATTCGCTGGGCACCTACTTGGTGCCAGGCCCTGTCCTAGGTGCTGGAGACTGTGGCAAACAAACAGGAGGCAGTCGCTGTCCTCAAGGGGTTTGCCACCTATAAATACGATCCCACGTGATGAATTATATGCAGTGAGGTGTGCACGGGCTGTGGATGCGAAGAACCGAGTGCCTAACCTAGCTGATGTGGAAGAGAGGGGTGGTCCCAGAGGAAATGTGCCCAAGAAACTGTGACCTATAGAATGAGTAAAGGTAAAGAGGAGGACCTACCTATCCTGGAGACCTTGAGAGACAAGAGCATCCTTCATCCAAGGAATGAAAAGGGTTCACATTATAAAGAGTTAAGGCTGTGGTAGAAAAACAGGATCCAGATTATGGCAAAGCTTTATAAGCCATGTTAAAAAGTTTAAACTTGATCCTGTAGGGGGATGAGGAAGCTTTGAAAGCTTTAAGTAGGGGAGTGACATGATTAAATTTATAAATTTAATCTCTACACTGGCTGCAGTGGATAGATTATATTACAGGGAGGATGAGAGAGGAAGCAGGAATATCAATTAAAGCTAGTGACTGCGGTTACCCAAGTGCATTGATAAAAGAGGCCTGAACTATGGCAGTCACGGTAGGGTGGAGAGAATTGGGTGAACCCTAGAGATATTTAGGATGTCCAATGACCATGACTTGGTGGTTGTCCGCAGGAAGAGGAGAAGGGATAGAGACTACTAAGACAAGCAGGTTTTTTAAGATGAACAACTATATGGCCAGTTGTGCCATTCAATGAAGGGAGAACACTAAAGGAAGACCAGGTTTACTGGTGTGTAGGTATGGAGAAAAGATGAGTTCCATTTTGTATATAGTGAGTTTCCTGTTCCATTGGACAGTAAAGAGATATTTAGGAACACTATTGATAATTGATAATAGAGATGTGTTTGAGAGTCATCAGTATAGGTGTGGTTAAGATCACCCAGGGAAGGCAAGTAGAATAAGGATGAGCTAGGATCCTGAAGACACTAATATTTAGGGGATGAGCAGAGAGAGAAGAGACTGTGGAGGGGAGTAAGGAGTAGCCAGAGAGGTATAATGAAGAATAAACAAGTGTGTCATGGAGGCCAGGAGGGGTGTGTCTCAGGAAGCAAGGAGCAGAAATCAAAACATACTATAAAAGTACAATGATTAAAATACTGTGGTGTTGGATCAGGAATAAACAAACAAATAATAAAACAGGAGTCCAGAATCAGATCCATGTGTATGTAGATCTTAGTGTATGATGAGGGTGACTTTTTAAAACAAGCAACTTGAGACAGCTCCCTATCCGTTTAGAAGGGAAAAAAATCAAACTAGTTCATACATAAGGATGAATTCCACATGGATTAAAGATCTAAACATAAAAATAAACCTCGGGGCTCCTGGGGGGCTCAGTCAGTTAAGCATCTGACTCTCGATTTAGGCCCAAGTCATGATCTCACAGTTTCTGAGTTTGAGCCTTACATCGGCTCTGTGCTGGTGGTGCAGAGCCTGCTTGGGATTCTCTCTGTCTCTCCCTCTCTCTCTGCCCCTCCCCTGCTCATGTGCTCTCTAAATAAATAAATAAATAAATAAATAAATAAATAGCTTAATTAAAAAATTGGGATGGAGGAAGTGTGTGTTGGGTGGCTGAAAGACCCAGGAAGATAAGAGGACAAGTGTTATCAGGTGAGTGCAGCAGGCCCTGGTTATCAAGAGAGCCCAGAGCTGGTGGTGGTGAGAATGTTGGGGGAATGGACTTGGCTCTCCCAACCCCCATCCTTCTTGAGATCTCTTCCTGAGTTCCTCAGTCTCAGCCTCTATTAGCAGTTTCCCTGGAGGGGTTGTGCCACTGGCTGGAGTTGACCTCTGCAGTGTAACCTTCCTTCAGTGGAACAGAGTCGAGAAGAGAGAAGTCATGTGGGCTTTCAACCACTGAAGACCACAAAATTGGCTGGATCTGCTAGGCCCTTTTACAGATTTTGGTCCTTCTACTCCCACTGCTTTGAGGAGTTATGCCACGTGGACAGCAACCACCCTGCCTCCCTCCTTGTGATCGAGGGGAAGCCAAGGACTCCACCAGGTCTGAACTCCTGAAAGGATCACCAGAGGTGAGCCACTGCTGCTGCTGCTGCTTCTAGTTTTCCAGGGAAAACTGAGATCTGGAGGGAAGGGACTTTTTACTTCTTGGCTGTGTGAGAGCATCTCGATGTTTGTGAAAGAGGGGAAGTGGGCACAGGGTGAATGGTGAATCATGAGACAGCCATGGGGCTAGGAATTGAACCTTGGCGTCCTGACTCCCAGCGCAGCAACATGTTTCTCCACTTTGCCTTTCTCGTGTCTTGTACACTGATTTCTGTCGCTGTGTTTCCTCTTTGCCGACTGCAAGAGCCCTAAAAAGCAAAAGAGATAGCTTGGCAGGAAAGTCAAAAGTCAATAATCCCCTGGGCCCTTGGCCAAGTTTCTATTACCTGCTACTTCCCCCCAGCCACAACCTTAGCAGTGGCTGACGTAACCGGAGCCCCAGCCCCGCCCCAAGTGGGGGCCAGGCCCCTCCCACAGCCCTGGTTATTTTAAAACTAAACTCGCTGTGCCGGGATTGGTTCTACTTCAAAACAAAGGGGAGGGGTAATTCTCGCTGAGGGCATCCGTGTAGCCCTCAGGATGCAAGGCTGGTTTACGGGTTTGGGCCTCGTGTCGATGGCACCGCGGTGTCTCGGGTTGCTAAAACCAGCCCCCGGAGGGTGCCAGCCTGGTAATAAAGCAGTGACTACTGTGTAAAGGTGGCATAATCATCGCAACAATAACAGCCGTAATTAGGCTAACCACCATCTGCCTCCGCCCTGGCATTCGCCCTGACTCACCCGACGGCACGCCAGCAGTCGGGGAAGAAATTGAGGCGGGGTGGAGCCAGCCGGCTGGAGGGATCAGTCTCCGTGAATTTTGCAGCTCTTCAGGTCCAAAACCTGTTGTCTGGGATCTCGCTAAGGGTCCAAACCCTGGAGCGCCCACAAAGCTCGATTCTGATGTAAGCCCTCGGTTTCGGGTGACTGTCCCACCTCCAGGCCGCCGGGCTCCTAAACTTCCCCTTAAAGAGGCCCTAAGAAAAGACCCACTCACAGCACCGAGATTGAGAACCAGACTACAGCTCCCCTAGGCCTTTGCGCGCAAAGGCTCGCTCCTTGCCTACGCCCCAAAGCCGCCCCACGGCCCCTTGAGCCGCAATGCCTCCTGGGAGCTGTAGGGCAGCAGGCAGCTCATTTAATGGAGATCCCAGACTTGAGGACTCTATCTCCCGTGGTGCCCCGCGGTTGTTTCTGACGCGACCCGGGGCCAGAGAAGGGTGGGGGCGTGGCCTGCTCAGGGCCCCACCCCGCTCTCCTCTGGCTGGCCGGACGCGGCGGTGGCAGTAGGGGCGGCGGCGGCAGCAGCGGCGGCGGTGGTGGTGGCGGGGGGGGAGGGGCCGGGCGGGGGGCTGGCGGCAGCGGCGGATGGACTCGCGGGTATCGGAGCTGTTCGGCGGCTGCTGCCGGCCCGGAGGAGGCCCGGCCGTGGGCGGAACCCTTAAGGCAAGGGGGGCCGGCGGCAGCAGCGGCTGCGGGGGCCCGAAGGGGAAAAAGAAGAACGGAAGGAACAGAGGAGGCAAAGCCAACAACCCTCCGTACCTGCCCCCCGAGGTGAGCTCCATAAGAAGTGGCGGGTGAGAGGAAACCACTCTTTCCGGTCCCGGTACTCCAGGGAGGCGGGACAGAGGGAATTGATACCCCCTTCCGGTGTCAGAACACGGAGGGGAGAGGAGAACCCTTCCTTCCGGTCCTAAGACCCCAGGGAGTACCTTCCCTCTGGTCAGACAGACCCCAGCGAGGAGGAGTGGGGAGGGAGGAGCCCTCCCATTCTGGTCCAGTAACCTCAGGAAGAGTAGTGGGGAAAGATGATCCCACTTTTAACCCCTTGGAAAGAGCGGAGTAGAATACCCGCGCTTCATCCTTGTGAAGGGAGGGAGATTCAATCCTGGGATGAGGAGAGAGTTTTCTAAACTTGTTCCACAGGGGAGTACTGGGGAAAAGAGCAATATGTTCCGTCTGTATCGTTGAGTACACAGTATAAAAACAGACAGCAGTCAGGCTTAGGTCTTCCCGCCCTTCGTCCTATGAGGAAGTAGGGACAGCTTCCACATTCTTGCTCCATCTATCCCTAAGGCAGAGAGTAACTGCTATTTCGTCCCTCTTAGGAAAGGAGGACTGAGGGGAAGAGCTGAGCCAGTGGTTATCAAATTTTAGCATGTATCAGAATCCCCTGGATTGCTGCCTCACCCCTGGAGTTTCTGATTCAGTAGGTCAGAGGTGGGCCTGATACTCTGCATTTCTTACAAGTTCCCAGGCAGTGCTAATGCTACCTGGTCCTGGGACCACACTTTGAGAACTATTGGCCTAGACCGTCATCCTTCTACCACTATTCTGCAGCCACCCATCCTAATTTTTCATTTTTAGCAAGATGATAAAAAGGAAGGTTTCTGCTAGTGGGAAAAGATCTCCCTTCTATTCCATGGAGTAGAGATTATGGGTGAAGACCTGTGAGAGCCTGGGAGTCAGAAGGCGTTGGAGAGATGGAATGATGACAGGAAGGAAAAAAGAAAAAGAAATGGCCAGGGAGGAGCAGTGCCAAAATGCAGGACAGGCAGAACAAGCAAATCTCTTACCCCGTTGCTCCCTAGAGGGGAAGGCTCAGGCAACAGGTTGCTTCTCTGGTGGGTCACCTGATAGAGGGAAGAGGTAGAGGAAATTATGTGGGTGGATTCGGGATTTCATCATCTGAGGCATGGTTGGTGGAGTCTGTCCCCTTTATTGCATTTTCTGAGTTTCTTCTCTTCATCTCAGCCCCAGCTTTGGAGCCCTGCCCCTCATTTTACCTGGGCTCCTCTCTCATCAGGCTTATAGTGACCAGTACCGAGCTCACCCTTTGGCCCTGATCCAGGACCTCTTGCAGCCTCTTACTCTTGAGGACATCAGCGGGGAGGGGTGGGCAGGAAGGAAATGGTGTCTTCCAGACCAGTAGCAAAGAAGGGCCTCAGCAGCCTGAACACGGAGGAGATCTAGACCCCTGGGGACAAAACTTTGAGGCCCCAGGGGAAAGGAGGGGGTGAACTTGTGTCTAGGAAGAATGTACCACCAGTGATCAAAGAAAGGAGGGGCTAAGGGTTCGGTTTCTGGCTTAGATGGATGACTCACAGTATTCCTAGAGGCCTTTCCTTCAGAGAGGTCCACTGGGGCTGAGTAGAGGGTTTGTCTGCCAATGACCTTTGGCAGGCACCTGTCTAAGCAGGTGCCACTGAGCTTCCTGCTCTCTCAAGTTAGCTGCCTGGGCCCCAGCAAGAATCAAAGGGAAGCAGAAGTTGGGTCAGGACAACGTGTGGTAACTGTTCTCTGTTTCTTTTCAGGCTGAAGATGGAAACATCGAATATAAAGTGAGTCTTAGGCTTGGGTGTTTGGCGGGGGTGGGGGGGGCGTGATTTTTCTGAGATCCTTTCAATTTCATTATCTATAGCAGTTTAGGAATATGATTCAGGGTAAGGGCCCTGCACCTCATTCTGATGGAGGGGGACTGACTGTTAGAGGAGGCCAGGGATGGGGGGCGGGGGGCGGTTAAGGAGGAAGGGAAGGTCTTGGTCCTTGGAGCAGGACAGGTGGGAAGCACGTGGGTTTAGGAGGAGTATCTCTGACCTTATTTTCTTACGATACCTCACCTGTCCTAAGCTGAAGCTGGTGAATCCATCCCAGTACCGCTTTGAGCACCTGGTGACACAGATGAAGTGGCGGCTCCAGGAGGGCCGCGGTGAGGCTGTCTACCAGATTGGGGTAGAGGACAATGGGCTGCTGGTGGGGCTGGCCGAGGAGGAGATGCGGGCATCCCTCAAGACCCTACACCGGATGGCAGAGAAGTATGCTTCCCATTCTCCCTCGGTTCTCCTCACCCGCCTCTGGAGAAGACCTGTGGATACCCAGTTATCTTGGGCCCGAGGGGCCAAGGAGGGACTTTCCCTCTGCTGCCTACTCTTGACAAAAGGCTAAAGTAGGGAAGGCTAGTGTTCTGGGCTCCTCCATGTTGGACCTAGGCTTTTTTGCTCCTTGATTTAAGATTTGTTTGTTTCAAAGGATGTAGGATAGATTGAAGGGTGATAAGAAGTGAAGTAGGGTGTTTGGGAGGTGTGGGAAGGCCATTTGGTCCAGAGGGCGGAAGGTGGGGGGCAGGAGAATAAAGTTGAGGTGTGGCAGTATGGCTTTGTGATGACAGGGTCGGGGCAGACATCACTGTTCTCCGGGAGCGAGAAGTGGATTATGACAGCGACATGCCCCGGAAGATTACCGAGGTGCTGGTACGAAAGGTCCCTGACAACCAACAGGTGAGCACACACCCTTCCCTATCTCTCACACCCACGCTCCCAGGAGGGCCTCTGGTGGCAGGTTGTTCACTGGCCGGGGAACCTGGGGGTGTCCAGGTCGTTATTTGGTCCCCAGGGAGTGTCACTGCCCTTAACTCAACCATCCATGGAGCGATGTAAGGGATTGGAGCCCTTACCTCTGGCAATTCATCCACAGTTCCTAGACCTCCGTGTGGCCGTCCTGGGCAATGTGGACTCAGGGAAGTCGACTCTGCTTGGAGTCCTGACCCAGGGAGAGCTGGACAATGGGCGGGGCCGGGCTCGACTCAACCTTTTCCGCCACCTGCATGAGATTCAGTCTGGCCGAACCTCCAGCATCAGCTTCGAGATCCTGGGCTTTAACAGCAAGGGAGAGGTGCATGAAATCAGCGGGACCCAGTGGGGCCAGACTCTGAGGATGGGATGGTAGTGGTGAAGGACAGAGTCCGAGGGCAGAGTGTGGAGACTTGTCGGAGTAGTGTAGAAGACGACCCTGAGGGCACTGAACAAGCTCTGTCTCCTTAGAAAACAAATGGGGAATCAGCTGAATCAAATCAGATATGGGGCTCAGGGTTAAGAGGCAGGGTCACCCAGCGACCGGTTTAGGTCCTGGCAACTCTTAAAGGGTTGGGGAGGCTGGCAGGGGGCACTGAGAGCCCTGGGCTCTGGGCCAGGTGGTGAATTACAGTGACTCACGGACGGCAGAAGAGATCTGCGAAAGCAGCTCCAAGATGATCACCTTCATCGACCTGGCAGGCCACCACAAGTACCTACACACCACCATCTTTGGCCTCACCTCATACTGCCCTGACTGCGCCCTGCTCCTCGTCAGTGCTAACACTGGGATTGGTACGAGGCATCGGGGCAGGGACGGGGCTGGAGGGGGTGCTGACTCTCCTACCCTGGGCCTCCTCAAATCTGGGAGCCAGACAAACTCTCCTGTTCCCTCTGCTCCCTCCCATGTTCTCACCCTTTTCTCCTACTGCCTGCCTTCCTTCTCTGAGGCAGCTGGCACCACAAGGGAACATCTGGGGCTAGCCCTGGCCCTGAAAGTGCCCTTCTTCATCGTGGTCAGCAAGGTGGACCTGTGTGCCAAGACCACAGTGGAGAGGACGGTACGACAGCTAGAGCGGGTCCTCAAGCAACCTGGCTGCCACAAGGTCCCCATGCTGGTCACCTCCGAGGATGATGCTGTCACGGCTGCCCAACAGTTTGCCCAGTCACCCAAGTAAGCCTTTCTCACCCCAGAGCCCTGATCCACAGGGAAGGCTGCCATGGGGCCCCAGAGTGTGGTGTCCCACCCCAGGTCCAGACCAGTTGTGGCTCAGTTCTGTGGTTTTTCTGGTTGGCATTGTGGGAGGGAGTCTGTGGTAGCCAGCCTGGAGCTTTTCTAGTGCCTGGAACCCAGGAGACAAAATGCTATGCCAGGCATTCGCTGTCTCCCTTGGTCCCTGAGATAAGCCTCATGAGCCACACTCCTTGGCTGGCTCACAGGCAGAGGACTCAGCTCCTGAAAAGGTGAGCAGATAGGAGAGAGGTACCCCTGCCCCAGAAGCTCACTTTTGCACGCATGGAGCTCTAGCCTCTGCTTCCTGTTAGAAGTTTCCTTATCTGTCCATTCGCTGCCTTCCTTTACAGTGTCACTCCTATCTTCACACTGTCCAGCGTGTCTGGAGAGAGTCTGGACCTGCTCAAAGTCTTTCTGAATATCTTGCCACCACTTACCAACAGCAAGGAGCAGGAGGAACTCATGCAGCAGCTGACAGAGTTTCAGGTAATTGGCCACCTGAACGGGCAGTGAGCTGAGGAACGGGGGGGGGGTACTGTTTCTTTTTATTTTTGAGAAAGCATGCATGTGAGGAGGGGAGGGGCAGAGGGAGTGGGGGAGGACAGAGGATCTGAAGCAGGCTCTGTGCTGACAGCAGAGACCCTGATGTGGGGCTTGAACTCATGAACAGTGAAATCATGACCCAAGCGGAGGTCAGACGCTCAACTGACTGAGCCACCCAGGCGCCCCTGGGAGGGACTATTTCTGACTGAGCCCTGAGCCTGTTTTGAGATTTTGGGCTTGGCTGGCCATTGATAGCATTTTCTTTGGCTTCAGGTGGATGAAATCTACACAGTACCAGAGGTGGGGACTGTTGTTGGAGGAACACTTTCCAGGTGAATTGCTTTGATTTGCTTGCTGCCTACCCCATTCAGCCCTCACATACCCATATGCTGGGTCATGGCCTTAAGGACCCTGGAGTTGAACAGAGCCCTTCAAACTATGTGCTTATTTCTGGATTGGACTGTCACAATGAGAAGAGCTAGAAAAAGCTAGTCTGTTGGTTCACGAGGGAACAAGCAGTATTGCTGCTCACTGGGCATCTCCCGGCCCCTGAGGGAGAAATGTGGGTCTTGAGCCCCAGATGTATTCAACTGACTTCATTTGCATGTAGGGAAATAAAAGATCCCTTAAGACTCTTTTCAAAGCAGAGAGTGAAACCCAAGGGAATAATTTGCTCTTTCAGGGACCAGGTACTCAGTGTCAAAGCAGCAGGTATCTCTCTAGCCATCACTACTGGCCTTTCCAGGTATTAGCCTTCAGAGTCTGAACCTTGAACTGGGCCTCTCCCCTGCCTACATGCCAGACTTTAGGGTCTTTCCCCCCCACCTGAGGGAGTCAGCCTTAGAAGGGAAAGAATGTTCTGGGTGACCCTCACAGAGAAGCAGGTTGGGGGGGGTGCCTAGGCTGATGCTGTGCCACCTGCCCTCTGGGCTACAGTGGGATTTGCCGTGAGGGAGACCAGCTGGTAGTGGGCCCCACGGACGATGGCTGCTTCCTGGAGCTGAGAGTATGCAGCATCCAACGCAACCGCTCTGCCTGTCGTGTGCTGCGAGCTGGTCAGGCTGCTACGTTGGCCCTCGGGGACTTTGACCGTGCACTTCTTCGCAAGGTGAGGTGGGAGGATGGGTTGCAGAGGGAACACAGAGAAGTGCCTGGGACACTGGCTGCTTGAATGGGAAGCACCTAAGATGCTTCAGAGGAACTCAAAGGAAACACAGTCTCTAACCCAAGAAGCTGGTTCCACAGACTGTTTGAAAAAGGCTTAGAATACTCAGGATACTTAAATATGGATCGTTGTCGTGCAACCTGAATATCCAGGACCTTACAAATACTAAACATTAGCAGAAGGATTAGAGGACGTGGGAGGGATAAGGAAGGGTTTTAAGTGGAGAGTTTTGAATATTGTCTGTTGAGGTCTTTGTGTTTGAAGTCCTAGAGGAAGAGGAAATTCAGGAGCTGGAAAGGGTGTGAGGGTGGTGGGGGAGGGAGAGACTAATGCAAGGTCTGCCCTTGGTCTGGGGGCTGTGCCTCCCCAGGGCATGGTGATGGTGAGCCCCGAGATGAATCCCACCATCTGCTCAGTGTTCGAGGCAGAGATAGTTCTACTGTTCCATGCCACCACGTTCCGGCGAGGCTTCCAGGTGACAGTACATGTGGGCAACGTACGTCAGACAGCAGTGGTGGAAAAGATCCATGCCAAGGTGAGAGGGACCCAGCCATGCTGTTTTTCCAGGGGAAAGTCCTAAATCTTCTGCCTCCAGAAAGGAAGGAGGCCTGGCCACAGACTCCTAGAGGATTCCCTGATCCCGTAAAGGGGACAAAGCCCCACTCTGGGTGGGTAGAAGCCTGATAGGCCCCTGAGGGTGGAGAGCCAAGGCTGGTAGAGAATGGGATGGGAGGTACTGGCCAGGACCCGTGACGGCATATCTGCTGCAGGACAAGCTGCGGACAGGGGAGAAGGCAGTGGTACGTTTCCGCTTCCTGAAACACCCAGAGTACCTGAAGGTGGGCGCCAAGCTGCTGTTCCGGGAGGGTGTCACCAAGGGCATCGGCCATGTCACTGATGTGCAAGCCATTGCAGCAGGAGAGGCCCAGGCCAACATGGGCTTCTGAACTCCTCCAGGCAGGCACAGCTCTACTGCCGTCCCCACAATATATAAGGTGACTTTTGGCCATGCTGCCCCCCCTGTTGGCGGCTCTGTGTGTTAATAGGCTAGGGAGAGACCGGTGCTCTCTGCCCCTTGCTCCCTGCCACCTTTCTGGAGAGGTGCCAAGCTTGTTGTGGCCAGGGAGGGGCAGTCCTGAGGTTCTCAAGAAGACAGGAGAATTCAGGGCAGTGCTCAGCAGCTTTGTGTCCACCTGGTTGGCTCATCAACCCTGGGAACTCCACGGCCTGTCTACCAGAGGGAGCTGACCACCACCACCTTGGCCCCACTGTCTGGACTGGGCATGATCCGCCGGTGTGGTCCCTGCACTTCAGGAATTGTCACAACAACTGGGGGTGGTCCTCGAAAGCACTCCTTTTTGTATACCTCTTCTCAAGGCCATGTAAGTTGCCCATCTCTACTTGACTGTGGACAAAAGACAGCTGCTCCCGGGTCTGAAGCTGGCCCAGCTGGCCCAGCTGGCCCAGAGTCTGAAGAAATGGCACAGGGGCAGTGCTCCCACCTTGTGCTGAGACATGAGGTCTTGGCCCAGAGTCTGAAGAAATGGCACAGGGGCAGTGCTCCCACCTTGTGCTGAGACATGAGGTCTGTTCCTCAGCTTTGTCTCCCTTCCCTTCACTCAAGGGCCATTCTCCATTTTTCTGCTCATAGGCCCCACAGGTGCTATTTGTTGTGCTGGCCCAGGAGTGGGGCTGCCGAGCTGAGGCTTGGCATACTGAAGGTCAGCTGCATGTCAATCAGTCTCGTCCCTTCCTCTGCAGTGATTTGTTGGTTTTAATGCTGGATCAAACAGTGTTTTACTTTCCCAGACTAGTGACTGGGGACCTGACCCACAGCTCCCCATCCTGCCATCCTTTACCCCCTCCACCCTTCCTGCTCCCATGTTAAATCTTCCCTCTGTTGCAGGGAGCCTGGGGGAAAGGGAAAGATGTTGCCATATTTCCTACACTTTAGGGCATGGACTCCTTCCTTTCCCTTTGTTAATGTCCTGGGTTCCCCGGACTCAGGGATTTGTTGGTTCAGGTTTCTCTGCATATACATATATATATATAAATATAAATATAAATATATACATACATATATATATTTAAATACACACATATATATTGTACAGAATAAAAATGTTTTATTGAATACACTGTGCTTATGCTTAAGATACGGGCTCAGCTTCCAGAGCTAGATTCCTCTTCAGGATTAGAGACAAGTGAAACCCTAGCACCACTGAGCCCTGGATGGAGAAAAGAGCCCATCTGGTATCATTTACCATTCTCCCTTTCCTGTCCCTCCCATGCGATCAGCGTTCCAGTATTGTGACCTGGGTATTCTGGCTTATTTGCATTGCTCTTGAGCAAGCAGAATAGAAAGTGAAACCGCTGCCTTTTCAGCTGAGACAGGTAACCAGCCCGCACTTGAGGAGTTGGCCACTTGCTATGGTCACAGTGATGAGGAGCCCACTTCTGTGCCATGTCAGAGATGTGGAGATGACGTGTGAGCCACTTAATGAAGAGTGGAATTTAAGAGTCACGTTAATCTGGCCCTCACGCTGTCCCTAGCAATGCAGAAAAGCTCGAAGTGAGGTTTACATAGCCTAAATTGGCTCCTTGGAACCACCTGGCCACACCTTAGTCGTTTCTTCGTGTTTCTGTGTTCAGAATACCTGACGGTCATGTTTTATGGGACTGCGTTTTGAGCAGTGATCCTTGCAAAAGAAATTTAATGATAAATGTGGCCCAATGTCCAGCGAGGCATTCTGTCTCCAGGGTATTAAAGTAAAAGCTTCCTTAACTATTCAAGCTCTGCTGCTTTTAAAAATACCACTGGCTTGACTGGCTACTATAAGTAGCCTGTGGTTGAAGAACTTCCTCCTGTGTCGGGGACTAAGAGCGGTTCGTTTCCGTCTGTACAGTTGCTGATAAACGGCTATGAGAAAAGCTTGTGTTCAGCAAAAAGGTACTATAGCTTTCAACCAACACTGACCTTTGCATGTCCGTCTGCTCGTACCTCCATGGGCTTATTGCCACTATGCTGGGGCAGGGTTGGCATTTCCAAGAAAATAGGTGTGCTGCTTGTATTGTTGTTACTGGTTACTCACTACTCCCGCCCATCTTGGCCTCTTATAAGTCCAGTGAAACTAAAGTTTCTACTCACAATTTCTCTTTCCAATCAAGCAAAGTGTTAAAAATTTGTTTCACTTGATCTGTACAGTACCCAAAGGAGAGTATTGCTTCTTTAGGCTTTAAAAAACAAAACAAAACAAAACAAACTTTTCACTGGATTAAGAAAGGAAATTTTAGAAAATGATCTCAGTATTTAATGAGATATCTTCAGGAACCACTGAGCTATACCTTGCTACATGAATGGAATGTTTAGGAGGATAAAAAGATGTGTAACGCAGCCCCTCACCCCCATCAGCTGTATGTACATTTTTACTGTTCCAGTTCTGGTAATCATCTAAAATTGCTTACTTCATATGTTTCATCCAATGAATATCAAGTACCTATTATGTGCAAGAATTCTTGCCTTCAGGAAACTATAAATCTAGCAGGGAAAGGGCCATGGTACACAGCATTCAACTACCTCAAAAGAGGAAGATAGTTTTGAAGAGAGTTTCCTGCTAGACTCAGGGTTTTCAAATGCTCCCCACTTTCTTCAAACTAAATACAGACCCCTAATTTATAAACAAGCTTTAAAAGCAGTTGATTTTTGTGTACACATGAGAGATGGGATGTGTACACCATTCTTCCGACCCACTTCCCCCAACACACCACCTAATCCAGCTCATCTTCGGTTGGGTTCTCTGTGTGACTCAAGGTTTCCTATATCAAAAAAGCTGACTTCCCACATATAAGAACAGAGATTAAGAATACAGTACTGTAAGGGCACCTGGGTGGCTCAGCTGGCTGAGCGTCTGACTCTTGATTTCGACTCAGGTCATGATACCAGGGTCGTGGGATTGAGTCCTGTGACAGGCTCCGTGCTGAGCATAAAGCCTGCTTAAGATACTCTCTCTCCCTCTATCCCCCAACCTCTACCCTGCTCGCGCACTCTCTAAAACCAAGAAAAAGAAAAGAAAATGGAACTATCAGCATGGACAAGTGCAGAAAGCTACGATAAGCCCTAAGCTAAATATTCAAACATCAAAAGGAAAGAGATGAACATGCCAGTGACCCTGAAAGCCAAGCACTACCTCACATTTGTACTTTAGGGTTTAAGGAAATGTCATGGCCCTCTAAAAACCTGGCTTGCCATTGGCATCTTCTAGATCAGTAGTCCTCAAACACCCTGGAGAATCTTTAATATACAGATTCTGGGTCAGTACAGGTGAAGGTGAGGCTGAGACAATTTCTTAGAAGTTCCCTGATAATGCTGATGCTCCTGCTCCTCAAAATCACACTCAGACCAGCAAGATAATTTTTTTTTTAAGATTTTAGTTTTAAGTAATCTCTACACCCAGCATGGGCTCAAACTCACAACCCTGAGATCAGGAGTCACCATCTGAGCCACCTAGGTGCCCTAACTAGCAAGATCCCAGAGAGGATCTAGTTCTGATCGTGACTTACCCGATCTAAACAGAGTTCCTGAACTAGTCCACGAATACTCTCAGTCTCCATTAGACCAAACACAAGAGATAGAAGGACCAGTGGCTAAAATTGTGGTCATAATAGGGTTTACTCGTATGAAATTCAGTATTTATTGAGTAGCTTCTGTGTATAGAGCCCTGCCCTAAACTAGTTACCACTTTAGGGTTTCAGGCCTTTACCTCACGTTCTCAAACCTCACATTTGGTCAAAGCGTTATCTAAACTGCCCCTGTCGCAGAGCTTGAGGAAAAATCTTTTTAAAACGTTTTTTCTCCATTACTTTTCTGTTCCAATCTTTAAGCTACAGACTTTAAGTACCTTGTCTTTGATTTCCAATAATCAGTAAGGTATATCAGTTTTACAGATGAAAAAGAAAGTGCCTCTCGTGGGCTTCAAGGCCCACACATTTTACCGACACTGCGTCCCTAAACTTTAATGATTAAAAACTCCGAGCATTCTGGGCTGATGGCTCGGAGCCTGGAGCCTGTTTCCGATTCTGTGTCTCCCTCTCTCTCTGCCCCTCCCCCGTTCATGCTCTGTCTCTCTCTGTCCCAAAAATAAATAAACGTTGAAAAAAAAAAAAAAAAATTAAAAAAAAAAAAAAACTCCGAGCAGTTGTATCTCGGCAAGATAAGTCAGTTTTTACATCTCTGTCAGCAATGGAATTAGAATCCATGCCCGTGAAGAGATGGGGGTCTTAACTCAGCATCTAACTGGATTATTTTTCTTGTATAAAAGTTACAGGTTTCCTTGAGAAGTAAACACGTTTCCATCTCCTAGTTTACAGGTAAAATATTAAAACCCTGCAGCAAGCCTGAGGGCAGCACTAGTGTGTTAACGGCTTGAAAAATGATTCCAATGTCTGCATGCCCTCAGGCCTAGGGCGTTTATTACTGGAGGCTGAAGGGCTCTTGGGATTTCTTTTGCCCTGAGGAGAACTGGCAGGAACAACCTGTGAGTTTGAGGAGTGGGACTGCATAAAGGATTTCTGTAACTCCAATGCAAAATGATAGTCCGTATGTTCAGGCATTTCCCATACAGGCACCAGAGAGCCACACTTCTCACAGGGCACTTGGTCCTCAGCTGCCACAGGACTTGGGGGAGTAGTTGACTTCTGAGCCACCTCCGGAGCAGACTTGGAAGTTACAGAAGCAAGACTGCTTGGGCTATTCTGGGCCAAATCCATCCCTGCAGGAGTTGTTTTAGAGGATCCCACCTTCAATACTTCTTGACAGGTGGGGGTGCAATCTGGATATTCTGTTGGAAAAGAGTTTGTTAACTTTTTAGGGCTGGACTGGGGATTTTGTGGAGGGAAGACAACTGAAGGATTATTAAGCTGTTTCTGCTTTAGAAGTAGACTCTTCTGCTTAAAGAAGGGCTCGGTTCCTGTAGCATGACTGGTTTGGAAAGGTAACGAGGGCTTGGATGGTGAATTGCTCGTGGGGGCCTGGGTAGTGGCAGTAAGAGATGACACTGAAGCTTCTTTGACTTTCTGCTTTTCTGCAGCTTTTTGGAAGAATGATTCCAGAGAAGTGGCTGCTTTCTTAGTGGCTGTCCCTGCCAGGCCACATTCCTGGGTCTTAGCTTCTGAACTGGTAGCTGGCACCTTTGGCAGAGAACTTGGGTCACTGCTCAAGAAGGTGGTGATGTCTGTGCAAGATGAAGGGGCAGAGGCAGAGAATTTGGTAGCACAGAGGAAAAGCATTGCGAGGGGAGGAGACCTGTATAGAAAGTAAAGGAACAAGATTAGCACCAGGTCACAGATTCAGTTTGTAAATGACTGGGATTATGGTTCTAGGATTTATGGTTCTTAAATATTAGGGTATCAGATTAATACTGATTCAGTAGACCTGGGATAGGCACTCTTCACAAGTTCCTGGGTGATGTGGATATTGCTGGCCTACGACCACATCTTGAGAACTGCTGATTTGGTGAACATCTAACCAGGTCAGACATAGAAACTGGATCCTCTGACTGCTAGGTATTCATAAGGTATGTCATAACATATGTAAAAACAGCTATAATCCTGGGTTGAGGCAAGAAATTTTATTCAGGGCAATAAAAAAGCTTTAGAGTATTCAGACTGGAAAGTCTCTTGAAAAAATCCTCTTAGCCATTCCATTCTGTTTTTAAAGAGGACACCATCTAACCCTAATTTTGACAGACTTTCAACTCAAATTTCTAGAGCATGAAATCCCACAACTGGGATTACCTATCTTAGTCTCAGAAACATTTCAAGAAATTCCTGTCACAGTTACTCATTTTGTTTACTCAAATACATTTTCACATGAGTTGAATTTCAGAAGATAAAATGTGCTTTTATAAACAGATTAATCCCTCGACAAGGTAAGGAGTAAGTGCTGTTTTAAAGTTATTATAACAGTATATCACTATCCTCTGGTTTCATGCTCTGGACAGTCTTACAATCAGATCATTTTGATGCTTCCCTGTCAGTAGATTTCACACTCCCGGTAAGTGTTAGAGTCTGTTAATTTATAAGGTTTCATATGAACATAGTATCATAATTTATCATTTGGTTCAGTGAAACTGTTCAAAATTTGAAAATAAACATATATGTAAGGAAGTATAAGTTAAATAAATTATTCCAAATAAAGAACAAAGGACTCCAGCTTTAGAGACCCCATCGTGTTGTAGGTCTGCACAAACAACAGTAGTATCCACATGTTTAGATAAGCAATAACTTAGGTGTTCAATGAAACCTTTTTTTTCTTTTCTTTCCTTTATTATTTTTTACAATCTCTAGTGTGGATCTATAAGTAAACAACCAATTTATGTTTCCCACAAAATTATATTTCCGTTGTGAATTAGGAATACTTTTCTCAATGTAATAGGCTATGTTAAATAAATAGAGGATCCCAATATTGAAAATCATTAATATCTGAACAATAAATGAACACGTTCCAATCATATATTTGGTTATTTTTCATGACCAAATGAAGTGAAATGTAATACGACATTTGGTTTTATACCAGCGGAGCTTGTAACTGAGTTGGGATGTTAGATTGAGATTATCAGTGAATATAGGTCGCTTGCATTGTCAAGGAAGATGTTTTTAAGATAGAACAATTAAGTGCTGAAATTCCCAAGTTCAAGATCCTTGAAACTTGAGTTTCTGTACTCCCATATGCCATTGCTTGTTCCTCCTGACTGCAGCAAAGGCGGGGATAGTACTAGATTATTCTGCCCCTGGAACCCACCCCTGAACTGAAATGCACCAAAGGCAGGCAAAGAAGCTGTAGGCAAGCTGCCTTTTTTCTGGTGTGCTGTTTTCTTCCATTCCTCTCTGTGATAGGTCCCACTAGCCAGAGTCACCAAGAACCTACCCCAGCTGGAAAGCTATATACCCACTAATTTTAGAGAAAGACAGGGTACAAGTGTCTTCTGAGAAGACAAGCTGGAATTAAACTCACCAGCAAGTTTGGATTCCTGAAGTGTTACAGTTCCTGATGACAGCGAATGCGTCACGGCTCATCTTGTGAGCATCGTAATGGGTAAGGGCACAGCAGCGGCGTAGGCTGCTGAGACGTCTGTCTCCTTGTACACGAATGCTCACAGCCAACTGTGTGGCCACCCTGTCATTCTGTGGGTATAAAAGGATTGAGACCAGAAAGTTACTGTGAGCATCTGGGTTCTATATATTGAATTGTTTGAGAGGAAATTAAAAGAACCAGGGTGACGAAATGGTTTGGAAATAGTCATGTTTAATTTTTTTTGTAATATTTTATGCTTGTTTCTTAGTGCAAGAAGTAATTGGAGCAGACAGAATTGAAGGATGAAATATTAGAGTATCTAGGATATTTTGACAGGTGATGGGAACAGGACAGAATAAATGAAAATGGGAACTCTTTCCCTGAATGTTTTTTTGTGCTGTCTATGCAGGAAGATTATAAAAAATACTTATTCTATTTTGTGACTAAGGGAAGGATTCATTTAAGTAATTGTCTGAGAGGAAGATCCAAGCTAGGATGTCAAGATTGAGTAGTAGGTCTATTATTTAATCTGCTGGTGATGCTCTTATACTTAAGCACAGAAGTTTCCATTAGCACCTCTTCCTTATATCCTGTCTATAGAAGATACAGTGTAGTGAGCTTGCCTCTAGAAAGCAAGATCATTGACCCAATTTTCAGTGAAGTCTAGATATCCAAATGAACACTATTGATGCAAGGCAAACTAAGAAATAAAGGTCAAGGGGCAGAAATATAAGAAGGCGAAAAGTCTACATAGGGATCCTCCAGAATCAGGAGATGGTGGTGAGAAGAAATACCCCTAAGGCAAACAAGCCAACAGCAGCAAATATTTTGTTGGGTAAAAATGTATTTTGTATTTTTGTACGTTTTGTAAATACAGTTCATAAGAATTTATCTTCAGAGAATAGAAATAGGCAATTGACTAAAACCATGTATCAGCTACACCAAAGAGACATAGGAGAGAACAAAATAAAGTTCAGGCCCTCATGGGTCTTGTCTTGTAATAGGAACTGCAGAAAATAAACAAGTAGGCATGTAATAGAAATAAGAAATTTCTATTTTCTTTTTTTTTTTAAGTTTATTTATTTTGAGAGAGAGACAGACTGAGTACAAGCGGGAGAGGGGCAGAGACAGAGGGGGAGAGAGCGAGAATCCCAAGCAGCCTCTGCACCGTCAGCACAGAGCCCACCGTGGGGCTTGAACTCACGAACTTGAGATCGTGACCTGAGCCGAAACCAAGAGTTGGATGCTGAGCCACCCAACGCCCCTGTATTTCTATGAGAAAAAGCAGAGTAAGGAAGAGAGTGATGAAAGCTGCTGATGTGATGGGGGTAGTCGGGAAGGTCTCTTGAAGAAGGTGACTTGAATAAAGCAAGAGAGGAAATTTTAAGAATATATGAGGAAAGATTCTCCAGGCTGAAGGAATGGCAAGAACAAAACTGCTAACGTGGGAGTTTGGTGTGTTAAACAAAAGGGAAGGCTGCCAGTGGGGTAGAGGCTACAGCAGAGAAGGAAGGGGGACAGGACAGGAGATAAGGCCAGAGAAGTAGCCAGGGACGAAATCATTTTGGTCATGACAAAATAAAAATACAAAATTAAGTCTACACATGACTTAAATATGAAGGGAAACCACTAGAATACTTTAAACAGTGAAGTGACAAGGATCTTCTATGTCCAGAATTACTTTTGACGTAAAATCCTTTTAAGGTTAAAGAGAAAGAGATTTTCAGGGGTCCCCACTGTGTTGCATGTAGGCTTATAAAGAGAAATGAGAACGGAGCGACACCTAGTGGGCAAAGGCAAACTGGCCCATAACACAACTGGGATTGCCCACCCAAGAACAAACATTTCACCACCCCAAGGGGCAAACGGGTAGTTTGGGATGATTTCTGACAGTATACAGTTGACCTGTAGGACCCCTAGATGCTGAAACATGAGAGAACACATCGAACAATACCATCAGGAAAGTGAAAAAACCCACAGAATGGGAGAAAATATTTGCAAAATAAATATCTGACAAGGGATTTACATAGAGTATAATATATATAGAGAGAGAATATATATATAATATATACATAGATAGAGAATTTTTAAAACTCAATAATGAAGAGACAACCACTTCAAAAATGGGCAAAGGATGGGGCGCCTGGGTGGCTCAGTCGGTTAAGCGGCCGACTTCGGCTCAGGTCATGATGAGCCCCGCATCGGGCTCTGTGCTGACAGCTCAGAGCCTGGAGCCTGTTTCAGATTCTGTGTCTCCCTCTCTCTGACCCTCCCCCATTCATGCTTTGTCTCTCTTTGTCTCAAAAATAAAAGCAAACGTTAAAAAAAAATTTTTTTTAAAGAAAATGGGCAAAGGATCTTGATAAATTTCTCCAAAGAAGATAAGAAAATGGCCAATAAGCACCTGAAAACCACAGTGAGATACCACTTCACACCCACTAGTATGGCTAAAATAAAAAGACAGTAACAAAGATAGTAAAATTAATTTTACACTGCTAGGAGTGTAAGTTTGATAGCTCCTCAAAATGCTAAACATAGTTACCATGTGAACCAGCAATTCTAATCCTAGGCATTTACCCAAGAAAAATGAAACATATCTACCCAAAAATCTATACATGCATGTTCATAGCAACATTGTTCATAACAGCCAAGAAGTAGGAACAACTCAAATATTCACTCACTGATGAATGGATAAACAAAATATATCCATATAATAGAATATTGTTCATTCATAAACATTCATGTTACAGTATGAGTGAACCTTGAAAATATGTTAACCAAAAGATTTCAAGCAAGTCAAAAGGCCACATACTGCATTCTTCCACTTATATAAAATGTCCCGAAGAAGTGTATGAAGATAAAGCACAACAGCAGTTTCCTAGGGCTAAGTAACTGCTAATGGGTATAGATCTCTTTTCTGGGTGATGACATGTTCTCAAATTGATTGTGGAATAGCTGAACAACTCTGGAATGTCCTAAAACCACTGAGCTGTGTACTGTAAATGGGTGAATTTTATGGTATGTAAAATATCAATAAAGCTATTTGATTTAAAGGAGAGGATAAAGAAACTAATCAGATGTCAAGTCTTTGACTTCATGCGCTGTCTCTAAAACTGCCAGCACTACTTTGTCACATGGACTGCAAGTTCCAATGATTTACAGTCTAATCCCTGAGTGTCTTATTTAATGGCTTTGTACTCTGATGAAGATCCACTGTATATTCAGGATTGTAGGAGGGGTTAAATAAGGAATATACAAAAGAGTAGAGGCAAATGGCAACGAGGGAGATGGGATACTCAGATCTTATGCTGAGTTTTATGAAAGAAAAAAGATTTTTTTTAATTTTTTTTTATTTTTGAGAGAGAGAGAGACAGAGCAGGAGCAGGGCAGAGAGAGAGAGAGAGAGAGAGAGAGAGAGAGAGAGACACAGAATCTGAAGCAGGCTCCAGGCTCTGAGCTGTCAGCACAGAGCCTGATGCAGGGCTCAAACTCACAAACTGTGAGATCATGACCTGAGCTGAAGGCGGACGCTCACCCAACTGAGCCACACAGGAGCCCCAAAAGATTTCTTAAAACTTCCTAGTCTGGTATCTTTTTGTATCTTTGTTTCTACTCCTTAAGATACACAACAACTGGTATTTAAATCCCCAAACTCACCCCAAGAATAAAAAAAGAAAGTCTTACATCATTTCGGTCCTTGGTTAGTCTCTCCTCTAGTTCCTGGGCTAATTGCAAAAGCCACCACTGTACCTAAAAAAGTGTTGAGACTTTAATCTTTCATTTAAAAATTCTAGGTTTATTATAGTACGAGATGGAGGATTTGTTCAATTCTCCCACAAATGTAAGTGTGCAATAATGTCTCCCCTATAACCAAGAGATCACCAGATCATAGAAATCTTCAGTACTCTGACCTGCCTTAGCTCAAGATTCTCATTTTCTTTTCCTGCTGGAATGCCGTCAGGTGAACTTCAGGCATGTTCCAGCTCTGAGAAAAAAAATAACACACAAGCTTGAGGCATAATATCCCAGGCCTTCCAAGTTATCATCTACCAAAAAAATGAGTAATTCCATTTCAAATTTCAGTCAGTTTCATCTTATTTCTTTTTGGATAGAAAAAATAAATCATGGAAAAAATAATAAGTTTAGTCCATTTTCAACACAAAAAAAGAGCTTCATACTTTACAACAGAATGGCCCCGTCTAACTTACTAAACGTTCTGCAGTTACCCAAACCTACCCACTAACCCCCTCAAAAGAGGCAATGTTCTCTCAAGAATGCTTGCCTACCTGTTCCCGAGTAGCCAGAGCTGTCTTTCCTGGGAAGTTCTTGCTGCAGCCAATGGTTTTAGGTATTTTTCTGGGTCTAACTGGATCATGTTCAATCCCACGACACATGGCATATAGCCAAGATCTAATAAAAGCAGGAAAAAAAAGTTTAAGGTGAAAGCAAATGATAATTCTTGTTAAAATAAAATGCCTACATTGCACTACTTTTTGTCTCCTTCATAGAAATGGAAAAATTTGTCCAGAATTAAATATACTTCACCTCTGACAGAATCCCTGCCCTTCCCAATGAATGCTAGTGGAATATATTGCCAAGGAGAGGGATACTGGTTGTGCTTTTTAAAGCCAACTCATCATTTGTATTTTTGGAAAAGTGCTGAGCAAGCCACTGATTCATATCCCCAAGTTTTTTGGTATAAGTCTAAATACAAAGATTTTAAGGGAGGGGTGCCTGGGTGGCTCAGGTGGTTAAGTGTCTGACTTCCGCTTAGGCCGTGATCTTCCAGTTCATGGGTTTGAGCCCCACATTGGGCTCGCTGCTGTCAGTGCAGAGCCTGCCTTGGATCCTCTGTCTCCTTCTCTCTCTGCCCCTCCTCCCACACCTCAAGATAAACATTAAAAAAAAAGGTTTTAGGGGCGCCTGGGTGGCGCAGTCGGTTGAGCATCCGACATCAGCCAGGTCACGATCTCGCGGTCTGTGAGTTCGAGCCCCGCGTCAGGCTCTGGGCTGATGGCTCAGAGCCTGGAGCCTGTTTCGATTCTCTGTCTCCCTCTCTCTCTGCCCCTCCCCCGTTCATGCTCTGTCTCTCTCTGTCCCAAAAATAAATAAACGTTGAAAAAAAAATTAAAAAAAAAAAAAGGTTTTAAAGGAATTACCAGCATTTCAGCACACGGAAATGCTCTAAATATCCAAGCCTATCAACCTACTTAGGTAAATGAAAAACTACTCTAGAATGACAGGCCACAGTGACCTAACATTTCAAAGCAAAAGAACCAAAGAAATTATCTCGAGGAACAAATGTTAAAGATAGGTCTAAATTTTACTGGATGCTTTTGTCTGTGTTTGACTTTAGCATCTCCATACAGGTCATGATTGAAAAACATTAGGAATCACTTACCCATTCTTCTCCCCAAAATGACTCTGGAGCTGGGATTCAGTGAACTGGGTCAGTTCACCCATGTATTCCACCCCCAGGATTTCAATGACAGAGGCCCCTAGCTTTCCTCCAAGATTACGGCTAACAAGACAAAGAATTTATAGGTCACATCATAAATATCTGGTTATCAGCAGACATAAGAAATTTTGCTTCTGTAAGTAGCTCTCCACAGGGTTCAGGGACAATGAGAGCACGTACTGCTCCTGTAAACTATTAATTTCCTAGTATAAGACTAGATGATTCAAATACTCTGGGAGTTAGGACCTGGGAAGATTAACAATAGCATAAACAAAAGGTTAAAGTCATTGATTAGTTATCAAAGTCAACTGTATAAAAATTTTTCAATTTTACAGGATCTACTGTCCCATTTAGGGATTGAAATTCCAACCCCAAGACAAATCTTTTTCATGACTAAAACCTTTTATATTTAAGAATATAATAAAAAGTCTTAAGCTTTGCCTGTAAAGCTTCCTATAATATGTCTTCAACCTACCTTTTCAGTCCTATTTCTATCACTTATCTTCTCCAACATGGTCCAGTTAACCTGGTTTATGTCCCAGCTCACCACAAATACCTTATACTTTCCCCCCTTTCTGTTCAAAACATTATCAAAATCAGAATTGCTCTTCAATTATCATCTGGCAAAATCTCATGCAGTTTTCATAAATGTTTCTCAGATTTCTCTTCTCTGAACTCTGATAACTACCTGTATAGCTCATTTAGCAAATATTCATGTACAGTCTTAATAGCACTTTCACTGTTCCTTTGAACTGTCTTGTCCCTTCATCTTGTCCCTTCAACAATAGTGTAAGCCCTTATCAAGGACACACAATTGGTATGCACAG
This sequence comes from Prionailurus viverrinus, assembly GCF_022837055.1. Lineage (NCBI taxonomy): Eukaryota > Metazoa > Chordata > Mammalia > Carnivora > Felidae > Prionailurus > Prionailurus viverrinus. Next base: position 41,621,755 of record NC_062565.1, on the reverse strand, counting down.
CCTAGTTATTTGTTTTATTTGGATTTTTCTCTCATACCTACTTTGGGAGCAGTTTGGTAGCCCTGAACACCTCGGGATGATATTAGAAGAAAAAAAAGAAGTAAAATTCCTATTGCTTTTGTTATTTAGTAACAGACTTGAACAAAAAGGCTAGAAGGAAATTAAAGACACAGCTAAAAATCAGTTCATTTTTTAAAATTCAGGATTAAGTAACTTCCATAGATAATCCAGAATTGAAGCCTATCATTAGGAAAAAAAGTCTGTGTTTTTCAAAATTTCCTGTGTTCTCTCTCTTCTACCTTCCTGGTTACCTACATTTTCTTGCTCCAATCTCTCATAAGGGACAGAAGAAACCAGAGTGCTCTCACAAGTATATGAGCGACACTGAAGGTACTCCCTGAATACTTACATTTTGTAGATAGGCATTTGACTGAAGAGCTGTGGGACTGACCCATGTGAGACCAGGGTCTGGCGGTTGGGCTTGTTAAGTCCACAGGCCAGTTTTGCCAGGACCTGGAGCATGGAAAGCATAAAAACTTCGTAACTGTCAACCTCACCCACACAGAGAGCTGGTGAATGTTAACGTACACATAAAAACACAGGCACAGCTTAAGGGCTGTTACTAATGGTTTCCACATTAAAAACAAAAACAAAACCAGAAACTCAAGACATCTCTAAACGTCGGTGTCCCACAACATCCTCAGTGGAAACTATGACCCACTATCATCATCCTCATTGTTCTTTCCACATCTATTCTCGGTTTCCCTTTGGTCGTTTTTTTTTTTCCATTCCCATCAATTCCTTAAGGTTCTCCCACTCCAAGAGGGGAAAAAGCCCAGAGAAGCTGCAGAGGACACTTACATAAGGTGCATTTCTAGGCATGCGCATATGAAAATGCTGAAACAAACCTGTTTTACCCTACCACATTGATCTACATTTCTTTAAAAACAAAATTTTTTTTAATGTTTATTTATTTTTGAGAGAGAGAGAGAGAGACAGAGAGAGACAGAGACAGAGCACAAGTGGGCGAGGGGCAGAGGGAGAGGGACACAGAGAATCCGAAGCAGGCTCCAGGCTCCAAGCTGTAGCACAGAGCCAGATGCAGGGCTCAAACCCACAAACCATGAGATCATGACCTGAGCCGAAGTCGGACGCTTAACCGACTGAGCCACCCATGTGCCCCTGATTTACATTTCTTGATTAATGGTTAATCCATTTTGAGTCCTAGATTTAACACAGATTACCATAATTCAAGTATCTGTGATAGAGATCTCAAAATCATCCTCCAATAGCAAACATCTTCTACTAGAAACAAGGCTTCAAAATGGGGGGGGGGGGGGGGGGACAACAAAACAAAAAAACCCAAACCTTAAGTCCTTGAGAACTCTTTTGAAAGAATAAGGTGCTTCAGTGGTATCAGTTCACAAATTATAATTGGTAGGAAAAGTATAAAATCATCCTTTAAATTTACTGGAGAGATTCTCTAGAACTTCTACTAGGCAACATTTAGTCTTGTTCAAATTACTACAATGGGACTTTTGTTTCCCCTCCCTTCACTCAACCAGAAGAAACCTCTAAAACTCTGTGGGATAGTTTGGCAACTTTCCTCTTCTTGGAGGAAGGGGGAAAAGGTAGTAACCAGGGATAATCAGCCACTGCCCAATTATTGAGCCTCGTCAGAAGGGGACAAAGATTCCAGAGCCTCACAGCACTTTAAAAAGAAAACCAGTTGGGGTGCCTGGGTGGCGCAGCCGGTTAAGCGTCCGACTTCAGCCAGGTCACGATCTTGCGGTCCGTGAGTTCGAGCCCCGAGTCGGGCTCTGGGCTGATGGCTCAGAGCCTGGAGCCTGTTACCGATTCTGTGTCTCCCTCTCTCTCTGCCCTTCCCCCGTTCATGCTCTCTCTCTCTCTGTCCCAAAAATAAATAAATGTTGAAAAAAAAAAAAAAAAGAAAACCAGTTATTCTGCCCCTATATTATTGACAATTGTCTATTCTCTAAATCAAAATAGGGGTCCAAACTAATAAAATTTTACTATTCCATCTCTCTTATTGTTCTCATTAGAAAGGAGGAAATAGGCAAAAGCAGAAAATACTCAGGCAATTCCACAAAGGAAATGAGATAATTCAGGGATATTCAGCAAGTGAAAAGAAATAGGTTCACATATAAAATGCAAAGACTAACCTCCTCCTTTCCACAGATAGTTCAGTCATTAAGGAAATCTTTTGGATACAACTGTATAAGCATTTTCTGCAAACTTTTCAGCCTGCTTCTTAGGAAAGCGCATGTTTAATGACATTTCCCTTGTTAAGGAATTACGAACGCATTTATTTGGTCCTCAAAATGAATTTTGAATAGAAGCCCATTTCAAAGTGTACACGTAATGATTTAAATGTCCCAGTCATATCCATCCTTGCTGTATTTAACTGCAGATATCTATGTTTCGCCTTGAAACCTATAATTAGCCTTCACCTTATTGTGTGAAATTCCAGCTGAACACTGAAAGCCCGTCTCCCTCTCTATGGCTGCTCTCATTTCCTCCACAATCACTGCTCCAACAGTGAGCTGCAGGTCCGGAGAGGTGGTGTTACCAGTCTGAAGAGAATCAAGCCATTGAAATAAGCCTTGTTTTCGCATCTCCTCTGAAAAATGGAAAGGTTGTATTTAGACACTTTTTTTTTTAGAGTCAGGATTTTATTTGTGTTATCTAATAGAAAAATGCTTCAATTTCAGGGTACTTTAAGAATGTACATTTTCACACACACACAAAAAAATGGCAGTCATTTACAAGATTTCTCAGTACTTAAGAGATCAATTTCTCCTTCCTATCAATTCCAGCAGCCTTAGCTTCAGCATAGGCTGAACCTTATAGTTCTAATATGCAACACATATTGTATATTCATATTGTCTTTCATGATCATTGATTTAAAAGTACATCTGTTTTCTCTCTCTGGTTTTCTGGAATTTTCTTCCTCCAACTTTCCCTTGCACACCGCCAAGAATCCTGTTACTTAATTAGAAAATATTCAGAATTAACTCACACTTTAAAATAAATGTATTTATATATTTTTGGAGACTGGTTCTCCTGATGAGTAGCTAAAATCCAATCAGAAACACTAGTTTTATTCTTCTGATAAGCTATTGAAATTAGATATAGCTTTGGACTCAGGGCCTTGAAAATATCTTACTATCCAATTTTGAGTCAGTTTTGAAAAAAGCCTAAAAAAAGATTATATATAGCAAGGGAGGTAGGTATATAGAAAATGCAGACATGCTGGTTTATTTATTTACTTATTTAAAAAATTGTTTTAAATGTTTATCATTTTTTGAGAGACAGAGCATGAGTGGGGGAGGGGCAGAGAGAGAGGGAGACACAGAATCCGAAGCAGGCTCCAGGCTCCGTGCTGTCAGCACAGAGCCCCACATGGGGCTCAAACCCACAAACCACGAGATCATGACCTTAACCAAAGTTGGATACTTAACCGAGTCACCCAGGCACTCCTAAATATTTCATTTTTTTTTTTAAAGTTTATTTTGAGAGTAAGTGGGGAAGGGGCAGAGAGAGAGAGAGAGAGAGAGAGAGAGAGAGAGAGAGAGAGAGAATCCAAGCAGGCTCCGTGCTGTCAGCACAGAGCCTGACACAGGGCTCCATCCCACAAATGATGAGATCATGACCTAAGCCAAAACCAAGAGTAGGACCCTTAACCAAAAGAGCCACCCGGGTGCCCTAGGAATGCTGGTTTAAAGAGACAGTAAATGAGGGGTGCCTGGGTGGCTCAGTCATTTAAGCATTCGACTTCGACTCACATCATGGTCTCATGGTTCATGAGTTGAGGCCCCACACTGGGCTCTGTGCTGTGTTAGCACAGAGCCCACTTCGGATCCTCTGTCTCTCTCTCTCTCTTTTCCCCTCCCCCATTTGCACTCTTTCTCTCTTAAAAATAAATAAAATATTATAAAAAGTAGAGCGTAATGAGGTATGAACAAGGCAAGAAAATACACTCAAATAACTATGGGGAGGTATAGTGAAGGTTCATGTATATAGAGGAGGAAGATGAGCACATAGAAGGAAGTATTTTCCAACTCTTGATAACTGCTGCTTCTCTCCTTTGCAGGCTTGTCTTCTTCCTCTAACACCCTGGTAGATACTGAGCAACATTCTCCTCCTCCTCCTCTCTGTATATATGCTTTTTTCTTTTGGTGAACTGCTCCAGGCTTATGTTTCAATTTGCTTATGCTGAGTACATGCAAATCCTAATCTCTATCCCCAAACTCCTAAACTCTAATTCTTATCTCCACCCCCCTACAGAATAACTCTTCTTGAACTTTTCATTATAGTTTCAAACTATAGTTTACTAAATTTTCTTAAAATAACTAAAATCAACCTTTATTATATCTTCCTTCTCAAAGATTCCCTTTCCCAAACAACTCCCTTTTTTAAATAACCATATTTTTAATTTTGTTAATGTTTATTTATTTTGGAGAGAGACAGAGAGTGAGTAGGGGAGGGACAGAGAGAGAGGAAGACACAGGATCCGAAGCAGGCTCCAGGCTCTGAGCTGCCAGCACAGAGCCTGACATGGGGCTCGAACTCACGAACCGCAAGATCATGACCCAAAAGCTGAAGTTGGATGCTTAACTGACTGAGCCACCCAGGCACCCCAACAACTCCCTATTTCTATTAAAGGTTTGGAGGTTAAATAATATTGGCTTCCTTTTGCTTTCATTCCCCATTTAGTCAACGAAACCCACTTTAAAACATTTCGCATATCCACCCACCCTATTTTATTCAGGTTTTCTTCATTCTTTCCCAGACCACCTTAACTCCTAAACCACCCTCTCCCTAAATGCATTTTACACAATACCCATGAATGAAATGTTCTCAAATACCAATGTTATCCATCTTATCCCCTGTTCAAAACTGTTAGCTCTCTCATACCTACAGAATAAAGCACCAACTCTAAAAACTGGCATTGAAGACCATCTGGCCTTTTCAATTCATCTTCCACTAATCCCAAATTTATTATATCCTTACAATTTCCTGACTATCCAATGTTTATTCTATTTCCCTGTTCTCACTTCTTAACTCTGTTCTCCCCTTTGCTTAAACAAATCTTATCTATACTTGAGGGCTTATTCAAGTCTCATGTATCATGTGGTCTTCTCCAGCTATTCTAGCTAACTTTGGGGTGCCCCACTAACGTCCTTTAGAACTTCTTAAAAATGCTTATTTATTTTTGAGACGGGGGAGGGGCAGAGAGGGGGGAGACAGAGAATCCGAAGTAGGCTCCGCGCTGTCAGCGCAAAGCCCAATGGGGGCTTGAACCCATGAACCATGAGATCATGGCCTGGACCAAAGTCAGATGCTCAACCAACTGTACCACCCAGGCACCCCTAAAGTGTTTTAGCTCTTATCTGTAACACATATAGCATAATTGTTAAAAGAATATTTTGCAGTCAGGCAGTGTTCAAATACTGGCTTTTGAACTTACTATGGGACGTTGAGCAAGTTCTATAATTTTCTAAGATCCAGTTTTGTTGTCTATGATACGAACATAGTACTGTACCTCATAGGATTGTGAGGTTTTATATACATATATATATGTATATATATGTACACATATAGATGAGTACATATATATAATCTTTAATCCTTTAAGAATTAAATTTTAATGTTTTATTCATTTTTGAGAGAGACAGACAGAGCAACGAGCCCGGGAGGGGCAGAGAGAGAGGGAGACACAGAATCCAAAGCAGGCTCCAGGCTCTGAGCTGTCAGCACAGAGCCCCATGCAGGGTTCAAACCCATGAACCATGAAATCATGACCTGAGCTAAAGTTGGAGGCTTAACTGATGGAACCACCTAGGTGCCCCCAAATCTAATCCTTCTTTTAAAACCACCTATTATAGGGGTGCCTGGGCGGCTCCGTCGGTTAAGCATCCGACTTTGGGTCAGGTCATGATCTCACAATTTGTGAACTCAAGCCCCATGTCGGGCTCTGTGCTGACAGCTCAGAGCCTGGAATCTGCTTCCAATTCTGTGTTTCCCTCTCTTTCTGCCCCTCCTTGGCTCACACTCTGTCTCTCTCAAAAATAAACATTAAAAATTTTAACAAAAAATAAAAAATAAAACCACTTATTATAGGGGCACCTGGGTGGCTCAGTCAGTTGAGTGTCTGACTTCTACCCAGGTCATGATCTCACAGTTGGTGGGTTCGAGTCCCGAATCGGGCTCTCTGTTGTCAGCACGGAGCTCACTTCGGATCCTCTGTCTCCCTCTCTCTGCTCCTCTCCTGCTTATATGAGCTTTCTCTCCCTTTCTCTTTCAAAAATAAACATTAAAAATAAATAAACCACCTATTATTGTTTGGGAAACAAAAAATATGAATTTATTGAAATTGTGAGATTTTCTGGACTCTTTTCTCAACTAGTAGAGCTAAATTTTCTCCGCTTTAGATTTCATTATTGCTCTCCCAAATTAAGTAATGTTACAATCCTGTCACTCTACATCCATGTCAGTTGAACAGGGCGACAGAAGATAAGCAGCATTTGTTTCCTTCTCTAGTTGGTAAAAATCTATACAACTTTGGTTTTTCTCTGATACACTAAAGTGGACTACGGGGAAGAGATTCAGGCAGTTTTTGGTATAAAATGCCCACTAGAACTGAAAGACTTTCCTTTCCTATTGAATTATCTGGGTAGCTTTGTGGAAACCAACTGACCAAAACTGTGGGGATCTGTTTGCACACTTCCGATTCTGTACCATTGATCTGTCTCCTCTTACACCAATACTACACTGCCCTAGTTACTATAAGGTTATAATTAAATATTTTTTAAGTTTATTTATTTTGAGAAAGAGAGAGAAAAAAAAAAAAAAAAACACAAGTGGGGAAGGGGCAGATAGCAAGAATCCCAAGCAGGCTCCATGCTGTCAGTGCACAGCCTGACCCAGGGCTCAGTCCCATGAACTGTGAGATCATGAGCCAAAATCAAGAGTCGGATGCTTAACCGACTGAGCCACCCAGGTGCCCCTAATAACTTTTAAAACCAGGTAGTGTTTAAGTCTTCCAACTTAGTTCTTTTTCAAAGTTGTTTGGCTATCCCCACATCCTTTGCATTTTCATACAGATTTTCAAATCAGTTTGTCAATTTCTACAAAATCCTGCTGAGATTCTAGAAGGGAAAACAATGAATCTCTAGGTCAATGTGGGGAGACTTGAGCTCTAATATTTACTATTTAGTCTTTTGATCCATGAGCATGGTATGTCTCTCCATTGATTTCATCTTTTTTACTTTCTCAGGAATGTTTTGTAGTTTTCACTGAACTAGTTTTTCATATATACGTATATACATATATGTGTGTGTATATATATACGTTTCACAGTACATATTCATATACATATATATATATATATATATTTTTAAGTATTCATTTTTGAGAGAGAGTGCATGAGAGGTGGAAGAGCAGAGAGAGGGAGACACAGAATCTGAAGCAGACTCCAGGCTGTTCCAGCCTGACACGGGGCTCAAACTCACGAACCGTGAGATCATGACCTGAGCTGAAGTCAGATGTTTAACTAACTGAGCCATTCAGGCGTCCCTTCACATATATATTTCTAATAATTTCGTAATTGTAATGCTATTGCAAATAACATTGCTTTTAAATTTCAAATTCTCATCTAAAATTTTAGTGTATAGAATTGCTATTGATTTTTGCATACTGACTTTGTCACCTGCAACCTTGCTAATCTCACTTACTGTATTTTTTTAGGGCGGGGTGTAGATCCCTTAGGATTTTCTACAAACATGGTCATGACACCTGCAAACAAAGTTTACCTCTTCCTTCACATCTGAATTAGCTTTTATTCCCTCTTCTGTTCTGATTACACCATCTTGTACCTCCAGTGCAATGATGAACAGAAGACTGAGCACTGATGACTTGTGCCAAAACTTGGGGTTAAACTGATAAACCTCTACCTAGACTCCACAACTCCAGAAACCAAAACTACAAAAGAGAAGTTCCTGCACTGATAATAAGTATGCCCTCCTCTGTGCTATGAGCTGATTGCTGTCTTCCAAGCTCCCTCTGGTTGTTGGTAGAATTTGGTTTCCATTTTCTTTCTGGCTGCCAGCAGTGGGCCAATATCAGAGCCTAGCCATGAGGGCCTTCTCCAAAGGCCCTCTCACAACATGGCAGCTTACTTCTTCAAAGCCAGCAGGGGGTCCCACCAACCCCTGCAACTCTCATCATTAAAAAGGGTTTATAATTTTATTTATTTTTATTTTAGAGAGAGTGTATGCAAGTAAGGGAGAGGGGCAGAGAGAGAGAGAGAGAGAGAGAGAGAGAGAGAGAGAGGAGAATCTTAAGCAGGCTCCACGCTCAGCATGGAGCTGTTACAGGGCTCACTCCCACGACCCTGGGATCATGACCTGAGCCAAAATCAAGAGTTGGATGCTCAACCGAGCCACCCAGGCACACCAAGGTTTATGATTTCTTGTACTATTACCCAACTGCTTCACGTCCTGGGCATTCAAAAGATGTTCAATATATGCTTTAAATGAAATGTATTAAGACCAAAGGGAGGAGAAAACTAAGGCATTCCTTAGCTAATACAAACTAGTTCCAAAATGGCCCTGAAGGGAAAGTTTTCACTCTGGCAGTTTTTGAGTATTATCTTTAAGTAATCCTACCACTTAAACTTTCCATGCATGTAACTATTTCAGAAACAGAAAATACAAAGTTGCAAACGCAGTATGGCTGAGCAGGACTGCTAGCTTTGAATTAAGGGGCAGGATGGGAGAGTTGAACAGAAACTTCAGTTATCAAAATATCACAAGCGCCTGGCTTCTTTTCCTAGGTTTGAAATATGCCACATCCATGAAAAACAATTTCTGGAAGATTATATGCACTTAGATAAGCTAATTTCTGTTACCAGTTTTTTGGTTGCACACATCATATGAAGACTCAGGAATACAATATGAAATATAAACCATTTACTAGACATTATACTGTTCTGAGCACTATAAATAAAAAAATGGTATCACTCCATCTGGAAACTAAATACTTAAACTGGACACACTAAGGCAACAGATACATAAGACATACAGAAATAAACATTGGCATTTTTAATAAAAATGTACATAGATAAGAAAGATGGGTATAGAAGAAAGAGGAACATGTCCATTTGAGTTGAAGTAAACATTTTCCACCAGTGAAGGTATACACCATCATCTTCAGTCGGAGAGCTCTTTAACAATGAGTTGCAGCCAAAAATACCAATATAATGTGTAATAACACGTCTTATTCTGAGGTATGCGGGATTCAGAGGGTCTGTGAATCTCCTGAAAACTGCACACACAATTGTCTTATGTGTAGATATGCATTTTTCTGAGGCACGCAAGGATCAACAAGCTTTCAAAAAATTTTCAAAAGGGGATACAGCCCTCAAAAAACCCTTAAAGACTTAATGACTTAAACCATTATAAACCAATTCTAAGTGTTTTAAACCATTAGACACAAGGCAAGATGTGGTACACAAAGTTAAGACCAAAGAAAAACCTTCCTTATTATGACCGTTAAATTTCTGACTCGGGTCCCAAAATAATAAAGAAAATCAGGACATATTTCATCGAATGTTTATGTACCATAACTCTGCCTCCTTTAAGTGGCACAATTTTTATTGTCCATGTATTGCCCTGAAAGAACTGAAGGATATGCAGCCTCCAGCTTATAAACTCTGCTATAATTCCTTAATGGGGTCTTTCTCACAAGCTTCCCTAGTAGAACAAGCAGTTCTACTACTGCCCTTCAATACAACATATTAAAGGCATATCCTACAACTGTTCAACAGCAAAAGGAAACTTTACATCTTATGTCTCATTTTAAAACATGGAACCTGTGGGAAATTCACCACTTTAACCAGAAGTAAGCTAAACTCTCTTGGACCTTTTTCTGGGAAAATCTGTATTGTTTCTACAAGTAATCACAGACTGCCTTAATGTCCTCCTCCCCCCCCCCCCCCCCCCAGAAGCTAACTTGCTATAATATGGTATCCAGACAGTTTCCTTTTGGTTACTGGCCAGCATTCAAAATGTTTTACTGAAAGAGCACTTACAAGAATAATGTTACAAAATAATAGTTGTAAAAGTACCAATGTTCATGTTACAAATGAAGGGGAGATCCACTGTTTTGAAGAGAGCTATTATGAAAAGTATTAGAAAATGTCTAGGAAAAACTGTAGATACCCTGTTCAAAAAGCCTCTAAATGCCAATTGTTTTGTTCTGTAAGATCCAGCTGAATTCAAGTTTCATAATATCTGATTTAAAACACTTAAGACCCAGGGGTGCCTCGGTGGCTCAGTTGGTTAAGCGTCCAACTTCAGCTCAGGTTATGACCTGATGGTTTCATGAATTTGAGCCCCATGTCAGGCTCTGTGCACTGACTGTGTGGAGCCTGCTTGGGATTCTCTCTCTCCCTCTCTCTGGGACTTTCCCGCTTGCACCCTCTCTCAAAAAAAAAAAAAAAAAAAAAAAAAAAAAAAAAAAATTTAAGACCCAGATCCTCTTAGATCTGGTATCTAGAAATATTACAATCCAATATTACCACAAAAGCAAATTTTCATTGCCTTAATTTTATTTTTTAATTTAAAAGCATCTTTTTAAATGTTTATTTTTGGGAGAGAGAGTGTGTGCATGTGTGTGCGTGCGTGTGTGCAAGCAGGGGAGAAGCAGAGAGAGGAAGACAGAGAATCTGAAGCAGGCTCCATGCTGTCAACGGAAAAGCCCTTCGTGGGGCCAGAACCCTTGAACCATGAGATCATGACCTCAGCAGAAGTTGGATACTCAACTAACTGAGCAACTCAGGTGCCCTGCCTTAGTTTTACTTTATTTAAGAAAGTATTTTTTTAACCATTGAATACATTTTACTTATCAAAAGCATTTTCATGCAGATTACAGGCATACCTTGTTTTATTGTATCTTGCTTCAATGTGCTTTATAGATACTGCATTTTTAAAAAAAACTGAGTACTTGTATCAACCCTGTCAAGTAAATCTATTGGCACCATTTTCCAAACAGCATTTGCTCACTTTGTGTCTCTAAATCACTTTTTGGTAATTCTCACAATTATCTCAAACTTTTTCATTATTGTTTTATTTGTTATGGTGATCTGGAATCAGTGATTGTAACTTCCTGAAAGCTCAGATGGTTAGCATTTCTTAGCAATAAAGCTTTTTAAAATTAAGGTATGTTCTTCTTAAAGATCTAATCGTATTGTACCCCCAATAGATTACAGTATAGTAAACAAAACTTCCCTATGCACTAGGAAACCAAAAAATTAATGTGACTGTTTACTGAGATACTTGCTTTATTGTGGATGGTCTGTAACCAAACACAAAATATCTCTGACATATGCCTACATATCAAAAGTTTTTGTCAGATAGGTAAATGAAGCTGAATTTAAAAAAAACAAAAATCACTTATCACTCCCCTACACATCAACCAAGTATAAAATAAAGAAAAAAGTAAAACAATAGCAATAAAAAATTAAAGCATTTATGAACATAACAAATGAATGCACAAGACCTTTATAAAAAACGTAAAGCTTTAATAAAGATATAATTGGATACTCACATAATAAAAGGAATTTGATCCCTCTCTCACACACACAATGGATTATAAATGAAAAGCAGAATAAAGCTTCTAGAAAAGACAACAGAATTGCTTCATAACCTTGAGGTAGGTAAGTATTTCTTAAACAGGACATAAAAAATATTGTCCATAAAGAACAAAAAAAAAATACATGGACCAAATTAAAATCAAGAACCTTTCTGTTTCATCAAAAGCCACCAGTGATAGAGTGAAAAACAAGTCACTGACCAGAAGGTATTTGCAATATATTTATATGCAATATAATAATACATCATAATATATGCAAATAAATATGCAATATATTTAATAAAGGATTCATTTCAGATTATATAAAGAAGTCCTATAGACGGAGATAAGACAGTCCAACAAAAAAAAATGAGCAAATGATTTAAAGAGGTACTTAATGAAAGAAGATATCTAAATGGTCAATACATTTAAAGGTGGTCAACTTCATTAAGACCAGGGACATACAAACTAAAACCACTGATATCACTACACACCCATCAAAATGGCTAAAATGCAAAAGAGAAAAAAAAAAAAAAAAAGCATGTGCTGAAAAGCATGTGAAACAACTGGGATTTTCATATATGCTACTAGTGAGATTATAAATTGGTACAACCAGGGACACCTGGGTGGCTCAGTTGGTCGAGCATCTGACTCTTGGTTTCAGCTCAGGTCATGATCTCAGGGTTTGTGGGCTTGAGCCCTGCATTCGGCTCTGTGCTGGCAGCGTGGAGCCTGCTTGAGATTCTCTCTCTCTCTCTCTCTCTCTCTCTCTCTCTCTCTCTCTCTCTGCCCATCCCCCACTCATGCTGTGTCTCTCTCAAACAAATAAACTTTAACATTTACTCATTTTTTTGAGAGACAGAGACAGAGCACGAGTGGGGGACAGGCACAGAGAGAGGGAGACAGAATCTGAAGGAGGCCCCAGGTTCTGAGCTGCTGGCACAGAGCCCGATATGGGGCTCGAACCCACGAACTGTGAGATCATGACCTGAGCCAAAGCTGGATGCTTAAGCAACCAAACCACCCAGGCATCCCTCAAACAAATAAACTTAAAAAATAAGTAAATAAATTGGTACAGCCATTTTGGGTAACTGTTTGGCAGTAAGTACCTACTAAAGCTGACTATAAGCAAACTAAAGCTGATTTTAGGTAAATCCTACAATTAAACACTTCTAGTCCTATACCCAACAGAAATCATACATTTGTTCACCAAAAGACATTTACAAGAATATTCATAGCAGCACTATTCTTAGTAGCCCCAAAATGGAAACAACCCAAATATCCATCAGTTATAGAATGGATAATTTGTGATATACTCATGTAATTCAATACTACACAGCAATGAAAGTAAACAAACTCAACTACATACAACAGAACGGATGAATCTCACAATGTTGACCAAATAAGGCCAGAATCAAGTATATATTGCATGATTTCAATTTTATAAAGTTCAAAAATAAGCTAAATAGAAATAAGGACAATGGTTACTGTAGGAAGGGGAGAGGAATGGATAGTGTCTGGAAGTGTAGGCAGGTGTGCCTTTTAGGATTCTGGTTTTGGTTTTGATTTGGATGCTACTTACAAATGGGGGTTTACTTTGTGAAAATTAGCCAAGGTGCACTTACAATTTGTGCACTTGATGTGTATTACATCAATTAAAAGTGTAGATGAGAAAAAAAAAGAAAATATACTGGATTCCAGATCTCAGAGGAAGTAAAAATATTATAACAGATAAAATAAATAATTTTAACTTAAAAAAAAATAATTAAAAGGGACACAACTGAAGACCTAAAAAATTCAGTGATATGTTTATGGATGGCAAAAGTTAACATTAACATAACTATTCTCTCTAAATATATAAATTCAATGTAATCCTATCAAGATTTTTTGAGGAATTCAACTATTGTATTCTAAAATGCACAGTGAATAACAAAGGTACATGTATAGGTAAGACAAGTTTGGAAAGCAAAAGCAGAGGGACATCCTTATCAAATAGAACATACTACAAAGAGTAAAAAAAACCAAAACAAAACAATGTGTTTCTGGAGCAGGAGCAGAGAGACAAATGGGATACTACAGAAACTGACCCACTTCTACATGGGAAGTTGAGAAAGAATGGATTATTTAATAAGTAATTGTCAGGAAATTATTATAATAATAATAAAAAATAGGGGCACCTGGGGTGGTGGCTCAGTCGATTAAGCGTCTGACTTCAGCTCAGGACATGATCTCACGGTTCAGGAGTTTAAGCCCCACATCAGGTGAGTTTGAGCCCTGCTTCGGGTGAATTTTGAGTCCTGCTCCAGGTGAGCTCGAGCCCCACTCTGGGCTCCACACTCTCTCTCCCTCTCTCTCTGCACCTCGTGGGATTCTTTCTCTCTCTCTGCCCCTCATTCACTTGTGCTCTCTCTCAAAAAAAAAATTTTTTTTTAATAATATAAATAAGATTTTTATAAAATCAAATAAAAAGGTTGAACTCCATATGGCCAAAAGACCTAAAAAAATTACAAGGCAAACAGAAGTGTAGAAAAGGTCTTTGTGAACTTTTAGTAGAAATGGATATCTAAAACAAGATTCAAAATGCACAAAAGATAAGGTGAAAAAAATGATGGACTAAAAGAATCGTGTTCAACAAAGTACAGCAGAAACAAAGTTAATGGATGACAGATTTGGGAGAAGATATTTGCAGTGTCAAAAACAGACAAGACACTAATAACTGCAATATATGAGGAACTCTTGCAAAAAAAAGGCAGGAAATCCAATGATAAATTGGGTAAAGATTATAAATAAGCAATTCACAAAGGTATAAACTAGCAATATATGAAGAAACGCTCAACCTCAACTAGTAAATAGAGAAATATAAATTTAAGCAAACTGAAAACATGAAATAAAATTTCATATTTTTACTTTTCTACTTATCCCAAATCTGTCATCCATTAACTTTGTTTATGCTACACTTTGTTGAACCACTTTGCTGTTTAAAGGCTTTTTTTTAAAGTTTATTTATGTATTGTTAGTAATCTCTACACCCAATGTGGGGCTTGAACTCACAACCCCGAGATCAATCGTCACATCACATGCTCTTCCAACTGAGCCAGCCAGGAGCTCCTTATGAAATACTACTTTATTATAGCCATCATATTGGTGAGTACTTTTAACCATTCAAAAATACCAGCTGCTGGCAAGAATATGAGGGCAACAGGAATTCTTGTGTACTACAGGCATGGGGTAACCATTGATAGCCACTCTGGGGAATGATTTGGCAGTATTTAGTGAAACAATGTATGTGTATGCCTTATGACCTAGCAGTCCACTCCTGACAACATTTTCAGAAAAACCTCTCTGCATAGGTCCAAAAGAGGATGAATGAGGACATTTATCAAATAAATATTAAAAAAAAAATTAGAAGTAACAAATGAATTAATAGCTAGGAGAATTGTCTGTAACTACCATGGATCCATACCATGGATTATGCTGTAATTAAAAGCAATCAATTACACATAAATACAACTACATGGAAAGACCTATAAAATCACCACTAAAGGAAAATTAAGAACAGGAATGGAATCTACACTATATGTTAATGATACTGGAATTAAAATTAAAAAATTAGTAAAGTAAGAATGAAATCTATAAGATAATACTATCTTTTAATTAAAGAGCACAAATTTTTTTTTTAATTTTTTTTTTTAACATTTATTTATTTTTGAGACAGAGAGAGACAGAGCATGAACGGGGGAGGGGCAGAGAGAGAGGGAGACACAGAATCGGAAGCAGGCTCCAGGCTCCGAGCCATCAGCCCAGAGCCCGACGCGGGACTTGAACTCACGGACCGCGAGATCGTGACCCGGGCCGAAGTCGGACGCTTAACCGACTGAGCCACCCAGGCGCCCAAAGAGCACAAATTTTAAAAGCACACACATAAAGCAACACTGTGTAATTTATAAAGACATATACAAATTTAAGAAGATATACCAAATACATCAGTGGGTGCCAGAGGGAGAGTTAGATAGGGAGGGGGAAATCACTATGAAAGTGAAAGTAAGGAAAATAAAATGAGACCCTGAAGAGTCCACTGATATTTTTCACTCTAAATTGATCAGAAATTCTGAGTGACTCAACTCCCTGTCCTTGAGGTCCCCCTTAAAAAACTTAGATGATGAAGAAACCAAGTTACAACACTATAAGTTAACCTACAAATGACAGAAGTGCTCAGTCTACTGATAACTCTAACCTGCTCTAACGATATCTAAAGAGAAACTTGATTTCATACAGATTTCACAGCTTCTCAACATCCATATACCTGAAAAGATAAAAGAATTTGTATATCCTTCCTTGTCAGTCCTTGTGATTCATTCAGGTTGTAGTGTAAGTTTCCTTTCAATCAATCCAAGAAGGATCAGCGTGACCAAGCAAAGCAGGTTCCAAAGGCAGGAAGCAGAAGCAATACGATGCTATGGAAGTACCTTTCTGATCAGTCCCTTCTGCTGTTGTAGGGTCTTGGGGCAACCCTTCAATGTAGGTGGTTGGCAACAAGTCGGCCGAGATAGGTTGACCTTGTAGCTTTTGTAGTCTCTCATGTACAGCACTGGTCAGGTCTACATAAGCCTCATCGATGCTGCCACGTTCAATCCCAGCAAAACGAGACATTATCCCCATCACTTCCACACTGGCTTCCCGGTACCTAAAAAGTATAAGGATTGTTATATATGTAGGCAATAAATGAACACAACAATTGAGATAGTCAGCCCCATCCCCTCCATCTCATAATGGAATCATCATATACATAACCAATGTAAGATCTCCTTTTTTTTTTTAATGTTTATTTATTTATTTTCATTTTTGAGACAGAGGGAGACAGCATGAGCAGGGGAGAGGCAGAGAGAGAGGGAGACACAGAATCAGAAGCACGCTCCAGGCTCCGGAGCTGTCAGCACAGAGCCTGACGCGGGGCTCAAACTTGTCAACTTCAAGATCATGACCCAAGGCAAAGTTGGACGCTCAACCGACTGAGCCACCCAGGTGCCCCTGTAAGATCTCCTTAAAGAGAGGAATGGCTTGGCAGATGAAGTGGTCAATGCGCAGGCAGATGGTCAGTAATAGAAGCAAAGAAAAAGAAGCAGCACAGAGGCAAACATTTTTAGTGTGACTCTAGCACTATGAAGGTGGAAAGTGTCCAGACCATGAATGTGTTTATGTGACAAGGATCTCTCCAAAGATGAAAGAAATGCTTCAAACTTGTTTAACTACATTTTACTAAGATCACCTACTCTGTTATTTTCATATATCTACCATGTAGTATTCTGCTTCAACTTTTGTCTTCAAATATGAGATTTACAGGAAACACTGCCCTGATCCCTGAACCCAAGTATTTGGTCTTCCTCAAGATAGCATTTCTCAATATATATATATATATGTGTGTGTGTGTGTGTATATATATATATGTATACACACATATGTTTGTATACACACTATATACACATATATGTTAATATATTTTTTGAGAGGGAGAGAGAAAGAGGGAGAGAGGGGTCATAAGTGAGGGGCAAAGAGAGAGAAAATCCTTTAAGGGGCAGGGGGGGGGAGGGAGGGAGGAGGGGGAGAGAGGGAGAGAGAGAGGGAGGGAGAGGGAGGGGGAGAGAGAGAGAGGGAGGGAGAGAGAGAGAGAGAGAGGGAGGGAGGGGGGAGAGAGAGAGGGAGGGAAGGAGGTGGGAAAGAGAGAGAGAGGGAGAGAGAGAGAGGGAGAGAGAGGGAGGGAGGGAGAAAGAGGGAGGGAGGGAGAAAGAGGGAGAGAGGGAGAGAGGGAGAGGGAGGGAGGGAGGGAGGGAGGGAGGGAGGGGGAGAGAGAGAGAGAGAGAGAGAGAGAGAGAGAGAGAGACTCACCTGAAGCAAGGCACGAGCTCATCTGATGTGGGACTCAAACTCACTAACTGTGAGATCATGACCTGAGCCGAAATCAGATACTTAACGACTGAGCCACCCAGGTTCCCACACTATATATTTTCAAGTTTTATTTATTTTAGGTAATCTCTACACCCAATGCAGGGCTCGAATTCATGACCCCAAGATCAAAAGTCTTCTGACGAGCCAGCCAGGAGCCCCAGTGTTTCTCACTATAAATTAACAATGTGACATTGAAGACTTTAAGACACAGAACAGATGAACACAAGGGAAGGGAAGCAAAAATAATATAAAAACAGGGAGGGGGACAAAACATAAGAGACTCTTAAATATGGAGAACAAACACAGGGTTACTGGAGGGGCTGTGGGAGGGGGGATGGGCTAAATGGGTAAGCGGCATTAAGGAATCTACTCCTGAAAACACTGTTGCACTATATGCTAACTTGGATGTAAATTTAAAAAATTAAATTAAAAAAATTTTTTTTTAAAAAGTGACATATTGGATTTTATACCTAGTCAACAGTAAGTCTGACCAACATGTGAGCTGGTCCTTGCTACATATATACACACATACATATACATGCACATGCGCGCGCACACACACACACACACACACACACACACACACACCCAACCAACCAAGTCCAATCACTTCTGGGTATACTAACATTCAAATCATCAAGCTGAAGATAAGTGCCTAGAATGTGGTGACAGCCTTCCCTAGCGGATACCCATTTCACCATACACCTTCTATTTAAACCCTAACAAGCAGCTCTTCTGGCTGTAGATAGCTAGTTTCCTATGGCAACATGTATATATTTTCTTTGCTTTGAACCTGCTATGGAATTTAAAGTAGGTACTGTATTCTATTGAATCTATCATAAAAATGAAATATTTGCACCATTTCACAAAGATATCTATAAAAAACCCGTATAATTATTGCTGTAAAACATTCTCAAAAGAATTGGAGAAAAGACTTGGCTTTTTTTTCTTTTAATCATTATTTGTGTTGGAAAGAGGACAGTCAGACTTCAAAGGAAAAAAAAAAGTGCAAGCACGTGCAGGAGCATGAGGGCACGATACAGTCACACACAGAGTGAGAAGAGGATACTCTTGCGATAGTTGGTGTTCCTTCACAGCCTCTTGAGCAAATTACTCCAAACTATTTTAAGAATATTTGATAGGGGCGCCTGGGTGGGTCAGTCGGTTAAGCGTCCGACTTCAGCTCAGGTCATGAGCCCACGGTTCGTGGGTTCGAGCCCCGCATCGGACTCTATGCTGACAGCTCAGAGCCTGGAGCCTGCTTCTGGTTCTGTGTCTCCCTCTCTCTCTGCCCCTCCCCTGCTCATGTCTCTCTCTGTCTCTCAAAAATAAATAAATGTTAAAAAAAAAAAAAAGAATATTTGATAAACTTCAATATGCATACATTTCTGCAAATCATATTTTATAACCTGGTTTTGCAAGTTATCAAAACAGTAATTTTACATCTCTAGGTCTTAATAACTCTTCGTCTATAAACTCCTAAATTTGATAAAACTGGCTTTGCTCATTATTTGTTGAAGACTTTAAGAGTAAGATAAATGATCCAGTTTAAAGTTGGTGGCATGTGGCCTTTCAAAATTACATTGTGATGTCAACCATTATTTCCGGAAAGTTACACTGTCTTTACCAGCATAAAATTCCCTTCAATGCAATGTAGCGTATGTCGATTAGCTGAATTTAATTCTACTTTAGGGCTAAGGTATTAATCTTCAGTCAAATCTGTCTTCTTTTCTGGCAATAACTCCAGTGTGAAGTTGGTTACGGCATGTCACTTTTAGACTTAAAATTTATCTTTTTTTTTTTTTTAAGTTTATTTTTATTTATTTTGAGAGAGAGATAGAGAGCAAGTGGGGGAGGGGCAGAGAGAGAGGGAGACAGAATCCCAAGCAGGCTCTGCGCTGTTAGTGCAGAGGCTGATGAGGGGTCGAACTCACAAGCCATGAGATCATGACCTGGGCCAAAATCATGAGTCAGATGCTTAACTGACTGAGCCACCCAGGTGCCCCTGGAATATCTCAACTCTTAAGTCAAACCATAATCCCTACACACCACACCTACA